>NC_134358.1:434036444-434723944 GCF_048569485.1 Anomaloglossus baeobatrachus
TATGTATGTATGTATGTATGTATGTATGTATGTATGTATGTATGTATGTATGTACATACATATACCCACACATTATATAATATTACTATTCTTCAGTGTGTGCGTGTGTGTCTGTGTGCGCATACACACCAAAGAATAGTGTCACCATGCTTTAATGTGAGGGTGCAATGGTCACCAAAAACCCAAAATGTCAACATCTTCTGAGACCCCCCCCATCATTGAAAAGATGTGTAGTTCAGGGGGTAAGAGTGCACAGAGTGCATTCAGGCCAGAAGAGATTTACTGATTCCAGAGATGCATTTTTTTTTTTTTTATTAGCGATCTATGGGGTCTCAGGACATGGTCCCCCACTGACTTTCAACAATTATATGGCCTAAAAAAAAAAACTATATAAAAAAAATTCCAAAAATTAAGTTAGTTTAAGAATCAATATATTAAAACAGCCTCTTACCTGAACAAAGGCGACGGTGACAACTATAAGTATTGCCTAAAAAACAAAAAGGCGAGAAGGTAAAGCTATAATGCCCTACAATTACTTCAGAAACGATAAGTGATTACTCCCACCACTAGATTTGGGAACACAAATTACACTTCCTTTTAGAGCTTGAATTAAATGTGAGCTTATAGATCCCAGACCAGCACATGACAATGAAACGTAAAAGCCTGCACAGATATTGGCTATTAATGCCTATTCAGCCATGTGGCTCGTTTCTGAATCATCTGTACGGGGCTTGCATTAATATTCCTTAATTATGCCATTACCATGGCACAGTTCCTTCCATCCTATATGTACAGGAGCTTCCCTGCTGCGTTGCTATAGCTCAGGCAGGGCACAGGATCGTCGTGTTCTGCGCATTATGGAGTATTGTGCCCTCGGTAATTTCAGCAGCCCTCGAATTGACAGAAGCACAAAAGGCCGATATAAAAGAAATTAAAAATCTAAAATGTATCAGGAACACATCAGAAATAAATACATTTCTCCTATTTTATTTGTGCCTTTGTCAGTAAAGCGCCTTCCTGCTAATCGCACATTAGCGCACACAATGGCAGAACAAACTTTAGGAAAATGGGGCTTTTTCTGAATATTCATATGGGAATAAACACACGGAGCGATGTGATAAACAGCATCTGCTCGCCTTCATAATCAGCACTACACACTGCAGTGTATGAACCCCGGAAAGGATCACAGGCACTAGGCAAATGTTCACAGGCTGCAAAACCCAAAAATAAGCCTAAAAAGGGACATCATCACTACAGATGAGAGAGTACCTATCTATTTGTACTCGCTATACTCATAACGAGTGCTGTCTACTACTGCACGTATTCATTCAGAATAGCGTGTGCAATGCAAGTCAACGGAGAATACTCTCAATTTAACAAGTAACCAAAGTTCCGCACTAATATTACTCGTTACATTGCAAGTTTTTCCCCATTCACTTGCATTGCACACGCTATTCAGAATGAATACGCGAGTAGTAAACAGTGTTCGTTAGGAGTATAGCGAGTACGAATAATTAGGTACTCGCTCAACTCTAGTCATCACCGATTCTTGGAGAAACCGCCATTCCTGCAATCTAGCAGGCATAAGCTGAGCTGTCAAGGAAAGCTAGGACTTCAAGAGGTGGTTGTGACGGGGTATGCGACAGAGCAGTAAGGGACACCAGACCGATGAACAATCCAAGAAGATTTAATGAGGCAGGGAGCATAAAACATCCAATATCCAAATGGTTCTTTAGAGTCCACACAAAGGAAACAGATCTGGGGTAATCCGACGCCAAGAAGAATGCAACAGTCCTCAGATGCGTTCCCTAAATCCAGCAGCGTGGCAGCTGATCCTCAAAGTCCAATCGTCCATGTACGAGCAAAAAGGAGCTGGCCTCAGCACAGGTCCTCGCCCTTCACCCAACAAAGCATAACTAAACAAAAAATCATGTGGCTGAATCTCCCACCTCTCCTTAGATCCACCCCCTTAACATTTGCTACTTGTAGCTACTAGTTAGAGAGAAGTTCCTAGACACAGCCTCCAGAACTTGTGTACTAGGGAAGCCCCCTGCAGAGGAGAACAATATATATGCAACCCCCACCAAATCAAGGACAATAGCTACTGCTGGAGCCTGATTGCAATATGATACAGGCTGGGGGGATATAATGTTACAGTGGTGTATAAATGCGTCAATCTTCTTACGTCCAGGTTATAATCATATTTCCAGATGTCTCTAACAGTCTGAAGGGGGCTTCATCAGAGAATAACTGCAGAAAATACAACGACTGGACTGCAGAGGACTGGGGTAAAGTTATTTTCTCTGATGAGCCCCCCCTGCAGACTGTTTGGGACATCTGGAAAAATGATTGTCCAGAGAGGGGTGGGGGGGGGGGGGGGGGGGAGGAATTGAACCGACATGATGGGCGACCTTGCTTGGTATTCGATTGAGCATCAGGGTGCTCAGGTACTCTTGGTGCTTGGATGTTTTGTCCATGAAACAAATGACCACAGAGCACAGGCTTGCTTCACTGCATGATGTGAGCAGGCACCCCAGTGACTACCAGTCTCAGTTTCTGAATGGCTCTTACTGGGGTTAAAACGTTTTCGGATGTAGTGTGTCTCCCCCCCCCCCCCCCCAAAAAAAAAAAAAAAAAAAAAGAAAAAAAAAAGTCCTCCCTTTTTTTTTTATGGCTAGCTGTATGTCTGCGTAGAGCAGAACTGCCCAATCAGTGTCATCCATTGTACCAGTTACTGGAGTCAAGCCAGTCTGACCTGCTTGCCACACGTAATGAGCACCCGAGCATTTTAGTGCTCGCCCATCACTAGTTAACAGTAAAGCATCAGGAAACCATTCATGTGTGGTGGGCTTTCCATCCAGGAAGGGGCTCACTCGCAATTTTGCTTAAGAACACTGCTATGAGTAAGGCCTAAGCCACACGGCGAGAAAAACAGTGCGAGTGGAGTGCGATAAAACATCGCATTCCCCTCGGACCAATTCTAGCCTATGTGTTAGCGCACATGAGCGATTATTTTCTCAGCCCTAATCGGACCGAGAAAACAATCGCAGCATGCTGCGATTGTAAGCCGAGACTCTCTCGCACCCATTCAAGTGAATGGGGCGAGAGAAAAATCGCACTGCACTCGCGGTACACCGGTGTACCGCTAGTGCAGTACGAGAATGGCAATAGGCGGCTACAGAGGAGAGAGGGAGAGAAATCCCTCCCTCCCCTCCTGAGTGCCGGCCCGCCCCCCGCAGCTGAGGTCTGCTCGCACGAACGGACCTCAGTTGCAAGGACACACGCATGACACTCGGCTCTGCTGTACTGCCAGCACGAGCCGAGTGTCATGCAAGTGGATCGCAGTAGTCCCCGTGTGGCCCCAACCTAAAGAATAGTATCAACACCTCCTCCAAGATCAACGCTCCCAACGATCCAGGAGCAGTTGGGTGATGAACAATAAATGTATCTATCGTGATAGAGACCATGTCATAAGGCAAAAGTGCTGACCAAGTGGTTCGGCCAACAAAACATTGAAATTGTTGGGCCATGGTGAGGAAACGCTCCAGATCTCAATCCCATTGAGACCGTACAAATACTATGAAACTACTGATTAGGCAAGAAAGCACATTTTGGCCTGTGACCCATTTCAGGGAAGAGGCTTGGCAAGTAAAGATAGTAGGCTTGTAACTTACCACTGTGATACTGACGGCATCATCAAATTGATGCATTAAGATACTGATGACCGCTGAGGCCAGGAGGAGCATAAGGAGCGGGTTTTTAAACTAAAAAGAGAACAGACGTATATTAGATTGCTGACAGACATTGGAAAGTCTAGTAAACTCATGCTGAAGAGCCCAGTAAATAGTATTGTGAATAAGGTGGCGCTTTCCCACTAAATACATTTATCACTTATTCACAACTATACTGACGTCACCCGTACAGGTGATGATTAGCGATCGGTTATGTGCCCGTGTGCAGAGCACCATCAAGACACTGATGTAATTGGGATATGGCATGGGACCACTGCATCCCCGGTGCGAGAGTTCACAATGTGAGTACATTACAAATCTCTTCATTTTAATGACTTGGAGCGTATGAATCAATATTTTATTAGGATTGTAAAAGGATTCATGTATCGCGCTCTACAAATGTGACAGGAGATCTCACTGGAGGTACAAGATTAACTCATCCTTATTCTTCACAATGTTTCGCTCACCTGTGCAATATACTTTTTCCATAATGGTTCATCTTCACTGATATCAAATTCATTCCATCCGTGGGAGGCGCGTCTGTGACAGACCTCAGAATTTGCTAAACCGCTCTGGAGATCAGCCTGTGGTGAAATCAAAGCTGCTATGAAACATGAGAAAATATGTCTAGAAGGGAGAAGCACTGGGGGAAGGGGATCAATATGCTCTGCTTCCAAAACAGGATACAGACATGAAGACTTTCTAAATTGCTAAATGTTAACAAAAACTACCATGATAAAATCAAAATTTATGAGCTATTGCTGCCTTAAAGGGGTGGTTCACTACTCTGCAATACTGGCCACATCCCTGTAAAACTGATAGGGAAGGTCTTTTCTAAATACCTTGATCAGCCTATTCTGCCTGTGAGTGGCGCTATTGCAGACCGCTCATCCCCATGAAGTGACTCCCGGGCTCAGAGACCTCTGGGATCCAGTGATGTCACGTCAACTTCCAGTTGATCCGACATCACCGAAGCCTGCTCCAGTCTTCCTTAGAGAATGAGCTGTGGGCAGCGTTTCACCACTCGTCACAGCCCAGCATCTCGTGTGCACTCTCCTCCACTGCAGAGCGCGACAATCAGGAGAGATGCTGGGCTGTGACAAGCGGTAAAACTCCACCCATAACCCAGTCACTCAGGAAGACTGGGGCCGCCGCGGTGATGTCTGGTCAACTGGAAGTTGACGTGACATCACCAGATCCCAGAGATCACACGATAGGAATGAGCGGTCCGCAATAGCGCTGCTCACAGGCAGAATTGGCTGATCAAGGTATTTCGAAAAAGCCTTCCCTATCATTTTTATAGAGATGTGGCCACTATTGCAAAGTAGTGAACCACCCCTTTAAAAGGGGACCAATCACCAGGATTTTCGTATACAAGCTAAATCCAGTGCTATACTGGCACTATCAGGCTGATTCTCTACATACTTGTAGTGGTCAGCTCGGATGTTTAGGTTTTGAAATCCAAGAAAATGAAGTTTGTAAAATGAGCAGCTTCTTGAGTGACAGCTGCACTGGAGCAGATAATATATTCATAGTTATCCCCTCCCCCTGTTAGAATTAGTATAAGTATTATACAAACGACTCACTTTGTCTAGCAGGACCTGTGTGAGGTCATACCAATGTGACCAGAAGGGGCAGAGCTCAGCCACCAAAGCTGGATACAGGTCACATGGGTATGACCTCACACAGGTCCTGCTAGACAAAGTGGATTTCAAAACCTAAACATCCGAGCTGACCACTAATGGTATGTAGATAAGCAGCCTGATAAAGGCCAGTGCTAAACTGGCACTAAGTTATATACAAAAATCCTGGTGATTGATCCCTTTAAAGTTCAGATTTCTTTATTTCATAAAGGAAGCAGTGAAAAATGACTATTAAATGTATAGTAAGTTATCATAGCACCCTGGATTTGGGGTGTGTTATATTTGTGAAGGCTTTTTACAAAGTATGGAGAAAAAAGTACAGTAGTAGCTGAACGGCAGGCAGTGTGTGGAGAGAAAGTTTCTGAAGAAAAGGGTTTCTAAGTTGTAGATGAAGGTTTTAATCAACGGAGTGCAATCTAATGTGCCCACGTAGCAAATGCCAGGGAATGCGTATGGGAAAAAGAATGGAGGCAAATGTGTGAGGAGCAGTGAAGAGGAGAAAACAATATAAAAGGAGATCTTGTGAGGATCAGAGATTACGTGTGGGAAGGGATTGAGAAATTAGGTCAGAAATGAATGAAGGGGATAAGAGTAGCTGGAAGAATAAATCAGAAGCAGCATTGAGAACTGATTAGAGGTGCAGCTGTGTTAGAAGGGGGGCACAAGGGAGGATAACGGGGGCCAGAACTAACTTTTGTAGACTCAATGTTGAGGAAAAGAGGTGGTTTGAAGTACAGAGCACAGTCAAAGCACATTTAAGAGATGGGAGTGAAACATTACCTCCAGTGATTGATAGGTCCAGTACAGGAATTGGGGGGTTGAATGGGTGAAGAAAAAAAAAAAAAAAACAAACGTTTTGTCCATGTTGAGTTTTAGAAAGCAGGAAGAGAACATAGCTGATGGACATTCTGGGAGTCTGGATAGAAGAGTAGAGATCAGCGAATAGTAACTATTAGTGTTTGGACTATTCGTACTGAATCCCAAGGTATTATCCAGTATTTGTCATTACTGATGAACCTAATGTAAATCAATAGGCAAAAATAGCTTTTTTTTTGCCATGACAAAACCTGGAATAGTACTCTGTATTTGGTAAGCATTACCTAAACACTAATAGTTGCTGTTTGTCCATTACTATAGAAGAGAGATAAATCTACATCTCTGAACCAGACGTTGGGTGTTATCGGCATAGACCTAGTATTAGAAGCTGCGAGACTTTATGGGCTGTCCAAGTATGAAGTTATGGATAGAGAAGAGTAGGGGTCCTAGGACAGTCACACCACCAGAAGAGAAGGCAGGAACGTGTTATATGTGAGTGGGAGATGATAAATGATGAAATGGTTAAGTATGAGAACCAATGAGTCAAGGAATGAAAGCATTTGTATAGGAGGATGTGGGCAACAGTGATAAGGACAGATGAAAGGTCTATGGAGAAGTACCACCAACTAGTTGGAGGCTTTGGCAGATTATTAGTGACATCGTATATGACAATTTCGGTAGTGGTGGTACTGGAAATCCGATTGTTGATGGTGGAGGTGTTGCATAAGAGGTGGGAAATCGGTTCAATGTGGATGTGCTGTTCAATACGTTTTGAGGCAAGCTGGACTAGTGATTTGGGGAAATAGATGGATCCAGAGGAAGGGTCAAGGGATAGGTATAATGCATGTTTAAAAGAGGAGAGAAGACACAAGAGGTTAATGATCGGTTGAATAAATGGGTTAGGGCTGAGATAAAGACAACAGAAAAGTTGGGGTGGGATGGGGTCAGGAACTCATATGGGGAGAAGTGATTTGGAGTGACAGGTGGAGAGTTTGTGTAGGTGATGATGGGGAAGCATGTAATAAGGAAAGATTGGAGAAGTCTTAGAGAGGTTGTAGGCCAAAGCTCTCTCTAATGTGTTCCATTTCATGTGAATCTTTAAAAATGGAAAGGATCCTTTAAGGATGTAACTAGTTGTTGGACAGTAGGGCTGTTGAAATTGGAACATACCATCCATTTCAGTTTTATTTAGGCATCAAAAGGTACTGTGAAGTACAGAAGATACATGTGGCATAGGGGACTTATACCAGGCTCACAAAGTAGTTGCTCCATCTCACCTTGAGAATCCAGGAAACCTCACTGACCGGCAACTCACTTGCTCTTTTTGAACTCAGTACAGGAATCATTGTGACATCTTCAGTGGTCGAGGTATCATGAAACGTGGATTCCTGAAGCAGAACAAACAATGGGTTCAGATGGGTTCTTCAGATAAGATACGAGATGCCACAAATGAAATAATTTAGCAGGAAATTTGTAGAGTTTTGGTGCCAGAGAAACCACCCATGGAGCCAGATGGCTTTAGTAGCCAGACCAGAAGAATTTACGGTACTTCACTTACATCAATAGAAAACAAACCAAATGTGAGGTACCGGCAGCTAATTTCTAGTTTATTGCCTACCTGGCTCCAGAACCTGGTTTCTGTGCAGCCATTTGAATATTTCGATCAGTAAAATTTAGCACCAAATTTATCACCTCTGGGTGCCCTTACACAGCCAAAAGACGTGGCAAAACTAACTTTCTGCAGGACTAGCAAAACGTAGGCAGATCATTTCGGAGAAAGACACATGCAATTATTGAACATCAGTGGGGGGTGGGGGAGGGCATCTTTACGAAGACGTTTTCTACTTTCATTCATTTTTCAATCACACATTATACATCAGCCCAACTTCAATTTCTAAGTTATAAAGCTTCCAATAAGCCAGACTATCAGCAGGTGCAGATAACATCTCTGCATTTTCCATTCTTACATCTCGGCTGTGGAGCACTGTCCACACACCGTGCAAAAATTGAAATAACAGATCAGATAATCACCCCCATTTCTGAATCAGTGGGATATTAATGAAATGTAAGCTGCAATATGCTAAAAGGATAGCAGCCATTCATCATCAGCTCCAGACAATGGTGCCAATATTCAACTCTACTGATCCGATCGGCAAACCCTCCGTCCGAAGATACGCCAATTATAAATGATCTGCCCATTACATGGTGTGGAGGTCCGGGATAACTAGCATGAACAATGATTAGCATGCATCTGGGGTTTATCAGCTCTGAGCTTAAACATCCTATCCCAATATGTAGTAGGTGCAATAACATTATTAGCAAATATCTCCAATAAGAAATGTAATATGGTTCTCCTGATATAGCCCTGTCTCTTATCTCATGTGCAGGGCAGGGCAGCTTAGGTATCCATGGTTATGACCACTCAATGAAAATTAGTTACATGCTTGTGGTGATAACCATGGGTACCTGAGCCCCAATGCCCTGCACATGAGGTAAGAGACATAGCTAATCAGAACTATACTACATTTCTAATTGACGGTATTTGCCAATATTGTCACACCTACTACATATTGGGATAGGATCTTGGAGATGGGAATATCCCCTTTAAAGAGGACCTGTCACATGCAAAAAATAATGTCGCTTTTTTCACCGATTGTAAATGTCACTCTTTCCGGAATCTGGTGTAGCTTTTCCTCTCTTCCTACACCGCTCCATTTGCAAAGTATGATGTCTCGGTATACAAATCTAGTCTTTTTAGCCAACTGGCCATGGTCCTCAAAAAGAGGAACATGATGGGAACAGAACGAAACCCACTTAAAAACAACAAAACTAAAATTACCTACACAGAAGAGCAGGAATGGTTAGGTGGAGGAGCAAAAAAAAAAAAAAAAAAAAAAAATCCTTTGGATTTCTTCCTTCCACTAGCTGCTTTTATACTGATGGATTGAAAATGATGGTACGTTCTTGATTTCGGATTTTTATTAGTTTTATAAAGAGTATTTTTCTTGGCAAAAGCAAATAGGGAAAACATACCAGAAAAAAAAAATACATTTTAAATGTCCCAATTCCAGAAAACCTGATACTACAATCATAATATCCACGCATCTTGTGATCAGATTATCTTCATTGACAACGCATGAATGCCATTTACATGCAGAGATTCGACAGGATAGAAATTATTAACATTGATGACATTTCAGATTTATTTTAATTTTTATGACAGCGATTACTTGTAGATCTGTTTAAAATTAATCGGCTCACACACAAAAAAAAAAAAAAAAAAAAAAAAAAATTGTGTGTAAACATACCCTTGGGGAAATCGGATTATGAGCTCCACTCGTGACAGGAACAGATGCGAGAGCTATCAAGTGCTAAGGAATATGTCGGTGCTACATAAAAGAGGAAGGCAACAGTCAAGTAGAAAGAAGGATGCGTGTCGCCTATATCGGTGCGCTGTATAAAAGGTACATACCATCACACAGCTTTACCTTCCTGGACAATTTAGGACAGTACTTTATCTTTCCTTGTAGAACCATAAAAAGCAAAAAGCTACATTTATGGATCATGAAAAGCCTAAACTAGACCATTGCTAGAATAAAATTTTACTTTAAATATAGATGTATACGTGGGCACACACTGATTTATTTTTTTTTTAGGACCCTATTACTATACACTAACTGAAATGTGTTTTTACAACCTCCTATGTTATGTGCAGCAGCAGCGGAATTCACGTATTCTGTGCTTGCATTAACCTGCGATTACACGTTGTGGCCAAGGTGCATTTTCTGCTGCAACCACAGAAATAAAGACTTAAAAAAAAAAAAAAGTTTACAAATATACAATAATAACATGACTTCAATCAATAGGTTGGGTATGATGGTCATTACCGCTTGTTAAAGGGGCAGAGCTGCACAATAGGCGGTCTAGGAAATTAAAGAAGAAACATCTGTGGCCACTACAAGTTCATACTGTACAATCTCTATTTCTGGCAATGCACAACTAAACGAAAGGGGCAGCAACAAAATAATGAAAAGCATTACAAAGTCCACAGTGGCAGGCACCCGGTTTTCCAAAGATGCTTTCTATTGAGACAGTAACTATGTAAAAATTTCAGCCCCTTAGATCTTCCTCAAAGTTTCCAAAAGAAACGTATTCCAGCTCACCGCTATGACGTGTAAATCTAAGGAGTGGACCACCTGATCCTGCACGGAAATCCCAGGCACAGGGAAACAAATTCAGAGGAAGTGAAGTCCAGCGGATCACAGGCAAATGGATTAAAACCTTTTCTTTATTTTCATCTCATTAAAAATGGACAGACAGCATCCACAAATCCACAAGGTAGAGTTAACCAACGCGTTTCGATATAACACCGTGTCGTAAGTTATCCATGAATAAGAACTTACGACACGGCGTTATGTCGAAACGCGTTGGATAACTGTACCTTGTGGATTTGTGGATGCTGTCTGTCCATTTTTAATGAGATGAAAATAAAGAAAAAAGGTTTTAATCCATTTGCCTGTGATCCGCTGGACTTCACTTCCTCTGAATTTGTTTCCTCAAAGTTTGGCTCTTCCCGGCACTCTTGCTCCACACAAGTTGTGGCCGTGCAGGACACTGCAGCACATGGCAATGTGGGAGCAGAGAGAAACATAGGCAACGCAATCATTTATTTTCCTCAAGATTATTTTCAGCTCTTGGATGGACTCTCCAAACAAATGACATGCACTGAAAAGCCAAGTAGAAGAAACAATAGTACATATCCGGAAAATCAGGAGTAAACAATCCAAACACAGCCTGTGCCATCAGGACGCCTGCAGGTACATTGCCCTTGGCTGCAAACACAAACCCACATTCAGCTAAACAAATGCCGATACCGGATGAGGTCCCCGGGGTCATCAAGCCCAGGAGCACGTCTTATTGAGCATCAAGAGATGCATAATTCATCCTCCAGACGTTCTGCTGAGCTCGCACATCTACCGCTCCTACTTGTTACAGCATCCGGGACCATCTCCCTTACATGACATGTAAGGTGATGACAGTCCAAGCTTTGAGGCCCGATTTGATATCCTGCCAAGTATAAGCAAGGCTTTAATTCAGAATCTTAAAATATTGTTGATGAGGTGAGCAGTTTGTATCAAAGACTAAGAAATCTGGGTGAGGAGGAATTTTAGTTTATTTCCTCTTTTTTATTTCAGTTTCTACATATCTTAACACAGTTTGAGAAATTGGGATTGTTCCATCAAGGCAACCCCTGTGCGTGTCAAAGTGATGAGGAATTTCCAAGGCTTCGGAAGCCACCTCTAAGAACCAGTGCAAACAGCCTCCAAATCAGTGGCTCTCGTTTTGATAGATTTGGCCGATGCATACAATTATGCCAACCACATATGACTATTGCAGGTGGCTGTGGCTTATAACGGTCTGGAGTTTCATCAATACCAATATTAAAGAAGATAAGCCAATGAAATGACATGCCTTAAGGCGGTTGTCTCGTTTGTTCTTCACCATTCCCCTACCTCCCAGCCTTCTGTTTGCTCTTTGAGGATGGACAGTGTGGTCTCCTTTGCCACCAGCAGTGACAGCTTTGCCTCTGCAGCACTGAAGGAACGCAGAGGGCACCGCAGACGGCCAGATGCCGCAATCAAAAGGTTTCAGAACTGCGCTGAACTGATGTATAGCAAACAAACGATTGAAAACGCTCGCGCCTTGCCTAAAAAACGGCTAATACAGCACTGGCCAGTATCTTCAGCAACAATGACATAAAAAAAATACTTCTATTCTTGAGAGCTGAGAGGGTTTTTAATCAGAGGTAAAACTGAGCAATTGTTTTTGCAAGCGCTTTGCAACTTTTACCATTTACAATCATGAGGCAAGCCCATAAAAAAGGGTATCCCAGTTTCAGGCAGCCCCAAGTGGGGACAGTTTCCCTCCTTCGACATTCTCGCTCCTATTACAGAATGCATCATAGGGACCAGCCACGGGTCTCTGGACTCAAATTTAACCGCCTCATATATGCTAGGAGTTAATTGGGTTAGGAGATCCTCCGGTGGGCCAAACTTTGCTATCCATATTGAGAGTGTTCGCCGCAGCAGAACGCAGTGTCCGTGCCCACGATAAGGGTTCTGGGTGTATTGGATTTTTACTGTATTCTCCTGCCGAGAACACTTGAGTCTCTGCAAACAAATTGACATGCTGCTGCTCAGAAAGCTGCACGAGGTCACTTTACGCTGCAGTGGGAAAAGAGAAAAAAAAAAAATAGTGGACATGGGATATCTATAAATCCACTGTGCTTCTACTGTACAACACAGCATTTTGCAAGCAGGGAAAACACGCTGTGTCCAAAACGCTGCTATTCCTGATTGTTGGCACGCACCTTTAGTAAAACCGGCCGTGTGTTTTCAATGGGCAGAAGGGACAGGATTCTGTCGGACACCTCTGTCAAAGGATTCGCTCTCAAAATCAAAAAGTTATGTGCACAAGAAGTCTTCGGCTGCATTCACACTTGCGTTGTTTTAAATCCGTCAGGTCCGTCATTGCAAATTATGTCAACTAACACAAAGGGTGTGTTATTTCACAGAATTCCATTCATAGGAATCCTGTGAAAAAAACTGATCCGTTGCGCGTCCATTTTTTGACGCACCCATAATAATAATCTTTATTTCTATAGCGCCAACATATTCCGCAGCGCTTTACAATTCAGAAGGATCATATACAAAACAAGTAACAGTTATCGAAAATACAATATTTAAAGGGAAAAAAAGACAACCCTGCTCGTGAGAGCTTACAATCTACAATGATATGGGGGGGGAGAGGGGAGACAAGGTACAACTGCTTATTTACAATGACAATCCAGCCACCTCAAGAAAATGGGAGATAGATAATGGCTCTGTGGATCAGTTGGCCAGGACCTTGAGATGCATTTGGGTGCCGTGGAGTTTGACGTGGGGCACTTATCTAAGGGTACCTTCACACTTAGCGATGCAGCAGCGATCCGACCAGCGATCTGACCTGGTCAGGATCGCTGCTGCATCGCTACATGGTCGCTGGTGAGCTGTCAAACAGGCAGATCTCACCAGCGACCAGTGAACAGCCCCCAGCCAGCAGCGACGTGCAAGCGACGCTGCGCTTGCACGGAGCCGCCGTCTGGAAGCTGCGGAGACTGGTAACTAAGGTAAACATCGGGTATGGTTACCCGATGTTTACATTAGTTACCAGTGTGAGCAGGGAGCAGGGAGCCGCGCACACTGAGCGCTGGCTCCTTGCTCTCCTAGCTACAGTACACATCGGGTTAATTAACCCGATGTGTAATGCAGCTACATGTGCAGAGAGCAGGGAGCCACGCACACTGCTTAGCGCTGGCTCCTTGCTCTCCTAGCTGCTGTACACATCGGGTTAATTAACCCGATGTGTACAGCAGCTACATGTGCAGAGAGCCGGAGCCGGCAGCACAGGCAGCGTGAGAGCTGCAGAGGCTGGTAACTAAGGTAAATATCGGGTAACCACCTTGGTTACCCGATGTTTATCTTGGATACAGCTTACCTCAGCTGTCAGACGCAGGCTCCTGCTCCCTGCTCGCTTCATTTGTCGCTCTCTTGCTGTCACACACAGCGATCTGTGTGTCACAGCAGGAGAGCGGCTTTGAAGAAAACGAACCAGGGCTGTGTGTAACGAGCAGCGATCTCGCAGCAGGGGCCAGATCGCTGCTCATTGTCACACACAGCGAGATCGCTAATGAGGTCACTGCTGCGTCACAAAAAGCGTGACTCAGCAGCGATCTCGGCAGTGAGCTCGCTGTGTGTGAAGCACCCCTAAGAAGATGTGTAGGGATTAGGTGAAATTAGTTTGGCTAGGGAGTGTGATAGGCCGCCCTAAAAAGATGCGTTTTTAGGGTGCGTCTGAAGCTGAGTAAGTTGTGATTTGTCCTAACTTCTTGGGGTAGAGCGTTACAGAGGATTGGTGCAGCTCGGAAGAAGTTTTGGATTCGGGAGTGGGAGGTTCGAATTAGTGTGGATGTTAGTCGAAAGTCATTTGCAGAGCGTAGAGAACGGTGGGGTGATAGACAGAGAGGAGGGTGGAGATGTAGGGGGGTGCCGCACTGTGGAGAGCTTTGTGGGTGAGAACAAGCAGTTTGAATTGGATCCTGTGATATATGGGCAGCCAGTGCAATGACTGGCACAGAGAGGAAGCGTCCGAGTAGCGGTTAGCCAGATAGGTGACCCTGGCTACTGCATTGAGGATGGACTGTAGAGGAGAGAGTCTAGTTAGGGGGGAGACATATTAATAGAGAGTTACAGTAGTCAAGGCGAGAGTGGATCAGGGCCACGGTGAGGGTTTTTGTCACCCATCATGATCAGTTTGTGTTTGGGACAGCCCAATGGGATTGCCAGACATGCTGGGCATGCTCAGTAGAGCATGACGGAATCCAGCACCATAGACAGCCATTATAGCTGTTGACGGAATCCTGCGCAGTGCGTTTTTTGCCGCTCAAAAAAAAAAAAAACGTTAAATTTTGTATTCATACCCCCCGGCGGTCAGTCATTCCACAACTGTTCCGCCACGCGGCGGATGCAACGCAGTGCCATCAGTCGCAAGCCGTCCTTAATACAAGTCTATGGGGAAAAAAACAATCCTGCAAAATATGTTGCAGGATACCATAATTCCTCAAGGCAACAGATTGTGACTGATGCAAAACAACGGAAGTGTGAATGTGGCTTTAGACACCAGCATACATTGCTTAGTATTTGCTGGAGGAAGAGGTTTCATCAAAACGCTGTTATACCTGAAGCATCTTTTCTGATGTTTCTCACGGCAGCTTTGCTCCAGGTTTGTTTTTTTTGTTTTTTAACATTGTGCATATTAAATAGTGGAGGCTCCCAAGCAGAAGCCGCCTGAAGAATTGACAGGTCACTTCTTTGTTTTTAAAGCATGAAGTGATTAAAGAAAAAAAAAAGTGACAAAAGACATGTGCAGCAAGTAATTTGGACATGGTTATGAATATGTTGCTTCTTCTTGATGCTTTATTAGCACTTTTTCAAAAAAGTTCCAGGCAAAAGCCGCCGGAAGAAAAAATACATCACTTGCACATACCCCCTAAGGCATTTAAATTTCAGCAGAATAATGTATCTCTCCTGACATCCTTGTGGGGAGAGTCAGATGGTCACACTACAGAGCAGATAGTCATCAGATTCCACCGGAATCCGCGGTTCAGCTGACTTTCATTTAATGTGCATAAGTGGAAACCCAAAGAAACAGGAAATGAGAAAAATGACTGTGCAAACAGGGTGCAACGAACACCACGGACTAAGGCTGAATTTCAGATCTCTGTGTATTGCGATCAAATTATGGACCGCTGACCACGACCGGCAGTGGGTCTCCTAGCACAAGCTTAACAGCCTCAAGGGCATGTATGGGATCGTCAAGCTCCGGTGAGGAAACCCAAGGCCAGTCCACACACAGTGCTTCACGGGCTCAGCCTTGTAGTAAGAGACCATAAGTTTTCATTGCAGGATCTATAATTTTGCCAAGGAGGATAGTGCTGCGTGGTCAACTATTCTACCTGTCCAACAAGTAGCATTCCGAGACAGAGGATCTGGAAGAAGCCTGCATCATGTGAAGCCATGGCCAGAAGAACTGAAAGAAGCCCGCGGCACGTGAAGCCACGGCCAGCCTCATCAACTGGTCCTAAGAATGAAGACAATATAAGGAAATGGGGTCCAGTTTTTGCCGCCACACTTCTGCTAACAAAAAGTGTTTTTAGCAGTCAAATGCAGGAGGACAAGTCTATCTATCGGGACACCTGGACAATTCTGTAACAGCCAAGTAACGTGCTGGCTTTTTCTTGCACTGCATTTTTCTTATTGTTAAACAACGCCTCAGATATCGTTGCTGAGGAAACATTACCTGCTATGGTCACCATTGTTTCAAGAAATAATCTATCACTGTCCTCCCGCAGACAAAACCGGAATAAAAGGCCAGGCTGGAATTTTAAAAGGTGACTCAATCCATCTGCTTTTTCTTTCATGTGATGTGATTGCTTTCATTTGATGTTAAGTTTAAAGGGGGCTGTGTCATCCTTTTCAGGATGCGCGGCTCCTTCTTGCCACTTGATTTGCTGAGGGGTAGCGCGCTCTTGATTGACAGTTGAGTCGAAAAGAATTGTTGTGCTGCTAGCCCAAATGGTGCGCTCTACGATCCTGTAAGCAGAGGTAACGGAACAAAACCCTCCAGCAAGCTTCAGAGCTGTGTTAATAAACAAAAATACACAGCAAGACTATTGTCACCACAGTAAATAGTCTTAAGACTCTTAAGGCCCCTTTACACACAGACTTTCTAGCAATCCCACCAGCTATCTCGACCTGGCCGGGATCGCTGGAAAGTCTCTAAGGCTATGTGCGCACAGTGTGTTTTTCGCGGCGGTTTTGCGCGTTTTTCGGGTGCGTTTTTGGCCTCAAAACTGCATGACTTTGCTTCCCCAGCAAAGACTATGAGTTTTCATTTTTGCTGTCCGCACACAACTTTTTTTTAAGCTGCGTTTTTGAGCTTAAAAAAAAAAAAAAAAAAATGGACATGTCAATTCTTTCCTGCGTTTTTCTGCGTTTTTCCCCCATGCAATGCATTGGAAAAACGCAGCAAAACGCAGAGATCAAAAACGCAGCCAAAAACGCACCAAATCGCGGTAAAAACGCATGCGTTTTGACAAGTTTTTCGACGCGGGTGCGTTTTTGGCTGCTAAAAAACGCAGCGTGTGCACATAGCGTAACAGTTGTTGGTGAGCTGTCAAACAGGCAGATCTGTCCAACGACGCATCAGCGATATGGACCTGTAGAATGACCTCGCTGGAAAGGGAACGCTAGCACGCCTTTGGGCTGGGTCGCTAACTATGTCACTGTAACGGTGTCAAACACACTGATACATGCTGCGCAGCGGGGAAACAAAGGACCAAAGAATGGTGCAGAACGACTTGTAGCGATCAGCGACCTCACAGCAGGGGCCAGGTCGCTGATGCATGTCACACACTGCAATGTCGCTGGGGAGGTCGCTATTACGTCACAAAACCGGTGACGTTACAGCGATATCGCTAGCGATGATGCAGTGTGTAAAGGGGCCTTTAAAAATATATATAGTGTGTTTGCTTCCCTTATCTTTTACCTTGCATTCTGATGAAGGGCCACAATTAAGGACTGGAAAGTACATTTGTTTTTTTTATGGCTATTAAAATCTTGAATTGGCCGTCATTGAGCAGATAGTTCATTCTACATTACTGTATGGACTGGACCCCTACACATTAGCGAGGTGACGTATATTTCTTCATCCTTGTTGTGGGGAATGAAACCAGCAAGACCATGCTTTCATCCAAGGTTTCTGTGCAAGGACAGGTGCATACAGCTATCAGAATACTCAGTTTACGGTATACAATGGTGGCCATTAATTGGCGTTTGTTTAATTGCCTGTTTAGGCACACTGCCTTCAGTTCCCAAGAGCACAGAACATGGCAAAGAGATACGCCCTGACGCTGGCTGCTGGGCTCACATAAAACTTGCTTTTTATGCACCAAGTGTCTCAATTTTTACATGTATTTACTTAGCAGTAATGTATGTCCAAATTCCAATATTCAATGTTTGCTCGCCTTATCTCAGAGTGCAGCTGTATATAGGTTACAGCCTATTTCATGTTAGTTCACATTTGTCTGTTAGAGTGCCATCCCTTCTCATTTTAGAAAGCTTGAATTATGACCCAACCTGTGCATGTACAATTCAATGAACAGGCACTCTTCTCCAGCGACAGAACAGAGGGCTAAACGCCTTTGAATGAATAATCATTTTTTTTATTTTTGGGTTATTGGAAATGATTATTCAAGAAGCTGAATACTTAAAAATAAAAAACAAAACTTGAGAAAATAAAGGTTGAATTACAGGGGGGAGCGGGGGTGATGGTTAGATAAGAGCTGCAATATATGAATGTTAAACAGGAAATAAATCAGAATAATCACATCAAAGCAGACACTGGCGGAGGGATAAAACAATGCTTTAGCACTGGGGAGTTTACCCAACTTAGCAAATTGCCATCTAGTATCGGTGATTAATAAACAGCCAACGAGCCTAGAATGCCTAATGAAGCTGCGGGATTACTGCACAGGAGTAGCCGGGAATGAACGCAATGCTTCATATACATTTACCTTACTTCCATTAGTCAGTTGCTTTGACATTTTGGTGTAAAATTAAAAAAAATCATTGAGAAAACGCTTTGACATTTTAAAGCTCGTGAGAATCCAGTGATGGAAAGGATTTCAACTCCTATTTCTTCACAAAAGAAAGGTAAAACAAGAAATTCCAGCCGTTAGAGGGCGACACAGAATTGTTGATTAGTTGCCGAGTGTACGACTGAAGGACCCCACAATCTGATGATCAAGGGTTACTTCATTAGTATGGCAGTATGCAAAGAAGTGAGTGGATAAGCAGTCACCCATATAGATTACGACTATGTGCCCATGCTGCGTTGTTTTTTTTGACGTTGCGTTTTTGGTCGCAAAAAAACACACAAAAATGCACCGGTAAAAAAGCATGCGTTTCGGTGCATTGTTGGCTGCGTTTTTGTTCCTGCGTTTTGCTGTGTTTTTCCAATGCATTGCATGGGTGAAAAAACACAGAAAGGAATTGAGCAACATGCTTTATTTTGGTCTCCTCAAAAACGCAGCTTTAGGCCATGTGCGCACGTTGCATACTTCACTGCAGAAATTTCTGCAGCGATCTGAAGAGCACACGTGCACTTCAAATCGCTGCCAAAAAGGTCTGTAGTGGAAACAAAAAAAAAAAAAAAAAAAAGCCGATTTCATGCGCTCTGCCTGCAGCTCCTGCCATAGACAGAGCAGGGGCTGTCGGCAAAGCGCACGGAAGAAGTGACATGTCACTTCTTAGAACGCAGCGCTTCGGGCAGAAGCCGAAGCGCTGCGCTCTAAAACGCCACGTGCGCATGGCGCCTGCACAATCTCCATAGATTATGCAGGTGACGCAGGACGCATGCAGTTACGCTGCGCTGCAAAGTGCAGCGTAACTGCATGTAATTACGCAACGTGCGCACATAGCCTAAAAAAAAAACAAAAAAAAAAAAACTGCAGAAAGCAAAAATGAAAACAGACTTTGCTGTGGATGCAAAATCATGCAGTTTTAAGACCAAAAACGCAGTGAAAAACGCACCATGCGCACGTAGCCTACCCCTTCATTTATCACAGCTAGCCAGTTTTTTCGCAATCATTGGGAACTCTAGTGGATAGCTGATAAACAGTGCTTATATGAAACCCCCCCCCCCCCCCCACCGTAAAATAAATGTAGCAGGTACTCTACCCCCCACACCTGGTCCAGTGACAGCTACAGGCTGCTGCTCAGGTCGCAGCACTTTTGCTGTAGTGATGTCACATCAACAGTGCTCACCATGGCTGTAGCTACTCCGAGAGCTCATCCTACGATTATATTCTTCCAGGCTATTGAGGAATTTATATAGCAACTTAAATGGTTTCTCTCTTCTTGATGATGTTGTGTGAACAGATGTTTGCCGGGATGCACGAGTAGAGAGTGGGCGTCAGAATGTGTATGTGCCTACTATAATGTCTAGGACAGGTGCAGGATACCTATTGGCCGCGCGCTAACCTGGTAGGCGCCTGACACCATTTCATCAGCGCCTCTCACCTCCTGATGCAGAAGTGAGATCCAATGTACAATTCCTTTAAAATGTTGAACTTGCACTACAGTCCTTTCTACATATGTACACCTTTAATCTTTCCTCAACAAAGTTATAAAATTTGTCATTATGTCACTACCTTAAAAAAAAAAAAAAAAAAGTGTGGAGTGCTTTGTTTTTATATGAGCCTATGGTTAGCATATGGCGCTTATTGAGGCCTCTGGTGGATGTATAGTTTTACCCTTTGGACTCCCCCCCCCCCCCCCCCCCCATCCTGTACCCCACATTCAGATATACAGTATGTTCACCCATATCCTGTCCTCCGCCATTAACTTGAGAACGGCGGCAGCTATAGGCATAGAAGTGGTGTCTAGGTATAGTAAAGTAGCCATGCGCTACGCAATGGAACTACCTATAGCGCCACCTGCTGGAAAACAACAGAGTCAGCATTTTTATCTCGAAAGCGGAACGAGAGAAAAAAAGTGAATTACAGAGTTGTAGGGCATCATCAATTCAATACGAATCGACACCTTCCATACAGAAATGCTATGATTAGAACGTGTAAAACTCACAAAGCTGCGGACGTGAAGCGATACCTCATGGAGACCTTCCTACAAGTCATTGGCTATGGTGGCTGCATGGAGTAGCCTCCACGCTCACCTGACCTGACCCCATTGGACTTCTTTCTGTGAGGTCACATCAAACAGCAGGTGTATGCGACTCCTCCACCAACATTGCAGGACCTACGATGACGTATTACAGATGCTTGTGCAAATGTGTCACCCACCATATTGCACAACGTGCAGCAAGATACAGTATGCTGTCCAGAGTCCAGATGTGCATTGCAGCTGACGGTGGCCACTTTGAGCATCAAAGTTAAATGAGCGCCATATGCGTGACCAGCATTCAATGTTTGCTTGGGGGTTTTTTTCTGTGTGGTGGGGGTGGGGGGGGGGGGGGGGGTCTTTGATCTTCATATCATAGCATAAGGTGTCAATTCATATTGAAGTGATGATGCCCTACAACTTTGTAATTCCTTCCCCCCCCCTCTATCTTGTTCAGTTTGAGATAAAAATGTTAACTCCATTGTTTTCCACCAGGTGGCACTATAGGTGGTTTCATTGCTACTTTACTATACCTAGACACCACTTCTATTCCTATAGTTGCCGCCGTTCTCAAGTTAATGGCGGACAGGATGTGTGGACACACTGTATAATAATCTAGCGCATTGGGACAATTAACATATTGGGCTGTTTTCATTATTGTTCAATGCAAGCAATCACAATACTCCACACAACAGCTGTACATCAGGGAGGATTTCACATCTGAGCAAAAAAATGAATCAACTACCAAACTGACAAATTTCCATTACTACTGTAATGCCATCTCACATTTTTAGTGTAATGATGATCATACACAGTAAAAGGCCGGTCGAACAATGTTTCTGCCGATTGTTCAGCTGACGCCCATCTCATCTGATGCTCCAGCGCTCAGAAAGCAGAGACGGACGCGTCGGACAATTATCTCCGAGAGAACAATACGATCAACAGTCCAAAATCAGACATGTCCAATCAGCATCTCTCCTTAGGCTAATTTCACACATCAGTTTTTGGCATCAGGCACAATCTGGAGTGTGCCTGATGCAACGGATGCGGCGCAGAATATGCAAAAACTGATGTGCCTGATCCTTTTGACGGTTCCAATATACCTAATCCGTCAAAAAACGGATCCGGCACATTCGTTTTTGCATCCTTTTCGTCCGTTTTTTTGCTGGATACGTTTTTTTCAATACATTGGAGCATGCTCAGTTTACAAAAACAACCGGCGGCCGCATCCGTTTTTACCGCATTACGCCGGATCCGGCGTCCATAGGCTTCCATTGTAAAACACGCCGTATCGCGCCGGACAAAAAAACGATACAAGATACATTCCCTCCAGCCACCGCTTTAGGCAATTATGATGGATCCGGCAAAACCTGGATGCAACGCAAGGCCATCAGGCACAATCCGGCGCCAATACAAATCAATGGGGATAAAACTGATCCGGCGCCTGATCCGTTTTACCCATTTTATTCCAGATTTTCCGGATGGTGCCTGATGGTAAAAAACTGGTGTGAAATTAGCCTTACCATCAGTCGGCCAATGCCTCCATACACACTATACCATTAGTCACACCCATGGTAATTAGTCTAATGTGTTTGGGGTCCTTAAAGGGCACCTGTCAGCAGGTTATTGTTATGTAATATGAGGACAGCATGAGGGAGGTGTTAAAACACTGAATTCAGCGATTTGTCACTTATGCTGTGTGCTGATTATTTACAATGAAGGTTCTATCACTGCTTGGTCTGCAGAGCTAGCAGTTGTCTAACCACACACCCTCCTCCGATAAGCACCTTACTGTCAATAGACAATGTATACAGAGAGCTATAGTGTAGGTGGCATTCGCCATCTGAGCTCTGCTACATTTAACAACTTTGATTGTGTTTCAACTGCTGCACCCAGTAATCTAAGTGACACATCAGTGGAATCTGGGTATCTAATTACATCATGCTGCTCTCAGATGAAGTAGCAAAAACCTGCGGACAGACTAATTAATATAGAAAGATCAATGCATACATCGATGAATATGTGCTTTATGGCCGGGGCCACACGGGGGACTAATGCGATCATCACGTGACACTCAGCTCACATTGGCAGCACAGCGGGAGCAGAGTGTCATGCGAGTGTCACTGCGACTGAGGTCTGATCATGCGATCGGACCACAGCTGCGGGGGGCGGGCCAGCGCTGCAGAGGGGAGGGATGGATTTATCTCCCTCTCTCCTCTGTTGCCGGCTATTGCCATTCTTGCCCTGCACTCGCATTACATTGGAGTGCTGAGAGTGCAGTGTGATTTTTCTCTCGCCCCATAGACTTGAATAAGTGTGAGAGAAACAAGGATACCATTACATCCGCAGCATTCTGCGATTGTTTTCTCGGTCCAATTAGGGCTGAGAAAATAATGGCTCATGGGTGCTGGGACAGAGGGTAATATTGGTCAGAGTGGAATGTGAGGTTTTATCGTATTGCACTCGCTCCGATTTTCATGCTGCGTGTCTTATGTCTATAAAGCACTGTTCACAATAAGGAATCTGTCTGAAGCGAAAGATTATCTAGTGTATCCCAGGCCTACACGGTTTCTGATTTCTATTGATTTAGACATAAATACATTTTCTGCCATGACATTTTAAGGCGGATGAAATCGGATACATGCCTCACTAATAACATAATTGACTCTTGTTACCATTAGTGGCAGACAATAGGAAGAACATTTCTTTGTTGCCTCAAAAGACAGCAGTGGCAGCACCAGGGCCTGGCAGAGGAATCTGTAACAGCCAGAGCCTGGCCTTGCATAGTAAAATATTTGTTAAAGGAGGCCAGCTCCTTCTCGTCTGAAGTCCTACATCAATGAATTGATATTCTCAGTGTAAGCTCCTTACGGTTTACCTGTCCCCGGTTCATTCTGCACTGCACGTCCCATCCACTGGAAACGGTTTACATTTTATCAGCTATATTTCAGTCGTATAGAAATGTGAGATACATTTGCCATAAAAAAGTTTAGAAAAGCGACCAGTGGAGCTGAGCATAAAGACTTGGACCCTGCAATAGTGGCCACATCAACAGGTTGTGGTCGCTGTACAGGATTGTAAATAAACTTTTAAAACAGATAAGTGTATGGATCAATTAAACTATGGATCAGTTTTAATGTCCTTTTATACTGGACATACATTATATATATTTAACATATACATTGGTGTTCTTTTAAGTTGTTGAATTGTCTCTGCAGGGAGGAAGGAGACGGGCTCTAGTGCCACCTATTGGAGGTAGCAATCCTAAAAGTCAAATGTGGCCCTTTAACAAGCCTTTTCATATGACTTCGGATTTATGCCAGATCAGAACCTCAATTTGCAGACACAGCGTTTCGGGATGGTTGTCACTCGTCAATGCAAAGTATGAGGTCTGATCTGGCTGTATTAGTAGCTATACTGGGGTCTAAGGGAAAAAACTTTTCTCCTTGCGGAGACCTGACAAGCAGATTGTGGCTGCCAGTGATGAGTCTTATAGCTGCAATGCTCCTCTGGGAAATTAGGAGCATTGCAGCTATTAGACTCCTCACTGGCATCCAGAATTGGGAAGAGGGACAACCATCCCGAAATACTGTCTGAAAATCGAGGTTTTGATCTGGCATAAATCCCAAGTCATGACAAGGCTCGTTAAAGGATCACTTTTGACTTTTAGGATTGCTACTTCCAATAGGTGGCACTAAAGTTTGTCTACTTCCTCCCTGAAGAGACAATTTGCATATTTCCCAGAGGAGCATTGATGCAAGACTCCTCACTTGCAGCCAGATTGGTTTGTCAGGTCTCCGCAAGAAGAAAATATTTTCCCTTTAAGTTCTCGTGTACAGAGAGTCAAGCTGCCTCCTGGATCTGATGTGAAGACGATCAACTGAGCCTGAGAGTTCATCAGTTTCCGCCATATACAGAAATATATATAGAAACAGACACTGATGCGCTCCAGGCTCAGTTGATCATCTGCACATCAGATCGGGGAGGCAGCTTACGCTTCGGTATCTCCATTTTTTTTTTTTAGTTTCTCTGTTTTGTATACAGAACTGGTTGGCCCACATTTCTGTTCATAAAGTTCTCACTTCTTGAGTGCATGAGGGTCTGACCGAAAAGTACAAATAACTAGCCTAGAAAAGAATCAGCTTTCAGAGCCCGCTATTTACTGTAGGTCTTAAAGGGAATCCGTCACCACATTTGACCTATCTAACCTAATAACGTAGGCAGAGAGGTAATAGAATTCTGAAAAATGTCGTACCGATCTGCCTCAAATCAGAAGCCTTGTTGTGGATAAATCATCTTTTATCACCTTACGTAAAATGAGCTCTTCCAGGTTTTGGGGCAGATTCTGCCTGGAAGATGTCTCTGGAGGCGGAGTTTTTTTAAATTAAACGGGCCGTTACAAGTGTGAGACAAGTAACTGAGAAAAGGAGAAATTAATTTTGACTTCTTGCAAACATATTTTTTGCAGCTCACACATCACACTGGTAATGCCCCTTTTATTTAAAATAAGCTCTGGAGGAGGAGTTTTCTTCCAGGCAGCAACCGCCCCATAGCCTGGAAGAGCTCATTTACATGAAGTCATAAAAGAGGATTTAACCACAACAAAGCATCAGATATGAGGCAGACAGGTATGGTATTTTTCAGCATTGTATAACCTGTATGCATATAATAGGTTAGATAGGTCAAATGTGGTGACAGATTCCCTTTAAAGTGGTTCTCAATGAACAGAAACCGGTACTAGAATGGTAAGAAGACAGGTGCCTATGAGCATATCCAGTAAGAATGTCCTCTCACCTCCATTTACCTGGAGAAGATGTGCTCACAATACAGATTATGCTGTGATATAGGAGATATCGGTGGTGCTAAAAAGCGGCTGCTCACACTGCTATTCACCAAGTCTATCTGATCTAACACTGGGGATACCATGGGTGCTGAGATAGGAAGAGGCTGCTCAATGTTGTCCACTATTTCAGTAGCAGATCAGAAACACAAAGCAGATACCAGTGAGTGGCTTCTTGTTACCTCAGCACCCTTAATATAAGATGAGAACATCCAGGGGGAGCCCATCTTCCTACACGTGAATAGAGGTTTGACCAATGGGGCCCCTTTTGATCACTGTAATAGGGGACGCTTGTCACAAGCCCACAGTGGAGATGAATGAAGCTAATGGACACTGAAAAACATAGCTAAGCACAGCCATTATCACATATCCAGTGAATAGGTGAAATTTTACCTAAACTAGAATATCCCTTTAGGCATCAGCAGTGTGGCTTTTTTTCCCTAGTTTGCTGCAATCTTAATACAAAGGCAACTTTTTTTGGAATTGTGGAAAACTTTTGCAAAATAATGCATTTTTTGCACCACAAACTGGCAGCAACATGTGAACGTAGCATTAAAATCTTGCTGCATACATCTTGGTGCCGGGCAGCCCATGGAATCTTGCCTGTGAGTCAAAGCTGCTTTATTGGCACAAGTATCACCACAATATTAGGGAGATTGTTTTAATGTAAAGGTTAATCAGTGTATCACGCACAAACACAGCACAAACCCTTTCAGCCCATTGTGCAGTATATCCATCTTGTGAGCCCCTCTATACACAGCCCCATCCTGCAGAATATGCATCCTGTTAGCCCCTCTATACACAGCCCCAACCTGCAGAATATGCATCCTGTTAGCCCCTCTATACACAGCCCCATCCTGCAGAATATGCATCCTGTTAGCCCCTCTATACACAGCCCCATCCTGCAGAATATGCATCCTGTTAGCCCCTCTATACACACAAAATACAAAATTATCCCCGGCACTCCAAGAGAAAGAAACAATGTCTGGGTATTTTTGATATTTTTTATTGTGTGATAGTCTTATCTCGACGTTTCGGTCACACCTTGACCTTTATCAAGAGAATCAATCAGACTATAGAAAGAGAACATAAAAAAACAGAAATTAATACATAATACAGGAAATAATTACCAGGAGACACAGCTCCGGTTACTCATATACAATGTGCACAAAAAGACATATAGTATACGTTACAATAACAAGGTACAAAGTCACAGACATATGGGGTAATAACATATATATACACCCAAGAGGAGAGAACATCATCCGAAGTAATTATTTACAAACTAGAAGCTTATCATGTATATAACAGAAGAGACGAACAAACGGACATACCTATGAGGTGGAGGAATCAATATGTGCATAATACTCGAGAAGAAGCAATACGAGTCACCACTCATATGAAGAGGAAATATTAGGTGCGTATGAGCACTAGGTGAAAAAAAGATAATTATGTTAGGAAACCTTTACAGTGATTCTGGACATGTGATCGACTAGCGAGTGATATGTGAATACCTGTGACTGAATAATAGACAATCGGGATCAGCCAGTCAAAGTCTATGGGGTAATCGTATAGTGGTAGTCCACTAGGGTAGAAAATCACATGTCGTAGCTGGATATAGGTAAAAGAGTGAAGAAAAGGTAAAACATGAAGAAAGGAAGAGGAAGGATTGTAGAAAGGGTGAAGAGGTAAAGGGGGGGGGGGGGGGGGAGGGGAGGGGAGGGGGAAGAGGGAAAAGGAGGGAGAAGGTAAAGGTAAGTGTATATGAGAAAAATAAGACAAGGTACCTGTCCAATGATTGGCTACTGTATAGATGCCATGCCAGTCTCACTAGTGAGTAAAGAACCTAATGGAGGAATTCTAGAATAAATATATCAGTGAATCGAGAGATGTGTCTCTGGAATTAATTATGCTCTGTTCACTACCTGTCAAACAGCATGGAAAGGTGTGCAGGAGATAATATGTCTCTGGAAACTTGTGACACCAATGATTAGCTTTAAGGCATGTAGCACATAATGCCGCAGGTTAATGTTCTATAAAATAGAGAGATCTTATGAGATAATTCCACAAACTGTATAACATTCAATGAGGTGAACAACCTCCATGAAAATGACTAATATCACTCACAATCTATGAGCAGCCGTGAAAAAAGTCATATGGAAAACCTTCTTAAAGGGGTAGTGGAACAACAGGAGTTATCCTGACTGCCAGTGCCGGTATTACACATACGCTGTGGACTTGTAACACAAACAGACAGAGGTTAATGCAATGGTGTACTGACAATTCACTAGACCGTGGACCAAACTGAATAAATCACATAACAGTACCTCTAAAATGAGACAGCCTGTGTGGAAATACACACAGTCCCATCCTGCAGAATATGCATCCTGTTAGCCCCTCTATACACAGCCCCAACCTGCAGAATATGCATCCTGTTAGCCCCTCTATACACACAGTCCCATCCTGCAGAATATGCATCCTGTTACCCCCTCTATACACAGCCCCATCCTGCAGAATATGCATCCTGTTAGCCCCTCTATACACAGCCCCATCCTGCAGAATATGCATCCTGTTAGCCCCTCTATACACAGTCCCATCCTGCAGTACACCGATCCTCTTAGCCCTTCTTTACACAGCCCGATCCTGCAGTACACCGCTCTAAGTTACCAATCCAGACACACCTGTGCTTCCTAGGATGAGCTCTGGACTGTAATGAATGGAGGCTCCATCCCTTTCAATGACAAAACTGTTCAGATAAACAGAAGAGCCATGTTGCCAGGAAGCCAGCTGAGAGAAGTTGCACATGATCAACCAAATAGAGCCTGGAGGGGGTATCCTTTTGGAAGGAGGGGGGGGGGGGTGCTGTACAAAATTGGTATATCTGAGTAAAAGTATTTATACAATGGAGACCAGTTTCATCAGGATTGGCAATATTATTGCCAAACATGAAGGGGGGTAGGGTGGTGGAGTCAAACACTCCTGATTAACGAACAGGTGCACAACTCTTCATGAATCAGATGCACTCTATAGTAGCGAGCACCTCTGTCCAGAACACCAGAAATCTTACACCAGTACCAGATTTCTGACATAAGAAATGACATGGCTAGTCATGAATTAGATGAGCTGTTGCCTCATGCCCCAGGTCCATACACTTTGGCATGGCTGGGAGAAACTAGAGTGGACATGCCAAAAGCTGGAAAAATAAAAAAAATTGCGCAACTCCAATTTGCACCAACTTTTTTTTTTTTTTTTTTACAGATTTTCAAAATCAAATTTAAGTCAGAATACTGGCAAAATAGCTTTGATTACCGTAATTGGGGCCAACATCTGTTAGATTAGACACTGGTGCACACATCAAGTGTTTCAAGCAGGGGACGCTTCAGAAGAAAGCCAGGGCCATTTTTCCTGATACATTTTGGGAGGTCTACTCTTCTGTTTTTTTGCATCAGCATTTTTAATTTTTTTAAATATAAAACACTTTAAATATAAATAGTGAGCAGCTTACAAGCGCATCTGGTGAGAAATCCATGTCAATAGCACCTTTAGACATAGTTATCTAGAAAATTGGTGATATGTTAAATATCTATTTCACACGAGATAGATAAAGTTTTAGAGAAGGGGGGGGGGGGGGGGGAGAGCTACAAGTGTTGATCTATAATAAAAGTATTCAGTCTAAAGCCCTTATTAAATGGGGCAAAAACTGTGCAAAATATAAAAAATAAAAATCCAAAATATTGCGACAACATTTGACAGAGCGATATTCAGTGTGTAGTAGCTGCTAGTGATCGTAATATTGTTTGTCGCAAAACCAGATTTCATCTTGTTTAAAATGTATCACTCGTCGGCATAAAATGTCACCTTGTAGTAGGTCGCTACCGCCTTGTAATATATGCCTCTATGAACGACTAGAGACTTCCCACTGACCGCGATATTTCGAGCGAACGTTTGTGTAATAATGAGCTCGTACACATGAGAACGACAGGATATATACTGTATTAGCTCATCAATCGCTATCGTAAATTCTCCCCGTCTAATAGGGCCTTTATGTATGGCATGTGATACGCATGAGAACAGGATATGTACAAGGATTGTGTACCCTCTGTACTAGGATCATATACAACTAGTACATAGCGCTCATCACCGCTACACCTCTGGGCGTGCCGCTATCCATCTGCTGTAACAGATTAAAGTTTTGTATACTCTTACATTTACTTAAAAGAAATGTTATTCAGAAACCAAGAAAGAAATCAGACTAGGTTACCTTCATGAACTGTCACACTGTAGTTAACCCCTTCACCCCCGGGGCGATTTTCTGTTTTTTTCCGCTCAAAATTCTTCTAAGAGCCGTAACTTTTAAATGTTTCTGTCAATCTTGCCATATGAGGGCTTGATTTTTGCGGGACGAGTTCTACTTTTAAATGAAACCATAAGTTTTACCATATTGTGTACTGGAAAACAGTTCCAAGTGCAAAAAAATCTTACCGCGGCCCGCTGTTACATTTTCACAGCGAGATGTAAGGGGTTAACAGGCACAAGTGGGTAGCGAATCAACTCGTGCCTGATAGCAGCACATGTCAGCTGTTCAAATCAGCATCAATCGCTGCCGGTTGCAGCATTCAGGCATTAACCTGACACGATCCATGACGCACCCAGTATGTCATGTGTTGTGAAGAAGTTAAAGTGATCCCCACACTATGTAAAATACCTAATCTAACAGTCTTAGCACCCACCCTCCCTGTGTCTAGTGACAGCTCCCAGCTGCTGCACTGTTTTGGATGCAGCAGTGATGCAATGTCAAGTGTACGTGAGAAGTGAGAAAAAAATCCCCATCTATTCTGGATGAAAATTGGACCAATTTTGTAATATTGTCGTGTGAACTTGATCTTAGGCCTCGTGCATACTGAGTATTTGGCGAGGTATTTTTTTTACCAGGTTTTGGCTACAAATACTGAGGAATGGGACACTCAGAGGAAAAATACAATAGAAGCACACGTACCATTTCTGCCTTTTTTACCCACTCCTGGTTTTGACTTACAAATACTGAGGTAAAAAAAACTGAAAAAAAATTGCTCAACATGTGCATGTGGCCTTACACTGATGTTGGTTGAACCCATCGTATGGTTTGGATTATTGTCTTGTTGAAGGTGAACCTTCATCCCAGTCTCAAATCACTGACAGAAACAGGTTATGCTCAAGAATATCCTTGCATGTCGCACCATCCATCTTCCCCTCGACTTCGATCATTTTCCCTGTCCCTACTGCCGGAAAACATCCCCACAATATTATGCTGCCACCACCATGTTTCTCTGTGGGATAGTGTTCTTGGAGTGATGAGACGTGTGTTGGTTTGGCACCAGCCATAGCATTTACCTTAGTAGCCAAAAAGTTCAATTTTGATATTATCTGACCACAGCATCTTCCTCAATACATATAGGGAGTCTCCCACATGTCTTGGCAAAATCAAAACAAGTCTTCAATTTTTGACTGTAAGTAAAGGCTTTTTTTTCTGTCACTTCCATTAAAGGCCAGTTCTGTGGAGTGTGTGGCTTATTGTGGTCGTATGGACAGATACTCCAATTTCTGCTTGGAAACTCTGCAGCGACGTCAGGGTTATATTTGGTGTCTGTGCTGCCTCTCTGATTAATGCCCTCCTTGCCCAGGCTGAGCGTTTTGGTGGGTAGCCCTCTCTGGTGACGACTCTAATACAGAACACATTATCAATCAGCACCATCTAATGTGTACAGCAGGCTTAACACATAGTATCTAAATAATAGAGATGACTAGGTCAAAGTATCCACAGGATTCAGTGGATAATAGTTTATGGCAGAAACGTGTCAGAAAACAGTGCATATTATCATCCTGGGCAATGCACTGGTGGGAAACCATTATCCCCTAATGGCAGAGGAATATAACACAAGTTTATACATACTACTCAGTCCACAGGCAGCGTATGCCAGCCACGGACTGTGCCATCTCAGCCAGGTATGCTTGCCTCAAACACTGCCGCGTTTCAGAGAAAAACATACTTTAAAAGCCGCCAGCGAACGAGCCGCACTGGAGACTAGATGGACAGGTGGGTCCCCAGCTTCTGCTGCATGGACAGGTCTCTGCCAACGTGTATGTATAGGCAGGGATCAATCATTCCAGGGCACGAGAGAATCCGCCGGGGACCCATCTGTCCACCCAGTCTCCAGTGCGGCTCATTCCCAGGCGGCTTTTTAGGTATGTTTTTATCTGAAACACCGCAGATCGGGCAGCATGTATCCGCTGTCAGGTTCACTTTGATGGTGTTGGTTTGGCCTCTAAACCTCCTAGATCTTCTCCGACACTGTGATACAAGTAATTTCACACAAACTACACCAATGGCACATATAGCCCACAAATCTGTCACTACCATACAATGGTGAGGTCAGATGACTTTAAAAGTGTAAAAAAAAAAAAAAAAAAGTGTGAGTGTGCATGAATGAGTGAGCGTGCGTGACCTGTGTTATATACACAATGATCATAGAACAATAGCCGCTGTAAATAGAAGACTTTACCCAGACAGCAGAGAGAAATGGTTTTCCTTACATCTATGCAATTCTATTAATAAAAATATACTGGAACGGCTTTCTGCAAACACTGATATAATAGGGCAGGGTCACCAAACATGAAGCTGTGCATTGCAGAGTGAAAAAGCACACAATTATAATACAAGAAAACATCAAAGCCTCCCTGCCGTAAGAGGAAACTCCAGATCAAGTACCCAATGTAATTATGCTCCAGAAGAGGGAAAGGGGAAGTGACTCAGCGACAAGGAAAGCCACGAGCACAGTCTGCACAGGACGCTTCCAGGATTATTAACAGAGCGTGATCCTTGCACTTCAGCACAAGAGGTAACAACTAAATCACCACAATCACAGAAACCAAGCAACAAGTGTCACACAGTAATACGCCGTGTGCAGCCAGGACCTGAGCAACAAGCGTCACACAGTAATACAGTCATGGCCAAAAGTTTTGGGAATGACACCAAAATGATATTTTCACATGATCTGTTGCCCTCTGGTTTATAATTGTGTTTGTCTGATGTTTACATCACATACAGAAATATAATTGCAATCATATTATGAGTACCAAAAGGTTATATTGACAGTTAGAATGAGTTAATGCAGCAAGTCAATATTTGCAGTGTTGACCCTTCTTCAGGACCTCTGCAATTCTCCCTGGCATGCTCTCAATCAACTTCTGGACCAAATCCTGACTGATAGCTGTCCATTCTTGCATAAGCAATGCTTGCATTTTGCCAGAATTTGTTGGTTTTTGATTGTCCACCCGTCTCTTGATGATTGCCCACAAGTTCTCAATGGGATTAAGATCTGGGGAGTTTCCAGGCCATGGACCCAAAATCTCTAATGTTTTGTTCCATGAGCCATTTAGTGATCACCTTTGCTTTATGGCAAGGTGCTCCATCATGCTGGAAAAGGCATTGTTGAGTGCCAAACTGCTCTTGGACAGTTGGGAGAAGTTGCTCTTGGAGGACATTCTGGTACCATTCCTTATTCATGGCTGTGTTTTTAGGCAAGACTGAGTGAGCCGATTCCATTGGCTGAGAAGGAAGTTCAGGAACTCCACACATGAATCGTTTCAGGATGCTTAACAGTTGGCATGAGACAAGACTGGTGGTAGCGCTCACCTCTTCTTCTCCTAATAAGCTGTTTTCCAGATGTCCCAAACAATCGAAAAGGGCATTCATCTGAGAAAATGACGTTACCCCAGTCCTCAGCAGTCCACTCCCTGTACTTTTTGCAGAATATCAGTTGGTCCCTGATGTTTTTTTTGGAGAGAAGTGGCTTCTTTGCTGCCCTCCTTGAAACCAGGCCTTGCTCAAAGAGTCTCCGCCTCACAGTGCGTGCAGAAGCACTCACACCAGCCTGCTGCCATTGCTGAGCTAGCTCGGCACTGCTGGTAGTCCGATCCCGCAGCTTAAATAGTTTTAAGATACGGTCCTGGCGTTTGCTGGTCCTTCTTGGGCGCCCTGGAGCCTTTTTGGCAACAATGGAAGCTCTCTCCTTGACGTTCTTGATGACGCGATAGATTGTTGACTGAGGTGCAATCTTTGTAGCTGCGATACTCTTCCCTGTTAGGCCATTTTTGTGCAGAGCAATGATGGCTGCACGTGTTTCTTTAGAGATAACCATGGTTAACTGAAGAGAAACAATGATACCAAGCACCAGCCTCCTTTTAAAGTGTCCAGTGGTGTCATTCTTACTTAATCATGACTGATCACCAGCCCTGTCCTCATCAACACCCACACCTGTGTTAATGGAACAATCACTAAAACAATGTTAGCTGCTCCTTTTAAAGGCAGGAATGCAATGATGTTGAAATGTGTTTTGGGGGTTAAAGTTCATTTTCTTAGCCAATATTGACTTTGCAAGTAATTGCTGTTAAGCTGATCACTCTTTATGACATTCTGGAGTATATGCAAATTGCCATTAGAAAAACTTAAGCAGTAGACTTTGTAAAAATTAATATTTGTAGCATTCTCAAAATTTTTGGCCATGACTGTACACCGTGTCCAGCGAGGACCTGAGCAACAAGTGTCACAATAATACGCCATGTGCAGCCAGATCTGAGCAACAAGTGTCACACAGTAATACGCCGTGTGCAGCCAGGACCCGAGCAACAAGTGTCACACAGTAATACGCCGTGTGCAGCCAGGACCCGAGCAACAAGTGTCACACAGTAATACGCCGTGTCCAGCAAGGACCTGAGCAACAAGTGCCACACAGTAATACGCCGTGTCCAGCAAGGACCTGATCAGGAGATCTACTCTAACATTTAGGCAGGATGTTTTCTCAGGGAAATAGCCAGGGCTAAAAGTAACGCATGCGATACTGAAGAAAGCAGGAACCTCATTGTATTCAGACCACTCACACATGATTTATAGTGCGGGCGGCTGCAGATCAATGATTATTTATTCACCAGCACAGCCCCGCTCCAAGAGCCAGCAATGACATTAGACACGGCCAAGGTCAGCTTCACCCATCCTGGCAGAAGTGCGCAGTGTTTACCGTCCACATATTTGGGAACTGAACAGGGAAAGTAAAAAACACAGGAAAGATTTACTTGTCTCCCTCTTATTTGAGATCAACTTTTTAGCTTCATGAGAAAATAAAAAGAAAAAAATTAAATAAAACCCACCTCATATTTCTGTTCAGAAGATAACTCTCTCCTGCCTCCTCCCCCCTAACCATGAGCGCCAATCACTGACACCTTCTCAATGGAGAGAGGATAAAGCCGCCGCTAGACATAACTGACAACCGAGATACAGTACATCACATCATTATCCGGTCCTACCAACATCAGCAGTCTGTGCTTCCATATCCAGCACATGAGAGAGTCAGCCATGGCCGAGTCGCCTACCTCTGAAAAGTATCATAAAGGGTAACTCCAGCACTCAAGAGACAAAAGGGTCAAAAAGAATTTTGTTTTTTGATTTGTTGCAAAAAGGGTGCACCTCAACCTATGCAATACAACGTTTTGGCTTCTAAGGGTATGTGCGCACTAGGCGTTTTTTTCACGCTGCGTTTTTATGTGCGTTTGTCTGAAAAAACGCACCCGCGGCTAAAAAACGCGCCAAAAACGCATGCGTTTTTGACGCGATTTGGTGCATTTTTTGCTGCGTTTTTGCTCACTGCGTTTTTAATCAGTGCACAATGCCATTAAAGATTGTTGATGGAAAAAAAAAAAAAAAAGGTCTGATGTCATTTCCTTCTTCAAAATGTTCATTGTAAGCAGGAGAGCAGACAGACAGCTGCAGAACTAGTGTATGCAGGAGAGCAGACAGCAGCTGCAGAACTACAAGGCTCAGCATCCTCCATCCAGGACTGTATGCAGTTTTTTGCCCAAAAAGAAAAAAAAAATGACATGGGCTTCGCCATATTTTTGTATGCTAGCCGGGTACAACAGGCAGGTACGGGCTGCCCCCAACCCCCAGCTGCCTATCTGTACCCGGCTGGGAACCAAAAATATAGAGAAGCCCTTTTTTTTTTTTTTTTTTTAATTATTTCATGAATTTCATGAAATAAAAAAAAAAAAAAAAAAAAAAAAAAAAAAATGACGTGAGCTTCGCCTAATTTTTGAGTCCAGCCGGGTACAACTAGGCAGCTGGGGATTGGAATCCACAGTGCAGGGTGCCCAAGCTTTCTTGGCACCCCCACTGCGAATTGCAGTTTGCAGCTACCCCAGAAAATGGCGCTTTCATAGAAGCGCCATCTTCTGGCGCTGTATCCAACTCTTCTAGCTGCCCTGATGCCGGGTGGCTAGCTACGTAATAATGGAGTTAGGGCTAGCTGTATATTATCAGCTAGCCCTAAGCCCGAAATTCATGGTGTCACGCCAATATTAGACATGGCCACCATGAATTTCTAGTAATGATAAAAAAAAAACACAACACAAATATTTTATTAGACATAAAACACAACACAATTAGTGACTCCATCTTTATTGAAATAAACCCCCCTCCGCAGTAATCCTGGGTCAGGGTCCCACGCCGTCCAATCCGGATCAAATATCATCTGATCGGTTTGCTGGAAGGCAAAGCGATCAGATGATGTGTCAGGTTCAAGTGCCTGAATCCCATCACACATCAGCTGATTGTATAAAAGCCGATTATACAATCAGCTGATGCATCGGTGCAAAAAAAAAAAAACTCACTTATGTGCTGTGCTGATTACCGGCAGCTCCTGGAGCGATCGATTGGACAGGAGTCTGATCCTGTCCGATCGCTGCAGGAGCTGCCGGTAATCAGCTGATGAAGTCCCCTGACGGCAGGATCAGCTGATAGCCGGCCGGGCGCGAAAAAGCCGGCGAGACTACGATCAGCTGATGCGTCAGGTGACTGCATCAGGTGATCCACCGCCAGGTCCTGCAAGCAAGGTCCTGCCCCGGGGAGACTGCACACAGCCAGAGCGGCGGGACCGGGACAGGAGCTGGGAGCGGGCATGGCACCGGGACACTGCAGACAGGTGAGTATATATGACTTTTTTTCTACTGTTCACTTTGGTTTTCGCCGCTGCCTCCACCTCCCGCCCAGACATGGCGCCGCACGGAGCTGACATGCACAGGACGGGAGGTGGACGCAGCGGTGACTACCGGGAGGATTCATGCTTCTGTGTTTACCAACAGAAGGAATCCTCTTCCTGTACACGTCACTTTACTGCCCACCCATTGCGTTTATAGCTGCGTTTTTAGTCATAGAAACGCAGCTATATGCGTTTTTCATTGCGTTGTTGAACATCTCATTGAACTCAATGGGTGAAAAACGCAGTGAAAAACGCAGAAATAATTGACATGCTGCATTTTTGTGGTCACCACAAAAACGCAGCTACAAAAAAAAAAAAAACGCTGTGTGAGGACAGCACTTCTGAAAACCCATAGACATTGCTGGGGAAGCAATGTCACTGCGTTTTCAGCACAAAAACGCGGTAAAAAACGCCGCTAAAAACGCGGCAAAAACGCCTAGTGCGCACAAGGCCTAAGTCTTCATCACCTTCAGGCACCTTACCCACACTGCAGATGCCCTGAGCACCCTCTGATATTGCAGAATTTTTCCCTTAAACCCTCAACGCTTTATATGCAAAACCCTGAAGACTTCTTAGAAGCTGAGTCGTCGTTTCGCATAGATTCAGGTGCACCCCTTTCGGCAACAAAAAATAAAAAAAATTCTATTTGACCCTTTGCTGTCTCTTGAGTGCTGGCGTTACCCTTTATGATTACCGATTTTTCCTCCTAGCATCTACCTATATTTTCTTTAGCTGAACCTATATTATATATATCTCTGAAAAGAAATCAGACAGACTGCTGGTGAAGAGCGAGCACTACCATGCTTGGTACTCATAGCCAGCAGTCGGGACGCTCAGACAGGCACGCGTCAGCATTTTTCTGATAGATCTTTCTGAAAAATGCCTGAGTTTCCCCACTGACTTCAATATACTCGATACACAAGCCGCACCCATCCAACTGCTCATTACGAGCACCTAAGCATGGTAATCCTCGACCACCACTGGTGACCTATGGATCCGAGTCCCAGAACCATTATTAAGCATTGCTGATAAGTGTGATCACAGTCTGAAATGGTCGCCATCCCATAATGTGATCTAATCTCATATCATATAGTAATAGACATCGGCAAGTCACGTTATTTAAAAATTATAGTCTTAGGTCCCATGCACGCGAGTAGTTGGGGAGTTTTTACCTCCAGAATTCTAGCCAAAACGAGGAGTGGGATAATCAAAGGAAAGTCTAATAGAAACACGTCACCTCTGCTGTATTTATCACCCACTCCTGGTTTTGGCTACAAATACTGAGGTAAAAAACTCACCAAATACTGAATTTGAGCACGTGACCTTACCCTTGAAAAACAAATGTCACTCGCCCTGCATGTAAAAACTAACATGTTAAAGGGAATTAGTCAGCAAATTGTTTTCCATTTAATCTGAAGACAACATGCTACAGGGGTTAACACATTTCAATGATGCCTCTCTTTCACACTGACTGCAGTTTACATGCAGTGTTTGTTTTAGCTTCAAAAGATTATTACCGCTGGACTAGAACAGCTAGTTCGGCAATGCCCTGTGATGAGCAGTTCACTGTCTACAGACACTGTACATTGAGAGCCTGGTGTGGGCAGGGGCAGTGTTCTTTGCTCTGCTAAATCTAAAAACTCTGTCAAAACCACTGTACCCATAAAATTAAGTGATACACCATTGGATTCAGAATCTTTTTGCCTACACCATGCTGCGCTCAGAGGAGGTAGCAAAAGCCTGCTGACAGATTCCCTTCAAAGAAAATATGGGAGTGTTTTGCTATGTACCGTAACCTGAGGACAGCATGATGTAGGGGCTAAGACACTGACTGCAGCGATGTGTCACTTACTAGGCTGAGTTCTCTTGTTTCATTACAATAAGTGTTTTATCAGCTGGAGATTATCACTGTTGGAATACATGCTCATGTGCATCCTGGTCAAACAAGGCCCCCAGCACTTTTTAGCAGCTCACTGACTATAGACGATGTACTCAAATAGCTATGGCGTGGATGGGGTTAGCTTTCTGAGCCCTGGTACATCTAAAATTTTGTGTCAACTGCTGCACTCAGTAATCTAAGTGATACATCTTTGGATTCAGTGTCTCTTTTTCTACAGTATGCTGCTCTCAGATGAGGTAGCAAAAACCTGTTGGCAGATTGCCTCGAATGTGTGCACATATCCTAATACTTGCCTGCAAAATAAATGAGAGGCCACTTATGTAACACTCAGATGACCTGGGTCTGTCAGAAGAAAAGCATTTCTGCACTCTCCATATGAAAAGCCTTATAGGATTAGCTCCATATGACCAAACACAGAATTAGAAGCAAAATGACATGCCAAGTGACTAGGAAGATTATCGCTTCACAAGAACACACATTGTTCTAGTACAAATAGCAAAACTCTTCTTTATGCCGGATATCAGAGGAGACTCCCATAAATAACAGGGAGGGAACATACGTGCTGTTACAACAAAACACCGAGGGGCAGATGCATTAGGACTGGCATCTCATATGCCAGGCTTAATGAAGGGCACAGTGGACTCTGATGCGACAAATTCATTAAAGAGGCGAATGCGACTTAATTCAGCGTATCCACTCAGCAACTACAAAACTGACTACATAAGCGGTGATCAATTCAGGAGTATGCTCAGTAGATTCTTCTCACTATGCGATACACAGTGACAGTGCACTCCTTCGCCAGATGTCATTGGAAGTGATCAGCCTACAGCGCGCTGTCATTACACATTGTAAGGCCCCTTTCACACATCAGTTTTTTGCTGTCCGTCACAAACCGTTGGCTCGACGGATTTGTTGCAGATTGTTTAAAAACTGATGTGACTGGCTGGCTGGCTAGTTGATACTAAATAAAATAAATTGAAGCATGCTCCGTTAAAAAAAAAAAAAAAAAAAAAAAAAAAAAAAACCCGAATCCTTCATTTGACGGACTACGACGGATCCTGCGCCCATAGGCTTCCATTCCACCAAACGACAGATGGCAACGGATCCGTCGCTGTCCAATTTTTCGACAGACAAAAAAAAAAAAATGTTACTTTGGCCGTTGTCTCCGTCCAACAATTTGACAGATCCGTCGAGCGACAGATGAAATGTGAGGCCATCTGTCGCTAATACTAGTCAATGAGGGGGGGGGGGGGGGGAAGATCCAGCGGCATCAGTGGCCGGATCCATTTTTCTTCAAAATTTGACTGATTGTGACTGACGGCAAACAACTGATGTGTGAAAGGGGCCTAAGTATATAATAAGCTGCAGACACCAACATCGCTGGTCTCCGACGATCGTTATTTATTTACTATGTGCAATGACAGCGCACTCTCTTGCAAGCTCATCCGATGAGATCTGGAGGAGTGCACTGTCACTGTGTGTATCGTATAGTGAGAAGAAGCTACTGAGCATATATACCGTATCTGAATTGACCAGCAACGCACACACAGGAGAGCAGGGACTAGGGCTTAAAAAAGATGTCAATGATGAGGTGTTATTTCAGGGAGGGGCCAGAGGTAGAAGCATTGACCACAGCCTCTGCCTCCTGATGACGACTCATGAGTGTATGCATTTAGATTCTCAAACAGCGTCACCAAAGAGGAAATTGTACAAAAATAAATAAAAAAAAATAAAATAAAGCAGTCAGTAGTGAGGGAAGGATAGGTAATTTTTAATTTAAGTATATCAGAATAAGGACAATATTATGTCATTAAATAGACAAGACATTTTAATATTAAGAAAATAAGTCTTTCAGACCATCCCTTTAACTCTATCCTGGTCCATTTTGCAGAGAACGCTCCAATTCACTTACATGGGTCACTAGAATATGACAGCACACTACTGGAATCGGGGTATCGTGTTTTTCCACCAAATCACTGACCAGTTTGCTTGGAAAATATTATAAATCAGTTGTTTGGTTGTTTTTTTTTAAACATAAGAAAACGGATGACATTCAGGTGGTAAAAATCCAGACACAGCACTGTGAATATAATGTCCAAACTGGACCCGCTATAAACTGCGCTCACTGAGGGTCTCATCTGATCGCCATCACCTCTCCTTCCAGCTTATGTAATGACTGGCACCCCCTGCAGCTTGTGAGGGTGGATGAGCCGCTGATGCTCAATACACCTCCTAGTGGCCACCTATGTCTCCTAACATCATTTCCGGTTGCTTATAGTTTGTTTTTCTGCTTGAAGAAGCAATTCTAATAGCGCCTGCTCCTTCACAGCCCACACTGCAGAGAGGAAAGGAGCTTGTAAATGTCGCCAGGTGTCTGACCCTCACCAATCTGATATTAAAGGGGTTGTCCACTACTTGGATAACCCCTTCTCAATCTGAGTGTTTGCACTTTTAAAAACAACACTTATTTTCGCCTCCGGAGCTGGCACAGTTCCAGCGGTATCAGCACTTGCTCTCCCGGGGCTCACATGACATTGTTACGTCACATGAACCCTGCACCCAATCGGCTTTACTGCCCCCGCTTTCATATGAATCAAATGTTAATAGGAAGTGAGCGCCAGCTACAACTCTGACTTCCTCTTGATATTTGATACATATGAAGGCGGGGAGAGTGAAGCCAGCACTTATCGGTAACAACGTCACATAAGCCCCAGGAGAGAGAGTGCTAGAATGGCGCCTACACCAGAGGTGAGTATGTGTGTTATTTAAATAGGGGCAAACACTCAGATTGAGGAGTTAGAGTAGTGGACAACCCCTTTAAAGACATCCTAAAGAAAGCAATCAATACCATATGAAAGGACAGCCCCTTAAAGATGGCCACAGAGATTAGACAAATGACAGCAAAACTATTTCAGTAGGAAAGCCTGTGTATGGCGGTGTTCACACCTCTTAGAGCTGATTGAAAGGTAAGCAGGATTGGGCATGTTGGATATTAACATACCTGATCCTCCTCAAGGAAGGTAGTCTGCCATTAGCATTACCTAGCAGCAGCTCTTCAGCTTATCGTGTATGGTCCCCTTTACTCCGGAGGTCTGGTGTATAGAGATCAGTGGTGTTTTCTGCACATGTCGCCTCCAGCATTATCTCATTACACCCAGGTTAGGCTGGAATCACTACTGTGTCTACGGCTGAGCCTCGCTGAAGAGGTCTGCCAGGTCTTTACTTATTTTCCCTCTGGGGATAAGAGCTTACATTCAGGTACCAGTAGTGGTAAACTGCCTGTTCTGCTCCATGCCGATCCCTGCCAGCCCAGAACAGCCACAGACCAAAAATATCCCAGCATATGAGAACCTGATGGACCCCATTAAAAATCTAAAAGGTCTGATTCACCGCCGTGTCCCTCACTCCATGAATGAGCGAGCGGGGGTCACACGTGCTGATCCCCGGATTAGTCTACATTACATACTTCCACGGCACAGCAACAAGCAGGAAAAGCATGGCGGCCGTAGAGATGAATATCCCTCAGCACAGGTATGGTGATCAGATCTCCGCGCCATGTATTATCCCCACTGTGCACTACAGCTAAAAACTGGCCAATTATTCAGACTACAGCACAATTTCAGCTGATGTGTCGCAGATCCCTGGGGGAGGGAGGGGAGAGGGACCCCTGCCACCAATCCCTGGGGGAGGGAGGGGAGAGGGACCCCTGCCACCAATCCCTGGGGGAGGGAGGGGAGAGGGACCCCTGCCACCAATCCCTGGGGGAGGGAGGGGAGAGGGACCCCTGCCACCAATCCCTGGGGGAGGGAGGGGAGAGGGACCCCTGCCACCAATCCCTGGGGGAGGGAGGGGAGAGGGACCCCTGCCACCAATCCCTGGGGGAGGGAGGGGAGAGGGACCCCTGCCACCAATCCCTGGGGGAGGGAGGGGAGAGGGACCCCTGCCACCAATCCCTGGGGGAGGGAGGGGAGAGGGACCCCTGCCACCAATCCCTGGGGGAGGGAGGGGAGAGGGACCCCTGCCACCAATCCCTGGGGGTGGGAGGGGAGAGGGACCCCTGCCACCAATCCCTGGGTCACCCACTCTCAGAGATCAGTGCCGGGGTGTAGGACCGTGCACATAGCCTGCCGCTGCTGTGTATGGCGGGGATGTCGGGGCAGAGCGCTCACCGTGCCAGCAGAGCCGCCGTCGGGCAGGACACTTCCTCCTCCCCGGGCAGGGGAGCCGTCACTTCTCTTCCAGCCGGATGTCACACACCTGTCCGCCGCTCCAGCCTCTGCAGCAGACGACATAGCCCCTTCACCTAGCACAGTCCGGGGGTCTCCCCCACTGCTGAGCGAGCTCCGCACCGCATTCAGGACCGGAGGAGTCACCTGTGTGGTCACAGCTCACGTTACTCCATGAGAAGGTGAAGCACCGACATGTGTCACCACTACAGCCACGTACCGGGAGCCTCAGCTCTGCCGTACCCTGCCCGGCTCACCGGCTGACTACCGACCGCACCGGAAGCTGTTAGGCAATACACGGCTACAATGCAATACACTTCCCTAGCTCAGAATACCCCGCCCACATCACCACTAATAACCAATCGGCAGACGCAGCGAATCTGACCAATCCTGGCGTGTTTTTGTAATTCCTGTTGATGGATGAGACGCTGTCTGTGATTGGTGCAGAGCCGGCCGCTCTTCTGACAGGTAGCAGCCTGGGAGTGGTGCTGCCGAGCGGTGGTCACCGGCGCTGCCTCCGCCCAGGTTACACCGAACTGATCATTCACTGTCAGAGCAGCAGGGCCGGGCTGGGACCAAAAGGCAGCTCTGGCACACAAGCCCCACAGCCCATACACTGCCACATCAGCTCCTGTCAGTGAAGTTTCTGTTTAGTTGTCATGCCCCTTACCATCACTTAACCCCTTCATCCCCGGGCACTAAACACCTTCCTGACCGGGCCATTTTTACGGTCCTGACCAGTGTCATTTTGACAGTTATAACTCGTGAACGCTTCAGCGGATCCTGGCTATTCTGACACTGTATTTTGTGACATATTGTCCTTGATGATAGTGGTAAATTTAGGCCGATATTTTTTGCATCTATTTGTGAAAATTTCGGAAATTTGTGGAAAATTTCGCAATTTTCAAACTTTGATATTTTATGCCCATAAATCCGATTGTTCTGTCACACAAACAGTTAATAAATAACATTTCCCACATGTCTACTTTACACCGGTGCAATATTTGAAACAAGGGTTCAAAGTTTATTAGCAATTTCTCATTTTTCCAACAAAATTTACAAAACCATTTTTTTCAGGGACCACATCACATTTGAAGTGACTTTGAGAGGCCGAGGTGACAGAAAATATTCAAAAGTGACCCCATTCTAAAAACTGCACCCCTCAAAGTGCTCAAAACCACATCCAAGAAGATTATTAACCCTTTAGGTTCTTCACAATAAGGAAAAAATGAAAATGTTATTTTTTTTTTTTTACACAAAAATGTTACTTTAGCCATAACATTTTCCATTTTCACAAGAGTAACATGCGAAAATGCACCATAAAATGTATTGTACAATTTCTCCTGAGTACACTGATACCTCATATGTGGTGGAAATCAACTGTTTGGGCGCACGGCAGGGCTCGGAAAGGAAGGGGGCCATTTAAATTTTTGAAAGCAGAATTAGCTGCCATCATTAGCGGATGCCATTGGAGAACTCCTGATGTGCCTAAACAGTGGAGCTCCTCCACAAGTGACCCCATTTTGGAAACTAGACCCCTCATTGAATTAAACTAGATGTTTGGCGAGCACCTTTAATCCTCGGGGACTTCACGGAACTTTTATAACGTTGAGCAGTGAAAATATATATATATTTTTTTTTTAACCACTAAATTGTTACTTCAACCAGGTAGCTTTTTTTTTTTTTTTTTTTTTACAAGGGTTTAAGTAAAAAATTCACCATAACATTTATGTACAATTTCTCCTGAGTATGCTGATACCTGATATGTAGTGGAAATCTACTGTGTGGGCGCACGGCAGGGCTTAGAAGGGAAGGAGCTCCATTTGAATTTTTGAAAGCAAAATTAACTGTAAGGCTATGTCCGCACGTTGCTTTTTACCTGCTTTTTACCTGCTTTTTTGCTGCTTTTTCAACTGCAGCATGACATGTCAATTGTTTTTGCCATTTGGGTTTTGCACTGCAAAGCTGAGTTTTTGACCAAAGTTCTGCAACAAAAAGGCTGCAGTTTGAACTGCATAGTGCGGACAGGAAACCCAAATTCCCATAGACTTTGCTTGAAAAGCAGAACACAACCATTTTGGCATTAAACGCTGCAGTTGAAAAAGCAGCAAAAAAGCAGGTAAAAAGCAACATGCGGACATAGCCTAATTGTTAGCAGATGTCATGTCGCGTTTGGAGAGCCCCTGATGGGCCTAACAGTGGAGCTCCCCCACAAGTGACCCAATTTTGGAAACTAGACCCCTCATGGAATTTATTTAGATGTTTGGTGAGCACCTTGTATCCCCAGGTGTATCACAGAATTTTATATCGTTGAGCTGTGAAATGAAAAAATAATTTTTTTACCAGAAAAATGTTACTTTAACCCTAAATCTTTCATTTTTACAAGAGTAACGAGAAAAAGTACTATACAATATGTTGTGCAATTTCTCTTAAGTACACCGATACCCCACATGTTGTGGAAATCTACTGGTTGGGTGCACGTCAGGGCTTGGAAGGTAAAGAGCACCATTTGAGTTTTTGAATGCAATATTAAAATGAATCATTAGAGGATGCCATGTTGTATTTGGAAAGCCCCTAATGTGCCTAAACCGTGGAGCTCCCACACAATGGACCCTATTTTGGAAACTAGACCCCTCAAGGAATTTATCTAGAAGTTTGGTGAGCACCTTGAACTTCCAGGTGCTTCACGGAATTTTATAACGTTGCACCATGAAAATTAAAAATTACATTTTTTACCACAAAAATGTTGCTTTAACCCCAAATTTTTCATTTTCACTAGGGTACCAGGAGATAATGGACCAAAAAATTTGTTGTACAATTTCTCTTGAGTACGCTAATACCCTATATGTAGTTGAAAACTACTTTTGAGGCACAGTGCAAAGTGAAGAAGGGAAGGAACGCCATATTTGGGATCAGATTTGGTTAGCATGGTTTGTGGGTACCAAGTCACATTGGCAAAGCCCCTGATGTTCCTAAACAGTGGAGTTCCCCCACAAGTGACCCCATTTTTTAAACTAGACCCCTCAAGGAATTTATCCAGATGTTTGTTGAGCACCTTGAATGCCCAAGTGCTTCACAGAATTTTATAACATTGAGCTGTGAAGATTAAAAAAGTCATTTTTAACCACAATAATATTGCTTTCACCCCAAGCTTTTCATTTTCACTAGGGTAACAGGAGATAGTGGACCATACAATTTCTTGTGCAATCTCTCCTGCGTATGCCAATATGTAGTCGAAAACTACTTTTGAGACATAGTGCAAAGTGAGGAAGCGAAGGAGCCCATATTTGAGATCAGATTTAGTTGGAATGGTTTGCGGGTGCCATGTCACATTAGCAGTGCCCCTGAGGTGCCATAACAGCAGAAACACCTCACAAGTGACCCCATTTTACAAATTGCACCCCTCAATGAATTCATCTAGGCGTGCAGTGAGCATATTGACATTACAGGTCTGTTACAAAATGTTACAATATTGGGCGGTGAAGAAAAGATAATTACATTTCTACCACTAAAATGTTGTTTTAACCCTAGATTTCCAATTATCACAAGAGGAATAGGTTAAAAAAAGGCCCCATAATGTGCTACACAATTTCTCTTCAATTTGGAAATACCCCACGTGTGACTGTACAGTACTGTTTGGCCGCACCACAGGGCTCGGGAGGAAAAGAACGGTATTTTATTTTTGGAGCCCAGATTTTCCAAGAATAGTTTACTGACTCAATTTGCAAAGCCCCTAAGTGCCAGAACAGCAGAAACCCCTCAAGTGACCAAATTTTGGAAATTACACCCCTCTGGGAATTCACCTACAGGTGTAGTAACGATTTAGTCTCTGGAAAACACCCATGGAGTCAAATTCCAATTAAAAATTGCAAACAAGCCCTTTTTGGGCCCAGTACATTATAGTGCCCATACATTGTGCCCAACTCGTGCTTTTGAAGACCTGCACCCCGTAAACTAAGCGGACTCTCCTCACTATAATGATGCCAAACATGTGGATGCTAACTGTGGTTTAGGCACATTGTGGGGCTCAGAGGGAGGGGTTCATTTGGATTTGAATGCGCAGATTTTGCTGGATTTTTTTTTTTGGAGGGAGTGACATTGTGTTTTTCCAGAGCCTTTGTGCTACCAGTAACTTGTAAGCCCCCCTATATAGCACCCTATATTTACGTTAACAGATGACAGACCTGAGTGGAGACTTGTGCTTTTGTGGGTTGAGTTGAATGCTATTTGGTGGCATTTTGGGGTACAGAACATTTTGGCTCAGTTCACATTTATCCCGTGCTCTAAGCTGACCCCTTACATCAGGGTTTCCATCTGTATCTCCGAAATACATGATTCAGGTGAAACCCCCTGACGGACCCATTCACTAATGAGGCAGCAGAGGTACTCTGGACTCTGTTTGGCCTCAACAGTGGTGTCCATATTTTCAAAGGTGTTGATGACCGCACTTTAATGCACGTTTAAAAATATGTGTTGAAAGGTGGACATCGCCGGACCACAGGGCAGATGGCAGTTCAAAGTGACTACCTCTGCCTCCTTACAATGAATTTTCTATTGGGAATTTTGTCTGAGTCACGTTTTTCATACGTAATCCCCGATGTAAGCAGTCAGCGTAGAGCACAGGATAATTATGAGCCGCACCATACTGTGATGTTTTTCCGAGTCAGAATGAAAAAAATCAACAGCCACTGAAGAATTGCCGTAAAAGTGATTAGGCGACTTTATTCCTCCGGCGATTACGATTGCAGCGATACCAGATTTATACATTTTTTTTAGGTTTGCCTACTATCACGCTAAAAAAAACAGTTTTACAAAACAAAGGTTTTTGTATCTCCAAATTTTGAAGCCTATAGTTTTTTTCATTTTTCTGCCAACAGAGTCATGTGAGGGCTTGTTATTTGTAGAATGAGTTTGTATTGGTACCATTTTAGGCCACATAATATGTTTTGATCGCTTTGTTCTTCGGGTCAGTATGATTACAGTGACACCACATTAAGGCTACATTCACACGACCATTCCGTTTTTGCGATCTGCAAAAAACGGTCCTGTTTTTCCATGGATGCATCCATGTGACAACCGCATCCGTCCTATGTCGTTCTGTATACGGTCCGTGTGTCATATATGTGACTTTTGGGGTTTTTTGCGGACTGCAAAAAAAAAACGGAAGGAGAGTTACATACAGTCCAGGGTATCTGGCCAGATGCTGGTCCCCATATAAAGTCTATGGGGAACAAAATCCGGCACAAAGGGGTAGGAGCAATCGTTTCATACTCACCGATCACTGGCGCTGCTATCACACTGCTCCCGTGGCAGCTCTTTGTTGTTCCTGAGCCGGCCGCTCATTAGGCTCATACATATTCCCTTCTTCCCTAGCTCACCGGCATCTGTGATTGGTTGCAGTCAGATGCGCCCCCTACGCTGAGTGACAGCTATCTGACTGCAGCCAATCAAAGCCGCCAGTGGGCGGGTCTATATCGTACAGTACAATAAATAAATTAAAAAAAACGACGTGTGCTTCCCCCAATTTTGGTACTCGCCTAGATAAAACCTCACAGCTGCTGGCTGGTATCCTCATTCTGAGGAGACCCACATTATTGAGAGCCCCCAGCCTAAAAATATCAGCCAGCAGCCGGCTGGAATTGCCGCATCCATTAGATGCGACAGTCCCGGGACTTTACCCGGCTTATCCCAAATGCCCTGGTGCGGTGTCAAATGGAGTAATATATGGGGTTGATACCAGCTGTATAATGTCACCTGACATCAAGCCCTGGGGTTATTGATGTCACGGTGTCTATCAAATACCCGACATCACTAACTGGGTTAGTCAGTAACAAAAAAAAAGACAGACAACTTTTTATTTGAAAAAACACTCCCCAAAACCTTCCCTCTTTCACCAATTTATTGAAAAGAAAAAACAAATCCGGGTCCGGCGTAATCCAATAACGTGGCCCCACAAGGATCCATACTCACTGTCCCAGTCAATGAAATACAGAATGTTTCCCAGTGGCTGGGAGAACAGTGCAGTGACCTGAGCTAACATCATTAGGTCAGGCCACGTCACCGCAGGACAATAGAGTGTCGATGTCATGAGGTTAGCTAGGTACATTACCTGCGGTGAGGAACTCCACTGCACTCCTGACGTCAGCGCTCGTCACTGACTTCCATTGTCCGCCTTGTTCACAAGCGAAGTATCACGTGAGCCCGTGAAGTCACCGCTAGTCACAGTCTCGGGCCACTCGAGAGACTTTATGTGAGAACGCGGCGGGCATGGAAGTCAGCCATGAGTGCTGACGTCTGGAGTGCAGCGGACTTCATCACAGCAGGTAATCAACTTTTCTAACCTCCTAATGTCGACACTCGTCATCTCCACAGTTGCTGACATTGCTGTGCTAGCAGATGCTGACACACTGTAGTGCGAGCAGCTGCGAGGATGGCTGGGGAGCAGGACACAGACTGCACGGGCACCAAACAGGGAGGTCACACGGAAGTGGTTCTGTGTAGCTTCCAGGGATTTGTGGACCCATTGACTTGTATTGAGTCACGGTCCGTTATTACTGAACAGAATAGGACATGTTCCATAATAACGGAACGGACATACGACATACGATGTGTTCTTTTGTAGGAACTGCACACAGACGTTCTTCCGTGTGCCACCCGATCCTACACAAAAGACATTGAAAAGATGGTCCTGTCAGTAGGTCCGCAAAAAAACAGCAACTGACCAGGACAAACAGAACGGTCACCTGAATGAGCCCATATATATATATAGGATTTTTTCCATTTTGCTGCTTTTACACCATAAAAACAATTTTATAGCAAAAAAAAAAAACATTTTTTTTTCACTGATGGAGCTGTATGGTGGCTTATTTTTTTTGCAAGGCAAGATGATGTTTTTATCAGTACCATTTTTATTTATATATGACTTTTTGATTGCATTTTATTCCAATTTTTTGTCAGCTGTATGATGAAAAGACATATTTTTTGCTACATATTTATTTTTTTATTTTTACCGTGTTTACTGAAGGGGATAACTAGTGTGACAGCTTTATAGATCTGGTTGTAATGGACACAGCAATACATATATGTGTACTTTTTTGATAATTCTGTTTTGTTTTTTAAATATATATATTTATTGGCATAATTTAGCGGAAGGTTGTTTTGTTTTTTATTTTCAGATTTATATATATATATATATATATATATATATATATATTTGTACATTTCTTTAAACTTTTTTCCACTTTTTTACTTAGTCCCTTTATGGTACATTACTTTTTAATATTTTGATCACTTATATAATCCGCTGAAATGCTCGATCACTGCAGTGGATTCTGTCAGTGCTGCACTCGCAGCACTGACAGTTCGCGTCATACACTATGCATTTGGTATGGTCTGTAAGGCCTTCCGTAGCTGAGTAACCCAAAGGTCATCATGGTGACAACCCTGGGTTACCATTGCAGCAATCGGGTCACTGTGATCGCATTACAGGGACCCAATCGTTCGGGAGAGGAGCGATTGTCTCCCTGCCTCCTAAATGCTGCAATCATTATTAATCGCAGCATTTTGGAGGTTAAACTCTGTGAGGAGCTGTGCAGGTACCACTCCTGGAAATTACAGGTTGGTCTCAGCTTCAGTATAAGCTGGAGACCCGGTGGCGATCGCAGAAGCACACCTGTTGTGACCGCAAAATCGCCAGGACGTACTGGGTGTGTCATTGGTTGTTAAGACACTGACAGCCAGTACATTCTGTTCCGGTATGGGGTTAAAAAGGTTGTTCAGTATTATTTTTTTTTATTGGCCCATAGAACTGCATACATAGAAAGTGTTGAACCTACCAATACTGAACCGCCCCTAGACCAATGCCACATCTCCTTCAACCGGACAGGACAGGACACATGATATTGTGCAGTGTACACCACGTGTAGAATTATTAGGCAAGTTGTATTTTAGAGGATTTTTTATTATTGATCAACAACTATGTTCTCAATTAACCCAAAAGACTCATAAATATCAAAGCTTAATATTTTTGGAAGTTGGAGTGGGTTTTTTTAGATTTGGCTATCTTAGGAGGATATCTGTTTGTGCAGGTAACTATTATTGTGCAGAATTATTCGGCAACTTAATAAAAAACAAATATATTCCCATCTCACTTGTTATTTTCACCAGGTAAACCAATATAACTGCACGAAATTTAGAAATAAACATTTCTGACATGCAAAAACAAAACCCCAGAAAATTAATGACCAATATAGCCACCTTTCTTTATGATGACACTCAACAGCCTACCATCTATAGATTCTGTCAGTTGCTTGATCTGTTTACGATCAACATTGCGTGCAGCAGCCACCACAGCCTCCCAGTCACTGTTCCGAGAGGTGTACTGTTTTCCCTCCCTGTAGATCTCACATTTTATGAGGGATCACAGGTTCTCTATGGGGTTCAGATCAGGTGAACAAGGGGGCCATGTCATTATTTTTTCATCTTTTAGACCTTTACTGGCCAGCCACGCTATGGAGTAGTTGGATGCATGTGATGGAGCATTGTCCTGCATGAAAATCATGTTTTTCTTGGACGATACCGACTTCTTCCTGTAGCACTGCTTGAAGAATTTGTCTTCCAGTAACTGGCAGTAGGTCTGGGAGGTGAGCTTCACTCCATCCTGAACCCGAAAAGGTCCCACAAGTTCATCTTTGATTATACCAGCCCATACCAGTACCCACCTCCACCTTGCTGGTGTCTGAGTTGGAGTGGAGCTCTCTGCCCTTTACTGATCCAGCCTCTGGTCCATCCATCTGGCCCATCAAGAGTCACTCTCATTTCATCAGTCCATAAAACCTTTGAAAAATCAGTATTAAGATATTTCTTGGCCCAGTCTTGATGTTTTATCTTATGTTTCTTGTTCAAAGGTGGTCGTTTTTCAGCCTTCCTTACCTTGGCCATGTCCCTGAGTATGGCACACCTTGAGCTTTTTGATACTCCAGTAACGTTGCAGCTCTGAATATGGCCAAACTGGTGGCAAATTTCATCTTGGCAGCTTCATGCTTGATTTTCCTCAATTAATGGGCAGTTATTTTGCACCTTTATTGCCCAACACGCTTCTTGCAACCCTGTTGTCTAATTGCCATGAAACGCTTGATTGTTCAGTGATCACACTTCAAAAGTTTGGCAATTTCAAGACTGATGCATCCCTCTGCAAGACATCTCACAATTTTGCACTTTTCAGAGCCTGTCAAATCTCTCTTCTGACTCATTTTGCCACAGGAAAGGAAGTTGCCTAATAATTAAGCACATCTTATATAGGGTGTTGATGTCATTACACCGCACCCCTCCTCATTACAGAGATGCACATCACCTGATTTACTTAATTGGTAGTTGGCTCTCAAGCCTATACAGCTGGGAGTAGGACAACATGTATAAAATGTATCGTGTGATCAAAATACTCATTTGCCTAATAATTCTGCACACAGTGTATATATACAGAATAATACAGATACTGAAAATTACACCCACAATAAAGAAAACACTTTCAGTTCACCCCTATGCATGGAGTCCTAAGAGTATTCAATTAACTCAAGGCGGTGCACGGAGAATTGGATGTCAGCAGTCCAAGGCAATCCACAATGTTAGAAAAGAGTTAATCCAGCAGCTCGTCCGGTGAATAAAATCAGGTTTTTATTATAGGAAATTATAGCAATGCATGAAATAAATGAAGGTGGGACAATCTTTTCTACCCCTTGGGATTTGGCTTATTCATTTTGGATGTTAACTCCTTATCCATAGCATATATGGTATGCTATGAATAAGGGCTTACCACCCGAAACGCGTAAACCGAAGGGGTAGAAAGGATTGGGCCCCCTTCATTGATTTCATGCATTGCCATGTTTTAATTTTCTATAATAAAAACCTGATTTTATTCACCGGACGTGCTGCTGGATTAAATCTCCTCTAACACTGAAAATTGCACCCAATATACAGGACAGAAGAAGTAGTGATATACAGTGTATATATACAGAATAATACAGATACTGAGTATTGGTACTGTGCAGTTTATATATACAGAATAATACAAATACTGAGAATTACACCCAGTATACAGGATAAGAGAAGTGGTATTCTGCAGTGTATATATAGAATAATACAGATACTGAGTATTGGTACTGTGCAGTGTATATATACAGAATAATACAGATACTGAGAATTACATCCAGTATACAAGAGAAGTGGTATTGTGAAGTGTATATATATACAGAATTATACAGATACTAAGTATTGGTACTGTGCAGTGTATATATACAGAATAATACAAATACTGAGAATTACACCCAGTATACAGGATAAGAGAAGTGGTATTCTGCAGTGTATATATATATATATAGAATAATACAGATACTGAGTATTGGTACTGTGCAGTGTATATATACAGAATAATACAGATACTGAGAATTACATCCAGTATACAGGACAAGAGAAGTGGTACTGTGAAGTGTATATATACAGAATTATACAGATACTGAGTATTGGTACTGTGCAGTGTACCGTACAGACCAAATGTTTGGACACATCTCATTAAAAGAGTTTTCTTTATTTTCATGACTCTGAAAATTGTAGATTCACATTGAAGGCATTAAAACTATCAATTAACACATGTGGAATGAAATACTTAACAAAAAAGTATGAAACAACTGAAAATATCTCTTATATTCTAGGTTCTTCAAAGTAGCCACCTTTTGCTTTGATTACTGCTTTGCACACTCTTGGCATTCTCTTGATGAGCTTCAAGAGGTAGTCACCGGAAATGGTTTTCCAACAGCACTTGTTGGCCCTTTTGCCTTCACTCTGTGGTCCAGCTCACCCCCAATCCATCTCGATTGGGTTCAAGTCTGGTGACTGTAAAGGCCAGGTCATCTGGCGTAGCACCCCATCACTCTCCTTCTTAGTCAAATAGCCCTTACACAGCCTGGAGGTGTGTTTGGGGTCATTGTCCTGTTGAAAAATAAATGATGGTCCAACTAAACGCAAACCGGATGGAATAGCATGCCGCTGCAAGATGCTGTGGTAGCCATGCTGCTTCAGTATGCCTTCAATTTTGAATAAATCCCCAACAGTGTCACCAGCAAAGCACCCCCACACCATCACACCATTACACCTCCACTTCCATGCTTCACGGTGGGAACCAGCCATGTAGAGTCCATCCGTTCACCTTTTCTACAAAGACACGGTGGTTGGATTCAAAGATCTCAAATTTGGACTCATCAGACCAAAGCACAGATTTCCACTGGTCTAATGTCCATTCCTTGTGTTCTTTAGCCCAAACAAGTCTCTTCTGCTTGTTGCCTGTCCTTAGCAGTGGTTTCCAAGAAGCTATTGTACCATGAAGGCCTGCTGCACAAAGTCTCCTTTTAACAGTTGTTCTAGAGATGTGTCTGCTGCTAGAACTCTGTGTGGCATTGTCCTGGTCTCCAATCTAGCTGCTTTTTTCTTGCCATAATACAAATTCTAACAGTCTATTCAGTAGGACTATCAGCTGTGTATCCACCAGACTTCTGCACAACACAACTGATGGTCCCAACCCCATTTACAAAGCAATAAATCCCACTTATTAAACCTGACAGGGCACACCTGTGAAGTGAAAACCATTTCCGGTGACTACCTCTAGCTCGTCAAGAGAATGCCAAGAGTGTGCAAAGCATTAATCAAAGCAAAAGGTGGCTAGTTTGAAGAACCTAGAATATAAGACATATTTTCAGTTGTTTCACACTTTTTTGTTAAGTATTTAATTCCACATGTGTGAATTCATAGTTTTGATGCCTTCAATGTGAAGCTACAATTTTCAGAGTCATGAAAATAAAGAAAACTCTTTGAATGAGAAGGTGTGTCTAAACGTTTGGTCTGTACTGTATATATACAGAATAATACAGATACTCAGTATTACACCCAGTGTACAGGGCAGGAGAAGTGATACTGTGCAGTGTGTATATATACAGAAAAATACACATACTGAGAAATGCTCCCAGTATACAGGGAAGGAGCAATGGTACTGTGCAGTCTATATATAAAGAATAATACAGATACTGAGAAGTATTCCCAGTATATAGGACAGGAGAAGTGGTACTGTGCAGTGTGTGTATATATACAGAATAGTACAGACACTGAGGATTACACACATTATAGAGGACAGGAGAAGTGCTACTGTGCAGTGTATATATACAAAATACTACAGATCTGGGGCTCAAAGTACACTTATTTTTGCATGTTGAGCTGACTTTTTTAATACCATTTTTGGGTAGATGCGATGGTTTGACTGCCCTTATAGCATTTTACTGCAATGTTGCAGCAACCAAAACAATATAAGTCTGGTGTTTAGATTTTTTTCTCATTATGCTGTGTACTAATCAGCTTAATATATTTTATATTTTGATAAATCGGGCATTTCTGAATGCAGCAATACCAAATATGTGGATTTATTATTATTATTATTATTATTATTATTATATTTTTCTATAGGACAAAAGGGGAGTGATTTGAATTTTTATGCCGCAAAGAACTGCATGTCAATTATTCATGCAGATTTTCCTGTGGATTTCCTGCCTTTCTACTATGTAGATACAGAGGGGGAAATCCACAGGAATAATGCTCAAATTCAGCATGTTTTCTGCAGGTTTACAGAAACAATTTTACCTGAAATCCGCAATAACGGATAGCTGTGGATTCCGGGTAGCTGCTGCGTGAACCTGCAGAAATACCTGCTGAAAATTCTGCAGGTAAATTTTCTCATGGGCACAGGGCCTAGGGCTATGTGCGCACGTTGCCTTTTTGTGAACACAAAGATGCAGCATTTTTGTGCGTTTTTGGCAGCAAAAAAACACACCAGCAGTAAAAACGCATCCAAAAAACGCATGTATTTTTGCTCGTTTTGTGCGTTTTTTGCTGTGTTTTTGTTGCTGCGTTTTTTTCCAATGCATTGCATGGGTGAAAAACGCTGGCCAGAACGCAGAAAGAATTGACATGTTGCATCTTTGCGGTCACCACAAAAACACACCTAAAACAAAACTGCACTTTGCGGACAGCAAAAATGAGCACTCATAGACTTAGCTGGGGAAGGAAAGTCATGCAGTTTTAAGACCAAAAATGGACCCGAAACACGTGCAAACGAAAAACGCACCGTGCGTACATAGCCTAATTTTACTTTTTTCATGGTTATAAAAACTTTTTTTTTTAACAATTTTTAGTATTTTTGCTAGTCTTGTTAGGGGACTTGGAGCTGCGATTGTCTGATCACTTGTGCTGTGCAGAGCGGTGCAGCACAAATGCTGACTTCCTGTAAATGCCGGCCATTAGGCGGCGTTCACAGGAACTGTGTCATGACAGTGACGGGGCCATAACAGACTGCCCCTTTATATACATGACTACAATGAAACATAGTCATGAAGATGTGATTGAAGTCTAGCTTGTAAGTTTTTTTGCAAAATATGAACTCTGGGATTTACAGCTATCACACCTTGATGACTTTGTTCACATTCTTGCACTAATTTGCAGAAGTAAAGATGATATAAATCTTGTCACTGCTCTTATAGTTCTAACATAAATATCACAAAATAAAGGACAAAATGAAGTGCAGTAACCCATCTCCTTTTTTACACTATTTCTGCTGGTTTTGCATAATGTATACTGGCAGGTTTATGGACTAATTTGTTGGTATTCGTAGCAGATAAATAACTAAAGTTGATTATAATTTTACATTTCAGTGATTTCTATAATAAGAAATGAAGGTGGCATCTGCTTAGTGGTAATGTTACACTATGGTTAGCACATAACTGCTTAGATAAATTGCATTGTGAGTCTCTATGAGAATCATAAAATGATTCCCTAAATAACGGACCATGTAGATAAGTGGTCTCTTAGATTTTAGCTAAAGAACCACATTAAAGAGAATCTTTCAGCAGGTTTTTGCTATGTTATCTGATAGCAGCATGATGTAAAGTCAAAGACCCTGATTCCAGTAATATATAATTTAGCTTGGTATGGATCAGCAGTTGAGTAAAAATCACAGTTTTCTCTTCTGCAGGTGTAGCAGTGCTCAGAATGAGCCCTCTTTAAACCCTCCCATATCACTGATTGGCAGCTTTTTGTGTCTACTGTATATTGACAAAAAGCTGCCAATCAGTGTTGGGGCAGAGATATACAGAGCAGTTGACAAGGAGGCAAGAGACATTACTGAGCAATTCACTGTATGGAGTTTACTTGTAAGCATTGAAAGTGCTCATTATCCTGTAAATGCATATACAGGTTGTCATAGATGTGTCCCGCTCTGGCCGCTCTGGCGGGATCTGTGGCAAGTCTGGGACCAGAAGGTCACAGTGCTTTATTGTGTGCAGGTATTCATCTTACCTTTAAGTGTATTTGCTTTTCTTTGGTGCTGTAGGGGTTAAGCACTCTTTCTTATCTGGCTATCCTTTGGAGCCTTAGGCGGGCTTTACACGTTGCGACATCGGTAACGATATATCGTTGGGGTTACGTCGTTAGTGCCGCACATCCGGCACCGTTACCGACATCGCAGCGTGTAAACCCTAGGAGCGACTATCACCGATCGCAAAAACGTCAAAAATCGTTGATCGTTGACACGTCGCTCTTTTTCATAATATCGCTGCTGCTGCCGGTACGATGTTGTTTGTCGTTCCTGCAGCACCACACATTGCTGTGTGTGACACCGCAGGAACGACAAACATTTCCTTCCCTGCGTCCACCGACAATGCGAAAGGAAGGAGGTGGGCGGGATGTTATGTCCCGCTCATCTCCGCCCCTCCGCTTCTATTGGCCAGCCTATAGTGACGTCGCTGTGACGCCGAACGCACCTCCCCATTGAAGGAGATATTGTTCGGCGGTCACAGCGACGTTGCAGACCAGGTATGTGCGTGTGAAGCTGCCGTAGCGATAATGTTCGCTACGGCAGCAATCACCAGATATCGCATGTGCGACGGTGCTGGGTGCTATCGCTCTCGGCATCGCTAGCAATTGCTAGCGATGTCGCAGCATGTAAAGCCCGCCTAAATGTCAGGTGCAGCTCTTTGTGATAACTCCCCTTCGTTATAACTAGTCATGTGTCTTAACAACTGATGTTGGTTAGATATCCACATATCTAAGCTCTACACTTTGGAAAGAGCCAGTCTCTGGAAAAAGCTGAAGTTTTGTGAAAATTGCAGCTGTGGTGTTTAGCTGCATTGGAGTTGTTTGGAGTGTTTTCCTTTTGTGTCTATTTCCCCTTGTCTGTCTTCCTACTCTTGTGTTGAATTATTGCAGTTGTAGGGGAGTTTAAGGTTAGGCCCACCCCTGCATTTGTGTCCAGCACACTGAAGGTCTATGTATAATGTGTAAAATGTAATGTATAATGTGCATGAGAATTGTATAAAAAGCCACCAGGTGGCAGTGTGGTAGCACGGCTTTCCTGGCACCTGGGTGAGCAGAGAAATAGTTAAGGAAGAGGAGGAGAGCAGCATGTGAGATAGGAAGTAGACAGCAGGAGAGTCCCTTGGAAGATGTTCGGTTAATAACCCCACTATGAAGATTCTAATCCTATGAGTCGCCCCTGCGGCCATGACACGCAGGATCTGGTCCCGATTGGTCAACCGCATCCCCCAAGGAGAGGGGTTTAGTCCAACGGTCGGGGGTCTGGCGTCCATTTCATCTGACTGCTAATACTTAAAGAATTCCTCACTCAATGAAAGGTCAGTGCACCCTCAGGCAGAAGGGTATGGCTGGATGACCTGGGCATGGATGGGAGAGCCCTGCCTGTTGCGGTTCTTCTTACATATTAGTGTCCCCTGTGGGTGGTGTGAAATGGCTCAACGGACTTCATGACCCGGTTCGTGCCAGTGTGAAGTGTAGTGATGGAAGGAGAGGCCTAGAGGTGACCGAAAGTAACCAGGTGCCAGAGATTCGGACTGCTGCTAAATTATGTATGAAAGGAAAAGATGTAAGGAACCCCTATGGGAAGAGAATCGGTGCCAGTGAAGCGCGGACCGAGATGATGCGGAAGATAACGGAAAATAAAGTTAGCTTGTTTTGAGAAAAGAAACTTTGACTGGACTTTATTTCCTGAGAATGTGAATGTGGTGTCGTCGGAAACTGATACGGAGTCCTCCTGTTTGTGGTGCGGCGATGGGGAGGCAAGGGGTTAATGACAGGCTGTGCTGGGACCTGTTGTTCCCCCTGCACGCACGACTACTACCGCTGCCTGCCCCGTGCCCTCCACCACACAGTGGTGAGACTAGTGCTCTCATTGGCTTTCTCACTAGCCAGGGTGAGTTAAGAGCAAGTGAGGCCTAGGCACGTGATCGGCGACGGGGTGAAAGAACCCGTAAAAGGATATTAGGGAGTGCAGGGAACAGCCTCAGGTGACTGTAGAAGGTGACCCTGCTCTCTTCTCCCTAGCTCCAGGTCCCACCATTGTATCATGTTCCTGGTGTACTTTGTGTGTAGCAACAATCGTTGTGGATTCCATTATTCGTGGCGGAACCTCAGTAGTTACTGCGTGACACAGGTTGCCTGTGAGTTCATAATCAAATTGAAGGTGCTCCTCTCTATAGAAAAGAGTCTTCCCTGTGGACAATCCCAACTTTTTAGAAATGTTATCATTTCAATAAACTGATCACCCAGTGTTTCCCGGCTGAGCCCCTTAGTGATAATTTGTAATCTGTGAGAATACTTAGAAATAAGTGTTTTTTTTCACCTGCAGCCATTACAGGATAAATGACGCATTACAGACTATCCACTCTAATTACTTATTTGCGTAATATAGGACTAGTCCTCCAGGAGGGAGACTGTCTTCTTCACTACTCTTCACTTTGGCTAATAGATAAGGATCCTAAATAAAAGACGCTACGAAATTAAATCAGTTATTAAATCAGAATCTCCTAACTGGATATATGGAGATGATATATGTGGAAAAAGGTTTATAGAGATGTGCTAAACTATTCACCGCTAAAGCTGATTGCCCATGAATATGCAGTTGCTTCACATTTTGTAGCTAAGGCTATGCTCACATTATTGTTGTGGCTCCTTTTTATACTTTTCTACCAAAGCCATGACCCCTTATAGTAGAGCCAGAACCCCTTTATGAAACAAAGCGCAGAAAGTATTTAAAGAACATAATAACTTTTGCGTAAGGCTAAGTTCACACTTCAGTTGTTTTGCATCAGTCACAATCCGTAGCCTTGAGGAATTACGGAATCCTGCAAAATATTTTGCAGGAATCCAGTATTTCCCCATAGACTTCTATTAGTGACGGATTGCGACTGATGACCCTGCGTTGCATCCACTGCGTCGCGGTCCGTCGTTTTTGACTGACCGCCGAGCGGGGAGCAACGCAGAATGTAACGTTTTTCGGGCCGTCAAAATTAACGCGCCGCACAGGAATCCGTCGCCATCCGTCAAGCTTGTAATGTATGTCTATGGTGCTGGATTCCGTCGTAATCTGTTTTACAACGGAATCCAGCGCAGGATTCCGTCATGCTCTACTGAGCATGCCCAGCATCTTTGGCACACCCCCTGGGCTGTCCCAAACACAAACGGATCATGACTGATCCGTCAAAAAACGGACGCACAGCGGATGCAACAGACGCAACGGATCAGTTTTTTCACAGGATTCCTGTGAAAGGAATCCTGTGAAAAACACATCCGTTGCACCAGTTGCCAACTAAAAAACGACTGATCCGTTGCTGACGGACCTGACGGATCTAAAACAACTGAAGTGTGAACTTAGCCTAAGTCATTAAGGACAGTTTTTGTAGTGTGAGTTGCACCAGAATATTAGTGTATTTAGCATAATAAATCTTTACTTTACAGCTTGTAAATGCACAACCCCCACCCCCACCCCCCAAAGAGATAGACGTCATCAGGGGCCCCCATACACATTAAACTGTATGCCAAACTTATCAATAACATCAGTGTTTCAATGAATTCCATCCATGTTTTTCTAATATGAACACATGCCCATTATAATCTATGGGGCTGTTCACATTTCCCTTTTTTCTGTGGATTGAGTGTTGGCAAAAAAAAACAACCTGAGAAAATTCTGTTTTTATCCGTGCTGTGGCTCAAACTTTCCAATGCAATTCTATGGATCTGGGGAAAAAGCTGAAAACATAAGAATGCCATGTGTGTGTCATCCGAGTGCTGACCGCATTTTACTATATAATGGACAGGAGAGTCTTGAAACTTTCATTTTTTCCTTAAAATAGACAAAATTCGGATATAGCACAACTCTTGAAAAATGGTTTCGTTTTCTTCTCATATGCAAAAAAAAAGAAATTCCAGGTATCTGAATGAGGCAATATAATTTATTCACAAAGGGAGATGCAATAGGTATTGTGTCGCAGAACCGGTTCGTGCGGCTTACCACGGTGGTGCAATGTAGTTTTCAGCCTTGTGGCTTATGCAGGTTAAAATACATTGAATGATTTACATATGTACAAGCAACCAAAAAATGCAGTAACTCAGGATAAAAAAATAAACCGCTTTACCGCTGAGATCTTGACTGCACACCTTAATACTTCCTTGATTCCTGTTCCTCATCTTATTCTTTACTGGACCAATTAGCGCAGCAGAAGAATTTGTCTGGTATTTTCAGCGGAATCAGTAATGGAGACATGAACCTGGCCTTAGTTGTGCTGGGATAGAGAATGAACTCCACAAATAAGATACCAGGACATTTATACCATTATGCAGGCATAATACTCATTTGAGGCATTTTTCTCTTATCAAATGGTTCTCCAAATTTATCTTATATAAAGCCTGATGTCTAAAGGAATCCATTACTTTCATTGCTATAGCAACTTGGCATCATGGGGAGAACAGACTACACCAATATAAATTATCTTGAGAGTTCTTACACTAAGCTCCCTAGAAACTAATGAAAATAGAATAAGTCCTCAAGTAACTTTTCAGAATAAGCTATCTTGATATTTCCTTTGCACAAGACACTTGGATTGGGTGGTATAGGTCATATTTCCTATCTATGGCAAGCTAAAATCATGATAGGAAACATGGCATTAATATCTTCCACCTGTGACCTCCAGGGGGAAGATATCCTGAAGATTTGATATCCCATAATTTTTGGGACTTGAGCCGCATACCAATGACCAGCCCTCATCTGAGGTCTCCAAGGGGAGGTAGGTGGGAGTGACTGTTGATTAATAAATACAGATTCAGAGTTTTTAGCCATGTTTGATACTAGAAGATAAAATTCAATGTAGGACTGTCCCATTTTCCTAATTTTAGAGCTTTCCTCAATATAGAAAAGAGTTGTACTATTTCTACGACATTAGGTTTAGTACGTTTTTCATTATTCCTTTTATCTTATGTAACTGTAAATACTGTATTGTTTTATCCCTTTTGTAATTTTTGTATGTTTTTATAAACACTGGTTACTTTTCAGATTAAATATATAAAATGTAATAGCTTTGTTCCTCTTGATCTACAGTATAAACCACATCCCTGAATTCACGTGATGCCAAACATTATGGTCTCGGCCAAACGTTGCAGAGCTTGGCAGTGATCATACAGAAGTATATATATTCCATACATTGGAATAGGGAGTGTATGTACCATATGTTCACTGCAAAAGCGTAATCGGCCTTGTAGTGAAAGCAGACGTCGCCTTTTCCATCAATTGTCAGTCAAGTGCATCTTGTCCTGACAATTGGAGGCAGAGGAGTGCTGTTTGTGATTAATTGGTAGCAGTGGTGGGATATCTGTGTTGTCTCCCCCTCCTGTTACTCTGACATTACTCAAAACCCATTCAGCATATAAGGCGGTGGACAGGCTGTCAAGTTCCACCATTAAGACGACAATCGTACTTGTGTAATGTTTGCATTTCTAGAATGTTTTTCTATTATAATAAGTGTTAATTTCCCCGTGGGTTGCAGTACTAACCACCAACCTCAAGAGGACTCTGTCTTCATTTTTTTTCTGATATAGACTTTTGTTTGGAAAAAGCAGGGTTAATGCCTAGTCAGCCAGGGAGAGGGAGGAGTGATAGAAACCAGTCTGAGTAAGTTCCTGGTTCAGGTTCAGAGTTGTCAGCTAGAGAGAATTGAACCCACCCACACAGCAAAGAGACAAATGTTGTGTGTGTGTGTGTGTGTGTGTCAATAAAAGGGAGCAAGTCCAGCGATGAACCTTTAGTGGTGACAGAGTTCTACCATACAGGCAAGTAGGTGATATCTGCAAGAAAGAGAGTTTTACAAGTGTTGGCCAGAAATGGGGGACCTTAGAAAGAAAAGGGATCCGCTCAGCTGAGAACACAAGAAGCCGTTAGCTGCTCTAGGAGCGGCCCTTGTAAGGAATCACAACATGTAGTCTGGATACATGGTTTACAACGTAACACATTGACCAATGTAGCCCTGTATCAAGTATGGAAGTTCTCCTTATTTGTTCTGCCTGTATAACATTCAAAAGTAAAGTGCAGTTGCCCCAAACCATTATGTATGTGCAGGGCCGCCATCAGGGCATTACTACTGTGCCTGGTGTAGGGGGCCCGTTGAAAAGGAGGGGGGCCCGACCATGGCCAGGGTAAATACTTATCTTTAGCCTCAGGCAGGACGGGCCCCTTCTCTTCACCAGGCCACAGTCACAGCAGCAGCAGCAGAGGGGCCCTGCAGTGTAGCTTCACTACCTGACATGACTAATTTGCATGCGTAGGGGCAGAGCATGGAAATTAGCCATGTGCTGTAGTGGAGGCAGGGGCAGAGCAGGACGCCGGCGCGTCATCGCTGGGCCGTGCAGCAGGGTGGTGAGGTCATCACTCTGAGACCTCATTACACTCCTGCAACAGCGGCTGAGGTGGCTAGGACGCGGCAACCAGCGGGACAGGTAAGCGCTGTGAGCTGAAGATTCGCTGATCTCTCCCGGGGCCCGCGCTGATCTCTGCCCGGAGCCCGCGCTGATCTCTGCCGGGGGCCCGCGCTGGTCTCTGCCGGGGGGGGATGCTGATCCCTGCCCAGGGCCCGCACTGATCTCTGCCCGGGGCCCGCGCTGATCTCTGCCCGTGGCTGCCCGCCGACCCCAGCCCCTGTCTTGCTTCAGTTAGATCAGGGGTGGGGAACCTCTGGCCTGGCCTCTCTGCTGTGAGCCTCCTGGCCTCTCTGCTATGAGCCTCCTGCCTCTCTACTGTGAGCCTCCTGGCCTCTCTGCTGTGAGCCTCCTGGCCTCTTTGCTATGAGCCTCCTGGCCTTTCTGCTGTGAGCCTCCTGGCCTCTCTACTGTGAGCCTTCCTCTGCTGTGAGCCTCCTGTCCTCTCTGCTTTGAGCCTCCCTCTGCTGTGAGCCTCCTGCCTCTCTGCTTTGAGCCTCCCTCTGCTGTGAGCCTCCTGGCGTCTCTGCTGTGAGCCTCCTGGCCTCTCTGCTGTGAGCCTCCTGGCCTCTCTGCTTTGAGCCTCCCTCTGCTGTGAGCCTCCTGCCTCTCTGCTTTGAGCCTCCCTCTGCTGTGAACCTCCTGGCCTCTCTGCTGTGAGCCTCCTGGCCTCTCTGCGGTGAGCCTCCTGGCCTCTCTGCGGTGAGCCTCCTGGCCTCTCTGCGGTGAGCCTCCTGCCTCTCTGCTTTGAGCCTCCCTCTGCTGTGATCCTCCTGGCCTCTCTGCTGTGATCCTCCTGGCCTCTCTGCTGTGAGCCTCCTGCCTCCCGCTGCTGTGTGCCACCCTCCCTCCAGTGCTGTCTGTGCTCCCTCAGTCCTGTTCATGTCTCCAGTCCTGTTTGTGCCCCTCTAGTGTTGTCTGTGCCACTGCCAGTACTGTTTATGCCCCAGCCCCTCCTGTGATGTGTATATGCCCCCAGTCCCTCCTGTGATGTACAGTCATATGAAAAAGTTTGGGCACCCCTATTAATGTTAACCTTTTTTCTTTATAACAATTTGGGTTTTTGAAACAGCTATTTCAGTTTCATATATCTAATAACTGATGGACTGAGTAATATTTCTGGATTGAAATGAGGTTTATTATACTAAGAGAAAATGTGCAATCTGCATTTAAACAAAATTTGACCGGTGCAAAAGTATGGGCACCCTTATCAATTTCTTGATTTGAACACTCCTAACTACTTTTTACTGACTTACTAAACCACTAAATTGGTTTTGTAACCTCATTGAGCTTTGAACTACATAGGCAGGTTTATCCAATCATGAGAAAAGGTATTTAAGGTGGCCACTTGCAAGTTGTTCTCCTATTTGAATCTCCTATGGAGAGTAGCATCATGGGCTCCTCAAATCAACTCTCAAATGATCTGAAAACAAAGATTATTCAACATAGTTGGTCAGGGGAAGGATACAAAAAGTTGTCTCAGAGATTTAAATGGTCAGTTTCCACTGTGAGGAACATAGTAAGGAAATGGAAGAACACAGGTACAATTCTTGTTAAGCCCAGAAGTGGCAGGCCAAGAAAAATATCAGAAAGGCAGAGAAGAAGAATGTGAGAACAGTCAAGGACAATCCACAGACGACCTCCAAAGACCTGCAGCATCATCTTGCTGCAGATGGTGTCAATGTGCATCAGTGAACAATACAGTGCACGTTGCACAAGGAGAAGCTGTATGGGAGAGTGATGCGAAAGAAGCCGTTTCAGCAAGCACGTCACAAACAGAGTCGCCTGAGGTATGCAAAAGCTCATTTGGACAAGCCAGTTACATTTTGGAAGAAGGTCCTGTGGACTGATGGAACAAAGATTGAGTTGGTTGGTCATACAAAAAGGCGTTATGCATGGAGGCAAAAAAACATAGGCATTCCAAGAAAAGCACTTGCTACCAACAGTAAAATTTGGTGGAGGTTCCATCATGCTTTGGGGCTGTGTGGCCAATGCCGGCATCGGGAATCTTGTTAAAGTTGAGGGTCGCATGAATTCAACTCAGTATCAGCAGATTCTTGACAATATTGTGCAAGAATCAGTGACGAAGTTGAAGTTACGCAGGGGATGGATATTTCAGCAAGACAATGATCCAAAACACCGCTCCAAATCTACTCATTCATTCAGAGGAACAATTACAATGTTCTGGAATGGCCATCCCAGTCCCCAGACCTGAATATCATTGAAAATCTGTGGGATGATTTGAAGCGTGCTGTTCATGCTCGGCGACCATCAAACTTAACTGAACTGGAATTGTTTTGTAAACAGGAATGGTCAAATATACCTTCATCCAGGATCCAGGAACTCATTAAAAGCTACAGGAAGTGACTAGAGGCTGTTATTTTTGCAAAAGGAGGATCTACAAAATATTAATGTCACTTTTATGTTGAGGTGCCCATACTTTTGCACTGGTCAAATTTTGTTTAAATGCGGATTGCACATTTTCTGTTACTACAATAAATCTCATTTCAATCCAGAAATATTACTCAGTCCATCAGTTATTAGATATATGAAACTGAAATAGCTGTTGCAAAAACCCAAATTGTTATAAAGAAAAAGGGTTAACATTAATAGGGGTGTCCAAACTTTTTCATATGACTGTATATACAGTGCCTTGCGAAAGTATTCGGCCCCCTTGAATTTTTCAACCTTTTTCCACATTTCAGGCTTCAAACATAAAGATAAAAAATTACATTTAATGGTGAAGAATCAACAAGTGGGACACAATTGTTAAGGAGAATGATATTTATTTTAATTTTTTGTAAAAAATAAATAACTGAAAATTGGGGCGTGCAATATTATTCATCCCCTTTACTTTCAGTGCAGCAAATTCACTCCAGAAGATCATTGAGGATCTCTGAATGATCCAATGTTGTCCTAAATGACTGATGATGATAAATATAATCCACCTGTGTGTAATCAAGTCTCCATATAAATGCACCTGCTCTGTGATAGTCTCAGTGTTCTGTGTTAAGTGCAGAGAGCATCATGAAGACCAAGGAACACAACAGGCAGGTCCGTGATACTGTTGTGGAGAAGTTTAAAGCTGGATTTGGTTACAAAAAGATTTCCACAACTTTAAACATACCAAAAAGCACGCGTGCAAGCGATCATATTGAAATGGAAGGAGTATCATACCACTGCAAATCTACCAAGACCCGACCGTCCATCCAAACTTTCATCTCAAACAAGGTGAAGACTGATCAGAGATGCAGCCAAGAAGCCCATGATCACTCTGGATGAACTGCAGAGATCTACAGCTGAGGTGGGAGAGTCTGTCCATAGGACAAAAATCAGTTGTACACTTCACAAATCTGACCTTTATGAAAGAGTGGTAAGAAGAAAGCCATTTCTCAAAGATATCCATAAAAAGTGTAGTTAAAAGTTTGCCACAAGCCACCTGAGAGACACACCAAACATGTGGAAGAAGTTGCTCTGGTCAGATGAAACCAAAATCAAACTATATGGGCACAATGCCAAACGATATATAACAGCAACACAGCTCATCACCCTGAACACACCATGCCCACTGTCAAACATGGTGGTGGCAGCATCATGGTTTGGGCCTGCTTTTCTTCAGCAGGGATAGGGAAGATGGTTAAAGTTGATGGGAAGATGGATGGAGCCAAATACAGGACCATTCTTGAAGAAAACCTGTTGGAGTCTGCAAAAGACCTAAGACTGGGACGGAGATTTATCTTCCAACAAGACAATGATCCCAAACATAAAGCAAAATCTACAATGGAATGGTTCACAAATAAACATATCCAGGTGTTAGAATGGCCAAGTCACAGTCCAGACCTGAACCCAATCGAGAATCTGTGGAAAGAGCTGAAAACTGCTGTTCACAAACGCTCTCCATCCAACCTCACTCAGCTCCAGCTGTTTACAAAGGAAGCATGGGCAAGAATTTCAGTCTCTCGATGTGCAAAACTGATAGAGACATACCCCAAGCGACTGCAACTGTAATCGCAGCAAAAGGTGGCGCTATAAAGTATTAACTTAAAGGGGATGAGTATTATTGCATGCCCCAATCTTCAGTTTTTTATTTTTTTATAAAAAGTTTAAAATAAATAATACATTTTGTTCAACTTCACAATTGGGTCCGACTTGTTGTTGATTCTTCACCAGAACATTAACATGTTTATCTTTATGTTTGAAGCCTCAAATGTGGGAAAAGGTTGAAAAATTCAAGGGGGCTGAATACTTTTGCAAGGCACTGTATATACCAGAATGTGCCCAGGAGGGGGATGTATATAGCAGGAGGGGCCCAGGATGGGATATATATATATATATTTATGTCCCCCTCCTGAAATATATGTCCCTTTCTTTGTATATATGTCCCTGTTTAGGTATATATGTCCCATCCTGGGCCCCTACACAGCTAGTGTGTGTGTGTGTATATATATATATATATATATATATATATTGTCACGCTCCCCGGGTCCTCTGCTCCGCTCCCCGGCTCACCTGCCACGCTCCCCGCTCTCCAGCCTCCATTGCCCGCGCTTCCCAGGCCTCCTGGTCCCCGCTCCCGGCGCCCGTCGGCTTCCCAGCCCCTGCCCGGCTCTGCTGCTTCCTCCTCTCAGCTTCCTGCCCTGGCTTCTGGCACCCGGGCCGCGCGCATGCGCATTAGGGCGCGCGCGCGGTCACTGACCCTTTCTTAAAGGGCCAGTGTCCACTAACAGGAAATGATGCACTAAGGTACAGGGTATAAAGGGGTTTAATGTCCAAGGGGGCGGGGCCTGTTCTTCGTGTTTCCCAAGCTAGGAGTCAGGTCTCCTTGTGTTTCTGTGAGATACTTAACTCTCTCTCTTCTAGAGCCGATCCTGCATTGCCATCCGGTCCTGCTGTATCTCGAACCCCGAACGCTGCCTATCTGCCATCCTGACAGTCCGTACCATCTCTGTTCCCTGCGGTGACCCGTCATCTCGCTCCAACGGTTCCGGACCCCGCCTGACATCATACCGGCTTCCGAACCTGAGCTCCATCACCCGGACCACCATCAGTGACCCCGTGGTCCCAGGGACTTCTCCATTGTGCTCTAGTGCACGGACTGTCCTGCTACCTAAAGTGCTCCGGCTACCGGACTCCTTTCCCTCATCGGGGAGTTCGGCCCAGTGGATCCACCTCCCGGGTCTGCCCATCCATCTGGCCCTAACAGTAAGAACAGGCCATGGATCCCGCCGAAGCACTAGCGGCCTTGCATGAGGAACTCCAACGCCAGCGTGAAGTCCAGACCCGCATGCTGAACTTTATGACTTCCGTGGACGCCCGCTTGAACACGCTACAAGCCTCGGTCACATCTTCAGCGCCCCGGGTCTCCACTAGTCAATCCACGGCTCCCGCTCCCGTGGCAGCTTCCTCGGATGCTTCCAGACTTCGTTTGGCCTCACCACCCCGGTACGCCGGAGATCCTAAGACCTGCAGGGGGTTTATAAACCAATGCTCCCTCCATTTCATGCAGCTGCCGCATTTGTTTGCCTCCGACCAAGCCAAGGTCGCCTTCATAATGTCTCATCTAGAGGGCGAGGCACTGGCGTGGATGAACCCCTTGTGGGAGAAGGAGGACCCTATGACCAAGAACCTCCAGGAGTTCCTGCAGGCCTTTCGCGGCACCTTTGACGAGCCTGGACGCGCCTCCGCGTCTGCTTCATCTCTTCTCCGGTTACGTCAGGGAACTCTGACGGTGGGTCAATACGCCATCCGTTTCCGCACCTTGGCTTCGGAACTCGGGTGGAATAACGAGGCCCTAACCGCCGCCTTCTGGGAAGGACTCTCGGGTCGAATCAAAGATGAGCTGGCTGGTCGTGACGTACCGTCCACCCTGGACGCCCTGATTACCCTAGCGACTCGAGTGGACATTCGCTTTCAGGAGCGGTCCAAAGAGGTGTCCCGTGAGAGACGTCCAGTACGGCATTCCTCTCCTCCACAGAAGCCCGCCGTACTCCAGTCAACGGCCTCTGGTGTCTCCGTCCATGAGCCCATGCAGATTGACTGTGTGCGACAGTCTGAACAACGTCGAGCAGAGCGGCTCGCCAAGGGCCTCTGCTTCTACTGCGGAGAAGGCACACACCTGCTACGCTCCTGTCCAGAGAGGCCGGGAAACTCCAAAGCCTAGGGTTGGTAGGAGAGGCCACCCTAGGTGCTGGGACTCTCTCAGACCCGGTTACATGGACTGTGCAAGTGACAACGGGAGAGACGCGGTTCACGGCTGAGGCGTACCTCGATTCTGGGGCAGCAGGCAATTTCATCCAGCAGACCACGGTGGACAAGTACCAGGTGCCTGTTACTCCACTCGCCAAACCTCTTGTGATTGCCTCTGTGGATGGGAGACCCCTCTCTGACACCATCTCCTGGATCACCAAGCCGCTTGAACTGCGTATCTGTGCTCTGCACACCGAGAACATCGCTCTCTACGTCCTCCCACACATGTCACATCAAATCCTGCTGGGCCTTCCTTGGTTGCGGACACACGAACCCTCAGTCAGCTGGGGCACTGGTGATTTCACTCGATGGGGGTCTTCTTGTCATGAGAACTGTCTGAAGATCATACAACCCATCCGGCGACCTCCGGTTCCAGAGTCCCTACCGGGACTGCCCTCAGCCTATTGGTCCTTCGCGGACGTCTTTGATAAGAAGGAGTCAGAGGTACTTCCGCCACATCGTCCTTACGATTGTGCCATTGACCTGCTCCCGGGAACTACACCACCTCGAGGACGGATATATCCACTGTCTCCAGCCGAAACAAGGGCCATGTCTACGTACATCACAGAGAGCCTGGCTAGGGGATTCATTCGGAGATCCGCCTCTCCTGCTGGAGCAGGCTTCTTCTTCGTAAAGAAGAAAGAGGGCGACCTACGCCCATGCATAGACTACCGGGGATTGAACCAAATCACCGTAAAAAACAAGTACCCCCTGCCGCTCATCCCCGAATTGTTTGATCGGCTCAGAGGAGCTCGTGTGTTCACCAAGTTGGATCTTCGGGGTGCCTACAACCTGGTCCGTATCCGCTCGGGGGACGAATGGAAGACCGCGTTCAACACTCGCGATGGGCACTATGAATATTGCGTGATGCCCTTCGGCCTGTGTAACGCACCAGCAGTCTTCCAAGAATTAGTGAACGACGTGTTCCGGGACCTTCTCTACGTCTGTGTGGTGGTATATCTGGATGACATCCTTGTCTTCTCTCCGGACCTCCAGACCCACCGAGAGAACGTGCAACTGGTTCTACAAAGACTGCGAGAGAATCGTCTGTACGCCAAGTACGAGAAGTGTGTCTTCGAACAGTCTTCTCTCCCCTTCCTGGGTTACCTCATCACCGATACCGGACTGCAGATGGATCCAAAGAAGGTCTCTTCCATTCTCAACTGGCCTCCTCCTTCTGGACTGAAGGCAATCCAACGCTTTCTGGGATTCGCCAACTATTACCGCCAGTTCATTCCTCACTTCTCTGCTCTGACTGCTCCTCTCTCCGCCTTGACCAAGAAGGGGGCTAATCCAAAGGACTGGTCACCTGCGGCCGACGCCGCGTTTGGCTCTCTAAAGCGAGCCTTTGCCTCCTCTCCTGTACTCCACCGTCCAGAGTTAAACTGCCAGTTCACCTTGGAGGTGGATGCCTCCTCCTCGGGAGCCGGAGCAGTGCTCATGCAGAAGTCCTCCTCCGGGAAGATGGTGACTTGCGGTTTCTTCTCCAAGAGCTTCTCCGCGCCTGAACGCAATTACACCATCGGTGACCGAGAGCTATTGGCAGTCAAACTGGCTCTGGAGGAATGGCGCTATCTTCTGGAAGGAGCAGTGTACCCCGTCATTATTTACACGGACCACAAAAACCTGGAATACCTGCGGTCTGCTCAGCGACTGAACCCACGGCAAGCCAGGTGGTCCTTGTTCTTTGCCAGATTCGACTTCCAGCTCCATTTCCGACCTGCGGACAAGAATGTACGTGCTGATGCCTTGTCTAGGTCTTTCATGCCCATGGAGCAAGAGGAGGAGACATCCCAACCCATCATCTGTCCTAGTAAGATTATTCCGGTGGCTCCTGTCACCCTGGCCCAGATACCGCCCGGGAAGACCTATGTCTCTGAGACTGACAGGCAAAAAGTGTTACACTGGGGCCATGCCTCGAAAACAGCCGGTCATGCTGGTCAGAAGAGAACATGGAGTGCGATTGTACGTCATTACTGGTGGCCATCCCTTCGCACGGACGTCGCCTCTTTTGTCTCTGCCTGCTCCTCTTGTGCCAGGAACAAGACGCCCAAACACCTGCCATATGGCCGTCTTCTGCCTCTGCCTATACCCTCAGTTCCCTGGCAACACATTGCGATGGACTTTATTACGGACTTGCCATTGTCCTCCGGACACACAGTCATATGGGTCGTGGTGGATCGGTTCTCTAAAATGGCCCATTTCGTCCCTATGGCTGGACTGCCCTCTGCCCAGGAACTCGCGGACGCCTATATACATCACATCTTCCGCTTGCATGGCTTTCCATCACATATTGTATCCGACAGAGGAACTCAGTTCACCTCCCGCTTCTGGAGGGCTCTCTGTAAACATCTGGGAGTAACTCTGGACTTTTCTTCTGCCTACCATCTTCAGTCGAACGGCCAAGTGGAACGGGTCAATCAGATATTGACCTCCTTCTTACGTCACTACGTCAACGCCCATCATGACGATTGGTCCACGCTTCTTCCTTGGGCTGAATTCTCCCATAATCACCACGTCAGTGAGTCCTCCTCCAGTTCTCCCTTCCATGTCGTCTACGGACTTCAGCCGTCTGTCCCATTGCCTGTATCCTCTTCCTTGGATATCCCTGCTGCTGATGCAGTACTTCGTGACTTTACAACCATTTGGGACTCAGTTAAGGCGTCCCTTGCACGTGCATCTCTGCGGATGAAGAGACACGCGGACAAGAGACGTCTGGATCCTCCATGTTTCTCTCCAGGAGATCTCGTCTGGCTTGCTTCTAAGTACGTCCGATTGAAGTTACCATCCTACAAGCTGGGACCTCGCTACATCGGACTATTTAAAGTCCTCGGCAAGATCAATGAGGTCTCCTACAAACTGCAGCTCCCGGCCACAATGAGGATACCCAACTCCTTCCACGTCTCTCTGCTCAAGCCGGTTGTCCTTGGTCCCTTCTCCGCTGCTGCCAGTCCGGCTCCTCCTCCTATTGCTGAGGACGACATCTATGCGGTAAGGGATATCGTGGCCATGAAGACCGTACGAGGTCGACAGTTCTTCCTGGTGGACTGGGCAGGGTATGGTCCTGAGGATAGGTCCTGGGAGCCCAGGGAGAATGTGGGCACTCCTCTGATCCGTGCCTTCCTGTCCCGGTTGCGGGGAGGGGGGCGTGGGGGGGGTACTGTCAAGCTCCCCGGGTCCTCTGCTCCGCTCCCCGGCTCACCTGCCACGCTCCCCGCTCTCCAGCCTCCATTGCCCGCGCTTCCCAGGCCTCCTGGTCCCCGCTCCCGGCGCCCGTCGGCTTCCCAGCCCCTGCCCGGCTCTGCTGCTTCCTCCTCTCAGCTTCCTGCCCTGGCTTCTGGCACCCGGGCCGCGCGCATGCGCATTAGGGCGCGCGCGCGGTCACTGACCCTTTCTTAAAGGGCCAGTGTCCACTAACAGGAAATGATGCACTAAGGTACAGGGTATAAAGGGGTTTAATGTCCAAGGGGGCGGGGCCTGTTCTTCGTGTTTCCCAAGCTAGGAGTCAGGTCTCCTTGTGTTTCTGTGAGATACTTACCTCTCTCTCTTCTAGAGCCGATCCTGCATTGCCATCCGGTCCTGCTGTATCTCGAACCCCGAACTCTGCCTATCTGCCATCCTGACAGTCCGTACCATCTCTGTTCCCTGCGGTGACCCGTCATCTCGCTCCAACGGTTCCGGACCCCGCCTGACATCATCCCGGCTTCCGAACCTGAGCTCCGTCACCCGGACCACCATCAGTGACCCCGTGGTCCCAGGGACTTCTCCATTGTGCTCTAGTGCACGGACTGTCCTGCTACCTAAAGTGCTCCGGCTACCGGACTCCTTTCCCTCATCGGGGAGTTCGGCCCAGTGGATCCACCTCCCGGGTCTGCCCATCCATCTGGCCCTAACATATATATACACACACACACTAGCTGTACTACCCGGCTTCGCCCGGGTTAATAACTGCTGTTAACAAAATAGAATGTATTAACAAAAATTTATTCTGTACACAAAAACCACAAAACAAATACATAGAAATGTGATTATTAAAAGGCAAAAGCTAAGCTAATAGAAGCATTTAACAACATATATTTCAACACCCCAGATATTCCACACAGATTTAACTAAATTGGCCAAGTAATGTGTTCTGTCTGTCTCTTTCCCCGTCTGTCTCTTTTCCCGTCTGTCTCTCTCTGTCTCTTTCTTTGTCTGTCTCTTTTTCCAGGTCTGTCTCTTTCCCCGTCTGTCTCCCCGTCTCTTTGTCTGTCTTTTCCTGTCTGTCTCTTTCCTTGTCTGCCTGTCTCTTTCCTTGCCTGTCTCTATTTCTCTGTCTCTTTCCCCGTCTTTCTCTATCAAGGTCTGTGTCTTTCCCCATCTATCTTTGTCTGTCTCTCTGGCTGTCTCCTCCTTCCCTGTCTGCCTGTCTTTGTCCCTGTCTGCATGTCTGTCAGTCTCTTTCCCCATCTGTCTCTTTCCAGGTCTGTCACTGTCTGTCTCTTTCACCGTCTGTCTCTGTCTGTCTCTTTCACCGTCTGTTTCTGTCTGTCTCTTTCACCGTCTGTCTTTGTCTCTTTCCCTGTCTGTCTCTATCTCTCTGTCTCTTTCATTGTCTGTCTCTATCTCTCTGTCTGTCTCTCTGTCTGTCTCTATCCGTCTCCCCACCAACATCTTATTACCTCACATATAAGCTTCTTATACTATGAATGTCTTTTGTTCCTATAGCAACCAATCACAGCTCCTACTAATAACCTGTAGTTCCAGGCTCCATTTACTTTAATGCAGGCATGTTTTTTGGAGCATAACTGTAAAACTACATTCGGGTGTCCGCCTGCAGAAACGTATAAGTGCAAAAAATAGCACAAAACAGAGCACACGCTAACGCAGTTCGCTCCATAGCAGTGAATGGCCCTGTCGGGCGCATGCGTCTGGAACACGATTTGCAGAGTGGGGGAGGGGCGGTTCGGACGGATGCCCCGACGGGACCTGTGAGCGGAAGGTAAAACGCAATGTGAAAGGGGCCTAAGGTTATTCTTAAGTAAAGAGAACTTTGCTTTTATCAACTTGTTTGGCTTCCTCATCTTGGGGATAAATGGGACTGATGTCATACAGATCGCAGCCTGACTGAAGGTGATGGTGTCCACAGTATCACAATGCACACACCCAGAATCCAGAATTTTCTCTAGCATTCCAGGGTGTTAATGAGAAGAATCAGGGGCTAAAGCTGGGTTCACACTAAGCGACAGCGACAACGACGTCGCTGTTACGTCACCATTTTCTGTGACGTAACAGCGACCTTGTAAGTCGCTGTTATGATCGCTGCTTAGCTGTCAAACACAGCGACGCAGCAGCGATCATAACGTCGCTACATGTGCAGAGAGCAGGGAGCCGCGCACACTGCTTAGCGCTGGCTCCTTGCTCTCCTAGCTACAGTACACATCGGGTTAATTAACCCGATGTGTACTGCAGCTACATGTCACAGTGCAGAGAGCAGGGAGCCGCGCACACTGCCTAGCGCTGGCTCCTTGCTCTCCTTGCTACAGTATACATCGGGTTAATTACCCGATGTGTACTGCAGCCACAAGTGCACAGAGCAGGAGCCGGCACTGGCAGCAAGAGCGGCGGAGGCTGGTAACGAAGGTAAATATCGGGTAACCAGGGAAAGGTCTTCCCTTGGTTACCCGATGTTTACGCTGGTTACAGCTTACCGCAGCTGCCAGACGCCGGCTCCTGCTCCCTGCTCGCTTCATTTCGTCGCTCTCTCGCTGTCACACACAGCGATGTGTGTGTCACAGCGGGAGAGTGACGACCAAAAAATGAAGCTGGACATTCAGCAACGACCGGCGACCTCACAGCAGGGGCCAGGTCGTTGCTGGATGTCACACACAGCGACAGCGACGGGACGTCGCTGCAACGTCACAGAAAATGGTGACGTAGCAGCGACGTCGTTGTCGCTGTGTGTGACACCAGCTTAAGAGGTTAAAAAGCGCAATAGGATCTTATCCAAAAGATATGTTAATGACCTGCAAAGATAAAGTGCTCACCTTGTTAGGTTGTGGTATCCACAACACCTGACACATATATTTGGACAGCTGGTGCAGAATCCACAACCGGACCGAGGGTCCAACGATGTCAGGATGAAAGGAAAATTGTGGCTAACTCCGTGCTGCTGTCGATGTCATTGGAAGAACCCATGTTGCGTTTTTTTGTGAACGCATTTCAAAGTGTTTCACACTTTTTCAGCACAAACCGCAGCTGTTTGCTTTACCTTGGCTGGTTATCAAAAATAAGGGGACCCCATGCCATTATTCCCTATCCATATTTGTTCACTGGGCAATTGTCCTGCTCTTACCCCAATTTTTCTTCCTTTTGCAGGCCCCTAGCCCTCACTACGACCATTTTACAGCCCAAAAGTTCAGGGCCTATTGACTTCGGTGTCCAGGTTCAAGTTCAGGTCAAGTCTGGGTACCCGAACATCCACGTGTCCCCTCATTCCTTATGACCACCTTGACAGATACTTGTAATCAATTCCACCAGATTTCCAGATTAATGCAGCTTCTTAAATTATTCTATCCATCAAAGAGTGACAAATTTTCTTGTATTCTGAAGCAAAAGTAGCTCTCTTTTTATTCTTTAATTTTGCAACATATAAATTTATGCACTGTATATTAAAGCCTTTCAGTGTTAAAACTGCTCCGATGCACCAGCTCTGCTCTCAACTGCAGCTTCAGTGCCTCAGCTGTCATCTCGCCAAGGCCAGACTTGAAAATTACCATCACAGAACACAATTACCCACAAGAAAGGGAACATACTACCACCTACTGGCAAAATATAGGATTTACTACATACAACATTGTATATACTACTCACAAAAAAATAGGGATATTTGGCTTTCGGGTAAAATTTACGTAAAACGTAAACACTTCATGCTATAGTGATATTTTATCATGAAAGTGGGTCATTTATGTAGATGCATGCAAAAGTGATTTCCTCATCTCAAACAATTTATTGAAACAAAAGCCAACAACAGTGGTGGCATACACCCCCCAAAAATGTAAAAGTCTCAATAACTTGTCATGTGGCCTTGAGCATCAATCACAGCTTGAGAACGATATCTTGTGCTGTTCTCAAGAGGAGTTATTGTCTGCTGAGGCATGGCATTTCACTCTTCATGAAGGGTTGCCCTCAGGTAATTGAGGTTCTGAGGTGCAGAGTTACGAGCCTAAACATAGGTTTTCTATGGGATTCAGGTCTAGAGAAACTGCAGGCCACTCCCTTTAGGGTACCCTAGTCTCCAGCAGCCATTCCCTAATGATGCGACCTTGATGAGCTGGAGCATTGTTGTCTATGAAGATGAAATTAGGCCTGTGTTGTTCATGCAGAGACACAATTACTGGATTAATGATGTTTCCAAGTAGTAGGGTCTTGTCACATTACCATTCAGATAGTATAGGGCAGTCCTGTATTGACTAGACACACCTTACAGTTGCCCATGGACCCCAGCATCTATAGCAGGAGCTACACTGATGTAGCTTCTGATCTGGAGTTTGCTTGAAAACCTTTGGTGACATCATGTCACTGTGATGTCACCACAAGTTTGCAGGACTTTAGCATCTTTGAAGACATCACAATCCCGTGACTGGTCATGTGACCGTAATGTTGTAGGGGGGGTCAAAGCTACGCCACCCAGGCAGAAGTGGCCGGCACCCTGGAAGGTTTATGATTTGTATTCATTGGTATTGTGTATTTTGGTAAATGGCCACCAGATGGCAATGTGGTTTAGTGATGGCTGTCCTGGCACCTAGTTAGGTAGGAAAAGGGTTAAGTGAAAGGAGGAGTGTAGTGTATAAATAGGGCAGGATGTAGAAGGAGGGTAGAAGAGTCCTCAGTAGGAGAAAGTGATAACAAGCCCAAATATTCTATTACAAACAATCCTAAGGGTCAACCCTTTGACACCGGACATGCGGGGTCCTGCGCTTGAGAGGACTGTCAGGGTGGCATCTGTTCTTTCCTGGATTGAAAACCCAACGAAATCCCCTGTGAGACTAAAGGTCAGTGGGCTCTTAAAGGATAAGAGTATGTAAAGGCCAGAAGCGTGGGTGGAGGAGTGCTGTCGTAATAAGCCCCTTCAATAGCATCAGCTAAATCCTTGTGGGTGGGATGGAGTGGCTAAAGGCCTTTTTGAATCGGCTAGTGCAGTGTGATGTCAAACAGGGGCATGAGGGGCCTAGCAGTATCTGAAGGAGCTCAGGTGCCAGGAAAGCGGTTGGCCTGTAAATTCTATTATGGATCAAAGTCTGGAGGGAACTTCATCGAAGTGAGAGGTGGTGCCCCTGATATGCGAGATGAAAGTTTCCCTGTAACAAAATAAAAGTAAAGTTTCGCTGTTTGTAGAAAGTATATCGGTGTCTGATTTATTGACTCAGTGGAAGTGTGGACTGTGGCAAAAGCATCCTTGCAGTGGAGTGGCAACTGGGAGGCAAGGAGCTATGAAGTGGCTGCGCTGCGGCCTGGCATACACAACTACTACTGCCTGCCCCATCCGCTCTACAATGTCACGACGCGTCTTGTACTCTGTGGGACTAGAATGTATGAGCTCCTGCTGGTATATATAAATATATATATATATATATGTCTGGAATGTATGGGTTCCTGGTAGTATATATTAACAACTTCACTGAAGTAGAAAAGAATGGATTAATCTGTGCTGTCATGCAAAGGAATACAGATGAGCCAGAAGTCCTGGCTATGTGATTTTAATGTCAACATGTTTCAGAGTGTAACGCACGCCTTCATCAGGACAAATCACAGTAAAGTCTACATGAAGGAGTGTGTTATACTCTGAAAAACGTTGGTATTAAAATCACATATCCACGGCTGTATTCCTGTCACAATGTGACTGCAGGTGTCACACCAGGTAAGAAAGGACTCCCAGCAAGCGGATGCAACACAAAGGGAACACCAGGGTAGCAATACAACAGAAAGCCCCTGTGCTAGGGAGAGGGGATAGGGTTCACCTCCTAACACTAACCTGAGGCTGATCCCTGCAATCCCTAACGTCCCTAGATGGGTCCTTCCCCCCATGCGCCATCACATGAATAGGCCCTCGCTGGTCCAGAACTCACCCTGACTATTGAAGGCCAGCACCACTGCAATAAGACAACTCGAGTAAGAAAAGACAAACAGGTGGGGAAAGACACAACAAATAATACTCCACAGCTTCTCCAGCCAGAACTTCTCAGCTGCAACAGAAGTGACACCTCAGCTTCTTCAGAGACTAATTCTTTCAAAGTGGTCAGCACAGGTGTGAGCTATAGCCAGAACAGGGAGGCGTGAGGAGCAGATGTTTATAGCTGAAGGGGGTGGCTGCAGCTGAAGTTACAAATACTTGTTCGATCACTGTAGGATAGAAATGAACCTTAACCCATTCAGTACCCGATGGAATGGAATACTCAGGGTAAACGATGAACTGACACTAAAGCAGATCTGTGATCAACAATACACTGTGACTTTCTGTCCCAGATCCCCTCAAGATCACATCAGGCTGTGACACACTCAGGACAATTGCTTTACACAGAAGCACAGATTAACCCCATTTTTTCTAATTCAGCAATTTTTCCACATGTGGCTGCTGCAGCCATCTATACGATACTACCGTAGTTGTGTCTGACACAACCCTACAAGGTGATCACATACCACATTGTTTTCTGTGAACCCATAACCCAGATAAGACCCTATTGGCGCTATTGCCTCTCCAGTTTTTTCATTGCATTAACCCCTTCATGACATCCACTGTACATATAGTCGGAAGTGTGATGGGTTACTATGATAGCATGGGGTCTGTTAAAGACCTCCGTGCTTGTCATTACAGCACTTCTTTTAAACCCTCCCTGTGGCCAAGCTTCAAAAAAGGCTGTGATTTTCACTATATGAAACAATGCTATGGTATGCTGTATACAGCACAAGCAATCAGATAGTCACAACTTCAGATCCCCTAAGGTGACTATTAAGAGCAGTAAAAATGAAAATAAAAATATGAACAAAATAAAAAAAACATAACCATTCAAATCATCCCCCTTCTGCTCCATTAAAGATAATTAAAAAATACACATTTATGATATCAAATGAACAAAAGAGAAATTCTGTATCACGACAAAAATTAAACAATCAAAAAGTTTTTATTGACAACATAGTTAAAAATACAATGTATTAAAAAGTGGATGGCCAGGAGGTGGCTACCACACTCCACAAGATATACAAAATAGTATGTAGGAAACACTACTATTATAGGAGGACAATATATTACAAAAATTTCTTGCAGGATATAACTCTCAAATTCCCAAAGATTGGTTTGATTGACTGGTTACCATAACTGCGATCCTGAAACCTCTTATTCAACTCTTGAGCCCTGCATTCAAAATCAGAATCGAATGAACACATTCGACAAATCTGCAGAAATTGGCCAATAGGGACAGCATTAATGGTATGGATAAGATGTGCAGAGGTGGCGTGAAGAACTGAGTTTACCAAATTAATCTTGCTATACACATTTGTCTGTAAACAACCATTAGGATCATGTGTGACCAACACATCCAGCAATTCCATGCTCTTTTCATATTGCTGGTAAGTAAAATGTAAATTAATATCATTATCGTTCAAGTTATAAAAAAAATAATCCAATTCCTCCACATTCCTCTGCCAGATAAAAAAATATGTCGTCAATATACCGTGTCCAAAAAGGACTTGGTACATTGTCCTTAAAGTACATGATATTGATCAAATTAGGGTGTTTTCCAGGGTGCTTCACTCCACAATAAAGCAATATATTCTTTCCATCATGTGGGCTTTATAGAGGAGGTGTGATACACTTTCACTTTCTATTTACCACTCTTTCAAGTCTTTCTGTTACTTGCATGCCTGTATGCTGGCTGTTATAAATTTACCTGTATATGTATTACCATTTTGACTTTTTTATGACTAGCATATATATGATGTCTTTATTTATATTTTTTTGGTCTTTGGGAATTTGAGAGATATATCCTGCAAGAATTGTTTTGTAATATATCGTTCCCTATAATAGTAGTGTCACCTACATACTATTTTGTATACCTTGTGGCATGTGGTCTCCACCTGCTGGTCATACACTTCTTAATACATTGTATTTTTAATTATGTTGTCAATAAAAACTTGTTGATTGTTTAATTTTTGTCGTGATACAGAATTTCTCTTTTGTTCATTTCATGATCTGCATATGGAAATTTTCCATGCTTGACTGGTGGCACAGAAATTTTTCTGTGCGTGTTAGATTCTCTAATTTTTCATACATTTATGGTATTGTTGAGTTCAGAAAAGTCGAATCAATCAAAATATAAAAATAATTACCTCATCGATAAACACTGTAAACAAAGAAATTAAAGAACGATAAAATTAAGCTTTTTGGGGTGGCTACAATACCACAAAAAATGCTGTAACAAGCGATCAAAATGTCATATCTATTACAACATGGTATGAATGAAAATAACACCTCACCCCTCAAAAATAAGCCATGACACATAGACTAAAAATGAAAATGTCACTGGCCTTAAAAAAAGGTGACACAATCCTCAAAATTGCAAACTTGGTTATTTTTACCACAAGATGTACACTGGAAAAACGATTCCCAAAAAAAACATGTCAGAATTGTGTTGGTTTTTTTTTTACTATTTCCCCATATCTGGGATTTTTTCCCTCGTTTTCCAGTATATTATGTGGTAAAGTGAATGGTGTCATTCAAAAGTACAATTCATCCCACAAAAACAAGACCTCATTTGTCTATGTGGACAGTAATACGCAATGTGTGTGTCACATACTGTAGGTAGCATCCATTTATAATTCCCGGATGCACAGATGAGAGTTCCTTGGTGTAAACATGTCAGCAGTTGCCCAACGAACGAACATCATTCATATAATGATTGGATTGTTTATAGAGAACATAGAGCACATCGCCCATCCCCAACTGCAGAAGTGCTGCTGATAACATACTATATGGGGACAGATTGATCTACTAATGATCGTTCTGTGCCCATAATTCTACATCTGTAGCAAAGAGCAAATACTTGCACTCAAATAGTTGAAGAAACAAGTAACTGTTGGACACCGTGAGCTACACCAGCAGTACTGTCACTCACAAGTTGAACAGACCATCTACACTGCACACTGATGAAGGTCTTTGTTAGACCGAAACGTAGGTGCTGTATCTGGTTAAGCTTGCTCAATAATATACCAGTTTCTTCAACTATTTGAGTGCCAAGTATTTGCTCTTTGCTACATATGGGACTGGATCCTACTTGAGCACCTACCACACAGAAATGCCGTGTTTATCCGTAACATAATTTTACAACAACCTATGTAAATAGGCCAGGAAACAAGTGCAGAACAACGTCAGTATTATCAATCACATTCGATTAATGGTCTGAACTTAGCGCATGTAAATGTAACCTAAATGTTTGGCTGTGATGGTGCAATATGTTATCATATAGGGCCCCACGTTTGCCAAGGGCCTCACTTTGTCTAAAAATGACCCTGACTGTAACACAACAACATGGTAATGATCTGCAAATTATGAAAAAAAACAAAGAAAATGTTTCAAACATCTCGATTTAATCGGTATCAAGTGTCAATACCATGTGCACAAATACACGCATTTACACACCTTGGCTGCTGTAAATGAGGATATTAATAATTGTTTGAGGATTTCTGCCATTGTGAATGCACATGGAAACGTAAATCATCAAGATACGCTGCTAGCAGCTCACTTTGCAATTGCTGACTGATGACACCCCAGATGTGATTGGCCTTGTTGGAAAAACAGCTCTTGGGACACTGATTCTACCACCAAATTGATCTAATGCTACTGCTACTATATCTGGAATGAAGACGAAAAGGGTATGGCTACCACACATTATACCACCTCACAGCATAATCCTGGTTGTAAGACCGGTGTGACGTTTTATAGGCAAGGTTTCCTCATGACGTTACTCCAATTTTCTCCAGACCAATCTCTGGCTATCATTGCATCCAAGGACAGATCACTGAAGAGAAGAGACCAACAATCCTGCCTCCTTTGAAGCTTGCACTGTACTATGATAGCCTTTGAAAGCATTGGTGTGAGGTCAATGGAAACACCTGTAGCTGGACGTCTAGCTTGTAGCTTATTATTGTGCAAATGCATTCTAATGGTTTGTGTAGACAGTGTCCCTTCACCTGCGGTCGATTTTCCGTTTTTTCATTTTTTTTTCCTACCTTCCGAGAGACGTAACTTTTTTTATTTTTCCATCAATCTTGCCATATAAGAGCTTATTTTTTATAGTTGTACTTTTGACTGAAACCATTAGTTTTACCATATAGTGTACTGTAAAAAAAAATTCCAAGTGTGAAAAAATTGCAAAAAAAAAGTGTGACTGCCCGATTGTTTTTGGGATATTTTATTCACCATGTTCACTATATGGTAACACTGATGTGTCAGTCTGATGCCTCAAGTCGGTACGAGTTCGTAGACACCAAACATGTATAGGTTTACTTTTATCTAAGGGGTTAAAAAAATTCACAAGTTTGTCCAAAAAAGGTACACTTTTTGTGCCATTTTCCACGATCTGTGGCATTCTCATTTTTCAGGATCTATGGCTCAGTGATGGCTAATTTTTGCATCTCGAGTTAACATTTTTACTGGTATCATTTTTGCGCAGATGCTACATCTTGATTGCCTGTTATTGCATCTTGCGCAAATTATGCTATGACCAAAAAACATAATTTTGGCGTTTGGAATTTTTACTGATCAGATTAATTGATTTTATATTTTGATAGATCGGGCGTTTCTGAAAGCGGCGATACCAAATATGTGTATATTTTTTATTTTTTTAATCCTTTAATTTTCAATGGGGTGAATGGGGGGTGATTTGAACTTTTAGTTTTTTTTTAATTCTTTAAAACTTGTTTTTACTTTTTTTTATTTTACTAGTCTCCCTAGGGAACTATAAGGATCAGCAGTCTGATCACTTGTTTCTTTCTGGAGATCAAAGCTGCACAGCTGAGATTTGCAGAAAAGCTGCTTTACTCTCACACACAGCGCTCTGCCGGGTGTAAGATTAAGTGACTCATGATACCTACAGGAGTTATCACATGACCCTGTGCTACCATGACAACCATCGGTTCCCCGTGATCACGTCACGTGACTTCTGATGGCACCGGGTAAGTGAATGCTTACCACGGCGCGCTGTTTCATCTCACTGTCACATTTTGACAGCGAAATACAAGGGGTTAAGAGGCACAAGTGGAACATGGATACACTCGTGCCTGATAGCCGCACAAGTCACCTGCTGAAATCAGCTGACATGTGCAGGGATCGCTGTCGACTGCACATGGCAGCTGGCATGGATTAACCTGACACGATCCATGACGTACCCAGTATGCCATGGGTTGGGAAAAGGTTAATGCCTTAAGCTCGGTATCTGACATCCAATTTCACTTTCAGTAAAGAATGAATCAATGACAGAACGCAGTGGTATGGCTATTTTTCGACAGTGTTCCAGGAGCTGTTTTTCAACACTACAATGTCAGGCCGCATGTTGCTCATGCTACTGTGAGCAGGTTATGGGGTCTATATATTCAACCACGGCCTGCAGCGTCTCTGGAATTGTCAACCATAGAGCACATCTGGGATATTATTGGTTGAAAATTGCAAATGGAGCTGCCAGCAGCAATTTTTGATGATTTGCCTAAGTGCATTTAGCTTGGGATAACATTACTCAAACAACCATTAATAACCTAATTAATTGCAGCCAAGGATTGTGTGTATTTGTGGTGTAACTCAGGGGTTCTTCTCACATAGTGAGATTGCTAGCGACATCGCTGCTGAGTCACAGGTTTTGTGACGTACCAGTGACCTCATCAGCAATCTCGCTGTGTGTGATTCTAAGCAGCAACCTGGCCCCTGCTGTAAAATCGCTGATCGTTACACACTGTTCTGGTTCATTTTTTGCTCGTTGGTCTCCCGCAGGGCAGCGCACATTGGCGTGTTTGTTGGCGGGAGACCAACGAGCACCGACTCTGTGTAAGCAGCGTACGCTGGTAACCAGGGTAAATATCGGGTAACTAAGCAAAGCGCTTTGTTTGGTTACCTGATATTTACCCTGGTTACCAGCGTACACCGCTTAGCGCTGGCTCCCTGCACACGTAGCCAGGGTAAATATCGGGTGACTAAGCAAAGTGCTTTGCTTAGTAACCCAATGTGTACCCTAGCTACTTATACAGGGAGCCAGCGCTGGCAGTTTGTAAGCTGGTAATCAGGGTAAATATCGGGTAACCAAGCAAAGCGCTTTGCTTAGTTACCCGATATTTACCCTGGTTACCAAGCGCAGCATCGTTACACGAGTCGCTGGTGGCTGGTCAAAAGCGACCATGTAGCGACATACCAGTGATCCCTGCCAGGTCGTATCGTGGTCGGAATCGCTGGTACGTCGTTTAGTGAGACGGTACCCTCACTCCAGAAATGTAAATTTTCGCCATTCCTTCTGGTATCTGGGCACGCTGGGTATCAGACATGCTTGATTCAGCAAGCGCCAAACACTGCTTAGGGCCGTTTCACACATTCGACTTTTCGCCGGATTGGCTGATCCGGCGCACTCCAGTACAGTGTGTACAGTACAATGGCAGTGCGACAAGCTCCGGTCACATGTTGTCATGTGACCAGAGATGTGACCCGGAAGTTGCCGCGCTGCCATTGTACTGTATCACGCTGTACTGGAGTGCGCCGCATTCGCCAATCCGTCGAAAAGACGAATGTGTGAAACTAGCCTTAATAAATCAGGTCAGAGTAATGCAGCAAGCACTTCATTAAGACTGGATTGCGCTTTGCCAGTTTTAATGAATTCTTTCCATTGTCTTCAATAAGGATTAATTGATGTTGAATTGAACACATTTTATTGTATAAGGGAAATAAGAAAAATATTGGACTTTGTGAAGAGTACTGCAATAGTCCTTAGCTATAAAAGAGTTAATATACTTACCACGGCAACCAAGTTTCCTTTAGAAATTAATTTTGTTTCGGGCCTGTGTTTCGGTTAATAGACCTGAAGGCGCTGCAGATAAGAAGAACTGCTGGAGAGCAATTTAAGTTTCACACATTCTGAATGTAATAGTTCAGACCTGACGGTGATTGTTTTCCTAACTTGTACTTCTAGGTCACTTTATCTTGTGGCTTTTAATTTCACTATGACAACCTTTAGTGTACTTTAGACCAACCGCTGTGACAGCTTATTACATGGACATGTTTGGTCCTGAAACTAAAGCCTTATTTGAAACGTTACTTTAGATACATTTTTTCGATCTGGTCTCAATGATTTCAAGTGGAAATTTGCTTTAGATGTTAAATTGCATTTACAGAAATACGGTATGAGGCGCTGTGTAAGGAATACTGTGCTAACGGGAGGGTCTTACTAAAAAGGAAAAAATGGTATCTTTACAATGACTGACTGCTTGATTACCCAATGTTCACAGTGGACAATATGGATTATCATGGGTTTTGATCTTCCCTTGTAATTTACTTTCTCTTTTACATTTCAGCTTTTGCAATACACTGTCACAAGGAGGATTTTACAAACATCGCAGACTGTCATGGCAGTTTCAGGATCTGTGAAGGCTACAGATTCTGGCATTCTGCCTGCTGACCTCTCTGATTTCTGTGATCAGTGCAAGGAGACACAGGCTCATCCCACAGACTTGTGGTTCATAGTCAGGCTGGCAAGAGTTAGGCGGGCTTTGCACACTACGACATCGCAGGTGCGATGTCGGTGGGGTCAAATCGAAAGTGACGCACATCCGGCGTCACTTGCGATGTCGTAGTGTGTAAATCCTAGATGATACGATGAACGAGCGCAAAATCGTCGTCATCGTATCATCGCTGCAGCCTCCGACATTTCCATAATGCCGGGGGAGCGACAGGTACGATGTAGTTCCTCACTCCTGCGGCAGCACACATCGCTGTGTATGAAGCCGCAGGAGCGAGGAACTTCACCTTACCTGCCTCCCGGCTGCAATGAGAAGGACGGAGGTGGGCGGGATGTTTACATCCTGCTCATCTCCGCCCCTCCACTTCAATTGGCCGCCTGCCGTGTGACGTCACTGTGACGCCGCACGACCCGCCCCCTAAGGAAGAAGGCGGGTCGCCGGCCAGAGGGACGTCGCACGGCAGGTATGTGCGTGTAAAGCTGCCGTAGCGATAATAATCGCTACGGCAGCTTTCACTATATATCGAACGTGCGACGGGGGCGGGACTATCGCTGCAGCATCGGTAACACATTGTTACCGATGTTGCAACGTGCAAAGCCCGCCTTAAGGTGGCTTTACATGCTACGAGATCGCTAAAGTGATCTCGTTGGGGGTCACAGAATTTGTGAGGCACATCCGGCCGCTTTAGCGATGTTGTGTGTGACACCTAAGCGATTTTGAATCGTCGCAAAAACATTCAAAACCGCTCATCGGTGACATCACCCCCTCTTCCCAATTATCGTTGCTGCTGCAGTAACGATGTTGTTTGTCATTCCTGCGGCAGCACACATTGCTATGTGTGACGCTGCTGGAACAACAAACATCTCCTTACCTGCGTCCACTGGAAAAGGAGGAAGGAAGGAGGTGGGCGGCATGTACCGGCCACTCATCTCCTCCCCTCCTTTTCTATTGGGCGGCAGTTCAGTGACGCTGCTGTGACGTCGCTGTGACGCTAAACAAACCGCCCCCTTAGAAAGAAGGCAGTTCGCCAGTCACAGCGACATCGCAGAGCATGTATGTGCGTGTGACGCTGCCGTAGCGATAATGTTCGCTACGGCAGCTATCACCACATATCGTGCCACCGACGGGGGCGGGTGCTATCGCATGCGACATCGCTAGCCGATACTAGAGATATCGGAGCGTGTAAAGCACCCTTTAATCTCTGCTGGACTGTTTGTTAGTTTCCTTTGATCACATGCTTTGGGGGAGCCAGTCACATTTGCTCCCTTCAGATGTATTCTGGCTGGACTCCTCTTTTAGAGCCAGCTACAGCTTATCTATACTGGTCTGGAGAGATGTTGTGATCCAGACTAATTGGTGGTTGTAGAACCTTGTTGCTATGAGTGGTTGTGGTGTTAACCCTTTTTATCTTCTTGTTGCTGCCATACTTCTTTTGCTTTTTTCCTTAGTGTCTTACTGTTTGTTTCTGTGAGTTTGCAGTGTGTCTGAGTTTTGGTTTTTCCCTGTCTGTCTTAATCTGTATTAGGCTAAGGACACACGGCATTTAGCATCTGATGCAAGTACATTAGATGCGTTATGCTAATGACACACGCCTCCCGATCTGCTGCGAGTGTAAAGGTACCGTCACACTAAGCGACACTCCAGCGATCCCACCAGCAACCTGACCTGGCAGGGATCGCTGGAGCGTCGCTACACAGGTTGCTGGTGAGCTGTCACACAGGCAGATCTCACCAGCAACCAATGACCAGCCCAGCCAGCAGCGACACGTGGAAGCGATGCTGCGCTTGGTAACTAAGGTAAATATCGGGTAACCAACCCGATATGTACCTTAGTTACCAGCGCACACTGCTTAGCGCTAGCTCCCTGCACTCCTAGCCAGAGTACACATCGGGTTAATTACCCGATGTGTAGTCTGGCTATGTGTACAGGGAGCCGGCACTGACAGCGTGAGAGCGGCGGACGCTGGTAACGAAGGTAAATATTGGGTAACCTAGGAAAGGGCTTCTTGGTTACCCGATATTTACATTGGTTACCAGCGTCCGCAGAAGCCGGCTCCCTGCTCACTGCACATTTAGTTGTTGCTCTGTCGCTGTCACACACTGCGATGTGTGCTTCACAGCGGGAGAGCAACAACTAAAAAATGGTCCAGGACATTCAGCAACAACCAGCGACCTCACAGCAGGGGCCAGGTTGTTGCTGGATGTCACACACAGCAATATCGCTAGCAAGTTGTGCCTCAGCAGCGATGTTGCTAGCGATGTTGCTTAGTGTGACGGTACCTTAAGCCAAGTATTGTACTGTGATGCAATCGGAGCACAGCTGCGGAGGAGAGGGAGGGACTAATCTCCCTATCTCCTCCATTATCAGCTGATGTGATTATCACACTGCACTCCTGTGTCATCTGAGTGCACTATGATGTCTCTAGCACCCATAGACTTGTATGGGTGCGAGTGAAAACTAATTGGATTCCACCTGCAGCATTCTGCGATTGTTTTCTCGGTACTATTAGGGCTGAGAAAAAATGACACATGTGAGTAACCTCACAGAGTAACATTGATCTAAGTGTAATGCGATTTTTTTTTTAATTACACTCTCTCCGTTTTACTTGCCATGTGTCCTTACCCTTACCATCACACTCCTGCACCTTCCTTCCCTGTGAGAAGAGGGACCGTTTAGTTCTGGTCAGTAGAATAGTAAGGCACAGGACTACGGTATCTTGCATGGCGATCATTTGGGACTGTGGTGGTCATCTGTACAGCATCATCTGTGCCATCGCTGATTCTGCTATCCGACGCCATGGATCTGCACACCTGACTCATACATCTTATTGGCCTCCTGATGAACCGCACTTTCTGTGTGGGGAAACACGTCGACGTGGAGCATTGAGGTGGAATTTGCCATATGGAAGTATTGAGCTGATGGTTCTAATCCACTAAAGGATGTTTATAGAGCAACATGTTTGATGGACTGTATGGACTGCTATACTCCAGAAATCACTGGTGCTGAATGAATAATTAAATCTAGCCCATGAGTTAAGTCCTTTTGATCATTCTCTGAGTGTGAACCACTGCTAATCTCCTGTAACTTATTCATCTATGTAATTTTGTACATGGCCTATATGGTCGTATGTTTGTTTACACTGTTGGTGTGGAAATTTTATTGTAATAAATTTTGTATAATTGGGAATACTTGTTTACCTAGCCTAGGATCCCCTAGCGTGAGAAACAGTATAGGACCCCCTGCCCCACGGTATCCTACAGTCACATCATGACATGCACACAGTTGAACTGAAATGCTGGTAATACTTATTACAAAGAATCTTATATTCTCCTTTACAATTGATTTATGCAACATTTGTTAAAAGGTTCAGATCTCATTTAAATAATAATAATTTGTTAATGGCTGGTAATAGTTTTCAATGCTGAAAAATAAACATATTGTGAGTCCATCAAATTTAGCTTCTTATCTAGCAAGGTTGCTCTACAGGAACGCAAAAGCCAAGGTTCCTCAACTTAGTAAAAAATGTCCTTTCTGACTTTTTCTTTCAATGAGAATAAATCCCTGGATCAACAATCCATCTCTAGCTATACAGTAGCATCATTTGAACTCTGAACATGAACACTTGAAGTCTTTTATCTTCTAAAAATAAAGTACGCCATTTGGTATCGTTATCATCTAGGGTTTAAATAGATTGTTGAAGAGATGCTAAACTATATAGAGATATAAACTGGAAAAACCAGATCCCAAAATATATCTCAACATCTAATTAAGACATGTTTTACAAACTGGACAAACCAGATCCTAACTTGCAATCTTTTCACCTATTATAGTACAGTGTGTACTGAAAATCTATGATGGATCGAAATAGGCAATTTAAAGAAACCAGGCTTTTCACACAAGTAGAATAGTATATTTTTAGGTGATTCATGTGAGTTGAAAATAGCAAACAAACTGCTTTCTCAAACATAAGATGCTAATGATCACATGTGGAGGTGATTTCAGGGATTTGCTAGTGAGCAAAGGTGACAGGGTCAATAAGTCAAATGTCTGCTGAGGTTTCATTGTGCTGGTCTTAAAGTTTACTGATAAACCCATTATGACCGCTCAGGGGTTGGGGGTGGAGGGACTGGTTTATGGAATTTTCAGGGTGAGATGTTTGGCACAATAACTTTCAATCTATCATGGTGAATTAGGTTGAAATTTGTCCCCAACTCACCTTTTATTATTCAAATGCTCGGCTCAATGGCAAACCTAGATCTCATCTGCGTAAGTGCACTGCTGGGAGATCAATGGGCCAGAGGCAGTGCATGGGCAGATGAGATCTTGAGCCAAGAGCTTCATCTGCACATGCACTGACAGCGGGAGCCATGACTTGAAGTCCTCACTGCCCGCAGCGCCAGCCCAGCCGCCGCTGACCCTGCACAGCCGCCGCAGCACCAGCTGCCACAGACCCCACACAGCCGCCACGCCACAGACCCTGCACAGCCGCCACAGTACCAGCCACTGCAGCACCAGCCCAGCCACTGCAGCCCCTGCACAGCCACCACAGCATTTCCTCGGCCCCATGCGGCCCCTCTCCACCACCCCCGGTAAGCTACATAGAGATTATAAGATGCATCCTTCACTTTCCTTCGAAATTTTTGGGAGGAAAAGTGCGTCTTATAATCCGAAAAATATGGTACGTCACATACAACCAAACAAAAAAAATCCTTGAGTGATTTGGGACAATTGATCTTCTCTAGCAGAAGCGTAATTGCCCACTGGCTGCCTCCTCAATCATAAAAGTGGTCAAGGTATTCCAAATGGTGATGATGATTCCCACAAGCTGTTTCTCAGACTGAGAAAGCCAGGTTGTCAGTATCTCACCTTTAAAAAAGAAATAAATCTTCTGTTAACTTCTAACTAGATAGCTCCAGATATGGATGGATTGAGTTGGAACCCATCCTGTTTTCCCTCGGGGGCAATAACTAGTTTCTACTCTACATTTTGACCCAACCTAAATCAAGATAATTGTCCCTTTTACACTCTCCCCCCCTTAGTGCCTAAAGTGTAACGTTAGTGGCATATACAGTATATGCCAACCTTATTCACTGTCACATCATACCCAAGTCAACCTTCACATCATTACAACACCGTGTAGACAATAATTTTGTGGAATACAGCAATGTATTAAAAGGGTGGTTCACCCATATTTTTTATTGTCTAGTTCGATATTATATTGAGAAACAATGTTTCTCTCAAATACCTTGTTTTGGCAATAGTGCCTGTGAGAGGCGCTATTGCAGACTGCTGTTCCCGCTCCAGTGACGTCACCGTCAAGTGCTGCACATGTCACATCCGTGCAGCTGGCTGCATTCTTCCAGACTCACTGAGCTGTGAGCGGTGTTTCATCGCTGTCACAGCCCATCTGCTCCCTGCTCCCCCTCCCTCCTCCCTCCTCCCTCACAGCAGAACGTTGTAAGCAAGAGACGCGACGCGCTGTGCTGTGAGGGAGGAAGGAGGAGGGAGGGGGAGCAGATGGGCTCAGTGAGTCTGGAAGAATGCAGCTGACTGCACGGATGTTACATGTGCAACACTTGACGGTGACGTCCACTGGAGCAGGGAACAGCGGTCTGCAATAGCGCCTCTCACAGGCACTATTGCCAACATAAGGTATTTCAGAGAAACATTGTTTCTCAATATAATATCGAACTAGACAATAAAAAATATGGGTGAACCACCCCTTTAATTCTTTACATGCTGCATTCAGAATAAGCGAAGCATCAAAGAGGCTTCCAGAGGGAGCCAGCTCCTTCTGTCACCTCTAGATGGTGTTTGCTCGCAATGTAATTTGAAGTTGCATAGAAATATAAACTCCCAGTTAGAAATGCTTTATTATTAAAAAACAAAGTACCCTATTGGTATCTCCCCGTCCATTACAATTTAAATTACAATTATAATGTTACTTAACCTCTGCTAAAAATGTGGTAAAAATAAAAAAATTAGAATTGTTTTTTTCTGTTGATCTGGCCTCCCAAAAAGTGAAATAAAGTCCAATCCAAAAGTTATATCTTCCCCAAAATGAAAATGGAAACAAATCCCACAAAAAAAGAGGTTTACTCTATGTAAGTGAAAAAAGTTAACATGGTAAGTATTTTGCATGATGCATTTTCAAACTTAAAAGACAATGGAGAAATTGATGAACACCTGCTGCAAAAAACAGTTTTTAGAATGTGATGATAAAAAAACTAAAACAAACAATGTTGTACACTTATGGCACAGACTAATATAGGGGTTAAATACCATTAATACCTATGAAGACTGCCCAAGTTAATCTACCCTTTAAACTTGTATGTTATAGAAACCAGAATTATTATAAATGACACTTCTTATAAAATCAGGCAAATACTTGTAATTCATGAGACAATATACAAAAAAAAACAATTAAAAAAACTATACATTTATAGCTTTTCATATACACTTCATTGCTGTATTCACAGGGTCATTTTAAATGCTTTCTAAACATATGCTAGGCAACTTCTTACACATTTCTTACATACAGATTACTAAACAGTAAGTGAATTGCTACGATGTTTTCTTAAGTATTACCTGATTTTCCTGTGCTTCCGCCGTTGACAAAGAATGCCAATTCCATCGGAAAGGCAACTGCAGGAGGTAGGTGAAGGCCGGCATTACTACCGGGTTTAGTAATGCAGTTAGGTAACGAGATCAAGCCAATGTCCACTTCTGACCTATATATTAATCTAGATTTGCCTCTCATGTAATTCTATGCTCCAACTCCACATGTACATCGTTTGCTATCCCTGTACATGTCTGTTAATCTAACCACGCTTCAACTAGTAGAGAAAAAAAACAAGACAATCGGGTTCTGAGTTCTCAGGAAGCTCGGATATAATAAGCCATGGGTACGCCTCCTCAGTTTGACGCTAATGCTTGAATAATTGGATTATTTTAGGAAGCAGCAGTGACAATTCTACTGAAACTGAAAGGAGACTGCATTCATTATGACTAAATATTTCAGTGCAACAATGGTTTATTGAGTTTATTATCATGCAGCATTTAGCATTATCGCTGTATCTTACTTAAAGGGAATCTGACAACAGGATTTCACACCCCTAACTATTGACATGTGCATGGTGCTCTTTGACAGATTAGTCCAGCAATACTTTTACATGGCCAGTCTAATTGAACATTTGAATTGATGTGTAAATAAGGCTGAATTTGTAGATCTGAAGCCTCTGGCACTCCAGCTCTATTCCCCACCTCCTCCTGCTTAGCTGGCAACTCCTTTGCCTAAAGTCAAACAGTATAGCGTTTGCAGATCAATTAAAATACTGATTTCTCAATAATGGTGGAACAGTCTGGCTATTTAAAAGTATTGCTGGACTTGTCTTTGATAGCACAATATACACATATAAAATAGCTTGGGCGTGTAAAATTCTGCTGACAAAAGTGTAAAAGAATCTTAGAGATTTACCAAACAGATTGCTTGATAATTGCATAACAAATTGCACCAAGGACAATACTTGGCATGTAGCAACATTTTTTTTGCCACTTTTTGTGCAAATTTCAGTTTGATATTTTTTTTAAAAACGTGTTAACAGTTACTAAGCACCACAATTTTCTGATAATGTGCATATTTCTCCTATTTTATAAATTCATGCATCTTATTAAACTATTGACAAATTTTCCTGATGTTCACGTTACAGTGAAAGTCAACCAACACCAATTTTTAACCCTATGAACAAAGGCCACCATCTTTAATTGTTTATTTCCTGCATTCTACAAACATGTCTATCAACACCTTCCTCTCCCTGTATACTCCTCAAAATACAATTTGAATGGATGTCCTCGCTGCAGCATCTGTCTGTCCACTCTACTGCTAATTGCGTCCTCCTGCTTTGATTGACATACAAGTGCATCTCAATAAATTAGAATATCATCAAACAGTTAATTTATTTCAATAATTCAATACAAAAAGGGAAGCACATATATTATATAGAGTCATTACAGAGTGATCTATTTCAAGTGTTTATTTCTGTTAATGTCTTAATGATTATGGCTTACAGCCAATGAAAACCCAAAGTAATTTATCTCAGAAAATTAGAATATTATATAAGACCAACTGAAAAATTATTTTAAACTCAGAAATGTTGGTGCCTACTGAAAAGTCTGTACAGTAAATGCACTCAATACTTGGTCAAGGCTCCTTTTACATAAATTACTGCATCAATGCGGCGTGGCATGGAGGCGATCAGCCTGTGGCACTGCTGAGGTGATATGGAAGACCAGGTGGCTTTGATAGTAGCCTTCAGCTTGTCTGCATTATTGGGTCTGATGTCTCATCTTCCTCTTGACAACAGCCCATAGATTTTCTATGGGGTTTAGGTCAGGCAAGTTTGCTGGCCAATCAAGCACAGAGATACTGGGGTTATTAAACCAGGCATTGGTACTTTTGGCATTGTGGACAGGTGCCAAGTCCTGTTGAAAAATAGAATGTCCATCTCCTAAAAGCTTGTCGACAGAGGGAAGCATGACGTGCTCTAAAGTTTCCTACAGGTAAAATATATCTTTGATCTGTGTTAGCCAGTAGAGATAGAAAAATGTTTAAAAGAACTGAGAGTCCTCAGGGATTGATACCTTTTAATGGCTAACTAAAAAGATGGTAATATATACACTGTGTGCAGAATTATTAGGCAAGTTGTATTTTAGAGGATTTTTTTTATTATTGATCAACAAAAATGTTCTAAATCAACCCAAAAGAATCATAAATATCAAAGTTTAATATTTTTGGAAGTTGGAGTGGGTTTGTTTTAGATTTGGCTATCTTAGGAGGATATCTGTTTTTGCAGGTAACTATTACTGTGCAGAATTATTAGGCAACGTAATAAAAACCAAATATATTCCCATCTCACATGTTTATTTTCACCAGGTAAACCAGTATAACTGCACAAAATTTCTGAAATGCAAAAACAAAACCCAAAAAAATTTCTGACCGATATAGCCACCTTTCTTTATGATGACACTCAACAGCCTACCATCCATAGATTCTGTCAGTTGCTTGATCTGTTTACGATCAACATTGCATGCAGCAGCCACCACAGCCTCCCAGACACTGTTCCGAGAGGTGTACTGTTTTCAATCCCTGTAGATCTCACATTTTATGAGGGACCACAGGTTCTCTATGGGGTTCAGATCAGGTGAACAGGGGGCCATGTCATTATTTTTTCATCTTTTAGACCTTTACTGGCCAGCCACCCTGTGGAGTAGTTGGATGCATGTGATGGAGCATTGTCCTGCATGAAAGTCATGTTTTTCTTGAACGATATTGACTTCTTCCTGTACCACTGCTTGAAGAAGTTGTCTTCCAGAAACTGGCAGTAGGTCTGGGAGTTGAGCTTCACTCCATCCTCAACCCAAAAAGGTCCCACAAGTTCATCTTTGATGATACCAGCCCATACCAGTACCCCTCCTCCACCTTGCTGGCATCTGAGTTGGAGTGAAGCTCTCTGCCCTTTACTGATACAGCCGCTGGCCCATCCATCTGGCCCATCAAGAGTCACTCTCATTTCATCAGTCCATAAAACCTTTGAAAAATCAGTCTTAAGATATTTATTGGCCCAGTCTTGACGTTTTATCTTATGTTTCTTGTTCAAAGGTGGTCGTTTTTCAGCCTTCCTTACCTTGGCTATGTCCCTGAGTATGGCACACCTTGAGCTTTTTGATACTCCAGTAACATTGCAGCTCTGAAATATGGCCAAACTGGTGGCAAATGGCATCTTGGCAGCTTCACGCTTGATTTTCCTCAATTCATGGGCAGTTAATTTGCGCCTTTTTTGCCCAACACGCTTCTTGCGACCCTGTTGGCTATTTGCCATGAAACGCTTGATTGTTCGGTGAACAAAAGTTTGGCAATTTCAAGACTGCTGCATCCCTCTGCAAGACATCTCACAATTTTGGACTTTTCAGAGCCCGCCAAATCTCTCTTCTGACCCATTTTGCCAAAGGAAAGGAAGTTGCCTAATAATTAAGCACACCTTATATAGGGTGTTGATGTCATTACACCCCCCCCCTCGTTACAGAGATACACATCACCTGATTTACTTTTTGGTAGTTGGCTCTCAAGCCTATACAGTTTGGAGTAGGACAACATGTATAAAAAGCATCATGTGGTCAAAATACTCATTTGCCTAATAATTCAGCACACAGTGTAGCAAGCTTTCAAGACTACTCAGGTCTCTTCATGAGGCTCAGTATAACACAAAATCTTAAGAGTCACATATTTATATGTGACGCCCTGGACTATTCAGGTTGTCACAGGGTTCTGCATGCTCTTTTCCTTAGTGCAGGATTCAATCCCCCATGGTTCTGGGTCTCTATCCTGCAGTAATGCCTCCATCAGCATTCACAAATTCTAGATACACCTTGCACCATACCTGTCAGGAACACCAGTAGGCTGCTTAAGTGTAATAGGGCTGCCCACCTAGGCGTCAAGCAGGGAGGTGGGAGGTGTCAAGTCAGAGTAGTGCTGTGAGGAGCTCTGAGGAAGCTGGGAGTTGTAGCTCCCAGGGGAGAAGCAGACTAGGTCGCAGATGGTGGTCCGGACCTAGAGGAGTCGGACTCCCGGTCGCAGGGGATTGAGGCTAGGTGCCTGGGACCTGTCTTGGAGGATGGTCAGTAGTCTGGTCCTATCACCGGTCCGGGACCGAAGGCACGGCTCTGGCCGGCAATCCGCCTCCTTCCTGAGGGGGCGGGTCATGCGGCGTCACAGCGACGTCACACGGCAGGCGGCCAATAGAAGCGAAGGGGCGGAGATGAGCGGGACGTAAACATCCCTCCCACCTCCTTCCTTCCTCTTTGCAGCCGGGACGCAGGTAAGGAGATGTTCCTCGCTCCTGCGGCTTCATACACAACGATGTGTGCTGCCGCAGGAACGAGGAACAACATCGTACCTGTCGCTGCAGTGACATTATGGAAATGCCCGACATTACACCAATCATACAATTTCGACACTTTTGCGCTCGTTAATCGTAGTAAAAAGGATTCACATACTCCGATGTCGACAACGACGCCGGATGTGTGTCACTTTCGATTTGATCCCACCGACATCACACCTGCGATGTCGTAGTGTGCAAAGTACCCCATAGCATGTATAGCCCAAACAATCAGACTTGCAAAGAAAAGAAGAAATTATTATAATGCTCCAGGGCTCCTTCATGCAATAATGCCCCATGCAGCTGCGATGTCGTAGTGTGCAAAGTACCCCTAAGAGTTTAATGAAACATTTAAGTAATGTGCCTCCCCTGTGAGGGATGGAAAGTGTTAATAAAAATGTTATACTTATCTCTTTTTCAGTTGACAAAAATAAACCTCTGGATGTCCTGTAGCTTGGGGACTAGCTATGTTTAACCAAGGAGGAATGTGACGTTCTGGACTATTCAGGTTGTCACAGGGTTCTGCGCGCTCTTTTCATTAGTGCAGGATTCAACCCCCCATGGTTCTGGGTCTCCATCCTGCAGTACTGCCTCCATCAGCATTCACAGATCCTAGATACACCTTGCACCACACCTGTCAGGCACACCAGTGGGCTGCTTAAGTGGAATAGGGCCGCCCACCTAGGGGTCAAGCAGGGAGGTGGAAGATGTCAAGTCAGAGCAGTGGTGGCCCTCGAGCTATGAGGAAGCTGGGAGTTGTAGCTCCAAGGGGAGAAGCAGACTAGGTCACAGATAGTGGTCTGGACCTAGAGGAGTCGGACCCCCGGTCACAGGGGATTGAAGCTAGGTGCCTGGGACCTGTCTTGGAGGACGGTCAGCAGTCTGGTCCTATCACCGGTCCGGGGTACACGGACCCTAGTCGGGGAGAAACTTCAGGCAACCCGGTAATTAACCTGCTGAGGACAGGGCCTATATGGACTGTTCCCACCAAGCTCAGAGATTGGGGGCACTAGCGCAACAAGGGGATAGGGCTTTCCAAACAAGCGGCCCACTGATATCCCAAGAGTGAGCCCCTGAGAGCAGGCTCCCTAACTTAGCCATAGTGGGGAGCAGGGCCCAGAAAGCTCCAAGCTAACGAGCCACAAAGGACACTCTAAATTTGTGCCAGGAGGCAGGTCATGGACCACCAGGCAGTGCTTCAGGGGATGGGACCCGGACGAGCTCCCCTCAAGAGGCAAAGGCAGTCAGAGACTTGGTTTACCCTGTTGTCAGCGCCTGATTCATTGCTAAGTGAGTACCCGACTGACCCCTGTAATCAGCGAGCCGGCACTCCCCCTGCATCCCATAGCACCCATCCAGAGTCCCGGGGCCTTCCCCTTCCCGTGGAGGGTAACGTCATCTTGCTGTCCCCACTCCATTCAGGTACTCCCAACGGCAGCGGCGGTACTTCCAATTACCGTACACCGTGGGTGGCATCACAAACTATGTCTCTCCCCTCTAAATAATCTCCTTTCTTCGATTGAGTGTGGCCCCTAGCCCCTGGGTCCAGAGACCCTCGAGCCACGAGTAATCACCACCTCCGGATCCGAGCAGTTCGATCCACTGCAGGGGCGGCACATATACACAATAGGACATAGAATGGAGCAGTAAATAAGACAAGTTATGTGAAGCAGAACTATCAGTATGGGAAGGGGACAATCAGTTGTGGCAGTAAATATTGCAGCAGTTCATAGATAAGCAGTGTGAAAGTTTTATTGACCTCTGATTGAGGTCTGGTCCAGAGTTCTGATGCCCCCAGATGGTCTGAGGAGCACATTCCTTAATTGATGTAAAAAGACATAAATCCATGTGACACATTCATTCCTGCTCTGAATGTGTCAAAGGACATCATAAGTTTGTATTCCCATAGTCTCCTGTCTCTCTGGGATTTGAAATTTCCTTTGAATACCAGCAATTTCATGTCCATGATGCTGTGGACTGAGTTACAAAAATGTTTGACCATAGGTAGATCTATCCTTTTTTTCTCTAATTGTGTGGCAATGAGAATTCATCCTTGTTCTGAGTTGTTGTCCTGTCTCTCCTACATACAGACTACCAGTTGTACATTTGGTACATATAATTAAGTACACCACATTAGTTGTGGTGCAGCTGATGGTACCTGGGATACCCTCAATGCCGGCACGTGTGCATGACATAGGATGCGTCATGCACCCCGCCTTCAGAAGAAGGAGGATAAAGATGTCCAAAAGAGGAGGCCCACACCCGGAAAACAGAGCCACCCATTTGACCAGTCTGCACCGAACCGACCTTTAAGGTAAGTATTATAAAGTCATTTTTTAGTTCTACACAGCAGCCTGGGCTCTTATATACAGCATGTTAGAATGCTGTATATAAGAGCCCACTGGTGGTAGCCGCAGCTTATAGTCACCAAATCTGGTGACAGGTTGCCTTTAAGTTTAGTATGCAGTTTTATAATGTGGATGATATGAATGTAAATAAAGCATTCAAATACAGTATGTCATGGGTACTTATTTCACTTATTTACATTCATCATAGTAATATTATCATATTCTCGGAAAAGACCACATGGCCATGGATTTACACGGATCATGTGGTGTTTTCAATTTGATGATGAGAGGTTGTGTCTGGCATGGGCGCACACCCATGTGAGGTTATGCTAATCTCCTTTATCCACTTAGCTGTAGGATGGCTTTTCAGTTCTGAATGTATTAGTTTTCCCCACTAATGCTGACATAGTATCTGCATATACAAGTAACTGTGCAAGGGTCTTCACCCACTAAGCTGTAGGGGGTAGATTTGATTGCATTATATTTTCCTGCAGTCTCACTGATGCTGACACAGTACCTGCACAGTCATGTGACCTCTGCCAAGATCTTTCATCCACCAGTTTGGCTGAGCTTGATGGAGGACCTGCACAGGAGCTTGTTTTTAAGCTCCTTTATCCTCCAAACACTCTCATACTTAAAATGTATTAATCCATCTGTAATGACCCAGAAGGAACCATTACAAAAGTTGCTGCAGTCCTAGGAGCCTGTGGCATAATGTATGATTTAATGTATTGCCTGGTGTCATTCTGTAAAATGTACTGTAAGTTGTTGCTCTGTAATACCACTGGAGACCAGCAGATGGTGGTATGTGTTGGCAAGGAACTGTATTGGATGATATCTGATCAATATCCTTTATAGCCTGGTCACTATGGTAACCAGGGAGAGTTGACAGTTGGCAGTTGAGACAAGCCGGGCTGGAGGTGATGAACAGGTTACAAGGGCGGCTAATGTCCGTCCTGTACCTCTCCAGACAGTATTTTCAGAACCCAACGCAGCAAGGCCAAACCGCAGTTATAGATTTCCTATATCAGAGTACTAGTTCAGTTGCCAACTAACCAAAGCCTGTATGGAAATCCAGTATCAGGTCTAAATGCTTAGGAATTCATCATTGTGTTATCCAGTAAAGCACTTGAACTGCTCATACTAAGGTGTGATCTGCCTTTTTCTTACCTACCTCATACAGATGTACCCTGGCAACAGGTTTGGAGCGCCAGGAACCAGGTAGGAGAACCGTGACACCTCAAACTGCACAACACTGCAGAAAAGCCACACAACCGCTCAGCACCTATATCTGGGCCTAATAGTGCCTCATACACCTACTACCCAGGTGTGATGTAGGTTACATCGAAATTTTTTATGTCACAAACAGGATATTTACTTCAGTGCCTCATGTTCACCTTGGGCTTAATTAACCCGATCTTAGAAGAACTTGCTTTGCCTAAGGCCTGAAACACACATCCGTGAAAACCACGTCCGTGTAAAACGGGCCGTTTTTCGGGTCCGTTTTCCGTTTTTTAGGTCCGTTTTTATGGTATGTGTGGCCTGCGTGTGTATCCCGTATGCTAGCCGTATGTGCGTGTGGAATGTCCGTGTGTGCGTGAGTGAAATAACTGACATGTATGTGTGTTGTCCGTGTGAAATGTATGTGTGTGATGCAAAATGTCGTTACTACATGTCGGAAGACAGAGTAGCGGGATGAGAATGAACTCGGGTGAACTTCACCCGACTTCATTGTCATGCCGCAGCTCTGTCTTTGTGCCGTGTACTGATTAGCGGTCACCTGTGAAGGATTCACCGGTGACCGCTAATCCCCCGAGTGACTGAAGTGCCCCCCCCTCTCTCATACTCACCGATCCCCGATCACCGGCGCTGCACGGCATTCACACTGCTCCGGCGGCTTTTTCTAATTTGAAAAAGCCGGCCGCTCATTAAACAATCTCGTATTCCCTGCTTTCCCCACCCACAGACGCCTGTGATTGGTTGCAGTCAGACACGCCCCCCACGCTGAGTGACAGGTGTCTCACTGCACCCAATCACAGCAGCCGGTGGGCGTGTCTATACTGTGCAGTAAAATAAATAAATAAATAATTAAAAAAAACGATCGATCCCCCCCCATTTTAATACCAGCCAGATAAAGCCATACGGCTGAAGGCTGGTATTCTCAGGATGGGGAGCTCCACGTTATGGGGATCCTCCCACCCTAACAATATCAGTCAGCAGCCGCCCAGAATTGACGCATACATTATATGCGACAGTTCTGGGGCTGTACCCGGCTCTTCCCGATTTGCCCTGGTGCGTTGGCAAATCGGGGTAATAAGGAGTTATTGGCAGCCCATAGCTGCCAATAAGTCCTAGATTAATCATGTCAGGCGTCTCCCCGAGATACCTTCCATGATTAATCTGTAAATTACAGTAAATAATGCTGCGTGGAGGTGACAGGAGCGGCGGTGTCTTCTGCTGCTCCTGTCACCTGCATGCAGCAGAGCTGGATGCGACGCTGGAGGACCATGGATTACGCCGGACATGGAGGGCTTTGTCGGTGTTAATAAATTGGTGATGAGGGAATTTGTTAGTGTTTTTTATTTCAAATAAATGATTTTTTTCGGGTGTGTGTGTTTATTTACTGTAATTTACAGATTAATCATGGAAGGTATCTCGGGGAGACGCCTGACATGATTAATCTAGGACTTATTGGCAGCTATGGGCTGCCAATAACTCCTTATTACCCCGATTTGCCAACGCACCAGGGCAAATCGGGAAGAGCCGGGTACAGCCCCAGAACTGTCGCATATAATGTATGCGGCAATTCTGGGCGGCTGCTGACTGATATTGTTAGGGTGGGGGCTCCCCATAACGTGGAGCTCCCCATCCTGAGAATACCAGCCTTCAGCCATATGGCTTTATCTGGCTGGTATTAAAATGGGGGGGACCGCACGCCGTTTTTTTTAATTATTTATTTATTTCACTGCACAGTATAGACACGCCCACCGGCTGCTGTGATTGGGTGCAGTGAGACACCTGTCACTCAGCGTGGTGGGCGTGTCTGACTGCAACCAATCACTGGCGCCGGTGGGCGGGTAAAGCAGGGAATACGAGATTGATTAATGGGCGGCCGGCTTTTTCAAAATAGTAAAAGCCGACGAAGTTTTTATAACAACCGTGCAGCGCCGCGCCGGAGATCGGGGAACGGTAAGTATGAGAGAGGGGGGGAACTGACCGACAGACAGCTAGAGGGACAGATAAGACAGAGAGACCGACCGACAGACATAGAGAGAGACCGACCGACCGACGGACTGAGGGAGAGAACGAAACAGAAAAAGAAAAAAGACCGACATCACATGAAAAAAGCACAAAACGTACAGGGAGCAAACAGAGATGCGTCCGTGTCACTCGGACGTGCGCACAGACCCATTGACTTTCATTGGGTCCGTGCTGCGTGTTGCGTGCAGAAAACGGACATGCTGCCGTGCAAAACGCACACAGGTACGGATCATGGACACGGACAAACGGACAGGCATCAAAAACGCACGTGGAGCTTTTATCATACAATAACATTGGTGCACGTTTGGCCGTGTCTCCAGTATACACGGAAACGGACCAAACACGCACGTGTTTCACGGATGTGTGTTTCAGGCCTAAGTGAGTACCACTGTGGAAACCAAGTTGGGAGAGACTCTCTGAATCTTTTTCTGCCCTCTGCTATAGGCCACTTTACCACAGCAAGTTGCTACCACAACTCTTAAAGTAGCCATGCTCACATTTCTTTGCTGTTGCCCATAGCAACGCCTCCCATTATTTCGAGTTAGCTCAAATTGACCAATCTAGTTTGGTGCAGGATATCGAGTGCAATGTCTTGCAGGGAAAATAGCTACACCATGAAGCGAGAAGACTTATCAGCGACCCAAGTGCCACAACCACGTAGACGTTTACCTAGTACTACAATGGTAGTTCATCCTCAGCAGTCACAGAAGCTAGTTGTATCATGCCTTTGACCATGCCATATTACTTTGGTTGGCCATTACTCCTTGCTATGAGGGAGTGCCTCACACATACAGAGGGCTCAAAGAGAGAATGCAGGCTACCTTCAAACTGTACCCTGTCACTGAAGAGCAGAGAGTGGAGATCTTAAAGGGGTTATCCGGCTTATTTTGACTTTTTCTTGTTATTACACTATTGGGTTACATTGGGGCAGGTAAGTAGATAGTGATTAGCTATCTGCCCTGTTGTCAGCCCCTCTCCCCTGGCTCAGAGAGGTCATGTGACCACTCCTGCCGTGATTTTTCTGCTTCCTGTGATGTCACGATGACAAGTACACGAGCTAATGCGCCTGCCCAGTCGACGGACAGCACAGGCGACGTCATGTACCCACCCTGCTGGGCAGGTAGAGTGCGTGACGTCCCCGCCCCCTTTCCCTGCACCCTCCCACACATTCCATAGTGCAGGGGGTCTCGCTGCCCGTACGCTGCATGCAGCACCCATGCTGCTGGCAGCGCACAGCCTAATGGCCCCCCTACTAAACACTGGCTGTGCAGGGGCCGTGCAGTCAGCGCTGTATATCAGATGCCAGATTCCAGGGCACCCTGCAGAGCCTCTGTATACAGCGATGATCAGCCGCCGGCCAATCAGAGGCAGCAGCTGATCAGTGGAAAAGCTGCATACAGAGGCATCCCTGCACAGTGCCTGGAAATCAGTGATCTGATATAAAGCAATGACTGCACAGCCCCCTGCAGAGGCCGGAAGAGGCAGGACACAGGGCACCAAGGGAATGAGGAGAGGTGAGGAGGATTTGTGTTTGCTTTTTTTTGCATGAGTGAAGACTGGCAGACTAGGGGGCAATTCTACAGGACAGAGCATTACTACAAGAGAAGCAGGAAAGGGGACATTACTACAGGATGTGGCATAATACTATAGGATGGGAACATTATTAGAAGATGTAAGATGGGGCACAATACTATATTATGGGGACATTACTATAGGATGGGGACAGGGATGGGCACATTGCTACATTATATGTGCAGTGGATGTGAGGCGATTGTGCTGTAACAGGTGAGAGAAGAAGGATCACTGCTCTGTACTACCAATGATTGGAAATACAGAGCAGTGATATCTTATCTGTGACCGCACAATCACCTCACATCCACCACACATAATGTAGTAATGTGCCCATCTTTGCTGGGGCGATGAGAGATCAGTGTTGAGCATAATACTGACAGCCAATGAGTGTGCAGAGGGCGGGGCTGGACAGTGAGGCCGGGCGGTGCCAGCTCTGACTGTGAGGTTCGCAGTCAGGCATGCCATGATTGGTTGAGCTGCATGTAAACAAAGTGTGTACAGAGAATAAAGTGATAACAGGAACAAAAGTGAGAAAACAAAAAAAGTAATATAGGGGTGATTTATATGACAATACAGCACAGATTAGCTTACAAAAATTTTTGGAGTTTATGTCGGACAACTCCTTTAATTGGCCAGCTACAGGGAACAGCACTCCGTGAGGTTAAGTCCTGGCCTCAGTCAAGGTCACTTTTTAATCAAGGACCGCTTCAGACTTGAAGAAGCGTTTTTTTGGAAAGTGGAAAATAAACTTGCCTTGTCACTGCAAGAAGCCTTGAGAGGCATCATCCATGTGGACCCTCGAAAAGCTAAAGGTAAAGATCAGACTCTTTGAGAACAATTCATAGAAGGTATGTTGGACAAGACTTTGAAGTGTCAACTAAAGATGTTGTCCATCCAGCATCCGATTTCTCTTTCATGGAATTCAAAAAATTGGCTATAGTGGTTCTGGAGGAGAAACCTCAGCCTGAGACCCAGGAAAATGAAGAGGTTAAGCCTACCACAGAGTTCCCCCTTTACAGTCATATTGCTAAGCAAGGAGTTCGGGCCCCACCTTCAAAATATGAAGCCACCCTGTCTGGTCAAGTCTCTCGTCTCACTGAAAAACTGGAAAAGGTGATGAAGCGGTTGGAGCGACTGGAGTACTCCAGAGAGGATCTTCCAAGTTTAGAACATGAACGGCAGCCTCCAGGAGCATAAGAGACCATATGCCGACCCCCACAGAGGTCTTCAGATACCTGGTACAAGAGAACCCGAAGGCTAGAAAAGAGTATTGCTGGCAGCTAATTGACTACCCCCTGAGGCAGCGGGATGCCCCTCAGAAGGAGAGACCTTAAGACCCATAAATCCAGCCTGGATGCCAAAGTATGTGGGCTCTTGCCCCACAGTTGAGGTCAGCATTAAAGGAGTGATCTTCCCTGCCTTGATTGACACCAGGTCTCAGTTGACCACTATCTGGCATACAGCATTTGAAGATTGCCGAAAAGGAGCCCAGCTGACACAACCTCCAAAAGCCTGGCTCCACATCACAGCTACCAATGGAAAGTCAGTAGCCATACATGGCTACTGGGAACCCATGCTTCAGATTGGAGAGACCAAACTCTCATGGCAAGGGGTAGTAGTAATCCAAGTCCCAGAAAAATGACAACTTTCCTGTGATTCAATGCACTAATGTTCTCCAAAACTGCTAGAGTGAAGTGCTGGAAGTGTGGCACCCTGGACAAGCCAGGGGCCACAGAGAACAACACCAAGACACCCCACACTCCCGGTCAGGCACACCTAAGTCAGACAAAACCCTTGTTGCCTTCCTCCAGGGGCTGATGTTCACACCAGGGGGTGGGCCAGGCGGTTGGTCCTGCCCACCGAGGAGTACACAGTCCTGGAGGCGGGAAAAGCAGAGAGATTAGAGTTGGAAGTGAAAGTGGAAGGAGGAAAGTAGCAGTTGAGCAGACAGAAAGTGGTCCGGGTGTGTGGCCCGAACGGATCAGCAAGGTTGGCAGACGGTGGTGACCGTCTGCAGGAGTGGCCTATCGGAGTTTACTGTAAGGACCGTGGACGGGCAGTGGCCCGGCGGTACCGGACCAGTACGGAAAGAGAAGTCAGCACCATCTGGCAGGGGCTTACGGACCCCGGCAAGGCTAGGAGTCGCCGTGAATTTGCCAAATCCGTTAGCGAAGGGAACCTCCTGGGTTTCCCAGCAGCCAAGTCCCGACAGAAGGCAACCGTCCAACCGAGAGAGAGAAACACAGTCACCGCCAAGGCTAAAGTTCCCAGGGCCAGAGCCTGCGGGCAAAAGGGGCTCCTTCAGCACCCATCCAAGCTGGGGAGCGGGTTACCGGTGGGAACCCATTGGAACCGTTACACTACATAGGTGCAGGGAAAAGCAGTCACCATCAACCTGCCGGGAGAAACAACACAGCAGCCATCTGTGGGACCCGTCCATCCAGCCGTGTGTTTTACCGAGAACTGTGTCCTCATCATTGGCTGAGTGAGTACCACCGTGCCGTGCGGCACAGCGCTGCCCCCGCGACCCTGCACCTCACCAGGCCCCGTAACCCGCCTGCCATCCATCCCTACCCCATCACCGGGCCCCGGGACAACCAACCCCCTACCCACGGAGGGGAGAACTAACATCCAGGCTGCTCCCTGTCACCGCTCCCGGGATCCCAGTCCAGAGCAGCGGTGGTGTCACCAACTTCACCACAACCGTGGGTGGCGTCACGGACAATAACCAAATCCCCACAATCCAATCCCCACCCTTTTCACTCACGGGCGAGGAGCGCCGCTCGAGTCCCCGGGATCCGGCCCACCGCTCGAGCCACCACCGAGCAGCAGCAGCCGCAGCAGCAGCGGCCGGACCCGAGCAGTGGGAGAGCGCAGCGTCCCCTCCTCTGCCCGCAACAGAAGCCCTATGACAGGCCCTGCCAATGGTATGGAAAGACGCTCAGAAGGCTATCCATAAGACCATGCAGGTGCTGGCGGCTCAACAGAAGTTTACCAACAAAAAAGGTGAAATATGCCGTGCTCAGATTAAGGATGCTCAAACAGTCCAGGTTCAACCTGGAACAGAGACGCTGGTGTGGTGCAGAGCCTGCATGGGAGTGCAGGGAGAAGACTACCAGGCCCATGTTGAGCCTCTTGTGATGAGGGATGAACTACCTGTCCTAGCCACAAGAAGTCTAGTTACAGTATCCAGAGAACATGTACCCATTCGTTTGATCAATCTAGGGGACTAACCAGTGGACCTGTCTGTATAATGTCCACCAAGAGGATCTCCTGGAAACCTCTCATATAGAGTCACAACAAGCAACCTCAGCACAGAATGCAGCTAAAAATCCTGCCTCACCACTAGGGCCAGACTGGGACTAAAATTCGGCCCTGCCATTTGGGGGTACACAGGCCCACTTTTCGCGTGGTGAATGTGTAATATCTTACTGCACTTGTATATGTGAGTACTGTATGGCGCTATGTGACACTGTATCACTCTATGTAACACTGTATGGCGCTATGTGAGTACTGTATGGCATTATGTGAGTAATGTATGGCACTATGTGACACTATATCACTCTGTCACACTGTATGGCAGTATGTGAACACTGTATGGCATTATGTGACACTGTATGGCACTATGTGAGTACTGTATGGCACTATGTGAGTACTGTATGGCATTATGTGAGTACTGTATGGCACTATGTGAGTACTGTATGGCACTATATGTGTACTATATGGCACTATGTGAGACATTTTTGCAGTGTGTAGCAGACCTTGATGTATTTTCTGCTCTTTGCTTCCCTGATTTGTGGATTGTTCCGCCACATACCTGTGTCCTAATCACTCTACAAGCGCTGCAGTCACTAAAGGGGATTGTACCTGTGCGGACAGGTCCAGAACTAATATCACTGATATCACACTAATTAGTCCTCAATTATTGACGCCGCGCCCCTCCCCACACACACACACACACACACACAATACAATGCACCCCCATTACACACACACACACACACACACACACACTACAATGCACCCCCATTACTCTCACACACAGACACACACACAATACAATGCACCCCCATTACACACACATACACAATACAATGCACGTTCAATTACCCCTCCCCCACACACAATACAATGCACCCCCATCACCCACTACACACACACAATACAATACACCCCCCATTAACCCTCCCCCCACACACAATACAATGCACCCCCATTACCCACACACACACACACACAATACAATGCACGCTCCATTACCCACACACACACAATACAATGCATGCTCCATTACCCCTCCCCACACACACAATACAATGCACCCCCATTACCCCTACACACACACACACACACACACACACACACACACAATACAATGCACACTCCATTACCCACACACACACAATACAATGCATGCTCCATTACCCCTCCCCCCACACACAATACAATGCACCCCCATTACCCCTACACACACACACACAATACAATGCACACTCCATTACCCCTCCCCCCCACACAATACAATGCACCCCCTATTAACCCCTCCCCACACACACGCACAATACAATGCACCCCCATTACCCCTCCCCCCACACACAATGCAGTGCCCCCTCCATTACCCCCTCACCAGATATAATACAATGCACCCCCCATCACCCCCTACACACAAACTACACTACCCCATCACTACACACTCCTGCCTCCCCCCCTTCCCCGGAATACAGTACTCCCCCTCTGCCTGTCACAAAGCTGTGTTCCTTCAAAAATGTTCCCCATTATGTGCTCAGCCCCTCCCCACTCATCCCCATTAATTAAACGTTTCATCTTTGGCTCCTCCAGGGAGCGCTTACCTCTTCCTGATGTCTCCTGTGTGGCACCCGCAGCACTGTGATGACGTCAGCAAGGTGCTGATCTCATCACGTTGCTGCACGTCGGGGGCGGGGCCCAGTCCTGGCACGCTGTTCAAATGTATTTACGTCTGAAAGACGCAAATACACTTGCATAGGAAGGAGGAAGCTGCGGTCACCGACACCGGCACTGCCGCGCTCCTCAGCAGTGTGTGCATGCCAGGCCGGCACAGCAGCACACAACAGGGCCGGCGCAGCACAGCGCTGCCTCCTGGTCCTGCTGCAGCTAGTGTGCCCAGCATGCACACACTGCTGAGCAGAGCGGCGGTGACTGCAGATACAGCGGCCCCCTACAGGGACCAGCCCACTACAGGGACCGGCCCATCTGGCATTTGCCAGAATTGCCCTATGGTCAGTCTGGGCCTGCTCACCACCCTGATGCACCACATTGAATGTTGGCCATGATACCACTCTGGACGAACAGAACTAAGGAGTACGAGAAGTAGTCAAACAGCACTCACAAGCCTTCAGCCAACACCGTATTGACTATAGTCAAACTAGTGTATCCCAGCATACCATCCGATGAGTGACCATCTCTCCATCAAGGAAAGGTACAGGCTAATGCCTCCTGTCATGTACCAGGAGGTGAAGAAAATGGTCCAGGACATGAAGATAGCAAATGTGATTTGTGAATTTAAGGACTATCTGGTTGCCTCAATCTTCACTGTATACACAGACAACAATCCATTCGCACATCTAAATTCAACCTGTCTGGGAGTTCTGGAGCGGAAATGGGCCTCCCGTTTAGCCAACTTCAGATTTATTATAAGATACCGGGCAGGCAAGGCCAATGATAATGCCGATGCCTTGTCCAGACTTCCTACTCGGATGGAACTCAAATCCCTGGATGATCAGTGGAAAGATGTGGAGATGCTTGCTTTTTATACCTGATTTGCCCAGCAAGAGGCCTTACAGATCAGACAGCAGATTCCTAAGGCGGGCTTTGCACACTACGACATCGCAGGTGCGATGTCGGTGGGGTCAAATTGAAAATGACGCACTTCCGGCATCGCATGCGACATCGTAGTGTGTAAAGGCTCGATGATACGATTAACGAGCACAAAAGCGTCGTAATCGTATCATCAGTGCAGCGTCGGCGTAATCCATAATTACGCTGACGCGACAGTCCGATGTTGTTCCTCGCTCCTGCGGCAGCACACATCGCTGTGTGTGAAGCCGCAGGAGCGAGGAACATCTCCTACCGGCGTCACCGCGGCTTCCATAGGATATGCGGAAGGAAGGAGGTGGGCGGGATGTTTACATCCTGCTCATCTCCGCCCCTCCGCTCCTATTGGCCGCCTGCCGTGTGACGTCACAGTGACGCCGCACGACCTGCCCCCTTAACAAGGAGGCGGGTCGCCGGCCAGAGCGACGGTCGCAGAACAGGTGAGTCCATGTGAAGCTGCCGTAGCGATAATGTTCGCTACAGCAGCTATCACAAGGATATCGCTGCTGTGACGGGGTCGGGGACTATCGCGCTCGGCATCGCAGCATTGGCCTGCGATGTCGCAGCGTGCAAAGTACCCCTAAGACTATTGATGCTCCCAAGCAAGAGAGATCTCTTGCCTCCCACTGAAAAAGAGCTCTGGCAGAATCTCCAGGCCGAGAGCAGAGTCATTGGAGAACTTCTGGATTACTTTTCCAGTGGACGGGTGCCAGAAAGAATCCAGAGGAAGAGCGCTGATGCGGAACTGGGGCGCCTTTGGCGACAGAGAAAGCTGCACTTTCTACAGCAGGGCCTATTGTATAAAAAAAACCTTGGGTGCAGTCACTTATGAGAGCATCTTTCATGTGGTGATTCCCAAAAGGGACGCTAAAATGGTTCTGGACATGTATCACAACCAGTCTGGTCACTTTGGGGTTCAGAAGACAAAAGCCACCATCAGGTGACGGTTTTATTGGATCAACATGAGAGCTGACATCGAGACTTGGTGTCAAGAGAGCCCCATCTGTGCTGTGGCCAGTGGTGAAAGACATAATCAGCATGCTCCTCTTCACCCCATCATGAGAAAGGACTCCTTGCAGCTTGTAGCCAATGATCATGTCACACTGGAGGCCAGTAGCTCTGGGTGTTCGTATACTATGATGATCATTGACCACTACACAAAGATTGTGGTGGCCATCCCCGTGAGAGACCAGACCTTACTGCCCGGACCGCTGCAGCTGCCTTGTGGAAAAGTTTCATCCTACTGTATGGGTGCCCTAGAAAGATTCTCACCAGTCAAGGAGCAGCCTTCGAGTCTCAGTTGTTTCAGGAGCTGTGGGCACTATATAATTGTAAAAAGCTGAGAACTACAGCCTATCATACAGTTCCTCTCCTGAAGTCTACCTGATTTAAGATGACCAAGGTACCTAAAAAGTCCACCACAACCGGCTAAAAAGGTGCCTGCAAGAGCCCATTCCTCATTAACTGTCAAGAGAAAGTCAATCAACTAGGTCATCATTTTCTTCAAGGGGGTCTCCCTTCGAGATGTCTTCTCTACCTCACCCGCTTCAATTGTCATTGTTACCGCAGATCTTGGTGAAGATACCTATACCAACAAACATTGTTCCAGCGGTGTCTCAGCAGCAACCTCTTACCTCGTTTCCACATTCGATTGAGAAAATTGTCTTTCCAGAGGACAGGGTTGATTTGCTTAGAGTCTGTGAACCTGCAAGAAGTCCAATTTGGGTGGAAGACTCTCAGGACACCCTGCGAAGGTCACAAAGGGAGAACAAGGGACGACTTCCCTCTTATCTACACTGTTATGAGTTGTCCCAAGAGCGGAAGGGAGGTTCTCTTCCTCCAAACTCTAGACTCAAAGTTTAGAGTCACATCTGGAAAAATAAGTACCTCAAGCTACAGTTATGTAACATTTGAAGCCTGTGCCTGGGGAAAGGACTCAGATTGATACTTGAGCTCCCTGTAATCCTGTTTTTTACTGGAAAGCACCCTCTTTGTGGTCTTTCTGGTTTAACCCCAGTTATCCAGTTCAAGTACTTGTCCCATTGTGTGGACTCATGCATTTTGGGAGCCACAATGTGATGGTTGTCCAAAATCTGTTGCACTTTACTAAAAGACTCATTGCTCTTACAATATAGACTCTTTGCTAACAATACGTTTTGTAGAATAGATAGGCTTTGCAGGTCCTAAAGAAGAAGTGACCATGGTTCCAGTGCTGGATGTTTCAAGGTTTTCATAGAGCTACTGCCACAGAAAAGTCCTGCCTCTGAGGAATGATGTGTAATGGTTTACTTACCTATGCACTAGGTCACAAGCAGGCACAAATATACACTAGAAGGTATCAAGGTGATGAAGCTTTCAGAGTAATTACAGGCCTTGATGCACGTAAGGGAATAACTGTAACTGTAACACCCTTCTGAAGGAAGATTGGTTTAATAGATTAAGTTGTTGGCATAACCATGCAACAACAATTCTTGTGTTCTTAAGAGCTCAAAGACATAAGGAGCCCAGTAGACTAGTCTTTGCCATAAAACACTAGTATTAGTAAGTAGTAAAATACACATTAGTCATAGCCTAGTTAGGGAACTGGGTATTAGCCTGTGGCACTGAGCATACATTTGAGCTACATGCAGCATGAAGTGTTGCCTCGTGAACTGAAGTTCTGGAATACCATCAACAGGAAAATCCTAAAGTTGCACTATGACAGGACAAAGGCGTTCTTTTCAGCTGTGCATCACCACACATCTTAGTGGTTACAGGAGAACTCTACATTATCCAGGGACACCCAAAAATTTTAGATGTAATATACGTCACACCTAGGTAGTAAGTGCAGGAGGCACTAATAGGACCTGACATAGGTGCCAAGCGGTGGTGTGGTTTTTCTGCTGTGTTGTGCAGTTTGGGATGTCATGGTGCTCTTACCTGGTTCTTGGCGCTCCAAACCTGATCCCAGGGTACATCTGTATGAGGTAGGTAGCAATAAGGAAGACCGGACCTTAGTATGAACAGTTCAAGCACTTTACTGGATAACACAATGATGAATTATATTTTCTTATGCATTTAGCTGCGACACTGGATTTCCATACAGGCTTTGGTTGTTTGGCAACTGGACTGGTGATCTGCTATGGGAAATCTATAACTGCGGATTGGCCTTGCAATGGGCTCTGAAAAGACTGTCTGGCAAGGTACCTGACATTAGCCGCCCTTGTCACCTGCTCATCACCTCCAGCCCGGCTTGTCTCAACTGCCAACTGTCATTGCGCTTTTGTTACCATAGTGACCAGGTGATAGAGCATATTGAACAAACATCATCCAATACAGTTCCTTGCCAACACATACCACCACCTGCTGGTCTCCAGTGGTATTACAGAGCAACAACTTACAGTGCATTTTACAGAATAACACCAGGCAATACATTAAACCATAAATTATTCTATGAATAATACTCCTATGAATGCAGAAACTTTTCTAATGGCTCCATCTGGTTTATTACACATCCTGAAACATATTTTGTTTTTGACACCGATTTCCATGCATGCGATTCCTTTCCAAACATGTATGTGATTCCTTTACATACATGCAAGCGATTCCTTTCCATATCTTGCATAAAGCATGTCTTCCAGCATCCCAAATTAGTCGGGACATTTGAGGTGCTGTCCTAATGTCTCAGAAGGCCAGTGGTATGTCCAGATTTCATTTGTATCTACCTTTTTAGGATAGAAATACAGTTGAATACAGTGGTGAAGTAGGAATCCTCAGGCTCCTGTTCTACCATTCAACTATGCTGTCTGAAGCTGAGCCCAGGAGGCGTAATTACGGTATGTCACTAAATCATGCCTCCTGCACCAGGAGCAGAGAGAGCATAGACTGTTTGCTTCTTTACTCATCGTGGGAACAGGACTGGGTATTTTTTTGTTATATGTTTGCCAATGTAGGGGGCACAAAATTGGTGGAAAGGGTGCACTGTCGGACATCATACTAGATGTGGAGGAGGTGAAACTGTGGGAGCATCATAGTAAATGTTGGCTGTGGGGATATTATACGGTGTTGGGAAACTCTGTTGAAATTCTAATGTATGGGGCATTATTGCATGAAGGAGCCCTGGAGCATTATAATAATTTCTTCTTTTCTTTGCAAGTCTGATTGTTTGGGCTATACATGCTATGGGGTACTTTGCACACTACGACATCGCAGGTGTGATGTCGGTGGGGTCAAATCGAAAGTGACGCACATCCGGAGTTGCTGTCGACATCGGAGTATGTAAATCGTTTTTGCTACGATTAACGAGCGCAAAAGCGTCGAAATCGTGTGATCGGTGTAGCGTCGGTCATTTCCATAATTTCAGAAGGACCGATGTTACTATATTGTTCCTCATTCCTTCGGCAACACACATCACTGTGTGTGAAGCCGCAGGAGCGAGAAACATCGCCTTACCTGCGTCCCAGCTGCAATGAGGAAGGAAGGAGGTGGGCGGATTGTTTACGTCCCGCTCATCTCCGCTCCCCTGCTTCTATTGGCCGCCTGCCGTGTGACGTCGCTGTGACGCCGCACGACCCGCCCCCTTAGGAAGGAGGCGATTCGCCGGCCAGAGCGACGTCGCAGGGCAGGTAAGTGCATGTGAAGCTGCTGTAGCGATAATGTTCGCCACGGCAGCTATCACAAGATATCGCAGCTGCGACGGGGGCGGGGACTATCGCGTTCGGCATCACTACCATCAGCTTGTGTCACAGAAAACACAATCTCCTATAAACGCTGGCCATGGGCTGGCATTCACAGGTGCATCATATTGACAGACAACCAAGTCATCAGTAGAGACCCCCGACTGTCATGACAATACATCATCAGGAAGAATGATGTGCGCATGTTAAATGATACTGTCAGAGATTGATGGTGTGTGAGCCCACAGGGACATGACTTTTGGCATACAGGTACGTCAAAATTTGTGAAGGGGTTAAAGAGCTTTTGAGATCATTGTGCTATTATATTTGTCCCTTGAAAAAGAGTCAGGATCATATTAAAGAGCTGTAATTCCTAAACCCTTTCTCCAATTAGGATGTGAATATTCTCAAATAAAAGCAAGGCCTGCACTTTATGCTGATATTGATTATAACGGTAGCTTGAATATGTTTTGCTAAACAGCTAAAATGCCCAAATTTGGGTCACTGACTAAATATTTCTGGATTTAACTGTATTTCATATTTATGGTTACAATTTACACCATTATTATTTTTTGTTAGGTATAATAAGAGAGTCTAATTTAACATACCATATATATTCTATGACAATGCCTACTCTTCTGGTACTGTAGCATCATACTATTCTTGTCCATTGCTGATTGCCTGTGGTCCCAGGAATCTGTCCTGCACTGATCGAACTTTGATAGCCTTTACTAAGTATTAGAAAACCACTTACATTTTAAATATTTCCAGAAACAAAAATATAAAATAAAGAATAGAAAGATAGGCTCCATAAAGATTCAAACTTTACTCAGCCAGTTTAAAAATAGAGCATATAGGTATTAGGGGTCCTTTGCACACTACGACATCGCAAGTCGATGCTGCGATGCCGAGCGTGATAGTCCCCGCCCCCGTCGCAGCTACGATATCATGGTGATAGCTGCCGTAGCGAACATTATCGCTACGGCAGCTTCACATGCACTCACCTGCCCTGCGATGTTGCTCTGGCCGGCGACCCGCCTCCTTCCTAAGGGGGCGGGTCGTGTGGCGTCACAGTGACGTCACACGGCAGGCGGCCAATAGAAGCGGAGGGGCGGAGATGAGCAGGACGTAAACATCCCATCCACCTCCTTCCTTGCTCATTGCAGATGGGACGCAGGTAGGAGATGTTCCTCACTCCTGCGGCTTCATACACAGCGATGTGTGCTGCCGCAGAAACGAGGAACAACATCGTACCGTCGCTGCAGCCAAAATAATGAAAATGACCGACACTACACCGATCATACGATACCGACGCTTTTGCGCTCGGTAATCATAGTTCAAACGGTTTACACACTACGATGTCGAGAGCGACGCCGGAAGTGCGTCACTTTCGATTTGACCCCACCGACATCGCACCTGCGATGTCGTAGTGTGCAAAGGGCCCCTTAGAGTCAGCAATAGTTGTACATCCTTAGTTTTGGCTACAGTATAGGTATTCAACAAACATCTATAAAACAAGCTGACTGGAACAATAGAGAAACTTATCATGTGAATACATAATAAGAAATCAAAACGTATATACACCAGTGCTCAAACCAGTCAACAATCCCATACATGCCGCCTCATAGTAAGGACATAATTAGAAACTACCCTGTGCTCACCTCCCATCACTAAATGAGAAGAAAGATGGACACTCCTTGTGGTATGCACACCCCAAAATCCACTCAGTTCTTTTACAATATCCACCAAAATAGTGCCCCTATTGATACTGACATACAGTTTTTTATAGCCTTTATGAAATATGAAGTTCCAAAGATGCCCCCCAAACACATTGATTCCTACAATATAATGCCCCAACTATTCTCTTCACAGTTAATGCCCCCACATTATAATGCCATCACACACCTGCACCCCATACTCTGATCCCCCACCACATCATAATGTGGGGGGCATTAAATGGGGGGCATTGGGGCATCATAACATGTATGAAATATGGAGGAGGCATCTTTGTGTGATGCACAGTGAGGCATCTTACTGTAGGGGAATGTTAAAACCAATAGAGATAGACAGACATGTGAAACCAAAACTCTATATCATAGCACGATCACACATAGATATAAGACAATAAGAGGTTAGGGGTAAAATAAGAGCACGGAGGAAACAACAAGACGATGAGAGAACTCCACAACAACTCTAAGCACTACGCAATATAATCACCATTAGGACTGGGAAGCTATAGTCGGCATGGGAAGACAGATTCCACCATCTTAAAAAGGTGGAGAGTAAATGTAATAGGTTTCCAACAACATGTGGTCCTAGAGGTAACCAGCAGGCTAGCAGGGATTAACTCTTGCTGGCCTGACCATTAATGACAGGAGGCGCTGGACCTGAGAGCAGCGACGCCCATCGGACTGGACCGCCTCCAAAGTGAATATTACAAAAGTGTTTTCTTACATTGTACAGCGCGGCCTGGGCTCTTATATACAATACTCTGGAATGCAGCATATAACAGCTTACTGGGGATGGTTGCAGTTTATAGTCGCTAAATCTGGTGACAGGTTCCCTTTAACAAAAAGGTTTTTAAGCCTTCACAGTATATCTTTGAGCTTTGTCTGCTCCGAAGCATTATCCGTGGGTGACTGAAGTCTATCGAGCTACAATTCCTGCCAACCATACCATACAACTATAAGTTACGTAAGACAAATGATCTAAATCAGTGTTTAGTTACCTGAACATCCTGAATGTAAATCTGCATGACGATAAGATAAACCACTGTGATAAGGTTCACTGACTAAAGCCATGTGATAGTATTGATTTGTGCACCTAGCTACATTGGATTTGTTCACTTGCCCTAAACATTTCATCGCTCTAGATGAGTTTGTACTCCTGATAGAATATAATGAAACCTAAACAGCTGTCATATTCGCAGTCTATTTTAAAATTGTAGGTCACGCTCTGTGTTCTGGGGTAAAACAAAAATCAAATCTAAGGGTATGTGCGCACGTTGCTTTTTACCTGCTTTTTACCTGCTTTTTTGCTGCTTTTTCTTCTGCGCTGTTTAATGCCAAAATGGATGTGTTCTTCTATTCAAGCAAAGTCTATGGGAATTTGGGTTTCTTGTTCACACTATTGTTGTTCAAAATGCTGCCTTTTTGTGGCAGAACTTTGGTCAAAAACTCAGCTTTGCAGTGCAAAACCCAAATGGCAAAAACAATTGACATGTTGCTTCTTTGAAAAGCTGAGTTTTTGACCAAAGTTCTGCCACAAAAAGGCAGCATTTTGAACAACATAGTGTGAACAAGAAACCCAAATTCCCATAGACTTTGCTTGAATAGAAGAACACATCCATTTTGGCATTAAACAGCGCAGAAGAAAAAGCAGCAAAAAAGCAGGTAAAAAGCAGGTAAAAAGCAACGTGCGCACATACCCTTAAGCAATTGTGGCACTATATGATTAAATCTATACAGTGGTGCTTGAACTTGGGTTTGTGAACTCTTCAGAATGGTCCATATTTTTTATTTTTTTTTAAAAATTTAAGATAAAATGACATCAGATATTCATACAAGTGCTAAAAGTAGCTAAGAAAACAAACAAACGAGTTAAAATATTAGTCATTTTTTTTAAGAGGAAAATGAGATATTGAGCTGTGTGCACATAGAGCGTTTTTATTGCATTGTTTCTGCGTTTTTGAGAAAATAATCTGCAATATGTCAATTATATCATCGCTTTTATCTGCATATTTCACCCATTGAATTCAATTGAAAAACGCATGCAAAAACTAATCAAAAATGCTGCAAAAATGCATCAAACATTTTTGTGCTGTATTTATTCTGCCAAGATATGCAGCAGTAGTGCAGAAATTTCTATAACCAAATACTCAACGTGTGCACATACCCTCATAGTCTGTGAGTGGTAAAACTATGTGAAACTTTGCTCTCAGTAAGGCTATGTGCACACGTTGCGTTTTTTTCAGCGCGGAAAAAAACGCACCCTCTGGCAGAGGGGAGAATTGTAAACAATGCGTTTTGGGAAAAAACGCATCAAAAACGCATGCGTTTTTCATGCGTTTTCCATGCGTTTTCTTCAGGTGCGTTTTTGACCACATGATCCAGTGACAGTGCCACAGTACATCCAGTACACAGTGTCAGCCTTCCTGCAGAGATGTGAGTGTTGTCCACGGGAGAACGCAGCAGCCCATGCCCACGATTTGGGTTCAGGCTGCTGTGGAGCTCTATGCTACCTGCAGAGAACACTCTTGTCTCCGCAGCATAAATTGACATGCTGAGGCTCGGGAAGCCGTGCCACAGGTCAGTTTATGCTGCGGAGAAGAGAAGCACAGTGGGCACGGGATTTCTAAAATTCCTTCCACTGTACTTCTACTGCACAACCCAGCGTTATGGACGCAGGGAAAACACTCTGCGCCCATAACGCTGCAAACCCTGATTGTGGGCACACAGCCTAAAATGTGTCAATGGATGTCAAACATATATATAACGTCCCACCCCCCTGCATATTCTAAGCTGGCGCCATTTAGTGCCTTTCATGTGGCACTAAAGGGTGCCTAGCCTTGTATTTAGCCCAAAAAAAAAATTAAAATAAATGACGTGGGGTCCCCCCTATTTTGCTCGGGAAGCCACGCTACCGGTCAGTTTATGCTGCGGAGAAAAGAAGCACAGTGGGCATGGGATCTCCAAAAATCCTTCCACTGTGCTTCTACTGCACAACGCAGCGTTATGGACGCAGGGAAAACACTCAGCGCCCATAACGCTGCAAACCCTGATTGTGGAGCGCCCATAACGCTGCAAACCCTGATTGTGGACACACAGCCTAAAAAGCGTCAATGGATGAAGGGATGTCAAATATATAGAACGTCCCACCCCCGCCTGCATATTCTAAGCTGGCACCTTTAGTACCTTTCATGTGGCACTAAAGGGTGCCTAGCTTAGTATTTATCCAATAAAAAAAAAAAAATAAAAAAAATGAAAAAAATGGCGTGGGGTCCCCCCTATTTTTGATAGCCAGTCAGGGTAAAGCAGACGGCTGTAGCCTGCAAACCACAGCTGACAGCTTCATCTTGTCTGGTGATCAATTTGGAGGGCTCCCAAGCTGTTTTTTTTTTTATTTATAAATAATTAAAAAAAAAAACGTGGGGTCCCCCCCAAATTAGATCACCAGCCAAGGTGAAGCTGACAGCTGGGGTCTGGTATTCTCAGGATGGGAAGAACCATGGTTATTGGACTCTTCCCAGCCTAAAAATAGCAGGCCACAGCCGCCCCAGAAGTGGCGCATCCATTAGATGCGCCAATCCTGGCGCTTCGCCCCATCTCATCCCGCGCCCTGGTGCGGTGGCAAACAGGGTAATAAATGGGGTTGATACCAGATGTGTAATGTCACCTGGCATCAAGCCCAGCAATTAGTGATGTCACGGCATCTATTTGATACCAGACATAACTAATTGACAGTAATAGCAAAAAAAATTGACAACCAAAAAAAAATTTATTTGAAAAAACACTCCCCAAAAACATATCCTCTTTCACCAATTTATTGAAAGGTCGCCTCTGGACCTTCTAGAATATGGGGGGCACGCTCAGGGAACGTGTCCCCCATTTTCTAGTAGTGCAGACCCTCCATTTGAGGAGAGTGGGTGCAAAGAATCTGCAACCACTCTCCTCGGGTCACAGCTGCACAGTGCCGAGCAGCAGCAGCCAGCGCAGCTCACACTGAACACAGGAAGCTGTCAGCTGCTCGGCACATGTGACCGGCGCGCACTGTGAAGGAGGAGGGGGCCGCGGGGGATCAGCGCTGTGACAGGTACGGGGGTTACCGGGGGACACCGGAGGACACCGGGGAAAATAGGGGGTGACATGGCAGGGCCCGGGGAGCAGTTTTCTGTCGCATGTGTTATTGCACATGCGACAGGAGTAGGGCGGCCGGTGCGCTGCTGTGCGCGCGGCCATGTTGGATTTTCGGAAGGGGGGTCGGGGCAGGCACTTTGGCGAAACCGGGGCTTTCCTGAACTTTGCCAGGAAGTGAGGTCAACAGGAAACCTCTTGACCTCACTTCCAGGTAAATGCCTGCGTTCTGGCATGCCGACAAAGCCCGCGGACCGCAACAAAAAAGCAGCTCACTGCGGTGTAGCTGCGTTCTGACTCGCATCATTGATTTCAATTGGGGGAGAACGCAGCCACAACGCACAAAAGAAGTGACATGCTGCTTTTCTTTCCGCACCGATTTTTGGCATCCAAAACGCTGCGTTTAGAAACGCAGCGTGTGCACTGATTTTTCGGCTTTCTCATACACTTTGCTGGGAAAGCTGAATGCATGCTTTTTGCCACTGTAACGCTGCGGTTCTAAACGCAGCGTTTCCGCGGTAAAAAACGCATCGTGTGCACACAGCCTAACTGGGATGACCTGTAAGAGGTGTGTCACGGTTGGTAGACAACCAGTGGTGTCTTTTCTATAGAAAGTCGCTGTGTTTGGTTGCACAAATTGTTCCTTGACATTCCATTCTTTCTTCCTTAGTATGAATGGAGTTTTATGTATCTTACCTGTTAGGTTTAATGTTTTCACTTTTGGACCCTGCGGATATCTTGGCAGTTCAACTGCAAATCTTTATCCCCACTCCTTGTGTCTATATAAATCTATATTTTCTCTTGGTTTGTTGCTGGTGATAGAGTTTACTCCTATGTTGCGCAGGTTGCAAGAAGTTGACTTGAAATCTCCTGTCGAAACATGTTGTTCTATGTTGCCCTCATTTTTCCAAAGTCATCTTGCAGATAAGTTTTCCATTTGCATTCTCCTGTTTGCTTTCCCTAAGTGTTTTTTAGGACTTAGTGGGGTTGACTAATGCTCATCCCGTCCAGTCACTAGTAGTAGTGATGGGCCGCCTTGCAGATAAGCGGGACCGGTGGATCCCGGTTATCTGGTTTTTAAAATCCACATCCAGGACGAATGCCTGTCCCCATATAAATCTATGGAAACCAGAATCCGGCGATTAAAAATGTTGGTAGAAGAGATAGAGGGATGTGAGCAAGCATGCTATACTTACCAAGGCTCAGTCATGGCTGTACACTGCTTCCAGGCCATCCATTCACTTCCAGGGCCGCAAATTAGCCCTCATTGCATATGCACTGCTTTCCCTGCCCACCATGAGTGACAGCATGTCAGCTGACTGCTTCCAATCACAGACGCTTTCTGCAACTATCGTGGTATAAAAATAAATAAATAAAAAAAATGGCGTAGGGTCCCCCCATATTATGATATCCAGCACATATAAAGCATACGGCTACAGGCTGCAGCCCCCAGCCATGCACTCATCTTGGCTGTGTATGAAAATTAGAGGAACCGCATGTTTTTAAAAAAATTATTTAAATAAATAATTTAAAAAAACATTGGGCGGTTCCCCCAATTTTGATACCCAGCCAACAGAAAGCTAACAGCTGGGTGCTGGTATTCTCAGGCTGGGGAGACCCATGCTTATTAGGCCTCCCTCAGCCTTAAAATAGCAGTCTGCAGCCACCCAGAATTGTCGCATCCATTAGATGCAACAGTCCCGGAACTTTACCCAGCTCTACCCGATTGTCCTGGTATGGTGGTAATGGGAGTAATAAGGTGTTAATAACAGCCCACAGCTGGAGGACCATGGGAACCTCCAGCTGTGACTGCAAATAACCTGAGTGACATCACCACTGATCGTGTGGCTCATCCAGTCTCTGCCTGAACCTCACAGCAGGCAGTCATGTTCTAGCAGAGCTGGAATTGTCGCCGGATCTCGTGTTGATTACGTCTTACCGGCAGGGGTGTTTTTGGGGTTGATAAAGTGGTGAAAGAGGGTGTTTTTTGTATTTTATTTTAAATAAAGGATTTTTTTGGTGTTTGTGTTTAATTACTTTCACTTACAGATTAGTAATAGGGGGGGTCTCATAGACCCACCCATTATTAATCTAGGGCTTAGTGGCAGCCGTGGGCTGTTAACCACTTATTATCCTGATTACCACCGCACTAGGGCAATCGAAAAGAGCTGGGTAAAGTGCTGGGATTGTCACATCTAATTGATGTGACAATCCTGGGCTGCTGCAGGCTGCTATTTTTAGGCTGGGGGGCAGCCCAATAAGCATGGGTCTTCCCAGCTAAAAAATGTTGCATGCGGTTCCTCTTATTTTGATACACAGCCAAGATAAGCACACAGCTGGGTGGCTGCAGCCTATACTGTATGCTTTATCTGTGCTGGGGCACCTTAAGCCAAATATTTTATTTATTTATTTTTACTGTACGATATAGACCCGCAGACAGCACCTGTGATTGGTTGCAGGCACACACTGTCACACAGGCTGGAGGCACATCTGACTGCAACCAATCACAGATGCCAGTGGACGGGGAAAGGAGTGCATATGCAACAGCCTAAAGCGTGGCCCAGGAAGTGAATAGGCGGCCGCTGGAGCAGTTTACAGACATGCCGGAGCCTTGGTAAGTATAAAGTGCTTGCTTCATTCTTATTTTCTTTATTTTTACTTTTTTTTTTTTATTTCCCCAGTTGCTGGATCTGGATAACACCCGGAATCCTGGGCCCAGGTCCAGCACTCAGGTAAGTTTGTAACTGTGTGAATCCGGACTTTTACAGTTCGGGTCCAACCATCACTAGTCACTACCTAGCGCCCACTTCAAGGTCAGCCAGGGCCTAGGTATCCTGATTGGCGTTTAGTTGCGAAACCTATCTAGGGATGGCAGGGGAATCAGGGGCCAGAGGTAGGTTTTTACCAGGGGTTACCATCTTCTCCCTTTCCTAGAGACAGTGTTTCCCTTTCCCCCCTTTTGCGGTTCATCTGGTATTCCCCCATGCCAAGTCTGACAAGACGCCTTTGCAGCAATACCTGCATCTAAATTTTTATGACTGAAAAGTCCAGCACATCATCTTGGAAAATGTTTGCCCAATCCTCTCTCGATAATACAGCTTCAACTGTTATGTTGGTGGGTTTCCACCCATGAACTGTTTATTTCAGGTTCTTCCATAGCATTTCTATAAGAATAAGGTCAGGATTTTAGAAATTACACAGACTCAGCAGCTCTGTTCACACCATCTGCAGAAGATGTCAGCTGTAACATACAGCTAGTACTTTAAGGGCTCATGTAAACATCCGGGGAACATAGTCCAAGCACAGACTGCAATGCAATGCAATGCCATACATCTCCTGACCCGAGAATGAGTCTCATAGAAATACAGATGCAACCCAATAAATTAGAATATCATCTAAAGGTTAATTTATTTTAGTAATTCCATACAAAAAGGGAAACACATACAGTGCCTTGCGAAAGTATTCGGCTCCCTTGAATTTTTCATCTTTTACCCACTTTTCAGGCTACAAACATAAAGATAAAAAATGTAATGTTATGGTGAAGAATCAACAACAAGTGGGACACAATTGTGAAGTTGAACGAAATTTTTTGCTTATTTTAAACTTTTTAAAAAAAGAAAAAACTGAAAATTGGGGCGTGCAATATTATTCGTCCCCTTTAAGTTAATACTTTGTAGCGCCATCTTTTGCTGCGATTACAGCTGCAAGTCGCTTGGGGTATGTGTTTATCAGTTTTGCACATCGAGAGACTGAAATTCTTGCCCATTCTTCCTTTGCAAATAGCTTGAGCTGAGTGAGGTTGGATGGAGAGCGTTTGTGAGCAGCAGTTTTCACCCTTTCCACAGATTCTCGATTGGATTCAGGTCTGGACTGTGACTCGGCCATTCTAACACCTGGATATATTTATTTGTGAACCATTCCATTGTAGGTTTTGCTTTATGTTTGGGATCATTGTCTTGTTGGAAGACAAATCTCCGTCCCAGTCTCAGGTCTTTTGCAGACTCCAACAGGTTTTCTTCAAGAATGGTCCTGTATTTGGCTCTATCCATCTTCCCATCAATTTTAACCGTCTTCCCTGTCCCTGCTGAAGAAAAGCAGGCCCAAACCATGATGCTGCCACCACCATGTTTGACAGTGGGGATGGTGTGTTCAGGGTGATGTGCTGTGTTGCTTTTACGCCAAACATATCGTTTGGCATTGTGCTCAAATAGTTCGAATTTGGTTTCATCTGAGCAGAGCACCTTCTTCCACATGTATGGTGTGTCTCCCAGGCTTGTGGCAAACTTTAAATGACATTTTGTATTGATATCTTTGAGAAATGGCTTTCTTCTTGCCACTGTTCCATAAAAGCCAGATTTGTGCAGTGTACGACTGATTGTTGTCCTATGGACAGACTCTCCCACCTCAGCTCTAGATCTATGCAGTTCATCCAGAGTGATAATGGGCCTCTTGGCTGTATCTCTGATCAGTCTTCTCTTTGTTTGAGATGAAAGGTTGGATGGATGGCCGGGTCTTGGTAGATTTGCAGTGGTATGATACTCCTTCCATTTCAATATGATCGCTTGCACAATGCTCCTTGGAATGTTTAAAGTTTTGGAAATCTTTTTGTAACCAAATCCACAACAGTATCACCGACCTGCCTGTTGTGTTCCTTGGTCTTCATGATGCTATCTGCGCTTTAAACAGAACACTGAGACTATCAAAGAGCAGGTGCATTTATATGGAGACTTGATTACGCACAGGTGGTTTATATTTATTATCATCAGTCATTTAGGACAACATTGGATCATTCAGAGATCCTCAATGAACTTCTGGAGTGAGTTTGCTGCACTGAAAGTAAAGGGGACGAATAATATTGCACGCCCCACTTTTCAGTTAGTTATTTTTTTAAAAAGTTTAAAATAAGCAATAAATTTCATTCAACTTCACAATTGTGTCCCACTTGTTGATTCTTGACCATAACATTAAAATTTTTGTCTTTATGTTTGAAGCCTGAAATGTGGGAAAAGGTTGAAAAATTCAAGGGAGCCGAATACTTTCGCAAGGCACTGTATATTATATAGAGTCATTACTAACAGAGTGATCTATTTCAAGTGTTTATTTCTGTTAATGTTGATGACTATGGCTTACAGCCAATGAAAACCCAAAACTCATCATCTCAGAAAATTAGAATCTATATATATAATTGCCTTATTCTGTCTGTCTGTCTGTCTGTCTTGCTCCAAAATTGTGTCCTTACGGTGACAAACAGCGGATTGGCCGCTGGGCTCGCCATGGCCCCGCCCCCCGCACGGATTGGCCGCTCGCCTCTCCTCGGCTCCGCCCCTCGCACGGATTGGCCTCTCGCCCCGGCCCCCTGCACGCATTGGCAACTCGGCCACGCCACGCCCCCCTCACGCATTGCACACTCGCTCTGGCCCCGCCCCCCGCACGCATTCCCCAAACCGACTCCCAGGTGAGTGCTGTACCCCCGGGAGCCCACATCAGCGTACGCCGGCAACCCAGCATTGCTGGGGTTGCCGGCGTACGCTGGTGTGGGCTCCCGTGCGAGCGGGGTACGCTGGTAACCATGGAACACATCGAGTAATATTGTAGCATGGTTACCAGCGTACACCGGCTCCCAGGTGAGCGCATCAAGGTCCTGCAGCGGCGGAACACACACACACACACACACACATTAGAACAGACACACACACACAGACACACATCAGATCACACTCAATCTCACACACACCTCACACACACATCAGATTGCATCCACACACTCACAACATCCCGTGGTATCGCTTGCTTCTCGGCGGCGATACTGTGCATGCAGTGACCTTCCAGGACCTGCCGGAGGATCACATGGCCGGAAGCATGTGGTATCTCCGGATGTTGTGATTGTGAGAGCGCGTATGTGCGATATCGTCAGTGTGTGTGTGCGTGTATGCGATCGGATGTGTGTGAGTGTGTTCTGATGTGTGAGTGTGGGTGTGTGAGTGTATGCGATCGGATCTGTGAGTGTCGGCAGAGGAGCACCGCGTGCAGCACAGCTGCTGGGACCGCCCACCGGTGGGCACAGGGAGAAGTGGGGTGTGTGTGTGAGTGTATGCGATCAGATGTGTGCGTGTATACTGTCTTATGTGTGACTGTGGAGCACGATGGGGGGTGCGCAGCATGGGGGATGGAGCACGATGGGGAGTGCGCAGCATGGAGGATGGAGCACGATAGGGAGTGCGCAGCATGGGGGATGGAGCACGATGGGGGGTGCGCAGCATGGGGGATGGAGCACGATGGGGAGTGCGCAGCATGGGGGATGGAGCACGATGGGGGGTGCGCAAGCATGGGGGATGGAGCACGATGGGGAGTACGCAGCATGGGGGATGGAGCACGTTTGGGAGTGCGCAGCATGGGGGATAGAGCATGATGGGGAGGTGCGCAGCATGGGGGATGGAGCACGTTTGGGAGTGCGCAGCATGGGGGATGGAGCACGATCGGGAATGCGCAGCATGGGGGATGGAGCACGATGGGGAGTGAGCAGCATGGGGGTTGGAGCACAATAGGGAGTGCGCAGCATGGGGGATGGAGCACGATGGGGGGTGCGCAGCATGGGGGATGGAGCACGATGGGGGGTGCGCAGCATGGGGGATGTAGCACGTTTGGGAGTGCGCAGCATGGGGGATAGAGCACGATGGGGAATGCGCAGCATGGGGGATGGAGCAGGATGGGGAATGCGCAGCATGGGGGATGGAGCACGATGGGGAGTGCGCAGCATGGGGGATGCAGCACAATTGGGAGTGCGCAGCATGGGGGATGGAGCACAATGGGGAGTGTGCAGCATGGGGGATGGAGCACGATGGGGAGTGCGCAGCATGGGGGATGGAGCATGATGGGGGGTGTGCAGCATGGGGGATTGAGCACAATGGGGGGTGCGCAGCATGGGGGATGGAGCACATTTGGGAGTGCACAGCATGGGGGATGGAGCACGATGGGGAATGCGCAGCATGGAGGATGGAGCAGGATGGGGAATGCGCAGCATGGGGGATGGAGCACGATGGGGAGTGCGCAGCATGGGGGATGGAGCACAATGGGGAGTGCGCAGCATGGGGGATGGAGCACAATGGGGAGTGCGCAGCATGGGGGATTGAGCACGATGGGGGGTGCGCAGCATGGGGGATGGAGCACGATGGGGAGTGCGCAGCATGGAGGATGGAGCACGATAGGGAGTGCGCAGCATGGGGGATGGAGCACGATGGGGGGTGCGCAGCATGGGGGATGGAGCACGATGGGGAGTGCGCAGCATGGGGGATGGAGCACGATGGGGGGTGCGCAAGCATGGGGGATGGAGCACGATGGGGAGTACGCAGCATGGGGGATGGAGCATGTTTGGGAGTGCGCAGCATGGGGGATAGAGCATGATGGGGAGTGCGCAGCATGGGGGATGGAGCACGTTTGGGAGTGCGCAGCATGGGGGATGGAGCACGATCGGGAATGCGCAGCATGGGGGATGGAGCACGATGGGGAGTGAGCAGCATGGGGGTTGGAGCACAATAGGGAGTGCGCAGCATGGGGGATGGAGCACGATGGGGGGTGCGCAGCATGGGGGATGGAGCACGATGGGGGGTGCGCAGCATGGGGGATGTAGCACGTTTGGGAGTGCGCAGCATGGGGGATAGAGCACGATGGGGAATGCGCAGCATGGGGGATGGAGCAGGATGGGGAATGCGCAGCATGGGGGATGGAGCACGATGGGGAGTGCGCAGCATGGGGGATGCAGCACAATTGGGAGTGCGCAGCATGGGGGATAGAGCACAATGGGGAGTGTGCAGCATGGGGGATGGAGCACGATGGGGAGTGCGCAGCATGGGGGATGGAGCATGATGGGGGGTGTGCAGCATGGGGGATTGAGCACAATGGGGGGTGCGCAGCATGGGGGATGGAGCACATTTGGGAGTGCACAGCATGGGGGATGGAGCACGATGGGGAATGCGCAGCATGGAGGATGGAGCAGGATGGGGAATGCGCAGCATGGGGGATGGAGCACGATGGGGAGTGCGTAGCATGGGGGATGGAGCACAATGGGGAGTGCGCAGCATGGGGGATGGAGCACAATGGGGAGTGCGCAGCATGGGGGATTGAGCACGATGGGGGGGTGCGCAGCATGGGGGATGGAGCACGATGAGGGGTGCACACCTCCCCCCAAAACACACACACACACACACACACACACACACCACCACACACGCACTGCACAACACACCACACACACACTGGGAACCACAAACACTGCCCTACACAGACACCCACACACACAGACAATGCCGCACACACACAACACCCAACACACAAACACCGCGGTACACACAAATATACGCACATACCGCACAACACACACATTGCACAAAACATACCTCCCCCCAAAACACACACACACACACCCCACACCCACACAAACCGCGCAACACACACACACAACGCTACAGACACACAGCGCTCCACAAATAACGCAACACACAAACGACACCGCTCTCACCCCCCGCCACACCCAGACAACACCCAGAACATGTACAGCGCCCCATACAAACACTTGGTAACTACACACAACAACATCTATATATATATATATATATATATAAATAACAAAAATCATACATTAACTACACAATACGTAAATTCTAGAATACCCGTTGCGTAGAATCGGGCCACCTTCTAGTATTATATAAGACGTAGTAAGATATACAAGGAACTCCTGAATTCAGTAAAATATGATGATTTTTTATTTCATACTCAGTATAGTCAGACGTTGCGGCCCAAACATGGCCTTCATCAGTAACTGAAATAGATTAACAAAATATCCAAAATGACATAAAAAAAATAAAAATTGTAAAAATAAAACAGTAAATACAGAATATTTATACATAACAGATTAAATATCTGTATTCATAGTACCAGAAGATGTAGATAGGATAGACCAATACAAATAATGATATATCAAAAGTGAATTATAGTACTGTATAGCAAAAATACTGGATCCAAAAGAAAGACCAAAGGGGTGTATATAGAGAAGCGAGGACAAAGAAAATCATGAAAAAATACCGTGAAAACTTACAGTGAAAAAATAATGTGAAAAAATACCGGGGTAGTGGTGATGATTGTGGAATAATAGAATGGGACAAAAAGAAAGTGTGCCTGTCTTACCTAGTACCTCAGATGAATATTGTCACGCTCCCCGGGTCCCCTGCGCTGCCCTCCGGCTCACCTGTCACGCTCCCCGGCTCCCCTGCCTCGCTTCCCGGTTCCTCGGTCCGGTCACCGCCGCTCCCCGCTCTCCAGCAGCCATTGCCGGCGCGTCCCCGGCGTCCTGGTCCCCGCTCCCGGCGCCCGTCGGCTTCTCAGCCCCAGCCCAGCCCTGCTGCTTCCTCCTCGCAGCTTCCTGCTCTGGCTTCTGGCACTCGGGTCGCGCGCATGCGCATTAGGGCGCGCGCGCGGTCATTGACCCTTTCTTAAAGGGCCAGCGTCCATTAACAGGAAATTATGCAAAACAGGTACAGGGTATAAAGGGGCTTAATGCCCAAGGGGGCGGGGCCTGATCTTCGTGTTTCTTAAGCTAGTAGTCAGGTCTCCTGGTGTCGCTGTGATATACTCACCTATCTCTCTTGTAGAGCCGTGCCTGCCTCGCCATCCGGTCCTGCCGAATCCCGAACCCCGAACGCTGTCCATCTGCCATCCTGACAGTCCGTACCATCTCGGATCCCTGCGGTGACCCGTCATCTCGCTCCAAAGGTTCCGGACCCCGTCTGACATCTTCTCGGCTTCCGAACCTGAGCTGCGTCACCCGGACTACCATCAGTGACTCCGTGGTCCCAGGGACTTCTCCGTTATACTCGTGTGCACGGACTGTTCTGCTGCCTATAGTGCTTCAGCTACCGGACCCCTTACCACCATCTAGGAGTTCGGCCCAGTGGATCCACCTCCTGGGTCTGCCCGTCCACCTGGCCCTGACAAATATAGATCAATTATAGTTTCACTGTTTTCATTGGCAGTATTTGGAATGCTAAATGAATGTGGGGAAATGTCAGGTGTTGAGCTCCTTTAAAATTATAGGAGTGAAGAGAGCACAGACCTCCGAGCTTACCTAATCATCTTATTTTACTGAATTCAAGAGTGCCTTGTATATATTAGTACTTTAAATGGTTTGGAAACCTACCTGAGCACCCTTGTAACTAAAAATTTTAGGTATAAGTGCCTTATCCTATTGAACTATTATATAATACCAACTAAGGAGATGATTTTAAACTCAGAAATGTTGGCACCTACTGAAAAGTCTGTACAGTAAATGCCTCAATACTTGGTCGGGGCTCCTTTTGCATGAATTACTGCATCAATGCGGCGTGGCATGTAGGCGATCAGCCTGTGGCACTGCTGAGGTGTTATGGAAGCCTGGGTTGCTTTGATAGCATCCTTTAGCTTGTCTGCATTGTTGGTTCTGGTGTCTCTCATCTTTCTATTGACAATACCCCATTGATTCCCTATGGGGTTTAGGTAATGCGAGTTTGCTGGCCAAACAAGCACAGTGATACTGTGGTTATTAAACAAGGTATTGGTACTTTTGGAAGTGTGGACAAGTGCCAAGTCCTGCTGGAAAATGAAATTTCCATCTCCAAAAAGCTTTCCGGCCGAGGTCTAGTTTCCAAAATGGGATCACTTGTCAGAGAGATCCACTGTTTAGGCGCTTTAGAAGCTTTGCCAATGTGACATGGCACCCACAAACCACTCCAACAAAATCTTATCTCAAATATGTAGCTCATTCCCTTCTTCACTTTGCACCATGCCTTAAAAGTAGTTTTTGACAACATATTTGGTACTGGGGTACTCAGAAAAAATTGCAAAACAAATTATGTGGTCCACCATGTACTGTGACCCTTGTGAAGATGAAAGTTGTGGGGTTAAAGCAACATTTTTGTGGTAACAAATATATTTTTTAATTTTCACGGCTCAACGTTATAAAATTCCGTGAAGTACAGTAGAGACCAAAAGTTTGGACACACCTTCTCATTCAAAGAGCTTTATTTTCATGACTCTGAAAATTGTAGATTCACATTGAAGGCATCAAAACTATGAATTAACACATGTGGAATGAAATACTTAACAAAAAAGTATGAAACAACTGAAAATGAAAATATGTCTTATATTCTAGGTTCTTCAAAGTAGCCACCTTTTGCTCTGATTACTGCTTTGCACACTCTTGGCATTCTCTTGATGAGCTTCAAGAGGTAGTCACCGGAAATGGTCTTCCAACAATCTTGAAGGAGTTCCCAAAGATGCTTAGCACTTGTTGGCCCTTTTGCCATCACTCTGCTGTCCAGCTCACCCCAAACCATCTCGATTGGTTCAGGTCTGGTGACTGTGGAGGCCAGATCATCTGGCGTAGCACCCCATCACTCTCCTTCTTAGTCAAATAGCCCTTACATAGCCTGGAGGTATGTTTGGGGTCATTGTCCTGTTGAAAAATAAATGATGGTCCAACTAAACGCAAATCGGATGGAATAGCATGCCGCTGCAAGATGCTGTGGTAGCCATGCTGGTTCAGTATGCCTTCAGTTTTGAATAAATCCCCAACAGTGTCACCAGCAAAGCACTCCCACACCATCACACCTCCTCCTCCATGCTTCACGGTGGGAACCAGGCATGTAGAGTCCATCCGTTCACCTTTTCTGCGTCGCACAAAGACACAGTGGTTGGATCCATAGATCTCAAATTTGACTCATCAGACCAAAGCACAGATTTCCACTGGTCTAATGTCCATTCCTTGTGCTCTTTAGCCCAAACAAGTCTCTTCTGCTTGTTGCCTGTCCTTAGCAGTGGTTTCCTAGCAGCTATTTTACCATGAAGGCCTGCTGCACAAAGTCTCCTCTTAACAGTTGTTCTAGAGATGTGTCTGCTGCTAAAACTCTTTGTGGCATTGACCTGGTCTCTAATCTGAGCTGCTGTTAACCTGCGATTTCTGAGGTTGGTGACTCAGATAAACTTATCCTCCGCAGCAGAGGTGACTCTTTGTCTTCTTTTCCTGGGGCGGTCCTCATGTAAGCCAGTTTCTTTGTAGCGTTTGATGGTTTTTGCCACTGTACTTGGGGACACTTTCAAAGTTTTCCCAATTTTTCGGACTGACTGACCTTAATTTCTTAAAGTAATGATGGCCACTCGTTTTTCTTTACTTAGCTGTTTTTTTCTTGCCATAATACAAATTCTAATGTTTTATTCAGTAGGACTATCAGCTGTGTATCCACCAGACTTCTGCACAACACAACTGATGGTCCCAACCACATTTATAAGGCAAGAAAGCCCACTTATTAAACCTGACAGGGCACACCTGTGAAGTGAAAACCATTTCCGGTGACTACCTCTTGAAGCTCATCAAGAGAATTCCAAGAGTGTGCAAAGCAGTAATCAAAGGAAAAGGTGGCTACTTTGAAGAACCTAGAATATAAGACATATTTTCAGTTGTTTCACACTTTTTTGTTAAGTATTTCATTCCACAAATGTTAATTCATAGTTTTGATGCCTTTAATGTGAATCTACAATTTTCAGAGTCATGAAAATAAAGAAAACTCTTTGAATGAGAAGGTGTGTCCAAACTTTTGGTCTGCACTGTATATGGGGGTTCAAGGTGCTCACCAAACATCTACCTAAATTTCTTGAGGGGTCTAGTTTAAAAAGATGAGGTGAGTTGGGGGGGCTCCACTATATAGGCACGTCAGGGGCTCTTGAAACACGAGATGGCGTCCACTAACGATTCCAGACAATTTTGCAGTCAAATGGCACTTCTTCTCAGCCCTGCTGAAACAGTTGATTTCCACCACATGTGCAGTGTCAGGATACTCAGGAGAAATTCCACAAAAAAAAATGATGGTGTATTTTCTCCTGTTACCCTTGTGAAAATAAAAGATTTGGGGTTGAAGTTACAATTTTGTGGAAAAGTTTTAATTTTCATGACTCATCATTATAAAATTTTGTGAAGCACCTGTGGGTTCAAGGTGCTAACCAAATGTCTAGATAAATTCCTTGACGTGTCTAGATTCCAAACTGGGGTCACTTTTGGGGAAGTTCCACTATTTAGGCACATCAGGGGCTCTACAAATGCGACATGGCATCTGCTAACGATTGAAGCTATTGTAGCGTTCAAAAATGAAATGGTGTTCTTTCCTTTCTGAGCCCTACCATGTGCCCAAACAGTTGATTTCCACCACATATGAGGTATTGACATACTCAGGAGAAGCTGTACAACAAATTGTATGGTACATTTTCTACTGTTACCCTTGTTAAAATGCAAAATTTGATGGCTAAAGTGACATTTTTGTGGGGAAAAAGTACAATTTTCATTTTTTCCTACCACATTGCTTAAGTTCGTGTGAAGCACCTAAAGGGTTAATAAACTTATTGAATGTGATTGTGAGCACTTTGAGGGGTGCAGATTTTAGAATATTGTCAATTTGGAGTGTTTTCTGTCACCTAGACACCTCAAAGTCACTTCAAATGTGATGTGGTCCCTAAAAAAATGGTTTTGTAAATTTTGTTGGAGAAAAATGAGAAATTGCTGATAAACTTTGAACCTTTCTAACTTCCTAACAAAAAAAAAATATGTTTCAAAAATGGTGCTGATGTAAAGTAGACATCTGGCCAATGTTATTTATTAACTATTTTGTGTGACATATCTCTCTGGTTTAAGTGCAGAAAAATTCAAAGTTTGAAAATTGGGAAATTTTTTCTAAATTTCCAATATTTGCACAAATTAACAGGAAAAAATATCGTCCTAACTTTACCACTATCATGAAGTACAATATGTCACAAAAAAAGAATCTCAGAATCACCGGGATCCGTTGAAGCGTTCCAGAGTTATAACCTCACAAGTTGACACTGGTCAGAAAGAAAAAAAATTGGCTTGGTCACGAAGGCAAAAATAGGTACTGGTGCAAAAGGGTTAATAATCTTGTAAAATGCATGCAGAATAAAATTTCAATATTTGTAGATGACACTTAACATTGCCAGGTAATCAATACAGAGGATAATTTAGTACTACAAAGTTGATTATATAAGCTGGAGGCTTGGGCTGAATCATTGGAGTTGAAGTTTATTGTAGTTGTAAGGTTATGCACTTGGACCAAAGAAATAAAATGTAAAATTATGTATTAATTGGTAAAACACTGGAAAAACTGTCCCTGACAACATTTTGGTGCATAGCTGCACATTAATCTCAATTTTACTGACCAGTGCCATGCAGTTGCTGCTCTTAAACTAGAGAGTAATGTCACACAAAATAGTTAAAAAATAACATTTGCCACATGTCTACTTTACATAAGTGATCACATCAGTTTAGTGGCTTTGAGAGACCTATGTGACAGAAAATACTCAAAAGTGACACCTTTGTAAAAACCCCTCACACTGCTGAAAATCAAATCCGAGAAGTTTATTAACCATTCTCAGGAACTAAAGCAATGTGGAAGTGTGGCACCCCTGAGGCTTCAGTCACCACAGAGTACTGCACCTCACTTAAGGTGCGGTACTCATCCTGGATCCAGAGGAGGTCGGTACTGGTTTCACAAGACACCAAATCATACACACAACCAGGTTGGCCTCCCCACTGGGAACTGGCTAGGGTTGGGTCTTCAGGCAGTCACCGAACATGGGGGGCTGCCACGCACTAGTAACAGGGAACCGGGGGAGTAGCAGCCACCAGGGGGGAGTAAGGAGCAACACAACAGTTAGGAGTTCTCTAGCAGGAGAGGAAGAGAGCAGTTGGGTTTTACCAGTGGCTCTGGTGGGACGCAGGAGTCAATACGGTCGCCGAGGGGAGAGCTTCACTACTCCCTCGGGACCAGCATGGAGCAGGGTGCAGAATCCTAGGGTGTAATAGACTTTATGTTGTTTCACCAAAATCTGCAGGACAGGGGGATTGTATGTCCCTCTAGTCACCACAGTTTCCAGAACACAGTGCTACATAGGGTCCGGGGTCTTGATCTAAGTCAGGCCCCACTATGGACCCGCGGCACCTGCATACGGGACAGGAGCAAACACTTTTCAAAAACTGGGGTCCCCAAGAAGCTTCAGGCCACGGGGATCCATCTCTAAAGGCGCAAAAAGGAAGGGCCCACCTTCCACTGTACTGGTTCTGACCTCCAACGGATCCGGGATCGACTCGGGTCCATCACAGCGGTGACCGGTATCCTCCAGGTAAACCAGAACTGTGAGTAAAGAAACCTTGAACCCACAGGGACTGTGTCTGCCTGTCCTTGCCGGCGCTATTGCCCTGCGCTTTGGGGCCAGCCATCACTACAATCATCATTCATCGCCAGCCAGCCAGCTCCATCTGGGGAGCAGAAACATTTTAGCTGCTACAACCTTCCGCCCTGGAGGACAGCGACAGCAGCGGCGGCTAATCCCTGGCCGCGTACCGCAAGTGGCATCACGAGACAAACCTCCATCATCATCCCCATTTTATTGTACACCTCGGGGCCACGAAGCCGGGTAGGGCCACCAGTGACATCCCTAGACCTGACATCACCAGGCACAGTGACGAGTAACAAGTTTAATCCCTTGCCCCGTGGGTGCTACAGAAGGAAAAAAGTACAATTTTTCTTTGTCCTACAAAAATATTACTTTAGCCTCAAATTTTTCATTTTCACAATAGTGACAGGAGAAAATGGACCCCAAAAATTTGTTGTGCAATTTCTCCAATAAATTTATTGAGATGTGTGGTGAGCATATTGAATAATAATAATAATAATAATAATAATAATAATATTTATTCACTTATATAACATCATCAATTCCACAGCGCTTTACATACATCACAATCCCCATTGGGGCTCACAATCTAAATTCCCTAACAGTATGTCTTTGGAGTTTTTGAACCCCCAGGTGCTTCACAAAATATTACATTGTTGAGCCATGAAAATGATAAAAATACATTTTTACTACAAATATGTTGCTTTAACCCCAATTTTTTTTTAATTTTTACTAAAGTAACAGGAGAAAATGGAGGCTGTCTTTGTATACTACATGCCTTCCTCTCTGTGTGTTACCATTCTGTATGTGTTACCATCCCCCTTAGTGAAGGTAATTTAGTTTTTTTTCCCTCTCCACACATTCCATGCATTCTTTTGGCTTTGCCTGGACACAGGACCCCACCCAATATACACTCATCCATAAACATAAATGGTACATGCTAGACTGATCTTTCCAAATAACTTCTGCATTATACAAAAATAACTTTATTAACTCATTATAAGGCCTCTGTCAGACGTCCATTGGAAAAACGCATGTATTGCACAGTCCATTCTGTCCATCTCTGTGTACGTATGTGCCATTTGTGTGCTGTTTGTGTGTGCCGACCGTGTGACATCCATGTGACAAGTGCCGGAAAAAAAGGCATGATACTGAAATGAATGTTCTTTTTATTTGCAAAAGATGTGCAAAGCTAAAAAACTGATAGATGGATAGATAGATAGTTAGATAGATAGATAGATGGATAAATGATAGACAGATAAAAAGATAGATAACTACATAGCTTATACAGTTATTTAGCCAAAGAAATAATTAAAAGGAAAAAACTGATGTGGGGTTCCCCCAATTCTTCATAACCAGCACATATAATGCAGCAACTGTGGACTGCAACCCTCAGTTGTAAGTTTTATTTTGACTGGTTATCAAAAATAGAGGGAATCCCTTGCTGTGTTTTTTTTTTTTATGAAATAATTTTAAAAAATGGCTTGGAGTCCTCACCATTTTTCATGCCCAACCAAGGTACAGAAGACAGCTGGGGGCTGGTATTATTAGGGTAGGAAGGCCCATGGTTATTTGGTCCTTCCCAGCCTAAAAATAGCAGCCCGATGTCATCCCAGAAATGTCACATCCCGATTGCCCTGGTGCGGTGGCAATCGTTGAAGCCAGCTGTAAATTGATAGCTGGCATCAAGCCCTGGTGTTAGTAATGGAGAGGCTTCTATCAGACACCTCCATTACTAACCCAGTAGTTGTAAAGTGAAAAAATAAACACAAACTATTTTTATTAAAAAAATACTCCATGACTCTAGCCCTCATTCATCTATTTATTAAAAAAGCCATGAAGTTCTGATGTAATCCAACGAATCCATAGTCTACAGAATCAATCCTGAAATGCATAAAAGAGAATTAAAGAAATAAAAACAGGAAACATTCCCTCGTTGACCAATTTATTCCCAAAAGAATGTGAAGCAGCGCCAACATAATCCACATGGAGGTCCCACAATATTCCCTGACTCAGTGGCCCAGCCTATATAATAATAATAAGTTTTATTTCTACAGCGCCAACATATTCCGTAGTGCTTTACAATTCAGAGGGGACATGTACAGACAATATGAGACAATACAAAATTAAGATACCAAGAGGAATGAGGGCCCTGCTTGTAAGCTTACAGTCTATGAGGGAATAGGGGAGGCACAAAAGGTGAATTGGGGAGAAAAGCTTGTCATATATGGTCCAGCCATTGATTTAATAGGGGATTCAAAACCAGCTGTGTGGACCGGTCGCCAGCCAGAATTTATACAGGTACAGAGTGTAAAAAAGTACATGAAGATGAAGTAACCAAAAGATACAGGGGACAAGAATTGGAAGTAAATTTTATGAAAGGCAGAAAGCGACTAGACTAGATCAGGGCAGTGAGGTGATAGGCTAGTCTAAAGAAATGTGTTTTTAGTGCCCGCTTAAAGGTGTGGATGTTTGGAATTAATTGGGTTGTTCTTGGTAGTGGGTTCCAGAGCATAGGCGCAGCTCGTGAGAAATCTTGAAGACGGGAGTGGGAGGTTCGAATTGTTGAGGATGTCAGTCTTAGGTCATTAACAGAACGGAGGTCACGGGTGGGGTGATAGACAGAGATGGGGGGGTGATGTAGGGCAGTGCGGAACCGTGGAGAGTTTTGCGAGTGAGAGTGATACGTTTATGTTGAATTCTGTAATGTATAGGCAACCAGTGTAATGACTGGCACAGAGCAGAGGCATCAGTGAAATAGTTGGAGAGGAAAATTATCCTGGCTGCGGCATTCAGAATGCATTGGAGAGGGGAGAGTTTAAGGCTGGAAACACATCTATGCGAGTAAAATCGGTCCGACTGGGCTGAAAAAAACTCGGCTGATTTTAGGTCACGTTAGGTCCGAGTGCAACGCAAGTGCGATGCTTTTTTCTGAATAAATTAATGATTTTACTAGCGTGTGTAATGCGTATTTTTTACTATGTCATCTGCCATTCAGCTCTGCTACATGGTCGCTGACAGCATACACAGACAGCCATGTAGCAGAGCTGAATGGCAGATGACAGCAGACACAGACAGAGCCGCACGATCAGAATGAACTCGGGTGAACTTCACCCGACTTCATTGTCATGCTGCGGCTCTGTCTGTGCCGCGTCCTGATTAGCGGTCACCTGTGAAGGGCTCACCGGTGACCGCTAATCCCCTGAGTGACTGAAGTTAGCAGCCCTCTCTCATACTCACCGATCCCCGATCCCCGGCGCGGTGCTGCACGGCATTCACACTGCTCTGGCGGCTTTTACTATTTTGAAAAAGCAGGCTGCTCATTAAACAATCTCTTATTCCCTGCTTTCCCCACCCACAGGCGCCTATGATTGGTTGCAGTGAGACACGCCCCCACGCTGAGTGACAGGTGTCTCACTGCACCCAATCACAGCAGCCGGTGGGCGTGTCTATACTGTGTAGTGAAATAAATAATTAAATAATTAAAAAAAACGACGTGCGGTCCCCCCAATTTTAATACCAGCCAGATAAAGCCATACGGTTGAAGGCTGGTATTCTCAGGATGGGGAGCTCCACGTTATGGGGAGCCCCCCAGCCTAACAATATCAGTCAGCAGCCGCCCAGAATTGCCGCATACATTAGATGCGACAGTTCTGGAACTGTACCCAGCTCTTCCCGATTTGCCCTGGTGCGTTGGCAAATCGGGGTAATAAGGAGTTAATGGCAGCCCATAGCTGCCACTAAATCCTAGATTAATCATGTCAGACGTCTCCACGAGATACCTTCCATGATTAATCTGTAAATTACAGTAAATAAACACACACCTGAAAAAAATCATTTATTAGAAATAAAAAACACTAACAAATTTCCTGGTTCACCAATTTAATAAGCCCCAAAAGCCCTCCATGTCCGGCGTAATCCAGGATGGTCCAGCGTCGCTTGAATCTCTCGGATTCAAAATCATTTGCCGCGGAGAGGTCGTCCTGAAACAAAAAATCGTTTTCTGCTTATTAGCGATGTTGTTCCTCGTTCCTGCGGCACCACACATCGCTGTGTGTGACACCGCAGGAGCGACGGACATCTCCTTACCTGCCTCCACCGGCAATGCAGAAGGAAGGAGGTGGGCGGGATGTTACGTCCCGCTTATCTCCGTCCCTCCGCTTCTATTGGATGCCTGCCGTGTGACATCGCTGTGACGCCGCACGACCCGCCCCCTTAGAAAGGAGGCGGTTTGCCGTCTAGAGCGACGTCGCAGAGCAGGTAAGTCCATGTGACGGGGGTAAGCGAGGATGTGCACCACAGGCAGCGATTTGCCCATGTCGCACAACCGACGGGGTCGGGAACGATCGCTTGCGATCTCGCTAGCGAGATCGCAGCATGTAAGGCTCGCTTTTATCTTAGCTGGTCTAGTGAGGAATTCTGATCCAGACTATCTGGTAGTTGTTATACTTGTTGCTTAATGGGGTTGTGGAGTTAACCCTTGTGGCCTTTTTGTTGTTGCCTTCCTGCTCTTGCTTTACTCCTGAGTCTTTCATTGTGTATTCCTAAGTGAGTGCAGTGTGTCAGAGTTTTGGTTTTCCCTTATCTGTCTTTATCTGTTTTCCATCACACGCCTGCCCCGTCCTTCACTGGTGGGAGAGAGTATCAGAGTAGTACTGGTCAGGAGTATAGCCAGGAACAGGTCTCAAGCATCTCCACCATCAGAAGAAAACTCTGAGGTTCTGGATAGCCTAGGGCCCCCTAGTGTGAGAGACAGCATAGGAACCCCTTTCCCCCTCCATCCTAACAGTTACCTCTTGACAAAACAAGAATTACGAAACTCTTGGCTTGTTACAAAATGCGTTTATAAGCTGTGACACTTGGCAAAGGGGGTGTGCTAGATATTAACCATGCAAAGTGCCCGAACATTTGTATTGGTCCATTTTTCTTTTTTGTTAATTTAAAATTGTAAAAGATCACCGATCCACCCACGCCTGTTAGATAAACGTGAGCTGATCATATCAGCCGACATGTGCGGGGAAACATGTGGGCTCACCCGCATTAAAGAGGCAGATGGACCTTAGACGCAACAGTACAATCAAGGTCGTGAAGGGATTAAGTTACTTGCTGCCATGACAACCCATCAATGCCCATGATCACGTTGTGGAGATGGGTGAGGGTGACGGGCACAACGGCAATAACGTCATTATAATGGTGGTCCGTAATGGACAATGGAATTTAAATGGTTAAACATCAATGATCAGTGTGAGTAGGTACTGGCTATTATTATTATTTATTATTATAGCGCCATTAATTCCATGGCGCTTTACAAGTCAAAGAGGGTATACGTACAACAATCATTAACAGTACAAAACAAACTGGTATAGGAGGAGAGAGGACCCTGCCCGCGAGGGCTCACAGTCTACAGGGAATGGGTGATGGTACAATAGGTAAGGACAGAGCTGGTTGTGCAGTGGTGTACTGGACTGAGGGCTATTGTAGGTTGTAGGCTTGTTGGAAGAGGTGGGTCTTGAGGTTCCTCTTGAAGCTTTCCACGGTAGGGGAGAGTCTGATATGCTGAGGTAGAGCGTTCCAGAGTATGGGGGAGTATGGGGGAGGCACGGGAGAAATCTTGTACGCGATTGTGGGAAGAGGAGATAAGAGAGGAGTAAAGAAGGAGATCTTGTGAGGATCTGAGGTTGCGTGCAGGTAGGTACGGGGAGACTAGGTCACAGATGTAGGGAGGAGACAGGTTGTGGATGGCTATGGAACAATATGGGCATTGGCATAGCTACCAACCGTCCCGGATTCAGTGGGACTGTCCCGATTTGAGAGCTCAGTCCAGCTATCCCATCATTCACTGTTCTTGTCCCGACTCCTCCTCTCAGGGCAGTGCAGTGCATAAATTAAATATTTTCATTGGCTCCTTCCAGTGCATAAATTAAATTCTCCTTTGCACTGTCAGGACCAGAATTCATGAGCTCTTTTTCCATAGGCAGCATCTCTACCATTGAGCCACTGCCTCAACTTATAGTTATAGGAGGATTTGGTAATCTTGACCTGTATTGTAGACAGGGAACCCTGAAGCAGATTATTAAGCTATTCAGCTACATAGAGATACTTTATATCTCTATGTCCCTAGAGGGGAAGAAAAAAAAGTCAGATATTTTGTTCCTATAAAACTATTATAAAATATTGACAAGTAAAAAAAAAATACATTTATGTAACTTAAGGGTACTTTACACACTGCGACAGCACTAGCGATCTCGTTAGCAATGTGACACGCCAGATCGCAGATGCGATCTGCCGAGATCGCACAAGTGACCGACGCTATAAAAACGACCTATGTGCGATCTGGCGTGTCACATCGCTAACGAGATCGCTAGCGATGTCGCAGCGTGTAAAGCACCCTTTAGTTTCATTTCCCCGGGACTCAAACCAACAACTTTAAAACATTTTAAAACATTTTAGGCACAAGTTCTAGTGATGTCATATGGAGACTTTTCAGTGCTTGAAGCTGCATTGCAGCCTCTGACTCCATAAGCAGATTATTCTGGACAGAGATCTATTGTACAGAGCAGTGCATCTCTATGTCCTGTATCCTAAATGGAGAATAAAAGAGAATTTTTTTTCTTCTAATAAAGTTACTAAAAATAATTTAAAAAAATTAATAATGTAACTTTTAATGAGCTTTTTTAAAAAATAAATAAATAAATAAAAAAATAAACATCACAAAATAGCAAATAACATGGACATACAGTCAGGGCCAGAAATATTTGGACAGTGACACAAGTTTTGTTATTTTAGCTGTTTACAAAAACATGTTCAGAAATACAATTATATACATAATATGGGCTGAAAGTGCACACTCCCAGCTGCAATATGAGAGTTTTCACATCCAAATCGGAGAAAGGGTTTAGGAATCATAGCTCTGTAATGCATAGCCTCCTCTTTTTCAAGGGACCAAAAGTAATTGGACAAGGGACTCTAAGGGCTGCAATTAACTCTGAAGGCGTCTCCCTCGTTAACCTGTAATCAATGAAGTAGTTAAAAGGTCTGGGGTTGATTACAGGTGTGTGGTTTTTCATTTGGAAGCTGTTGCTGTGACCAGACAACATGCGGTCTAAGGAACTCTCAATTGAGGTGAAGCAGAACGTCCTGAGGCTGAAAAAAAAGAAAAAATCCATCAGAGAGATAGCAGACATGCTTGGAGTAGCAAAATCAACAGTCGGGTACATTCTGAGAAAAAAGGAATTGACTGGTGAGCTTGGGAACTCAAAAAGGCCTGGGCGTCCACGGATGACAACAGTGGTGGATGATCGCTGCATACTTTCTTTGGTGAAGAAGAACCCGTTCACAACATCAACTGAAGTCCAGAACACTCTCAGTGAAGTAGGTGAATCTGTCTCTAAGTCAACAGTAAAGAGAAGACTCCATGAAAGTAAATACAAAGGGTTCACATCTAGATGCAAACCATTCATGAATTCCAAAAATAGACAGGCCAGAGTTAAATTTGCTGAAAAACACCTCATGAAGCCAGCTCAGTTCTGGAAAAGTATTCTATGGACAGATGAGACAAAGATCAACCTGTACCAGAATGATGGGAAGAAAAAAGTTTGGAGAAGAAAAGGAACGGCACATGATCCAAGGCACACCACATCCTCTGTAAAACATGGTGGAGGCAACGTGATGGCATGGGCATGCATGGCTTTCAATGGCACTGGGTCACTTGTGTTTATTGATGACATAACAGGAGACAAGAGTAGCCGGATGAATTCTGAAGTGTACCGGGATATACTTTCAGCCCAGATTCAGCCAAATGCCGCAAAGTTGATCGGACGGCGCTTCATAGTACAGATGGACAATGACCCCAAGCATACAGCCAAAGCTACCCAGGAGTTCATGAGTGCAAAAAAGTGGAACATTCTGCAATGGCCAAGTCAATCACCAGATCTTAACCCAATTGAGCATGCATTTCACTTGCTCAAATCCAGACTTAAGACGGAAAGACCCACAAACAAGCAAGACCTGAAGGCTGCGGCTGTAAAGGCCTGGCAAAGCATTAAGAAGGAGGAAACCCAGCGTTTGGTGATGTCCATGGGTTCCAGACTTAAGGCAGTGATTGCCTCCAAAGCATTCGCAACAAAATATTGAAAATAAAAATATTTTGTTTGGGTTTGGTTTATTTGTCCAATTACTTTTGACCTCCTAAAATGTGGAGTGTTTGTAAAGAAATGTGTACAATTCCTACAATTTCTATCAGATATTTTTGTTCAAACCTTCAAATTAAACGTTACAATCTGCACTTGAATTCTGTTGTAGAGGTTTCATTTAAAATCCAATGTGGTGGCATGCAGAGCCCAACTCGCGAAAATTGTGTCACTGTCCAAATATTTCTGGACCTAACTGTATATGGTGTCGCTGCAATCATAACTACCCAAACAACACAGCGATCAGGTAATTTATAAGGATCAATAAATGGTATAAAAATATGACGTGATTATTTTTCTCTATTGGACCCATAAAAAAAATGTGATAAAAATGCTGAGGCCGTTTTCACACATAGCATAAATTATGTTTTTTTTCTCCAGGTTTGCGCATGACACAAAGTAATAACAATCTTCTCTGAATAATTATTGTGTTTGCTGCATTTTTTTTATGAGTTTTCCTCCATATTTCATACATGTTTATTGCAGATGTAAATCCTAGATGTATTAATGCATTTTAAAACCTTCCCGACTCTTGATGTAGCCCCCGCGATCGCCGCCAGGTCTCCGGCTGTTACAGCTGGAACCCAGCTCTCATTGCCCGCAGCGGTGTCTGTGCCGCTCCCGACATTTTAACCCCCTAGATGCTGCAATGTGATCACAACATTCAGAAGGCAGGGAGAGGAATCGCTTACCTCTCCCTGGCGATCGGGTCCATGTAATGCGATCACGGGGACCCGATCGCTGCCGTGGCATCGCGATGACGACCCCCGGTCACCCAGATACGGATCACCTCACAGATCAAGCATTGCAGTTCATTATAACAGTGTTCAGAGCGAAGAAATATATTACAAAAAATCTCAAAATAAAGAATAATAAAAAAAAATAAAATATTCCAATAAATATCTATATTTATATAAATAAAAATAAACAAAAGAAGAACCCGTATTTAGTATTGCCACATTCGTAACAACCGAGCTATAAAACTGTCACAATAGTTAACCCCTTCAGTGAATACAGTAAAAAAAAAAAAAAAAAAAATATATAGCAAAAGCTATATCTTTTGATCAATAGCTGAAAAAAAGTGGAATAAAACGCGATCAAAAGTCATATATAAATAAATATGGTACTTCTAAAAACGTCATCTTTCCTGCAAAAAACAAACTGGAAAAGAGCTGTGTCAGCAAAAAAATAAAAAAGTTATAGCTCTGATAATAAAGCGATGCAAAAACTTTTTTTTTCCATAAAATTGTTTTTATGATGTAAAAGCAGCAAAACATAAAAAAAAACTATAAATGTGCTATCGCTGTAATTGTAGTGACCTAAAGAATAAACCTGTCTAAGGCCATGTGCGCACTAGAAACTGACTTTCTTAAGGAAAATCTGGACCCTCTGAAAGAATCCCGCACCTGCGGTAAAAAAACGCAACAAAACTGCAACAAAATCATGCATGCGGTTTTTCCGTAGTTTTGGTGCGGATTTGCAGTGGCTGTTCTGCAGGTTGGTCCCTGCGGGTTTTTACCATCATCTATGTCAAAAACCACAGGTACCTGCAGAAAAGAAGTGACATGCACATTAATTCCGCCGCAGAAATTCCGCAGGTATAAAAAAACGGAGTGTGCGCACAGCATTTTTTATACCCATAGGTTTTGCTGGGGAATAACTGCAGAAATGTTAGAAACATTTTCTGCAGCAAATCTGTGGTAAAATCCGCAGTAAAATCCACAGCGTGCGCACATAGCCTTATCTCTTCTTTTCACTTAACAATTCCTGAATTGCTGTTTCTTCATGATTCTACCTCACAAAAAGCGGAATATAAAGCTATCAAAAAATATATGGCCCAAATTAGTACCAATAAAAACTCCAACTCATCCCACAAAAAAACAAGCTGTTATATGACCCTGTTGACAGAAAAATGAAAAAAAACTATAGGTTTCAAGATTAGGTCATGAAAAAAAACTTTAATTTCTAAAAAAGCATTTTTGGTGTGATAGTAGCCAAACCTAAAAAAACTATATAAGGCTATGTGCGCACGTGTGCGCTCTGCACCGCACCGAAAATGTGCGCTTCAGAGCGCAGCTGAAAAGCTGCGTTCTGAAGCGCATGGTGAAGCGCATGGTGCCGGCAGATTCGTGCGCTCTGCATGCTGCCTCTCCCTACAGACAGCATGCAGAACGCACGAAAGAAGTGACATGTCACTACTTAGAACGCAGCGATTCGGCAAGCAGCCGAATCGCTGCGTTCTAACATGCCACGTGTGCACGGCTCCTGCACAATCTCCATAGATTGTGCAGGGGACACAGGACGGTGCAGAACGCAGCGTAACTGCATGTAATACGCACACGTGCGCACATACCCTGAAAAAGGTATCACTGTAATCATACTGACCGGCTGAATAAAGCCGCCTAATCACTTATACCCATGGTGATCAGCATAAAAAAAATTAAATAAATAAAGCATATTCTTCCCCTGCTTTTGATTTGTTTATTTTATCCCTAAAAGATCGCAGTACGACGCGACCCACATTTATTTGGTGCTCCTCATGCAGTGCTAACATTGGGCAAAAAAATGTAAATCAATGAAAAATGTGATTCAGTAAAATTCCCAATGGAAAATTCACTGTAATGAGGTAGAAGGGGTCATTTTCATCACCCAGCTGGTCTGTAGTCCGGTGATGTCCACTTTTTATGCCTCTTTTCAGACGTGCACAAAAGTGCGGTCATCAACACTTTTGTCCACCATTGAAAAGACGGACACAGAGGCTAAACGGAGTCCGCAGTAACTCTGCTGCCTCATTAGTTAATGGATCCATCAGGGTTTCACCTGAATCATGTATTTCGGAGATGTAGATGGAAACCCCGATGTAAGTGCTCAGCATAGAGTACAAGATAAATGTTAACTGATCCAAAATGTTCTGTACCAAAATCTCCACCTAACTAAACCCACAAAAAAGAAAGTCCCCACTCAGGTTCATCATCTGTTAACGGAAATATAGAGGGCTTCCACATTAGGCTAGTTTCTCACTTGCGTTGAACGGATCGTACAAAACAACGGAAAGCTTTTTTTTTTTTCTTTACAGTTTTACTGGCGGCAGACTATTGTGAACGATCAGCTGATCACCCGGCTGCCGGGCGCTCCGCTGATCGCTCTCAAAAGCCGTCTGCTGGGCGCTCAGCTGAGCGCTCTCAAAAGCTGATCGTTCGGCCACCGAGAGACAAAATAAAGTTTCTATGATTTCTAAAAAAAAAAAAAAAAAAAAAAAAAGATGAGCATGCGCAGTGAAAAAATAAACGATTCTGCTGCTCAAAAAATGTTAGATGCTGCGTTCCTTCCGCCCGGCGGAAGCAACGCAGCGTCGGCCAGCAGAATCAACGCAGGTACTTTTGGCACAATCCGTCATCCATACAAGTCTATGGGAAACAGCGGAATCCGTTAACGGATTCCGCTGTTTTCCAAAAGGGCGGATTGCGACTGAAGGTAATTAACGCAAGTGTGAAAGTACCCTTACTTGTATCACAAAGGCTCTGTAAAAGCACTATGGCATCCCCCTTCAAAAGAAATCCAGCAAAATCTGTGCTCCTAAATCCAAATGCCCCCCTCCCTATGGAGCACCACAATGTGCATGAACCACAGTTAGCAGCTACATATTTGGCATTGTTTTAAAGAGGAGAACCCGCTTAATTTATGGGGTGCAGGTTTCTAGAAGCATGAGCTGGGCACAATGTATGGACACTACAATGTACTGGGCATGACAGGGGCATACTTGCAATTTTCAATTCTGCAACATTCACTGCATTTGACACCATGGGTGTTTTCCACGGACTAAATTGTCACCACACCCATAGATGAACTCCCAGAGTAGTGTATTTTCCAAAATGTGGTCGCATGAGGGGGTTTCTGTTGTTCTGGCACTTAGGGGCTGTAACACTGCATCCCAGCTCTCCTCCTCCTCCTGCAGGGACACGCTGTTACTCACTGCCGCAGCTGACTCCTACCACGCTGCCCGACGTCCCTGCCTCTCCCTGACGTGGGCTTCTCCACCTGCCTACCCGGGGCCTCCAGGAGTGCTCTTAGGGCGTGTGCTCGTGCCGTTGCCCTCCTCTTAAAAGGCCAATGCACCACTCCTAGAAAGTACCTTTCAGCGTATCGCTGAGCTACCCGGTAGCCATTGCCACACCAGAGACTCTGCCTGTCCATCCTGGCCGTGCCTACAGCCTCAGCTACCCCGGTGACCCTTGCTGTACCAGAGACTGACTGTACACCTTGGTTGTGCCTCCAGCCTCAGCCATCCCAAAGGTCCCAGCCTTGCTAGTGACCCTGCCTGTCTGTGGCATCTGCATGGGCCACTCAGGTGGTCCCTGTCTACACTTGAGACTCAGCCCTGTCTGCTCTTGTGTCCGCTCCTGCTCTGGGGGTCAGCTGCCAGAGTCCCGGTCTTTACCCCCACAAAAGGGTAGACCCGGGGTCTCCATGAGGTCCAGTGGGTCTACTTTTGCTCACTGCAGTACCATCCCGGGTGGTGAGCATGACAGGCAAATGGAGTCCGCAAACTATTCTAGGAAAACCTGTGCTCCAAAAAAAATCAAATGGCACTCCTTTCCTCCCATGCGGTCAAACAGCGGTGAAAAGTTACATGTGGGGTATTGACACATTCAGGAGAAATTGTGTAACACATTATGGGATTTTTTTACCTATTCCCTTTGTGAAAATTGGAAATCTTAGGTTAAAACATTTTAATGGTAAAAATGTAATTATTTTTTGTTCACTGCCCAATTGTATAAATTTTTTATGATACATCTGTAGTGTGAATATGCTCACTGAATCCCCGGATGAATACATTGAGGCAAGCAGTTTGTAAAATGAGGTCACTTTTGGGGAATTTCCGCTGTTCTGGTACCTTAGGGGCTCTACTAATGTGACATGGCACCCGCAAACCATTCCAAGTAAATCTGCACTCCAATATGGCGATCCTTCACTTCGCCACTTTGTATTGTGCCTCAAAAGTAGTTTTTGACCACATATGGGATACTGATGTACTACTCAGGACAAATTAGACAACAAATTGTATGGTTCATTATCTCCTGTTACCCTAGTAAATTTGAAAAATCTGGTGTTAATGCAACATTTCGTATTTTTTTCATTTTCACAGCTCAACGTTATAACATTCTGTGAAGCCTCTGGGGTTCCAGGTGCTCTCCAACCATCTAGATCAGGGTTTCACAAACTCTAGTCCTCTTGGCCCCCAACAGGTCATGTTTTCAGGATTTCCTTACTATTTAACAGGTGATGGAATCAAAGCATCACCTGTGCTATATTAAGGAAATCCTGAAAACATGACCTGTTGGGGGCCGTGAGCACTGGAGTTTGGGAACCACTGATCTAGATAAATTCCCTGAGGGGTATAGTTTCCAAAATGGGGTCACTTGTGGGGGAGTTCTACTGTTTATGCACATCAGGCGTCTGCTAATGATTCCAGCCAATTTTGCAGTCAATTGGCACGTTTTCCCTTCCAAGCCCTGCCGTGTGCCCAAACATTTGATTTCCACCACATATAAGGTATCAGTGTACTCAGGAGAAATTGTACAATAAATTTTATGGTGCATTTTTCCTAATCGCTTTTTTTACAAGAGTATCTGGTTGAAGCAACAATTTTGTGGTAAAAATGTATTTTTCTTATTTTCATGGCGCAATAATATAAACGTCTATGAAGCCTCAGGGGGTTCAAGGTCCTTCCAAACATCTAGATAAATTCCTTGATGGGTCTATTTTCCAAAATGGGGTCACTTGTGGGGGACTTCCACTGTTTAGGCACCTCAGGGGAGTCTCCAAACTCAACATGGCATCCACGAATGATTCCAGCTAATTTGCTTTGAAAAATTCAAATGGCGCTCCTTCCCTTTTGAGTCCTGCTGTGCACCCAAACAATTGATTTCCACCACATATAAGGTATCAGAGTACTCAGGAGAAATTGCATAATAAATTCTATGATGCATTTATGATACCCCTCTGAAAATGCAAAATGTTATGGCTAAAGTAACATTTTTGTGCAAAAAAGTAAAATTTTCATTTTTTCCTTCCACATTGCTTTGGTTCCTGTGGTTGCGCTACCCACGGGGAGCGCAGTAGTGAACCCACAGGACCACAGAAGATTGTGGCAGCTAACCCCAGAAATGGACTCAGACAAAGCTTGCAGGGAAAAAAGAACTTTAATGATTAGAGCCCGAACAGCGCCAAACAACACAGGGTTCTATGGTAGAGTCCAAAATGCAGGTACAGTCTGTACAGGAATAGTTAGAATACCTGTAGATATGGCCGAGTGACAATGCACAGCAGGTATGACCTGTGCACTAGTGAAGTCCGGCCGAAGCGGAGGTAGATAGTAGGACTGAGCCAGGCCTTAATCCAGTAGTAGCAAAGATGTTCACACAGGCGACTCGGTTAGAACCTCCTCTGGTGGTGCTTGATCCGATCCAGTGGGCTGAAGTGGAGAGGTCACGACTGGACTCTGTGGAGCGCAGGAACCCAGGTGTAGGCTGGAGCAGTAGACAGGCACAACCGGCTCTGAGTGGAGGCAAGGTAAGGACATTAGGAACAGGAGCAAGGTTAAACAACACGGCAGGGAACAGGGACCTGACGGGAAGCAACATCACACTATGGGACAAGAAGGCATTGCTCAGGCTCCTCCCAGAAGGTTGAGAAGCACTTACAGGTTAAGGAGCACTGGCCCTTTAACCCCTTCCCAACCTTTGACGGATATATCCGTCATGGTGCCCTGGTACTTAAAGACCCATGATGGATATATCCGTCATGGCGAAATGGCGGCCCCAAAGCCCCGGTGACTGCGATTGGTTCCCACAAACCGCAGATTCAGGAAGGAGGGGACCTCTGCTTGACCTCAGGAGGGGTGATGCCTCCTCCCCGGACAAACGCTGCTCAGCCAATCACAGCCACTGTAATGTTTCAGCTATTGAAATCCAGCCATGATCAGTGCAGCTATAGCACTGATCATTGGCTGGAGCTGGGTGACCTCAGCTGGATCATCCTCCCCCAGCTCTGAATGGAGAGACCGACATTGTGACCGATCTCTCCAATCACCGTGGATCTGGGGCTGGTGACCTGTAGGTGACTGCCCCCTCAGCTTCACTCCGTCCGTTGACGCTGAGGAGAGTGATCCTTGCTCCTCATCGGTAAGCCACTGCCCCGGTCTGCCGCCATTGCTCCCGATCCGCCACCATTGCTCCCAATCCGTCACCATTGCTCCCGATCTGCCGCCGCCCTCCTCCATCTGCCACCGCTCTCCCCCATCACCCGCTGCTCTCTCCCCGATCTGCTGCCCACTCTCCCACCCGTGATCTGCTGCCCGCTCTCCCACCTCTAGGTAACTATCCCCAATCTCACCTCCCACTCCCCTTACACCCTCGACCCCCCATCCTCCAGCACTCCTGCATCCACTGCGCCCTACCCCATCCTCCACTGCTCCTGCATCCACTGCGCCCTACCCCATCCTCCGCCGCTCCTTCATCCATTGCGCCCTCTCCCATCCTCCGCCTCTCCTCCATCTGCTGTGCCCTCTCCCAGCCGCCACCACCCTCCCACATCCACCGCTGCTCCACTCATCTGCTGAAGCCCCCCCATCTGTCCTGTGATCCTGCTGCTGTTCTGATCCATCCTGTAAGTATTGTTCGTGGCTCTTTTCTAACTGTCCCCAATCCCACCTCCCACTCCCTCTCCACCCCCCTGCCTGCTTGCCGCCAAGTGCTGACCAGCTACGTGATTGGCTGATCAGGTACGTAATTGCTCAAGTTTGCTTTTTTTTGTGCACCCCAAATAAAAAAAAACAAACTTGAACAATTAGGTACCTAATCAGCAAGCGTTCTGCAGGCATACTCGACTTTGGACAGGACTTTTTTTTTCCATCCCGCCTAGTCCCCCTCTTTTTGCAGCACATACGTGGATCCTGATTTTTATTTATGCCATGGGAAGGGGTCTAGTCTCCAAAATGGGGTCACATGTGGGGGAGCTCCACTGTTTCGGCACATCAGGAGCTCTCCAAATGCAACATGGTGCGGCTAACGATTCCAGCTAATTTTCCGTTCAAAAAGTCAAATGACGCTCCTTCCCTTCGAAGCCCTGCCGTGCGCCCAAACAGTGGTTTTCTGCCACATATGATGTATCAGCGTACTCAGGACAAATTGCCCAACAAATTTTGCTGTCCATTTTATTCGGTTACCCCTGTAAAATTATAAAATTGAGCCTAAAATAACATTTTTGTGGAAAAAAAAAGTACTTTTTTGTTTTTATGGCTCAATGTATGAAGCACGTGAGGGTTCAAACTGCTCATTACCCATCTAGATTTATGCCATGGGCTGTCTAGTTTCCAAAATGGGGTCACATTTGGGGGAGCTCCACTGTTTCGGCTCATCAGGGGCTCTCCAAATGCAACATGGTGCGGCTAACGATTCCAGCTAATTTTCTGTTCTAAAAGTCAAATGACGCTCCTTCCCTTCTGAGTCCCACCGTGCGCCCCAACAGTGGCTTTTCACCACATATGGGTGGAAACACATCTATGCGAGTAAAATCGGTCCGACTGGGCTGAAAAAAACTCGGCTGATTTTAGTTCACGTTAGGTGCGAGTGTAACGCAAGTGCGATGCTATTTCTGAGATTTTACTAGCGTGTGTAATGCGTGTGTAATGCGTATTTTTTACTATGTCATCTGCCATTCAGCGCTGCTACATGGCCGCTGACAGCAGACACAGACAGCCATGTAGCAGAGCTGAACGGCAGATGACAGCAGACACAGACAGAGCCGCACTGTCAGAATGAACTCGGGTGAACTTAACCCGATTTCATTGTCATGCTGCGGCTCTGTCTGTGCTGCGTCCTGATTAGCGGTCACCAGTGAAGGACTCACCGGTGACCGCTAATCCCCTGAGTGACTGACGTTAGCAGCCCTCTCTCATACTCACCGATCCCCGGCGCCGCACTGCACGGCATTCACACTGCTCCGGCGGCTTTTACTATTTTGAAAAAGCCGGCCGCTCATTAAACAATCTCATATTCCCTGCTTTCCCCGCCCACAGGCGCCTATGATTGATTGCAGTGAGACACGCCCCCACGCTGAGTGACAGGTGTCACACTGCACCCAATCACAGCAGCCGGTGGGCGTGTCTATACTGTGCAGTGAAATAAATAAATAAATAATTTAAAAAAATGGCGTGCGGTCCCCCCCAATTTTAATACCAGCCAGATAAAGCCATACGGCTGAAGGCTGGTATTCTCAGGATGGGGAGCTCCACGTTATGGGGAGCCCCCCCGCCTAACAATATCAGCCAACAGCCGCCCAGAATTGCCGCATACATTATATGCGACAGTTCTGGGACTGTACCCGGCTCTTCCCGATTTGCCCTGGTGCGTTGGCAAATCGGGGTAATAAGGAGTTATTGGCAGCCCATAGCTGCCAATAAGTCCTAGATTAATCATGTCAGGCGTCTATGAGACACCCTCCATGATTAATCTGTAAGTTACAGTAAATAAACACACACACCCGAAAAAATCCTTTATTAGAAATAAAAAACACAAACACATTCCCTCATTACCAATTTAATAAGCCCCAAAAAGCCCTCCATGTCCGGCGTACTCCACGGACCTCCAGCGTCGCTTCCAGCATGAAGGTGACAGGAGCTGCAGAAGACACCGCCGCTCCGGTCACCTCCAAGCAGCAACTGAGGTGAGTAGCGCGATCAGCTGAGCTGTCACTGAGGTTACCCGCTGTCACTGGATACAGCGGTGACAGCGATTAACCTCAGTGACACCTCAGCAGATCGCGCTACTCACCTCAGTTGCTGCTTGGAGGTGACCGGAGCGGCGGTGTCTTCTGCAGCTCCTGTCACCTTCATGCTGGAAGCGACGCTGGAGGTCCGTGGAGTACGCCGGATATGGAGGGCTTTTTGGGGCTTATTAAATTGGTAATGAGGGAATGTGTTTGTGTTTTTTATTTCAAATAAAGGATTTTTTCATGTGTGTGTGTGTTTATTTACTGTAACTTACAGATTAATCATGGAGGGTGTCTCATAGACGCCTGACATGATTAATCTAGGACTTATTGGCAGCTATGGGCGGGGAAAGCAGGGAATACGAGATTGTTTAATGAGCGGCCGGCTTTTTCAAAAGAGGAAAAGCCGCTGCAGCAGTGTGACAGCCGTGCAGCGCCGCGCCGGAGATCGGGGAACGGTAAGAATGAGAGAGGGGGGGAAACTGACCGACAGACTGTGAGAGAGGGACAGAGATAGTGACGGACCGACAGAGAGAGAATAGAGACCGAGAGGGAGAGACCGACTGACAGAGAATAGTGATTGACAGACATTGGGAGACATCGCTCGTTTCCAGTGTTTTAGGAAACATGCGAGAAATGTATTTAGAAAATCGGATGTCACTAGGATGGTGTGAGTGCTGTCCTGTGACATCCGATTATTTACACGCTCCCATAGACTTGCATTGGAGAAACTTGCAGTAGAAACTCGCAAAAAAGCAGCATGCTGCGATTTTTTTCTCAGTCCGATTTGGACTGAGAAAAAAATCGCAGGTGAGAGCTGAATCATTCACTAACATGTGTCCGATTCCAATGCGAGATTTTCTCGCATTGCTCTACTGCGAGAAACTCGCAAGTGAGAAGCAGCCCTATGAGGTATCTACGTGCTCAGAAGAAATTGCCCAACAATTTTGGGGTCCATTTAATCCTTGCTACCCTTGTAAAAATGCAATTTTTGAGGCTAAATTAACATTTTTGTTGCAAAACGTAAAATGTTCATTTTTTTTCCTTCCACATTGCTTTAGTTCCTGTGAAGCACCTGAAGAGTTAATAATATTCTTGAATGTGGTTTTGAGTAGCCTAAGGGGTGCTGTTTTTGGAATGGTGTCACTTTTGGGTGTTTTTTGTCATGTACACCTCTGTCAGTGATCCGGGGTTTCCAGGTTGCTTCTGAATGATTTTGCCCTTGGTTAAAATGGAGTTTCTGTGCTGTGTGACCGACTTCCGATTCATCTGTATAAAAGCCCGCCCATAAGCACAGTCTAGTTGCTTGAGTATACTGCTTCCTGTCTGCTCTTGCTCAGCTGCTCTCGTTACCTGGTTGTCTTTCTGGATCCTTGTGATTTACCCGTGGCTTCCTTCTCAGGCTGGACTCAGATGAATTCCCGGCAGTATTGCTTCTACCAGCGACTGGACGTCCCAAGTGTATGTAAGCGATACTATCGGATAACTATATTGTGACTGTCTTTCCGGAACTTTACCCGTATCTACTCTTTCTGCTAAAGATATGTTTGGACTTATTGAACTTTGCCAGGACTAATTGATACCTTATTCGTGTGGACCAAAACCAGGGACTTAAAACCCGGTCACACCGGTGTGAGGATCTGTGCCACGAATTTTGTTCATTCGGATCTACGTTACCTGGACTACTTATTTTCTGGACTATATTCGTAAGGACTGTGCTCAGCAACATATACTGTGTTTGTGTTTTGTTTCTGTGCGTTATATATGGGTACATATTGTTGGCTGTGTATTATATAAATTCCTTGCACCATGAATCCTCAAGTTGATACAATAGTATTACAACCTCTCAAAATCACTTCAAATGTGATATGGTCCGTAAAAAAAGTGGCTTTGTAAATTTTGTTGTAAAAATGAGAAATTGCTCATAAACTTTGAACCCCTATAACTTCCTTATAATTTTTTCTCCCCAAACTTGTACTGATGTAAAGTAGACATGTGGGAAATGTTATTTATTAATTATTTTGTGTCAAATGTCTCGCTGGTTTAGGACCATAAAAATTCAAACTTTAAATATTGCATAATTTTCAAAATTTTCACCAAATTTCCGATTTTTTTTTTTTTTCCTCCACAAATAAACGCAAAAAATATTGTCCTAAATTTACCACTAACATGAAACCCAATATGTCACGAAAAAACAATCTCAAAATCACTGGGATCTGTTGAAGCGTTCCAGAGTTACAACCTCATAAAGTGACACTGGTCAAAATTGCAAAAAATGGCCGGGTCATCAAGGTAAAAACAGGCTAGGGGCTGAAGGGGTTAAATCACAGCAGGATGCGGCGGGCATCGCCTAAGGGAGGTCCAGGAAGCTCTGTTCAGTGCATGCATGTTTCTGGATGAGCAGGCCACAGGCAGAGAGCTAGGAGAGGATCCAGGACTGCGATGCAAGTGAGTACCCTGTATGGAAAGAAGAATAGCTGGATAAGGAGACCGTATGGAACCGCGTGCTGGGCACCGACCCCCTGCCCAGCAGGGGTCGATTCCGCTTGTAAGAGCATGACACCTGTGAAGTACCTAAAGGGTTAATAAACTTCTTGGATATGTTTTTGAGCAGTATGAGGGGTGCAGTTTTTAGAATGGTGTCACCTTTGAGAATTTTCTGTCACCTAGGCCTCTCAAAGTCACTTCAAATGTGATGTCCCTAAAAAAATGGTTTTGGAAATATTGTTGGAAATATGAGAAATTGCTGATAAACTTTGAACCCTTCTACCTTCATAACAAAAAAAAAGTTATGTTTCAAAAATTGCGCTGGTGTAAAGTAGACATGTGGGAAATATTATTTATTAACTATTTTGTGCGTAAAAAAATATTTTGCCATAAAATTTGCAGCTGCGTGTGCTGCATAATTTGTTTCTCTTTTTACTCTTCAAAAGTTGAGGTATGGACATAGAGCAGGTAGGGTCTTATACCATGTGGGCACAACGGGGATAAAAAAATAGATCCTATCCCTCAAAAATAATTCTCAGTACAAATATAGAAAAATAGCTAGCGGAATATGGTGACACAAAATATCCTTTGTCCATAAGAAAGGCTATGTAAGTCGTGTACAGGGTGGGCTCCCTTGTATACAGCAAAACCACACACCTGGAAAGAGAGTCTAGGCAGTTGGATTGATAAATGATTATTTTACTTTACCAAAACAGAAAAACATGTATAAAACAGAAAGAATAGAACGATATATTTACAAGGCCAAATGCCGACACCCCTGTGCTGCACCACCCGTAATGGCGATTTATGCCGCCTTCTCACCAACCTTTGCCTAACCAAGGTACTGTCTAAACATTCACCTAAAACCTGGTAATCCCTCTGGGAAGAAGGAGTAAGTGTGTGTGTGTGTGTGTGTGTGTGTATACCCTACCAGTGGTGCAGCACAAGAGCTTATAACTTATCTACATAAACAAATCCCATAAACCCCCTGAATACCCTTAATTGCTGAAGCCTCACAGATAAGGCAGATGGTAAAAGTGGGAAGGCGAACCACACAGCTCAGCAACACAGTCCTGGAAATGCTATAGAGCAACAGTCAATGCAAACGTGTGGCGCTGTCTCTTTAAGGTTTTAAATGTAACTGACAAACTAACACAGCAGAGTTGGCAAGTCTCACTGTGTACATATAGTCGGCCAAACCAGAACAGATAGGTGTTTTGGTACCAAAACAAAGTGTAACGTGCAAGCGGTTCTGGGCCCAGCCTACCGTACCCGGGTACTATGGTGTCCAGCTGCCATAACCAGAGACTTGAGATCCTCTCACAGTGACCAGTATAGCCAGCAACTGCAGAATCTCCGGCACAGGATCCTGCTCACACGCGTCACGGTCCTAGTCACTAAACTCTAACACGAGTCTTCTCACAATTCACTTAAGTGTCTCTGCGGCGGCTCCTTTCTGTTACGCACACCTCTCACTTTCCCTTCAGCTCACACACAGCACCTCCTCAGGTCTCCAAGTCCACAGCCGAAGTCTGTTGAGATGTTGCTATAGTAACCAAACAGTCAAATGCAGATGCAAAACAGCGGCCTCTTGTGGCTGGTCAGTAACAATGCATACAATGAACAGTAAATAAGCATTTTGCAGCATTTCACGGTGGATAAAGGTCATTAATACAGTCTCACCCTATCACAGCTACATAAAATTGTACGTAACAGGACTGCTGTAATTACAATGATAAAGATTGCTATGTTTATTTATTGCACAAGGTAAAAAAAAAATGGTTATAAAATTTGTTTTGTTTATCTTTCCATGCTGCCAGAAATTAATGCCCATTAACCCCTTCACGACCAAGGACGTATCGGTACGTCTTAAATTATGAAGGGGGAATCACCGCCGGCTGCTGCGGTAAGCCTGCAGTGATCTCTGCACACGTCAACTGATTTGAACAGCAGACATGTGTGCCACGCAGGTGGATTCGCGATCCACCCACGCCTAGTAAACCCTTAGATTGCGCTTAGAAAATGTGACAGCGCGATTGAAATCCTCGCAGCGAGTAACGTCTACTTACCTACTGTCATCAGTAGCACAGGGTAACTCCTGTGCCATTATGATTCACTTCCTGTAACAGTCAGCAGAGAGCTGCCTGTTACAGAAGACAACCATTTCTCCTGGTCTGAGCTGTGCAGGTCTGATCTAGACTACAGAAATGAATGAGCGATCAGACTGCTGATCCTTATAGTCCCCTAGGGGGACTAGTAAAATAAAAAGTAAGAAGAAAGTTTAAAAAAAACCCAAAAAACCTAAAAGTTCAGATCACTCCCTCATTTGCCCCATCGAAAATTAAAGGGTTTTAAAAAAATATAAAATATATGTACTTTTGGTGTCGGCGTGTTCAGAAATGCCTGCTCTAGCAAAATATAAAGTCAATTGACCTGATCGGTAAACGGCGTAGCAGCAAAAAAATTCCAAACGCCAAAATTAGGTTTTTTGTGTCGCAAATTTTGCCCAAAATGCAATAACAGGCGATCAAAACGTAATGGTACCATTAAAAATGTCAACTCAAGACGCAAAAATAAGCTATCACTGTGCCATAGATGCCGAAAAATGAGAGCACTACAGGTAGTAGAAAATGTAGCAAAAAGTGCGCCACTTTTTTGGGGACAAACGTCTGAATTTTTTTTAACCCCTTAAAGTAAATCCATACGTTTCGTGTCTACGAACTCGCACCGACCTGAGGCTTCACACCAACAGACCAGTTTTTGCTTTATTCCAGTACACTATATGGTAAAATGAATGGTTTCATTTAAAAGCACAACTCATCCCGCAAAAACACAAGCTCTCATATGGCAATGGTTGACGGAAAAATAAAAAAGTTACAGTTCTTGGAAAAAAACAAAAACGAAAAATCGCCTGGGGGTTAATAAATAAAATGTAACCTAAAAAGAGTCACCAAAAAATGTCTGCCCCCGAGCACTTCACTATGAGGGGTCTAGAATGGAGGAACATGCGAGCTGTCACAGACCGGCAGCCTGAGCCGCACACTGGTACCTCAGCCTCCTCCCGCCTCACAGCTCAACCACGTGACTCTACCAGCGCTCGCTCTGATTGGTCACTTGCGTGCCCCGCAGTGATTGGCTGAGAGTCAGGAAGTGGGCGCAAACATCCGCTCAAATGGGAATGTTGTGATCGCTGCAGTTCAGTCGGCGCCTGTGTCCTCCGGTGTGTCCGTGTGGAGCCGCGCACAAGGTATGACGTTACGGGCTTCCGTACAGCACGGCTGACTGTAGTCACATGACTTACACAGAGCTGCGGTGGGACCACAGGTTCCAGCATGCAGTGCTGGAGGATGCTAATGTTCTCCGTGCGTGGCAGGCCTCTGGCATTATCTGCACAGATGTGCCCGGACCAATATTGCGCCCGACTGTCACCGCTGCAGACAGTCACAGTGGGGGATGTGCGCACGGAATCCTTGGCTCTGAGAACTGCTTGAAAGGCTCCTGTCCGTGTTTCTTGCACAACTTCCTGCTGTTGTGGACGCTTGTTTTCTTCCACCTCAGGTTTAGACACATCTAGTGGGAGAAAGGACAGTGCAGGTGACAGAGGGGGTCCCGAGGGACATGCCTAAAAGTAAGCTCTGTGCAATCAGAGAGGAAAAGAAAACTGCAGGGGATGGAGATCTAAAGAAGCCGACTGTCCTGCATGTGTTTCCACTAGAAACCCTCAGAGGTGCTGTGTGCACAGGGCCATAGATGTGCAGGGACTGGAGGGGTCACAAGTGGCTGAGATTGCCCTGACAGCTTATAGATGGGTGCTCTCAGTGAAAGTGCCCTACAGATAAAAACCCCATTACACAGTGTAGGACGGGAGCAGCCCGGGCACAGATCAGCCGTGGTTTGGAGCCTCCGAACAGCCGCGGGGTCTGTTTTTATAGAATTTACCACGGTTTCTTTACTTAAAATGGGGTTCTCAGGTTTATTTATTTATTTTTTTTTTTTTTGTTGTGTTGGAGAGAACTAATCAGCATGATGGTGCAGACTGATCCTACACTTCTCGGTTGCATCTTATTGATGGGCATTTACAAAATTAAAGAGATGCCATAAACGTCCACCAGTGCCGGGCAGTCCGAAGCTGTCTCACTTAGCTTCATTCACTAAACAGAGCAATCTCCTTTGGGTCCCAAATGTATCCCTCTTTAATTAGTTTACCTGCAGGTTAACACATTTTTAGGGCAGACTTTCAGTTTTCTCGGTATCTGAAAAACTCATTTTACCCTCAATGGGAGCTGCAAGCACTTCTCGTTGATCTGCCGGCTCCAGTTCACTGAAGTTAGACGGCTTTGCTCCAGATCGGTTGCAAATGACCCATCACTAGTGTGTACTTCTAGGTCAACCTTTGATTACGAAGCCCCAGGGAGCAAATAAAATCCTCCCTGCCCAATCTGGTGCCACTGCCCCATACTGAGTTGACTCCATTTGGCCTTTTTGGATAAACCTCCATCGAGCTGTCACGTGAGCGCTGGCTCTACTTGCTAGCTGCTGATCAGCTTCAGCGTTCACATATTGTGGAAGGTGTTTCTCCTAGGAAAGTGACAGAGGATGCTGCACTGTGTTTGCAGGAACAGGACCAATCCAGGAGGTATCTTTTAGAAGAAAGTAAAAATATGTAATTCCCCCCCCCCCCCCTCCCGAGCCTATTAGACCTTTTACCATATATGCCCCTGCTAAACAGATCAATTTCAGTAAATATTAGCTATTGTCTTTCTGTGTGTTACATATATAATATATATAATGGCATCTCATCACTTCTTGCCCTTCCTTTTTTTTTTTCTTTTTTTTTTCTCTTTTTGTCTACTAGAACACTAGCCATTGGCTTTGGATGACACCCAGGTTATTGGATCATGGGGAACCAGCTAGCGGGAATAGCTCCTTCTCAGATCCTGTCGGTGGACAGTTATTTTTCAGATATTCATGATTTTGAGTATGACAAGAGCCTGGGAAGTACGCGGTTCTTTAAAGTTGCCAGAGCCAAACATAGAGAAGGTTTGGTTGTGGTGAAGGTGTTTGCGATACAGGACCCATCACTGCCATTAACCAACTACAAGCAAGAGCTAGAAGAGTTAAAAATCCGCCTCTGCTCTTCCCAGAACTGTCTCCCTTTCCAGAAGTTTACTCTGAATGAGAAAGCTGCCCTGCTCTTCAGACAGTATGTCCGAGACAACCTGTACGATCGGATCAGCACTCGCCCATTCCTCAATAACATTGAGAAGAGGTGGATTGCATTTCAGATCTTGACAGCAGTGGATCAGGCCCACACGTCTGGAGTGTGTCACGGTGATATCAAGACAGAAAATGTCATGGTGACTAGCTGGAACTGGGTACTTCTTACCGACTTTGCCAGTTTCAAACCAACTTATCTGCCTGAAGACAACCCAGCAGATTTCAACTATTTCTTTGATACCTCCCGAAGAAGAACTTGTTATATAGCTCCGGAAAGGTTTGTGGATGGTAGCACGTTTTCCACTGAACTCGAATCTATCAAGGATCCATCTACTCCTCTTGTGGATCTGACTAATAACAATCAACGAACTAGAGGGGATCTTAAGCGGTCGATGGATATCTTTTCTGCAGGTATTGTTTGTTATTCCCCCAACTGCAAATAGATTAGGATACTTGTTATTTGACAAATGGGGGTTGGGTGCTGAGAACATCACTAAAAGTACCGTCACACTAAGCGTCACTCCAGCGATCCCACCAGCAACCTGACCTGGCAGGGATCGCTGGAGCGTCGCTACACGGGTTGCTGGTGAGCTGTCACACAGGCAGATCTCACCAGTGACCAGCCCCCAGCCAGCAGCGACGCGTAGAAGCATGCTGCGCTTGGTAACTATCGGGTAACCAACCCGATATTTACCTTGGTTACCAGCGCACACCGCTTAGCGCTGGCTCCCTGCACACCTAGCCACAGTACATATCGGGTTAATTAACCGATGTGTACTCTGCTACGTGTGCAGGCAGCAGGAGCCGGCTTCTGCGGACGCTGGTAACCACGGTAAACATTGGGTAACTAAGAAGCCCTTCCCTTGGTTACCCAATATTTACCTTCGTTACCAGCATCCGCCGCTCTCACACTCCCTGTTCCCGGCACTCCTAGCCACAGTACACATCGGGTTAATTACTTGGTGGGTACTCCAGCTACGTGAGCAGGGAGCCAGCACTGACAGCGTGAGAGCGGCGGACGCTGGTAACGAAGGTAAATATCGGGTAACCAAGGTAAGGGCTTCTTGGTTACCCGATGTTTACCGTGGTTACCAGCGTCCGGCAGAAGCCGGCTCCTGCTGCCTGCACATTCAGTTGTTGCTATCTCGCTGTCACACACAGCGATGTGAGCTTCACAGCGGGAGAGCAACAACTAAAAAATGAACCAGGACATTCAGCAACAACCAGCGACCTCACAGCAGGGGCCAAGTTGTTGCTGGATGTCACACACAGCGACATCACTAGCAACATCGCTGCTACGTCACAAAAGTCGTGCCTCAGCAGCGATGTTGCTTAGTGAGACATGGCCTTAAGTCCTAAGCCACACGGCGAGGAAATCAGAGCGAGTGGAATGCTCTAAAACATCGCATTCCACTCGGACCAATGTTAGCCTATGTGCCATGAGCGATTATTTTCTCAGCCCTAATCGGACTGAGAAAACAATCGCAGCAAGCTGCGAAGGTAATGCGATCCTTGTTTCTCTCGCACCCATTCAAGTTTATGGGGCGAGAGAAAAATCACACTGCACTCGCATTACACCGGTGTATTGCGAGTGCAGGGCATGAATGGCAATAGCCGTCAACGGAGGAGAGAGGGAGATAAATCCCTCCTCCCTTCCCTCCTCAGCGCCAGCCCTCCTCTCCGCAGCTGAGGTTCGATCGCAAGATCGGACCTCAGTCGCAATGACCCTTGCATGACACTTGGATCCTGCTGTGCTGCCAGCGTGAGCAGAGTGTCATGCGAGGATTGCAGTAGTATCCATGTGGCCCCGGCCTAATATTGCTAGGTTTAAGAGGCAAATGACTTGGCTGTAAACTCTTTTTCTTTGTCGCTCCATTGGGAGACCCAGACAATTGGGTGTATAGGCTATGCCTCCGGAGGCCGCACAAAGTATTACACTTAAAAGTGTTAAGCCCCTCCCCTTCTGCCTATACACCCCCCGTGCTCCCACGGGCTCCTCAGTTTTTTGCTTTGTGCGAAGGAGGTCAGACACGCACGCACAGCTCCACAGATTGGTCAGCAGCAGCTGCTGACCATGTCGGATTGAAGAAAAGTGGGCCCATATAGAGCCCCCAGCATGCTCCCTTCTCACCCCACTCTTGTCGGTGGTGTTGTAAGGTTGAGGTATCCATTGCGGGTACGGAGGCTGGAGCCCACATGCTGTTTTCCTTCCCCATCCCCCTCAGGGCTCTGGGTGAAGTGGGATCCTATCGGTCTCCAGGCACTGAGACCGTGCTTCATCCACAACTCCTGTGGAGCCTGCTGGATAGGAGCCGGGTATCGTTCAGGGACATGGCCCTGCTACTTGGAGGTACTCTGTATCCCTGTGGGGACAGCGCACAGCAACACTCCAGCTTTGCTGGGTGTGCTAGTGCACCGGGGACCACGGCGCTGACCGGGTTAATATGTGCCATTACACACTCAGCGTTGCTGAGTGTGTTTATGTATAGGGACTGCCGCACTGACCGCCGCGGCCATGGAAACACTGCGGCGCGGCTGGGACTTGTAGTGCGCCGGGGACTTTCACGCCGGCCGCGCTTTTACGGCGGCCGCGTTTATTACTAGAGTCCCCGGCTTTTTGCGGCCTAGTTTCCTTTCCTCCCGCCCACAGCCCTGACAGGCAGGGGAAGGGCGGGACGCTGCACAGAACGAGCAGCACTGAGGGCTGGAGCATGCTTTGCATACTCCACCCCTCTCACTGTGCACAGTGCGGGCACCAGTTCCCGCTCTTTCTGGGTCACGCCCACGGCTCCCTCCTCTCCTCAGGACCCCGGCAGCCATTCCTGTCAGCTCCTCGGACGCTGCAGAGGGGGACAAAGTCTGGGAGACCCAGGCAGGGACTCTGGTGGCCTCACAACCGCTTTAGGCGGGTGGTAAGCAGCACCTGTGGTGCTAGCCCCATTGTGCAGTAGTGTAACATTATATGTTTATGGTATATATATTTTACACTGTATGGTGCACAGTTGATTCTGGCTATATACCCTATTGTGTTACTCAGGGAAGATAATAGCATGGCGCCCACGAAAGGCAGGGGTGCCAAAACACAGGCTTATTATGTTGCCTGCGCCGCATGTACGACCCCGCTACCGGCAGGTTCCACTGACCCTCATTGTGTGCACTGTTCGGCCCCTGTGGCACTTACTCAGCCGGAGCCTCTGCTAAGAGGGGCCCAGGGGGAGCCAGCTGCTAACACTGTTCAGGTGACGGGGACGGAGTTTGCAAAACTCTCTGAGACTATGGCTAAGATACTAGAAGCCTTGCAGTCCAGGCCGGTATCTCAGCACAGGGACTCTGTTGAATCTTTGTTCCCTGGCCCACCTCAGCTGGACCAACAATGTCCTCCCGGGGTATCTCATGGATCCCAGGCTGAGGGTTCTGACACAGACCCCAGCCCCAGACCGACTAAGCGAGCTCGCTTAGATTTTCCCTCGACATCATCATATTGTGCAGGGTCTCAGAGGGGGGAATCTCTGGTTGATGATGCGGAGACAGCTGATCAGGATTCTGATCCTGAGGCCGCTCTCAATCTTGATACTCCGGACGGGGACGCCATAGTGAACGACCTTATTGCGTCCATCAATCGTATGTTGGATATTTCTCCCTCAGCTCCTCCGGTGGAGGAGTCAGCTTCTCAGCAGGAGAAATTCCGTTTCAGGTTTCCCAAGCGTACACAGAGTATGTTTCTGGACCACTCTGATTTCAGAGAGGCAGTCCAGAATCACCATGCTTGTCCAGATAAGCGTTTTTCTAAGCGCCTTAAGGATACACGTTATCCTTTTCCCCCTGACGTGGTCAAAAGTTGGGCTCAGTGTCCCAAAGTGGATCCTCCAATCTCCAGACTGGCAGCTAGATCCATACTTGCAGTGGAAGATGGGGCTTCACTCAAAGATGCCACTGACAGGCAGATATAAACTCTGGTTGAAATCCATCTATGAAGCTATCGGCGCTTCTTTTGCCCCAGCGTTCGCAGCCGTATGGGCGCTACAAGCTATCTCAGCAGGTCAAGCGCAAATTGACGCAGCCACACGCACGTCCGCGCCACAGGTGGCGTCCATAACCACTCAGACGTCGGCATTTGCGTCTTACGCTATTAATGCTGTCCTGGACTCTGCGAGCCGTACGGCGGTTGCAGCCGCCAATTCGGTGGTACTCCGCAGGGCCTTGTGGCTACGGGAATGGAAGGCAGATTCTGTTTCCAAAAAGCGCTTAACCAGTTTGCCAATTTCTGGCGACCGATTGTTTGGCGAGCGTTTGGATGAAATCATCAAACAATCCAAGGGAAAGGATACATCCTTACCCCAGCCCAAACCGAACATACCCCAACAGAGGAAGGGGCAGTCGAGGTTTCGGTCCTTTCGGGGCGCGGGCAGGTCCCAATTCTCCTCGTCCAAAAGGCCTCAGAAAGATCAAAGGAACTCTGACGCATGGCGGTCTAAGTCACGTCCAAAAAAGACCACAGGAGGTGCCGCTACCAAAGCGGCTTCCTCATGACTTTCGGCCTCCTCACTCCGCATCTTCGGTCGGTGGCAGGCTCTCCCGCTTTTGCGACGCCTGGCTGCCACGGGTAAAAGACCGTTGGGTGAGAGACATTCTGTCTCACGGTTACAAGATAGAGTTCACCTCTCGTCCCCCGACTCGATTCTTCAGGTCATCCCCGCCTCCCGAGCGAGCCGAGGCTCTTCTGCAGGCGCTGGGCACTCTGAAGGCAGAAGGAGTGGTGGTCCCTGTTCCTCTTCAGCAACAGGGCCACGGTTTTTACTCCAACTTGTTTGTGGTCCCAAAGAAGGACGGGTCTTTCCGTCCTGTCCTGGACCTGAAACTTCTCAACAAACACGTAACGACCAGGCGGTTCCGGATGGAATCCCTCCGCTCCGTCATCGCCTCAATGTCCCAAGGAGATTTCCTTGCATCGATCGATATCAAAGATGCTTATCTCCACGTACCGATTGCTCCAGAGCACCAGCGCTTCTTGCGCTTCGCCATAGAAAACGAACACCTGCAGTTCGTGGCACTGCCGTTCGGCCTGGCAACAGCCCCACGGGTTTTCACCAAGGTTATGGCTACTGTAGTAGCGGTCCTCCACTCTCAGGGTCACTCGGTGATCCCTTACTTGGACGATCTCCTGATCAAGGCACCCTCTCAAGAGGCATGCCAACACAGCCTCGACGCTACCCTGGAGACTCTCCAGAGTTTCGGGTGGATCATCAATTTTCCAAAGTCAAATCTGACACCGGCCCAATCGCTCACATACCTTGGCATGGAGTTTCATACCCTCTCAGCGATAGTGAAGCTTCCGCTGATCAAGCAGCGGTCACTACAGACAGGGGTACAATCTCTCCTTCAAGGCCAGTCACACCCCTTGAGGCGCCTCATGCACTTCCTGGGGAAGATGGTGGCAGCAATGGAGGCAGTTCCTTTCGCGCAGTTTCACCTGCGTCCTCTTCAATGGGACATCCTACGCAAATGGGACAGGAAGCCGACGTCCCTCGACAGGAACGTCTCCCTCTCTCAGGCGACCAAAGCTTCCCTTCGGTGGTGGCTTCTTCCCACTTCATTATCGAAGGGGAAATCCTTCCTACCCCCATCCTGGGAGGTGGTCACGACGGACGCGAGTCTGTCAGGGTGGGGAGCGGATTTTCTCCACCACAGGGCTCAGGGTACGTGGACCCAGCAAGAGTCCTCGCTTCAGATCAATGTTCTGGAAATACGGGCAGTGTATCTTGCCCTGAAAGCGTTCCAGCAGTGGCTGGAAGGCAAGCAGATCAGAATTCAGTCGGACAATTCCACAGCGGTGGCATACATCAACCACCAAGGCGGCACACGCAGTCGGCAAGCCTTCCAGGAAGTCCGGCGGATTTTGATGTGGGTGGAAGCCACGGCCTCTACCATCTCTGCAGTTCACATTCCAGGCGTGGAAAACTGGGAAGCAGATTATCTCAGTCGCCAGGGCATGGACGCAGGGGAATGGTCCCTTCACCCGGACGTGTTTCAGGAGATCTGTTGCCGCTGGGGGGTGCCGGACGTCGACCTCATGGCGTCCTGGCACAACAACAAGGTACCGACGTTCATGGCACGGTCTCAAGATCCCAGAGCTCTGGCGGCAGATGCCTTAGTTCAGGATTGGTCGCAGTTTCAGCTCCCTTATGTGTTTCCTCCGCTGGCACTGTTGCCCAGAGTGTTACGCAAGATCAGGGCCGACTGCCGCCGCGTCATCCTCGTCGCTCCAGACTGGCCGAGGCGGTCGTGGTACCCGGATCTGTGGCATCTCACGGTCGGCCAACCGTGGGCACTACCAGACCGACCAGACTTGCTATCTCAAGGGCCGTTTTTCCATCTGAATTCTGCGGCCCTCAACCTGACTGTGTGGCCATTGAGTCCTGGATTCTAGCGTCTTCAGGGTTATCTCAAGACGTCGTTGCCACTATGAGACAGGCTAGGAAACCAACGTCCGCCAAGATCTACCACAGGACGTGGAAAGTTTTCCTGTCGTGGTGCTCTGCTCAGGGTTTTTCTCCCTGGCCTTTTGCCTTGCCCACTTTTTTGTCCTTCCTTCAATCTGGACTGGAAAAGGGTTTGTCGCTCGGCTCCCTTAAGGGACAAGTCTCAGCGCTCTCTGTGTTTTTCCAGAAGCGCCTAGCCAGACTTCCACAGGTACGCACGTTCCTGCAGGGGGTTTGTCACATCGTTCCTCCTTACAAGCGGCCGTTAGAACCCTGGGATCTGAACAGGGTGCTGCTGGTTCTTCAGAAACCACCATTCGAGCCAATGAGAGATATTTCTCTCTCACGCCTTTCGCAGAAAGTGGTTTTTCTAGTAGCAGTCACTTCACTTCGGAGAGTGTCTGAGCTAGCAGCGCTGTCATGCAAAGCCCCTTTCCTGGTTTTTCACCAGGACAAGGTGGTTCTGCGTCCGGTTCCGGAATTTCTCCCTAAGGTGGTATCCCCCTTTCATCTCAATCAGGATATCTCCTTACCTTCTTTTTGTCCTCATCCAGTTCACCAATGGGAAAAGGACTTGCACTTGTTAGATCTGGTGAGAGCACTCAGACTCTACATTTCTCGTACGGCGCCCCTGCGCCGCTCGGATGCACTCTTTGTCCTTGTCGCTGGCCAGCGTAAAGGGTCACAGGCTTCCAAATCAACCTTGGCTCGGTGGATCAAGGAGCCAATTCTCGAAGCCTACCGTTCGGCTGGGCTTCCGGTTCCCGCAGGGCTGAAGGCCCATTCTACCAGAGCCGTGGGCGCGTCCTGGGCTTTGAGGCACCAGGCTACGGCTCAGCAGGTGTGTCAGGCGGCTACCTGGTCGAGCCTGCACACTTTCATGAAACACTATCAGGTGCATCCCTATGCTTCGGCGGATGCCAGCCTAGGTAGACGAGTCCTTCAGGCGGCGGTTGCCCACCTGTAGGAAGAGGCCGTTTTACGGCTCTCTTACGAAGTATTATTTTACCCACCCAGGGACTGCTTTTGGACGTCCCAATTGTCTGGGTCTCCCAATGGATCGACAAAGAAGAAGGGAATTTTGTTTACTTACCGTAAATTCCTTTTCTTCTAGCTCCAATTGGGAGACCCAGCGCCCGCCCCTGTTTTTTTGTGTACACATGTTGTTCATGTTGAATGGTTTCAGTTCTCCGATATTCCTTCGGATTGAAGTTACTTTAAACCAGTTTATAATTCTTTTTCCTCCTTCTTGCTTTTGCACCAAAACTGAGGAGCCCGTGGGAGCACGGGGGGTGTATAGGCAGAAGGGGAGGGGCTTTACACTTTTAGTGTAATACTTTGTGCGGCCTCCGGAGGCATAGCCTATACACCCAATTGTCTGGGTCTCCCAATTGGAGCTAGAAGAAAAGGAATTTACGGTAAGTAAACAAAATTCCCTTCATTTCTGTTTTTTGTTTTTTCCTGGATTTGACTACTCCTTGACTCTCATCCGAGAGCAGTTATGAAATGCAGGGACACAAGTGCTGAAACTGACTCTGCAAGGTTCTCCTCCCAGAGGGTGGATTAGCTGTGTCCAGGCTTGGAGACGGTCTTTGTCCTCTGACCTCTAACCCTAGCTTCCTGTGGAGAGCCTATTCCAGCCCTTAGAGCCCCGCACCCAGCTGACTGCTCCTGTCCCTTTGTTTCAGTAATTGGCAGGCTCAGTACTTTGACCCACACACTATTTGTTGAAGTGTACCAACTCTTTACATTAGTGCTTATATTTGCAATGCAATAACAATTTGTGTATCTTTTCTTAGAACTAAGCTTTAGGCTATGTGCGCACAGTGTGTTTTTCGCGGCGTTTTTGCACGTTTTTCGGGTGCGTTTTTGGCCTCAAAACTGCAGGACTTTGCTTCCCCAGCAAAGTCTATGAGTTTTCATTTTTGCTGTCCGCACACTTCTGTTTTTTTTTTTTTTTTTTTTTTTTTTTTTTTTACCTGCGTTTTTGAGTAAAAAAAAAAAAATGTCAGTTCTTTCCTGCGTTTTTCTGCGTTTTCCCCCCATGCAATGCATTGGAAAAACGCTGCAAAACGCACCAAATCGCGGCAAAAACGCATGCGTTTTTTCGGCGCAGGTGCGTTTTTGTGCGTTTTTAGTGGCCAAAAACGCACAAACGCAGCGTCAAAAAGACGCAGTGTGCGAACCTAGCCTTAAGCCTTTCTTCTGTTAGGGTATGCAATCACACATCTTTCAGGCTGGTTTGCTATATAACCCCCTTGTAAATGCTCATACACAGGAGGGAATATAAGCATTTCTGTGAAAAATATTTGCTGTTCATAGATTCAGTTTTTCTTTGTCGCTCCATTGGGAGACCCAGACAATTGGGTGTATAGCTTCTGCCTCCAGAGGCCACACAAAGTATTACACTTTTAAAAAAGTGTAACCCCCTCCCCTCTGCCTATACACCCTCCCATGGATCACGGGCTCCTCAGTTTTATGCTTTGTGTGGAAGGAGGAGAGACACCGGCGTTGGCCTCTTTCGCTGAGAAACTCTGTCACTTTCTCAATCCATTGCTCAGTCTATGGACAAATGGTCATCTAAGCTGCTTGAGGCATTGCAGTCCAGACCGGGCTCTTCACAGGCCCCGGTCCCTGTTAGTTTGTCTCCTCCAGGCCCCTCTCGGTCCGCGCCGCAGCACGCTCCCAGGATAGCCCCTAGGTCCCAGGCGGAGGACTCCTGGATCGTAGCCCCAGACCTGCTAAGCGGCCTCGCTGGGATTCTTCCCCGGCCTCCTCACGCGCTGCTCTGGATCCCAGTTTGAGGACTCTCAGGAAGACGAGGCGGACGTGGGAGCTCAGGGCTCTGACCCTGACTTCGCCCTTAACCTTGATACCCCTGAGGGGGACGCCTTAGTACCGTATATACTGGCGTATAAGACGACTTTTTACCCCCTTAAAATAATGGCTACAGTGGGGGGTCGTCTTATACGCCGGATATACGGGGGAGGGGGGGGTGTGTATGTACACTGCAGCGTCCAGGGGAGGTCGGGGCAGCAGCTCTGGAGCACAGGGGAACGCTGCGGCCTGCATCCTTTGATCTCCTGCACCCGCTCATATAATATGCACAGCCGCTGTCCATCTCCAATGGTGCTGAAATCGCACGCAGTGAGGGGCTGGGGCAGCGGTGCATATTATATGAGCCTGCGTCCCAGTGTGATCGCACATGTCCCCCATGTGTTAGATTTGGCCCCCAGGCTGCTGCTCCTTCTAAAATAAAAAAGCTTTACTTACCCCTGCAGCGTTTCTCCCTGTGTCCCTGCTTCCACTGTGATCAGGCAGAGAGCTCAGCCTGCTGTGCCGATCACATGACCGCACTGACAACCAGGAAGTGGAAGAACAGAAGCACGGAGCCAGACAGGAGATAAGGAAAGAGGGTTTTATTTTACTTTGGGCAGCAGCCTAGGGGCCATATCTGACACAGGGGGACTTGTGCGATCTATATAGGGGCCATGGGCAGCACTATGGGGGCGATATCTGACACAGGGGGACTTGTGCGATCTATATAGGGGCCATGGGCAGCACTATGGGGGCGATATCTGACACAGGGGGACTTGTGCGATCTATATAGGGGCCATGGGCAGCACTATGGGGGAGATATCTAACACAGGGGGACTTGTGCCCATTATGGGCCCCGGTGAGCTGCTTCTAACCCCCCAGATGTATGCCCTGCCAATCCCCCCCCCCGCCGATGCCGCGGGTGCTGTACCCGCCGAGCCGCGGGTGCAGGCCCCACAGAGCAGCAGAGTTGTGTGTATTTGTCTGTATGTAGCAGAGTTGTATGTGTTTGTCTGTATGTAGCAGAGTTGTATGTGTTTGTCTGTATGTAGCAGAGTTGTATGTGTTTGTCTGTATGTAGCAGAGTTGTGTGTGTTTGTCTGTATGTAGCAGAGTTGTATGTGTTTGTCTGTATGTAGCAGAGTTGTGTGTGTCTGTTTGTAGCAGAGTGTAGTACCATTGTTTCAGTCCAGTTGTGGCTTTATACAGCAGGGAGGAGCATTCCTTGCTGTACTAAGTGAACATTGGAGCGATTGATCTGTCAATGGCCCTTTAAAAACATATTGTACGGCTCTCGCGGAATTAAAATTAACATGTTGCAATCAAAGCAGACTTTTTTTCATTTGGGAGCGGGGTAGTCTTATACAGTCAGTATATCCCAAATTCTATATTTTTAGGGCAGAAGTTGGGGGTCGTCTTATACGCCCAGTCGTCTTATACGCCGGCATATACGGTAAATGATCTTATCTCGTCCATCAACCAGGTGTTGGATCTCTCACCACCACCTCCTCCTGCAGAGGAGTCGGCTTCTCAGCAGGAGAAACACCAATTTCGATTCCCCAAACGTACGAGTTCGTCGCATTGCCCTTCGGCCTGGCGACAGCCCCACGGGTCTTCACCAAAGTCATGGCATCCGTCGTGGCGGTCCTGCACTCTCAGGGCCACTCGGTGATCCCATACTTGGACGATCTCCTAGTCAGGGCCCCTTCTCGGGTGGCGTGTCAACGAAGTCTTACCGTCACTCTGGCGACTCTCCAGCAGTTCGGGTGGATCATCAATTTCCCGAAATCCAAGTTGACGCCGACCCAATCACTGACTTACCTCGGGATGGAGTTTCATACCCTTCCAGCGTTAGTCAAGCTACCGCGGGACAAACTGCTTTCTCTGCAGGCGGGGGTGCAGTCACTTCTTCGGAGTCAGTCACCCCCCCCCCCCTTAAGACACCTCATGCACTTCCTGGGGAAGATGGTTGCAGCTATGGAGGCAGTGCCGTTCGCGCAATTCCATCTACGGCCACTCCAATGGGACATTCTTCGCAAATGGGACAAGAGTTCGGCTTCGCTCGACAAGAACATCTCTCTTTCACTTGCAACCAAAATATCACTTCAGTGGTGGCTCCTACCCACATCTCTGTCTCGGGGAAAATCCTTCCTCCCCCCCCAACCTGGGCCGTGGTCACCACGGACGCGAGCCTGTCAGGTTGGGGAGCGGTTTTTCTCCACCACAGGGCTCAAGGAACCTGGACTCCAATAGAATCGTCCCTTCAGATCAATATTCTGGAGATAGGGGCAGTATATCTAGCCCTATTGTCTTTCCATCGGTGGCTGGAGGGCAGGCAGATCCGAATCCAGTCGGACAGCGCCACTGCCGTCGCCTACATCAACCACCAAGGCGGCACTCGCAGTCGTCAAGCCTTCCAGGATGTCAGGCGGATTCTGCAGTGGGTGGAAGTCACAGGCTCCACCATCTCCGCAGTTCACATCCCGGGCGTGGAAAACTGGGAAGCAGATTTTCTCAGTCGTCAGGGCATGGACGCGGGGGAATGGTCTCTTCACCCAGACGTGTTTCGAGAGATCTGTCGCCGCTGGGGAATGCCGGACGTCGATCTCATGGCGTCACGACACAACAAGGTCCCGGCCTTCATGGCACGGTCTCAGGATCACAGAGCTCTGGCAGCGGACGCTCTGGTCCAGGATTGGTCGCAGTTTCGACTGCCATATGTGTTTTCCCCCTCTGGCGATGCTGCCCAGAGTACTACGCAAGATCCGGTCCGACTGCCGTCGCGCCATTCTCGTCGCTCCAGACTGGCCGAGGCGGTCGTGGTATCCGGATCTGTGGCATCTCACGGTGGGTCAACCGTGGGCGCTTCCAGACCGCCCAGACTTGCTGTCACAAGGGCCCTTTTTCCATCTGAATTCTGTGGCCCTCAACCTGACTGTGTGGCCATTGAGTCTTGTCTCCTAGCGTCTTCAGGGTTCTCTCAGGATGTCATTGCCACCATGAGACAAGCCAGGAAGCCTACGTCCGCCAAAATCTATTACAGGTCTTGGCAAATCTTCTTATCCTGGTGCTCTGATAACGGTTTTCCTCCATGGCCGTTTGCTTTACCCACATTTCTTTCATTCCTACAATCTGGAATGGACAAGGGTTGTCCCTCGGCTCTCTCAAGGGCCAAGTGTCGGCGCTCTCCGTGTTTTTTCAAAAGCGTCTAGCCAGGCTTCCGCAGGTCCGCACGTTCCTGCAGGGGGTCTGTCACATGGTCCCACCTTACAAACGTCCGTTGGAACCGTGGGATCTTAACAGGGTTCTGACGGCTCTTCAAAAGCCGCCTTTTGAGCCGCTGTGGGATGTCTCTCTCTCTCTCCCGTCTTTCTCAGAAGGTGGCCTTCCTGGTGGCGGTCACATCACTTCGGCGAGTGGCTGAGCTTGCAGCGCTGTCATGCAAAGCCCCTTCCTGGTTTTCCACCAGGATAAGGTGGTTCTGCGTCCTGTCCCGGAATTTCTCCCTAAGGTGGTATCTCCTTTTCATCTCAATCAGGATATCTCCTTGCCTTCCTTTTGCCCTAATCCAATTCACCAGTGTGAAAAGGATTTGCACTCTTTGGATCTAGTGAGAGCACTCCGGTTCTACGTGTCTCGCACGGCGCCCCTGCGCCGTTCAGACGCGCTCTTTGTCCTTGTCGCTGGCCAGCGTAAGGGCTCTCAGGCCTCCAAGTCAACCTTGGCTCGGTGGATCAAGGAACCGATTCTCGAGGCCTACCGTTCTTCTGGGCTTCCACTTCCTTCAGGGTTGAAAGCCCATTCTACCAGAGCCGTAGGTGCGTCCTGGGCTTTGCGGCACCGGGCGACGGCTCAGCAGGTGTGTCAGGCAGCTACGTGGTCTAGTCTGCACACTTTCACGAAGCACTATCAAGTGCATGCCTATGCTTCGGCAGATGCCAGTCTAGGTAGGCGAGTCCTCCAGGCGGCGGTTGCCCACCTGTAAGAGGGGGCCGTTTTTGGCTCCTTTTATTGAGGTATTCTTTTACCCACCCAGGGACTGCTCTTGGACGTCCCAATTGTCTGGGTCTCCCAATGGAGCGACAAAGAAAAAGGGAATTTTGTTTACTTACCGTAAATTCCTTTTCTTCTAGCTCCTATTGGGAGACCCAGCACCCGCCCCTGTTCCCTTCGGGCTGGTTGTTCTTTTGTGTACACATGTTGTTCATGTTGAATTGTTCTTTTGGTTCATGGTCTTCAGTTCTCCGAACATCCTTCGGATTGAATTTACCCTATACCAATTCATAAGTTTTCTCCTTCCTGCTTTTGCACCAAAACTGAGGAGCCCGTGATCCACGGGAGGGTGTATAGGCAGAGGGGAGGGGTTACACTTTTTAAAGTGTAATACTTTGTGTGGCCTCCGGAGGCAGAAGCTATACACCCAATTGTCTGGGTCTCCCAATAGGAGCTAGAAGAAAAGGAATTTACGGTAAGTAAACAAAATTCCCTTTTTTGATCATCTTTTAACTGCTTCACGTGGATGCAGAGGGGTTAAATTAGGTGACCTGATCGTTCTTCTGGCGTCTTTTGCTTGGAAGATGCCACTAACAACTATGGAGAGCCCAAAATAATATTTATTATTTATTTATATAGTACCAACATGTTGCACAGCACTTTACAATTCAGAGGTTCATGTACAAACAAATGTAAGTAACAGTTATAGAAGATACAATAATTAAAGCCTAAAATAAGACAACCCTCATTGTAAGAGCTTACAATCTACAGTGGGGTGCGGTGGGGGTTTCACCCACCCCTTGGAATTTTTTTTCCCTATTTTTCAGTATGTTATAAGGTAAAATGAACGGTGTCCTTCAAAACTACAACTTAAAAAATACAAGCCCCAATAGAGCTACTGTATATTGATGGAAAAAGTTATTATGACTCTCAGAAGAAGGGGAGGAAAAAAAAGTGCAAAAACCAACAAACAATATTTGGTTGAGCCTGAAAGGGGTTAAAAATGGGAAAATAGTAAACGCCATAGAGGAGTGGGAATAAAATAAGAGCAAAATTACACCCTGACCTGGTGCCAGGTCCTCTAATATACTCTGTACTAGAAAACTGTTTCATCTTTTCCTTTGTCCCGGCAGGTTGTGTTATCGCCGAGCTGTTCACAGAAGGGGTGCCATTATTTGATTTGTCCCAGCTTCTAGCTTATAAAAAAGGACAGTTCTCTCCAGATCAAGTGCTCAGCAAAATTGAAGACAGCTCTATCCGACTGCTAGTAAGTAGTGACATAATGGTGGTTATGGAGTGATGGTGGTCTTGTCCATGGTGGCATACTATTATTATTATTATTATATTTATATATAATATAATATTATTAATGTTCGGTCCATGTATAATCTGTCATTTACAGCAGCAACTACTAATAATTTACAAAACTCTTCGCAGTTTCCTATGTTACAGAATTGATTGCACTGTATCCATAAATAAACCTTTAAACATCCATAAAAATCTTACAATGTAGCTCCGTATAGCATCCGAATTTTACTTTTTTTTTTTTTCTGACTGGGTTCGTGATGTGCGGTATCTGATAGATACCTCAATATTATGAACACCTGGACTTTGTCAGGTGACATTAAAGCTGGTATCAACCCCATACATTACCCCACACCAGGGCAATGGGATGAGCTGGGGTAAAGCGCCAGGACTGGCACATCTAATGGATGTGCCACTTCTGGGGCAGCTGAACGCTGTTATTTTTAGTCTGGGAGATAGATTAGATCTAATCTCTTGACCTCTCTCTCTCTCTCTTAAGGTGTCACACACAGCGACAACGACGTCGCTGCTACGTCACCATTTTCTGTGACGTTGCAGCGACGTCCCGTCCCTGTCGCTGTGTGTGACATCCAGCAACGAGCTGGCCCCTGCTGTGAGGTCGCCGGTCGTTGCTGAATGTCCAGCTTCATTTTTTGGTCGTCGCTCTCCCGCTGTGACGCACAGATCGCTGTGTGTGACAGCGAGAGAGCGACGAAATGAAGCGAGCAGGGAGCAGGAGCCGGCGTCTGGCAGCTGCGGTAAGCTGTAACCAAGGTAAACATCGGGTAACCAAGGTGGTTACCCGATATTTACCTTCGTTACCAGCCTCCGCCGCTCTCACGGTGCCAGTGCCGGCTCCTGCTCTCTGCACATGTAGCTGCAGGACACATCGTGTAATTAACCCGATGTGTACTGTAGCTAGGAGAGCAGGGAGCCAGCGCTAAGCAGTGTGCGCGGCTCCCTGCTCTCAGCACATGTAGCTGCAGTACACATCGTGTAATTAACCCGATGTGTACTGTAGCTAGGAGAGCAGGGAGCCAGCGCTAAGCAGTGTGCGCGGCTCCCTGCTCTCTGCACATGCAAATAAAAAAAAAAAACCTAAAAGTTCAAATCGCCCCCCCCCCCTTTCCCACCATTGAAAATTAAAGGGTTAAAAAGTAAATAAATATACATATTTGGTATCGCCGCGTTCAGAAATGCCCGATCTATCAAAATATAAAATGAATTAATCTGATTGGAATTTTTTTGCCACTACGCTGTTTACCAAACTCCAAAATTACGTTTTTTGGTCGCTGCAAGTTTTTTGCAAAATGCAATAACAGGCGATCAAAACGTAGCATCTGCGCAATATGGTACCATTATAAACGTCAGCTCGAGACGCAAAAAAATAAGCCGTCACTAAGCCATAGATCCCAAAAAATAAGAACGCTACGTGTTTCGGAAAATGGCGCAAAACGTGCGCCACTTTTATTGGACAAACTTGTGAATTTTTTTTAACCCCTTAGATACAAGTAAACCTATACATATTTGGTGTCTACAAACTCGCACCGACCTCAGGCATCATACCCACACATCAGTTTTGCCATATAGTGAAAAAAACATCCCAAAAACTATTTTTCCATCACACTTTTTTGCAATTTTTTCCGCATTTGGAATTTTTTTGCTGTTTTCCAGTACACCATATGGTAAAACTTATGGTTTCATTTAAAAGTACAACTTGTCCCGCAAAAAACAAGCCCTCATATGGCAAGATTGACGGAAAAATAAAAAAGTTACGGCTCTCGGAAGAAGGGGAGCAAAACGGAAAGTGCCCCGGGGCTGAAGGGGTTAAAAGTTAGAAATTTGCCGCTATAGCAACATTTTTGCAAATTACCTTTGGATTCAAAATGCTCACTATAGCCCTGAATAAAATCCTTGCGTGGTCTAGATTCCAAAATGGGTCACTTGTGGGGGATTTCTGCTGTGTAGGTACCTTAGGGGGGCCCTTCAAATGCAACATTGTACTCCACAATTTATTTCAACTTCTCCAAAATTCAAATGGTGCTCCTTCCATTCCAATCCGTACAGTTTGTCCAAACAGAGGATTTTAACCACAAGTGGGGTATCCCTGCGCCCATAAGAAATTAGATAAACGGTGAGGTCCACTTTTTTTGGTGTTGCCTCTTGAAAAAGTGAGAAATTTGCTGCTAAAGCAACATTTTTATGAAAAGAATATTATTTTTTTTTTTTTTTTTTTTTAAATATGGCAACCTAAGGTTATCAAATTTGTGAAGTACCTGTGGATTCAAAATGCTCACTATACCCTTGGATAAAATCTTTGAGGGGTCTAGTTTCCAGAATCAGGTCACTTGTGGGAGGATTCTGCTGTTTAGGGGACCAGCAAATGCAACATGGTGCCCGCAATCTATTTCTGCAAAAATTGTGTTCCAACCTTCAAATCTTGCTCCTTCTGTTCCAGGCTCTCCCATTTGTTCAAATAGAACTTTCTGTCCACATGTAGGTGCGCTCAGAAGAAAGTGGGTGACAATTTTTGAGGTCCATTTTGTTGTGCTATTATATTATCATTTTCTTTATCGTTCCTTTGGGAGACCCAGACCTTGGGTGTTTAGCTTGTGCCTCCGGAGGACACACAAAGTAAAAAACTCTCATTGGAATCGGACACATGTTAGTGAATGATTCAGCTCTCATCTGCGATTTTTTTTTTTTTTTTTTTTTTTTTTTTTTCTCCTCTCAGTCCAAGTCGGACTGGGAAAAAAAATCGCAGCATGCTGCTTTTTTGCGAGTTTCTCGCACCATTTGCCCCAATGATTTCCTATGGAAGGGGATTAAAAGTAGGATCACACACGCGCACCAGCGTTCACATTTGCGAGTGTGGCAGTAACTTCGCTCATTAAATATTCAACAGATGAATGTAACATCACATTCCCAAAGGTAAATTAAATGACACCTGTGTAATAATAGCTTTTATATAATTAAGATGTTGCATGAAACGCACACAAGCAAAAAGCATCACACTTGCGTTGCACTCGCACCTAACGTGAACTAAAATCAGCCGAGTATTTTTCAGCCCAGTCGGACCGATTTTACTCGCATAGATGTGTTTCCAGCCTAAAAGTGTAGCTCCTCCCCCTAAGCTTATACACCCCCTTGGAGAGCCAGTCACAGCCAGTTTATTTGTGTTCAGGAGGACATACATCCACACATGCATTCTCATGAGATATATATATTTTTTTTTTTTTTTTTTGGAAAAAGATTGAAGAAGTGCGGGTCCACGTCTGGACTCCCGGCATATCCCTTCTCACCCCACTGTGTCGGTGGTGTTGTAAGGTTGATTTCCAAGGCTGGAGCCTTACATGCCGTGCTCCTTCACCATCCCTCCTGGGCTCGATTGAAGTGGGAGCCAGCGCGGTCTCCATGCCTGGCAGGAGACCGGTCTCCGTCCACAGCCCCTTGAGGACCCTGCTGGACCGGAGCACTCATCCCCAGGGACCTGGCCCTGCGTCTCAGCAGCTAAGTACCTGAGATGTTCATATGTTGGGGGGGTCCCTGTCCTTTATTGTGTGGGGAGAGTGTGTTTGCTGTATTTGTTTTGACATTTCCGGCGGGTCCTCTGGCTTTTCGCCCGAGAACCGCGCCGATGGTGCCTGCGCGTCGGCCTCGCTGCTCAAATTTAGGCCCCGGCTTCGCCGGAGGCCTAGTTTCTGTTACCTGCCCTCATATGTCGCTCATGCAGAGGGACAAGCACGGCTCCTCCCGGCGGCCGTCCTGCACAGGGGAGGGACACTCCCCACTGCTTGTGCGTGACTCACCCCCCCCCCCCCTCCCTCCTGCAGGCCTCTATGGCCCTCCAGATCCCGCTTTCCTACAGGGACTCCCCCGGCCCGCCCCCTCTCCTCGCTCCGGCGGCCGTTTTCTTGGACAGGGTTCACCCTGCGCTGGGACATCCTGCACTCTGCATCCCTGCTGAGGTGCTGTGCATTGGGGGTCCGGGCTTCGGGATCTGGAGGGCACACAACACCGCTTCCGGCGGTCTGGTAAGCCACAGCCGGTCTCTGGTTGTGGACCTCTGAATATACTCCCTGGGGTTCATTCTCTTTGTAGAAGCTGTTTTCCCCACTCCAGCAGCATGTCTCACACGAGGAGCAAGGCTCCAAAGCTTTATACTGCATGCGCTGCATGTAAGCTCCTGCTGCCTGAACCGAGCACCTATCCACATTGTGATGTCTGCTCTAACTTAGAGGTGCCACAGCCTGGAGTCTCACCCCCAGTGGTCTCTCAAGCTGCTTCTGCACCTGTGGCTGAACCCCCGGCCTGGGTAGAGTCCTTCTCTAGGTCTATCTCCCAGTCATTTGCTGAGTCCATGGGACTTCTGTCCAGGACTTTGATGAATATGCATCAGCCCCCTTCACAGGGTGCCTCTAATGCTCTTGCTAAGGGTCCTTTAGGATCCCTATCCTCTGACCTCCGTCCACTGGAGCTCACAGAGGATTCATCATCAGGGCACAGACCCCGTCCTCCTAAGAGGCGCTGCAGGGTTTCCTCTCCCCCCTCATCCCGCGGCTCTGATTCAAGGGTTGAAGACTCGCAGGATGAGGAGGATGCCTTTACAGGGGGCTCGGAGGCTAACTCCATGTGCCACATTGATCTTTCTGAGGGTGACTCAGATTTTAGTGACTTGATTGCTTCCATTAATTCTGTACTGGATCTCAATCCGCCAGTATCAGAGGAGCAACCCTCTCTGGCAGAAAAGCACCAGTTTACCTCGCCTAAGAGTAAAGAGTGTGTTCTTCTTCGGCGCTCCATTGGGAGACCCAGACGATTGGGTGTATAGCACTGCCTCCGGAGGCCACACAAAGCAATTACACTAAAAAGTGTAAGGCCCCTCCCCTTCTGGCTATACACCCCCAGTGGGATCACTGGCTCACCAGTTTTTTCTGCTTTGTGCGAAGGAGGTCAGACATCCACGCATAGCTCCACTGTTTAGTCAGCAGTAGCTGCTGACTATATCGGATGGAAGAAAAGAGGGCCCATATGGGGCCCCCAGCATGCTCCCTTCTTACCCCACTTGTGGTTTGTAAGGTTGAGGTACCCATTGCGGGTACGGAGGCTGGAGCCCACATGCTGTTTTCCTTCCCCATCCCCCTGAGGGGCTCTGAGGAAGTGGGATCTTACCGGCCACCAAGCCCTGAGGCCGGGCTCCATCCACAGACCCATAGAACCTGCTGGATGTGGAGCGGGAGTGCCGTTCAGGGACAAGGCCCTGCAACTTTCAGGTACTCTGTGTCCCCGTATGACAGGCCACGCACACCCCAGACTTGCTGGGTGTGCTAGTGCGCCGGGGACTGTAGCGCTGTGCGCTGGGCTTATAGTCCCCGCAGATTACTGGGGGACTTTATGTGTGTGGTTCGCCGCGCCGACCGCCCCTGGAGCGGCGGCGCAGCTGCGACTTGTAGTGCGCCGGGGACGCGCCGACCGCGCTTTTACGGCGGCGGCGCTTCTAACTTTAGTTCCCGGTTTTTTCTGCGGCCTAGCTCCGCTTCGTTAACGCCCCCCACCCTGTCAATCAGGGTAGGGGAGAGACGTTATTCAATCGGCAGCGCCGAGGGCTGGAGCACGATTTACATGCTCCAGCCCTCTCACTGAGCACAGTAGGACACAGGCTTCGCGCTTTTTCTCTGTGCACGCCCTAGGCCCGCCCCCAGGCTTGCAGCTCCCCAGGACGCCGGCAGCCATTATACACATGCAGTCTGGCTGGAGAACGGACGCAGGCTCTGGGGGACCCAGGCTAGGGATTTCTGGCGACCACACACCCGCGCTAAGCGGGCGGTAAGCAGCACATACGTGCGGCCCCACTAGTGCCACAGTGTTCTATTTGTGTACTGTTTTTCGCTGTACCAGATATATTTATATATATATTTATATATACTGCACTGTTTGGTCGCTTCTTGGCTGTATACCCTATATTACTCTGGGGAGACAACAACATGTCATCCACAAAACGCAAGGGTGCCAAGGCAATGGCTGCTTACACTGCTTGTACAGCATGTGGGGCTAATCTACCAGCAGGCTCCAACGACTCTCATTGTGTGCAATGTTCAGTCCCAGTGGCACTTCGTCAGCCAGAGCCTATGGTGGTGGTAGCCCAGGCAGAGTCGCCTGCGACCCCTGCCCCGGTGACGGGGTCAGAATTTGCAGTTTTTGCTGATAAAATGTCTGTGACTATGGCAAAAATCCTGGAAACCTTGCAGTCCAGGCCAGTTGCTCAGACCATGGACACCGCTGTGTCTATGTTTCCCGGCCCCCCTCAGCTGGAATTAATCCGTAATTCAAGGGGGTCCCAGGCATCACAGGCTGAGGGCTCTGACTCCGATGACAGTCCCAGTCCGCCTAAGCGAGCTCGCTGGGAGAGACCCTCCACGTCATCACGCGGATCAGGGTCTCAGCGAGAAGGGTCTCTATATGATGACTCAGAGGTGGGTGATCAGGAGTCTTGTCCTGACGCCGCACTCAATCTGGATACTCCTGATGGTGACGCCATGGTAAATGACCTTATAGCGGCCATCAATAGGCTGTTGGATATTTCTCCCCCAGCCCCTTCTTCAGAGGAGGCAGCTGCACAGCAGGAGAAATTCCATTTCCTGTATCCCAAGCGTAAATTGAGTACTTTTCTGGACCACTCTGACTTCAGAGAATCCATCCAGAAACACAATACTTATCCGGACAAGCGTTTTTCTAAACGCCTTAAGGATACACGTTATCCTTTTCCCCCTGACGTGGTCAAACGCTGGACCCAGTGTCCAAAAGTGGACCCTCCAATATCCAGACTGGCAGCTAGATCCATAGTTGCAGTGGAGGATGGGGCTTCACTTAAAGATGCCAATGACAGACAGATGGACCTTTGGTTGAAATCTGTCTATGAAGCTATCGGCGCGTCGTTTGCTCCAGCATTCGCGGCCGTGTGGGCGCTCCAAGCTATTTCAGCTGGTCTGGCACAGGTGGACTCTCTCATACGTCCAGCAGTGCCGCAAGTGGCGTCCCTAACTACACAAATGTCTGCGTTTGCGACCTACGCTATCAATGCGGTACTGGCATCTACGAGCCGTACCTCAATGGCATCCGCCAACTCTGTAGTTTTGCGCAGAGCCTTGTGGTTAAAAGAATGGAAAGCAGATTCTGCTTCTAAAAAATGTTTAACCAGCTTGCCATTATCTGGAGACAGACTGTTTGGTGAGCAATTGGCGGAAATCATTAAACAGTCCAAAGGTAAGGACTCCTCCTTACCCCAGCCCAGATCAAGCAAACCTCCACAGAGGAAGTGGCAGTCAAAGTTTCGGTCCTTTCGAGGCTCGGGCAAGCCCCAATTCTCCTCGTCCAAAGGGACTCAGAAAGAGCAAAGAAGCTCTGATTCCTGGCGGGCTCACTCACGCCCCAAGAAAGCAACCGGAGGTACCGCTTCCAAGGCGGCTGCCTCATGACTTTCGGCCGCCTCCCTCCGCATCCTCGGTCGGTGGCAGGCTCTCCCGCTTTTGCGACATTTGGCTGCCACAGGTCAAAGACCGGTGGGTAACAGACATTTTGTCTCACGGGTACAGGATAGAGTTCAGTTCTCGTCCTCCGCCTCGGTTCTTCAGAACTTCCGCACATCCCGACCGAGCAGATGCCCTTCTGCAGGCGGTGAATTCTCTAAGAGCAGAAGGAGTGGTGGTCCCTGTTCCTCTTCAGGAACGAGGTCAAGGTTTTTACTCCAATCTCTTTGTGGTGCCAAAAAAGGACGGCTCATTCCGTCCTGTTCTGGACCTAAAACTGCTCAACAAGCATGTGAACGCCAGGCGGTTCCGGATGGAATCCCTCCGCTCAGTCATTGCCTCAATGTCTCAAGGAGATTTCCTAGCATCAATAGACATCAAAGATGCTTATCTCCACGTGCCGATTGCTACAGAGCACCAACGCTTTCTACGCTTCGTGATAGGAGACGACCATCTTCAGTTCGTAGCTCTGCCATTTGGTCTGGCGACAGCCCCCCGGGTGTTCACCAAGATCATGGCGGCAGTGGTAGCAGTCTTGCACTCTCAGGGACACTCTGTGATCCCTTACTTGGACGATCTACTGGTCAAGGCACCCTCTCAAGAGGCATGCCAACTCAGCTTGACTGTTGCACTGGAGACTCTCCAGACGTTCGGGTGGATCATCAACTTCTCAAAGTCAAATCTGTCACCGACCCAATCACTAACGTATCTTGGCATGGAGTTTCATACTCTCTCAGCGATAGTGAAGCTTCCGCTGGACAAGCAGCGGTCTCTACAGACTGGGGTGCAGGCTCTCCTTCAAAGTCAGTCGCACTCCTTAAGACGCCTCATGCACTTCCTCGGGAAGATGGTGGCGGCAATAGAGGCGGTTCCGTTTGCGCAGTTTCATCTGCGCCCACTTCAATGGGACATTCTCCGCCAATGGGACGGGAAGTCAACATCCCTGGACAGGAAAGTCTCCCTTTCCCAGACGGCCAAGGACTCTCTGCAGTGGTGGCTTCTTCCCACCTCATTATCACAGGGAAGATCCTTCCTACCACCGTCTTGGGCGGTGGTCACGACAGACGCGAGTCTGTCAGGGTGGGGAGCAGTTTTTCTCCACCACAGGGCTCAGGGTACGTGGACTCAGCAGGAGTCCACCCTTCAGATCAATGTTCTGGAAATCAGAGCAGTGTATCTTGCCCTACTAGCCTTCCAGCAGTGGCTGGAAGGAAGGCAGATCCGAATTCAGTCGGACAATTCCACAGCGGTGGCATACATCAACCACCAAGGGGGGACACGCAGTCGGCAAGCCTTCCAGGAAGTCCGTCGGATTCTGATGTGGGTGGAAGCCACGGCCTCCACCATATCCGCAGTTCACATCCCCGGCGTAGAAAACTGGGAAGCAGACTTCCTCAGTCGCCAGGGCATGGACGCAGGGGAATGGTCCCTTCACCCAGACGTGTTTCAGGAAATCTGTCGCCGATGGGGAAGGCCGGACGTCGACCTAATGGCGTCCCGGCACAACAACAAGGTCCCAGCCTTCATGGCACGGTCTCGCGATCAAAGAGCGCTGGCGGCAGACGCCCTAGTGCAAGATTGGTCGCAGTTCCGGCTCCCTTATGTGTTTCCACCTCTGGCACTCTTGCCCAGAGTGCTACGCAAGATCAGATCCGATTGCAGCCGCGTCATACTCGTCGCCCCAGACTGGCCGAGGAGGGCGTGGTATCCGGATCTGTGGCAGCTCACGGTCGGCCAACCGTGGGCACTACCAGACCGACCAGACTTACTGTCCCAAGGGCCGTTTTTCCATCGGAATTCTGCGGCCCTGAACCTGACTGTGTGGCCATTGAGTCCTGGATCCTAGCGTCTTCAGGATTATCCCAAGGGGTCGTTGCCACCATGAGACAGGCTAGGAAGCCCACGTCCGCTAAGATCTACCACAGAACGTGGAGGATATTCTTATCCTGGTGCTCTGCTCAGGGAGTGTCTCCCTGGCCATTTGCATTGCCTACCTTTCTTTCTTTCCTGCAATCTGGGTTAGAGAAAGGTTTGTCGCTCGGCTCCCTTAAAGGTCAGGTCTCGGCGCTATCCGTCTTTTTTCAGAGGCGTTTGGCACGCCTTCCTAAGGTGCGCACGTTCCTACAGGGGGTTTGCCATATCGTACCCCCGTACAAGCGGCCGTTAGATCCATGGGATCTGAACAGGGTACTAGTTGCCCTCCAGAAGCTGCCCTTCGAGCCTCTGAGGGAGGTTTCACTTTCTAGGCTATCACAGAAAGTGGCTTTTCTGGTAGCGATCACATCTCTTCGGAGAGTGTCTGAGCTGGCAGCGCTGTCATCCAAGGCTCCCTTCCTGGTCTTCCACCAGGACAAGGTAGTGCTGCGCCCCATTCAGGAGTTCCTCCCGAAGGTGGTATCCTCTTTTCATCTTAATCAGGATATCTCTTTGCCTTCGTTTTGTCCTCATGCAGTTCATTGGTATGAGAAGGATTTACATTTGTTAGATCTGGTGAGAGCACTCAGAATCTACATTTCCCGCACGGCGCCCTTGCGCCGTTCGGATGCACTCTTTGTCCTTGTCGCTGGTAAGCGCAAAGGGTCGCAGGCTTCTAAGGCCACCCTGGCTCGATGGATCAAAGAACCAATTCTTGAAGCCTACCGTTCTGCTGGGCTTCCGGTTCCATCAGGGCTGAAGGCCCATTCTACCAGAGCCGTGGGTGCGTCCTGGGCGTTGCGACACCAGGCTACGGCTCAACAGGTGTGCCAGGCAGCTACCTGGTCGAGTCCGCACACTTTCACCAAACATTATCAGGTGCATACCTATGCTTCGGCGGACGCCAGCCTAGGTAGAAGAGTCCTGCAGGCGGCAGTTGCCTCCCTATAGGGGAGGGCTGTCTTGCAGCTCTAACATGAGGTAGTCTTTACCCACCCAGGGACAGCTTTTGGACGTCCCAATCGTCTGGGTCTCCCAATGGAGCGCCGAAGAAGAAGGGAATTTTGTTACTTACCGTAAATTCCTTTTCTTCTAGCTCCTATTGGGAGACCCAGCACCCGCCCTGTTGTCCTTCGGGATTTTTGGTTGTTTTTCGGGTACACATGTTGTTCATGTTGAACGGTTTTCAGTTCTCCGACGTTACTTCGGAGTGAATTTGTTTAAACCAGTTATTGGCTTTCCTCCTTCTTGCTTTTGCACTAAAACTGGTGAGCCAGTGATCCCACTGGGGGTGTATAGCCAAAAGGGGAGGGGCCTTACACTTTTTAGTGTAATTGCTTTGTGTGGCCTCCGGAGGCAGTGCTATACACCCAATCGTCTGGGTCTCCCAATAGGAGCTAGAAGAAAAGGAATTTACGGTAAGTAACAAAATTCCCTTCTTTAACCACTCCAGTTTTCAGACCGCTGTGACCCAAACCCAGGGCCTGTCCTGACAAACGCTTCCCAAAGCGTGGTTCTGATGACCGTTTTCCCTTTCCACCTGAGGTGGTCAAGGAGTGGGCTCACTCCCCAAAGGTAGACACTCCGGTGTCTAGGCTCTCAGCCCGGACCGTTGTGTCGGTGGCTGATGGCACTTCCCTTAAGGATGCCACTGACCGTCAGATTGTCCTTCTGGCCAAATCCGTGTATGAAGCGGCTGGGGCCGCGTTTTCCCCAACTCTTGCAGCAGTGTGGGCCCTCAAAGCCATCTCTGCTTCTCTAGAGGAGATGCATTCCCTCATCAGGGAATCTATGCCCGAGATGGTTGCCTTAACTTCTCAAGCTTCAGCTTTTTCTTCTTATGCCATGTCTGCCATGCTGGAGGCTTCTCACCGCACTGCGGTGGCTTCGGCTAATTCCCTCGTTATCCGCAGGATCTTGTGGCTTCGAGAGTGGAAGGCAGATGCTTCTTCAAAGAAGTACCTTGCTGGGCTCCCTTTTGCTGGTTCCCGGCTGTTCGGTGAACAGCTGGATGAAATTATTAAAGAGGCTACTGGCGGGAAGAGTACTTCCATGCCACAAATCAAGACCAGGAAACCTGCCCAGGGTAGAATTCATTCTAGGTTTCGCTCCTTTCGTTCCTCCAACTGGTCGTCCTCTAAGCCCTTCGCCTCGTCCGCTAACTCAGCTAAGGACCAGAAATCCAGCTGGCGCTCAAGAGCGCGTCCACAGAAGACCGCAGGAGGTCCTGCCACTAAGGCAGCCTCCTCGTGACTCTCTGCCCGCTCCAGCAACGTCCTTAGTCGGTGGCAGGCTCTCCCACTTTGGCGACGCTTGGTTTCAACAGGTATCCGATCAGTGGGTGAGAGATATCATTTCTCACGGCTACAGGATAGAATTCTCTTCCAGCCCGCCAATCAGATTTTTTTTTTTTTTTTTTTCTCAACTCCCCCTTGCTCCAAGGCCGCCGCCTTCTCACAGGCCGTGGCAGCCTTGCAGGCCAACGGAGTAATTGTACCAGTTCCCGCCCGGGAACGGTTCAGAGGTTTTTACTAAAGTCTCTTCCTAGTTCCCAAAAAGGACGGTACCTTTCGGCCCATCCTGGATCTCAAGCTTCTCAACAAGCATGTTCGGGTGCGGCACTTTCGCATGGAGTCTCTGCGATCAGTCATTGCCTCAATGACCCAAGGGGATTTCCTGGCATCCATCGACATCAGAGATGCCTATCTACATGTGCCAATTGCAGTTTCACACCAGCGTTGGCTACGCTTTGCAATAGGAGAAGATCATTTCCAATTCGTGGCTCTCCCCTTCGGGTTAGCCACGGCACCTCGAGTATTTACCAATGTCATGGCAGCAGTGATTGCAGTTCTGCACCTCCAGGGGTTGGCAGTGCTCTCTTACCTGGACGACCTTCTAGTCAAGGCTCCATCCAGCGTAGACTGTCAGCGGAGTGTCTCGCTCACTCTCGCCACTCTAGCCCAATTCGGGTGGCTTGTCAATCTTCCCAAATCCACTCTGACCCAGAGTCTCGCGTACCTAGGGATGCAGTTCGAGACTCTGCCGGCACTTGTGAAGTTGCCCTTAGACAAACAGCTTTCACTGCGGTTGGCGGTGCGCTCTCTCCTGAGGCCCCGCCGTTATACCCTCAGGCGTCTGATGCAGGTGCTGGGTCAAATGGTGGCGTCCATGGAGGCTGTTCCCTTTGCCCAGTTCCATCTGCGCCCCCTGCAGCTGGACATTCTCTGCTGTTGGGACAAGCGGCCTTCCTCCTTACACAAGTCAGTGGCTCTGTCGCCACGGACCAAGAGCTCTCTTCAGTGGTGGCTTCGGCCCCTCTCCCTGTCCCAAGGGCGCTCCTTCCTGGGTGATTCTCACCACGGATGCCAGTCTATCCGGCTGGGGAGCGGTATGTCTCCACCACAGAGCACAGGGCACTTGGACTCCGTCTGAGTCAGCCCTTTCAATCAATGTGCTGGAAACCAGAGCTGTATTTCTAGCTCTTCTAGCATTTCACCACCTGCTGGCGGGCAGGCACATTCGAGTCCAGTCATACAATGCGACAGCAGTTGCCTACATCAACCATCAAGGCGGGACACTCAGCCGCCTGGCAATGATGGAGGTACAACGCATTCTTCAATGGGCGGAGGACTCCAGGTCCACCATACCCGCAGTCCACATCCCAGGCGTGGACAACTGGGAGGCAGATTATCTCAGCCGTCAAAGCGTGGACGGTGGCGAGTGGTCCCTGCACCCGGCAGTATTTCAGTCGATCTGCTGCAGATGGGGCACTCCGGACGTGGACCTAATGGCATCCCGTCACAACAACAAAGTTCCTGTTTACGTGGCTCGCTCCCACGATCCTCAGGCCTTCGCCGCGGACGCTCTGATTCAGGACTGGTCCCAGTTTCGTCTGTCCTACGTGTTTCCCCCTCTAGCTCTCTTGCCCAGAGTTCTGCGCAAGATCAGAATGGAGGGTCGTCGAGTCATCCTCATTGCACCGGACTGGCCCAGGCGAGCTTGGTATCCGGACCTGCTACAACTGTCCGTAGAGATGCCGTAGCAGCTCCCGGACCGTCCAGACCTACTCTCGCAAGGTCCGTTTTTCCACCCGAATTCTGCGGCTCTCAAATTGACGGCGTGGCTCTTGAGTCCTGGATTTTGACGGCTTCTGGTATTCCCCCCCCCCCCCCTGAAGTCATCTCCACTATGACTCGGGCCCGTAAGTCTTCCTCCTCTAAGATCTATCACAGGACTTGGAAAATTTTCCTGTCCTGGTGTCGCTCTACCGGCCATCCCCCTTGGCCATTCTCCTTGCCGACCCTTCTGTCTTTTCTACAGTCCGGTCTGCAGCTAGAACTGTCCCTCAACTCTCTCAAGGGAGAAGTTTCGGCTGTCAGTTCTGTTCCAGCGGCGTCTCGCTCGGCTGGCTCAGGTCCGAACCTTCATGCAGGGCGCGTCTCACATCATTCCGCCTTACCGGCGGCCCTTGGACCCCTGGGACCTTAACTTGGTTCTCACGGTCTTTCAGAAACCCCCTTTTGAGCCTCTTGGGGAGGTTTCTTTTTACCGTCTTTCACAGAAAGTGCCCTTTCTGGTTGCCATAACTTCTCCCAGGAGAGTCTCTGATTTGGCTGCGCTCTCCTCGGAGTCACCTTTTTTAGTCTTTCATCAAGACAAGGTGGTTCTCCATCCGACTCCAGACTTCCTTCCTAAGGTGGTCTCTCCTTTCCACCTTAACCAGGACATTACCTTACCTTCCTTCTGTCCGGCTCCTGTTCATCGCTTTGAAAAAGCGCTGCATACTCTGGATCTGGTGCGTGCTCTCCGGATCTATGTGTCTCGCACCGCTGCGCTTAGGCGGTGCACCTCTCTTTTTGTGCTAACCACAGGTCAGCGCAAGGGCCTCCCTGCTTCTAAGCCGACCTTAGCCCGTTGGATTAGATCGGCCATCTCGGACGCCTACCAGAGTACGCAGGCGCCTCCCCCGCCGGGGATCAAAGCACACTCGACCAGAGCTGTCAGTGCCTCTTGGGCTTTTAGGCACCAGGCTACGGCTCAACAAGTCTGTCAGGCTGCCACTTGGGCTAGTCTGCATACCTTCTCGAAGCACTACCAAGTGCATGCTCATGCTTCGGCAGATGCGAGCTTGGGCAGACGCATCCTTCAGGCGACGGTCGCCCATTTGTAAAGTTAGGTTCTGCCTACTTCTTAGTTTTTCTGTTTATTCCCACCCAGGGACTGCTTTGGAACGTCCCAAGGTCTGGGTCTCCCAAAGGAACGATAAAGAAAAAGAGAATTTCTTCGGCGCTCTATTGGGAGACCCAGACGATTGGGGTGTATAGCACTGCCTCCGGAGGCCACACAAAGCAATTACACTAAAAAGTGTAAGGCCCCTCCCCTTCTGGCTATACACCCCCAGTGGGATCACTGGCTCACCAGTTTTCTGCTTTGTGCGAAGGAGGTCAGACATCCACGCATAGCTCCACTGTTTGTAGTCAGCAGTAGCTGCTGGCTCTATCGGATGGAAGAAAAGAGGGCCCATATAGGGCCCCCAGCATGCTCCCTTCTCACCCGTGATGGTGCTTGTAAGGTTGAGGTACCTATTGCTGGTACGGAGGCTGGAGCCCACATGCTGTTTTCCTTCCACATCCCCCTGAGGGGCTCTGTGGAAGTGGGATCCTGCCGGCCCCCAAGCCCTGGGGCCGGGCTCCATCCACAGACCCATAGAACCTGCTGGATTGGGAGCGGGAGTGCCGTTCAGGGACATGGCCCTGCAACTTCAGGTACTCTGTGTCCCCGGCAGGCACGGACACTCTCAGGGCTTGCTGAGCGTTATAGTGCGCCGGGGACAGTGGCGCTGTACGCTGGGGGTTAGGTCACTGCAGCTTTGCTGAGTGACGATTGTATGTTGGGAACTACTGCGCCGACCGCTCCTGGAGCGGCGGCGCAGCTGCGACTTGTAGTGCGCCGGGGGCTTGGCGCCGACCGCGCTTGTACGGTGGCGGCGTTTTTAACTTTAGCCCCCGGCTTCTGCGGCCTAGCGCCGCTTCGTTCCCGCCCCCACCCTGTCAATCAGGGTAGGGGAGAGACGCTGCTCAATGGCTGCGCCGAGGGCTGGAGCCTTATTTACAGGCTCCAGCCCTCTCACTAGGCACAAGGGGAAGCAGACTTCCCGCTCTTCGTCGGTGTACGCCCAGGGCCCGCCCCCCCTCTCCACAAGGACGCCGGCAGCCATTACACATGCGATCTGGCTGGAAGGAGGCAGCAGGCTCTGGGAGACCCAGACTAGAGGGATTTCTGGCGACCACACACCGCTCCTAAGCGGGTGGTAAGCTGCACAGTAGTGCAGGCCCCACTAGTGCCTCAGTGATATATTAGTGTACTTCTTTATTGGTACTATATAAATATATATATATATATATATATATATATATATATATATATATATATATATATAATATTTATATAGTGCACTGTAAGGTCGCTTCTGGCTGGACACTCTGTACTGCTCTGAGGACGCAGCAACATGTCATCCGCAAAACGCAAGGCTGCCAAGGCACGGGCTGTGTACACTGTTTGTACTGCATGTGGGGCTAATCTATCAGCAGGCTCCAATGATTCACATTGTGTGCAATGTTCAGTCCCAGTGGCACTTCGCCAGCCAGAGCCTATTGTGGTGGTAGCCCAGGCAGAGACGCCTGTGAACCCTGCTCCGGTGACGGGGACAGACTTTGCAGTGTTTGCTGATAAAATGTCTGAGGCTATGACAAGGATCCTGGAGACCTTGCAGGCCAGGCCAGTTCCTCAGACTATGGACACCGCTGTGGCTATGCTCACTGGTCCCCCTCAGTTGGAACTAATCCGTACTTCAAGGGGGTCTCAAGCATCACAGGCTGAAGTCTCTGACTCAGATGACAGTCCCAGGCAGCCTAAGCGTGCTCGCTGGGAAAGACCCTCGACGTCATCACACTGCTCAGGGTCTCAGCGAGAAGAGTCTCTCTGTGATGAGACTGAGGACGGTGATCAGGAGTCTAATCCTGAGGCCCCTCTCAATCTGGATGCCCCTGATGGTGACGCCATGGTTAATGACCTTATATCGGCGATTAATAGACTGTTGGATATTTCCCCCCCAGCCCCTTCTGCAGAGGAGGCAGCTGCACAGCAGGAGAAGTTCCATTTCCTGTATCCCAAGCGTAAATTAAGTGCTTTTTTGGACCACTCTGACTTCAGAGAATCAATCCAAAAGCACGACGCTCATCCAGACAAGCGTTTCTCTAAACGTTCTAAGGATACCCGTTATCCTTTTCCCCCTGAAGTGGCCAAACGCTGGACCCAGTGCCCAAAGGTGGATCCCCCAATTTCCAAGCTGGCGGCTAGATCCATAGTCGCAGTAGAAGATGGCGCTTCACTTAAAGATGCCAATGACAGACAGATGGACCTTTGGTTGAAATCTGTCTATGAAGCTATCGGCGCGTCGTTTGCTCCAGCATTCGCGGCCGTGTGGGCACTACAGGCTATTTCAGCGGGTTTAGCACAGGTGGATGCTATCATGCATCCAGCAGTACCACAGGTGGCGTCCCTAACTTCGCAAATGTCTGCGTTTGCGACCTATGCTATCAATGCTGTCCTAGAGTCTACGAGCCGTACCTCTATGGCGGCCGCCAATTCTGTGGTTTTGCGCAGAGCCTTATGGTTAAAGGACTGGAAAGCAGATGCTGGTTCCAAAAAATGCTTAACCAGCTTGCCATTATCTAGAGACAGACTGTTTGGTGAGCCATTGGCTGAAATCATAAAACAGTCCAAGGGTAAGGACTCTTCCTTGCCACAGCCCAGAGCAAGTAAACCTCAACAGAAAAAGTGGCAGTCGAGGTTTCGGTCCTTTCGAGGCTCGGGCAAGCCCCAATTCTCCTCGTCCAAAGGGACTCAGAAAGGACAAGGGAGCTCAGATTCCTGGCGGGCTCACTCACGCCCCAGGAAAGCAAATGGAGGAACCGCTTCCAAGGCGGCTACCTCATGACTTTCGGCCTCCTCCCTCCGCATCCTCGGTCGGTGGCAGGCTCTCCCGCTTTTGCGACATTTGGCTGCCACAGGTCAAGGACCGGTGGGTAACAGACATTTTGTCTCGCGGGTACAGAATCGAGTTCAGTTCTCGGCCTACACTTCGGTTCTTCAGAACCTCCCCACATCCCAACCGAGCAGATGCCCTGCTGCAGGCGGTGGACTCTCTAAGAGCAGAAGGAGTCGTGATCCCTGTCCCCCCTCTGGAACGGGGCCGAGGATTTTACTCCAACCTCTTTGTGGTTCCAAAAAAGGACGGCTCCTTCCGTCCCGTTCTGGACCTAAAACTGCTCAACAAGCATGTGAACGCCAGGCGGTTCCGGATGGAATCCCTCCGCTCAGTCATTGCCTCAATGTCCCAAGGAGATTTCCTAGCGTCAATAGACATCAAAGATGCTTATCTTCACGTGCCGATTGCTACGGAGCACCAACGCTTTCTGCGCTTCGTGATAGGAGACGAACATCTTCAGTTCGTGGCTCTGCCATTTGGTCTGGCGACAGCCCCCCGGGTGTTCACCAAGATCATGGCAGCAGTGGTAGCAGTCTTGCACTCTCACGGACACTCTGTGATCCCTTACTTGGACGATCTATTGGTCAAGGCACCCTCTCAGGAGGCATGCCAACTCAGCCTGAATTTTGCACTGGAGACTCTCCAGGCGTTCGGGTGGATCATCAACTTCCCAAAGTCAAATCTGTCACCGACCCAATCACTAACGTATCTTGGCATGGAGTTTCATACTCTCTCAGCGATAGTGAAGCTTCCGCTGAGCAAGCAGAGGTCACTACAGACGGGGGTGCAGGCTCTCCTTCAGAGTCAGTCGCACTCCTTAAGACGCCTCATGCACTTCCTCGGGAAGATGGTGGCGGCAATGGAGGCGGTTCCGTTTGCGCAGTTTCATCTGCGTCCACTTCAATGGGACATTCTCCGCCAATGGGACGGGAAGTCAAAATCCCTGGACAGGAAAGTCTTCCTTTCCCAGACGGCCAAGGACTCTCTGCAGTGGTGGCTTCTTCCCACCTCATTATCACAGGGAAGATCCTTCCTACCACCATCCTGGGCGGTGGTCACGACAGACGCGAGTCTGTCAGGGTGGGGAGCAGTGTTTCTTCACCACAGGACTCAGGGTACGTGGACTCAGCAGGAGTCCAGCATTCAGATCAATGTTCTGGAAATCAGAGCGGTGTTTCTTGCCCTGCTAGCCTTCCAGCAGTGGCTGGAAGGGAAGCAGATCCGAATTCAATCGGACAACTCCACAGCGGTGGCATACATCAATCACCAGGGCGGGACTCGCAGTCGGCAAGCCTTCCAGGAAGTCCGGCGCATTATGATGTGGGTGGAAGCCACGGCCTCCACCATATCCGCAGTTCACATCCCCGGCGTAGAAAACTGGGAAGCAGACTTCCTCAGTCGCCAGGGCATGGACGCAGGGGAATGGTCCCTTCACCCGGACGTGTTTCAGGAAATCTGTCGCCGATGGGGAAGGCCGGACGTCGATCTAATGGCGTCTCGGCACAACAACAAGGTCCCAACCTTCATGGCACGGTCTCGCGATCAAAGAGCTCTAGCAGCAGACGCCCTAGTGCAAGATTGGTCGCAGTTCCGGCTCACTTATGTGTTTCCACCTCTGGCACTCTTGCCCAGAGTGCTACGCAAGATCAGATCCGACTGCAGCCGCGTCATACTCGTCGCTCCAGACTGGCCGAGGAGGGCGTGGTATCCGGATCTGTGGCATCTCACGGTCGGCCAACCGTGGGCGCTGCCAGACCGACCAGACTTACTGTCCCAAGGGCCGTTTTTCCATCGGAATTCTGCGGCCCTCAACCTGACTGCGTGGCCATTGAGTCCTGGATCCTAGAGTCTTCAGGCTTATCCCAAGGGGTCGTTGCCACCATGAGACAGGCTAGGAAGCCCACGTCTGCTAAGATCTACCACAGAACGTGGAGGATATTCTTATCCTGGTGCTCTGCTCAGGGAGTGTCTCCCTGGCCATTTGCATTACCTATCCTTCTTTCTTTCCTCCAATCTGGGTTAGAAAAAGGTTTGTCGCTCGGCTCCCTTAAAGGGCAAGTCTCGGCGCTATCTGTCTTTTTTCAGAAGCGTCTAGCTCGACTTTCCAAGGTGCGCACGTTCCTGCAGGGGGTTTGTCATATCGTACCCCCGTACAAGCGACCGTTAGATCCATGGGATCTGAACAGGGTACTAGTTGCCCTCCAGAAGCCGCCCTTCGAGCCTCTGAGGGAGGTTTCACTTTCTAGGCTATCACAGAAAGTGGCTTTTCTGGTAGCGATCACATCTCTTCGGAGAGTGTCTGAGCTGGCAGCGCTGTCATCCAAGGCTCCCTTCCTGGTCTTCCACCAGGACAAGGTAGTGCTGCGCCCCATTCAGGAGTTTCTCCCGAAGGTGGTATCCTCTTTTCATCTTAATCAGGATATCTCTTTGCCTTCGTTTTGTCCTCATGCAGTTCATCGGTATGAGAAGGATTTACATTTGTTAGATCTGGTGAGAGCACTCAGAATCTACATTTCCCGCACAGCGCCCCTGCGCCGTTCGGATGCACTCTTTGTCCTTGTCGCTGGTAAGCGCAAGGGGTCGCAGGCTTCTAAGGCCACCCTGGCTCGATGGATCAAAGAACCAATTCTTGAAGCCTACCGTTCTGCGGGGCTTCAGGTTCCGTCAGGGCTAAAGGCCCATTCTACCAGAGCCGTGGGTGCGTCCTGGGCATTGCGACACCAGGCTACGGCTCAACAGGTGTGCCAGGCAGCTACCTGGTCGAGTCTGCACACTTTCACCAAACATTATCAGGTGCATACCTATGCTTCGGCGGACGCCAGCCTAGGTAGAAAAGTCCTGCAGGCGGCAGTTGCCTCCCCGTAGGGGAGGGCTGTCTTGCAGCTCTAACATGAGGTATTTCTTTACCCACCCAGGGACAGCTTTTGGACGTCCCAATCGTCTGGGTCTCCCAATAGAGCGCCGAAGAAGAAGGGAATTTTGTTACTTACCGTAAATTCCTTTTCTTCTAGCTCTTATTGGGAGACCCAGCACCCGCCCTGTTGTCCTTCGGGATTTTTGGTTTGTTTGCGGGTACACATGTTGTTCATGTTGAACGGTTTTCAGTTCTCCGATGTTTCTCGGAGTGAATTTGTTTAAACCAGTTATTGGCTTTCCTCCTTCTTGCTTTTGCACTAAAACTGGTGAGCCAGTGATCCCACTGGGGGTGTATAGCCAGAAGGGGAGGGGCCTTACACTTTTTAGTGTAATTGCTTTGTGTGGCCTCCGGAGGCAGTGCTATACACCCCAATCGTCTGGGTCTCCCAATAAGAGCTAGAAGAAAAGGAATTTACGGTAAGTAACAAAATTCCCTTCTTTGTTTACTTACCATAAATTCTTTTTTTTTTTTATAGTTCCGTCTTGGGAGACCCAGCACCCTCCCTGTTGCCTGTTGGCAATTTCCTTGTTCCGCGTGTTTTTCACCGGCTGTTGTCGTGGACAGTCTCCGGTTGTTCCGGCTCTTGCTCTGTTCTACTTGTGGGTGGCTATTCTCCTTCAGCTTTTGCACTAAACTGGCTGTGACTGGCTCACCAGGGGCTGTATAGGCTCAGAGGGAGGAGCTACACTTTTAAGTGTAGTACTTTGTGTGTCCTCCGGAGGCAGAAGCTAAACACCCATGGTCTGGGTCTCCCAAGACGGAACTATAAGAAAAAGAATTTACGGTAAGTAAACAAAAATTCTCTTTTTTTTTTTTTTTTTTTTTTTTTTTTTTTTTTTTTTTCCTTCCTTCCACATGACATTAGGTCCTGTGAAGCATCTGAAGGGTTAATAAACTTCTTGGATGTGGTTTTGAGTACTTTGTGGAGTAGTTTTTAGAATGGTGTCACTTTTGGTTATTTTCTGTCACTTAGACACCTTTTAGGTCACTTCAAATCTGATGTGGTCCCTAAAAAATGGTTTTGTAAATCCTGTTTAAGAAATGAGAAATTGCTGATGAACTTTGAACCCGTCTAGCTTCCTAACCCCAAAAAATTGTTTTAAAAATTGCACTGATGTTAAGTAAACATGTGGGAAATGTAATTTAGTAACTATTTTGTGTGACTTAATTTTTATGCCCTTAAACCAGAGTTAAGTTTGAAAATTTCAAAATTTTCATCTAGCTTCCAATTTTATTATTTATTTATTTATTTATTTTTTCACATATAAAAGTTAAAAATATTGTCTTAAACTTCCCACTGTCATGATATACAATAGGTTACAACGAAAACCATTTCAGAATCACCGGGATCCGTTAAAGAGTTCCAGAGTTATAACCTCATAACGTGGCATCGGTCAGAAATTAAAAAAAAAAAATGGACTGATCATTAAAGGGAACCTGTCCAGCAGAAATTTCGTCCAAAACCTAAAAGATTCCCCCTCTGCAGCTCCTGGGCTGCATTCTAGAAAGGTCCCTGTTATTATTGTGCCCCATGTGAGACCAAAATAAAGACTTTATAAAGTGGTACCTTTTTGTATTCAGATACTGTAAATGTGACACGGGGGCGGGCTTTCTGGCGTCCGTTATTCCTGTATGCCGCCCCGCATCGCTCCTTTCCATAGCTGATGCACCGCCCACTGCTCCAGCCATCCCCGCGCATGCCCAGTGCCAGTCTCACTGGACTGAGCAGTGTGACCGCTGGTGACGTGTGCGCAGGCAAGTGATTATGGGCGGGGCTGTGATTGTTATCAGCAAGTACCCGCCCATAATCTCGTGAGCGCGCAAACCTCACCAGCGGTCACACTGTGCTCAGTGTAGATGCTAGACTGTATGGGCTGCTTCCAGGGATGACGTCCCTTTTGTCACGTGATAGGGGCGTGTTCAAAATACTATCACGTGACAAAAGGGACGTCATCCCTGGAAGCAGCCCATACAGTCTAGCATCTACACTGAGCACCCCCCCTTTCGCCCCATTGAAAATTAAAGGGTTAAATAAATAAAAAAAATACACATTTGGTATCGCTGCGTTCAGAAATGCCCGATCTATCAAAATATAAAATCAATTAATCTGATCAGTAAATGGCGTAGCGGCAAAAAATTCCAAACGCCAACATTACGTGTTTTGGTCGCCGCAAGTTTTGCGCAAAATTCAAAAACAAGCGATCAAAACGTAGCATCTGCGCAAAAATGGTGCCATTAGAAACGTCGGCTCAAGACGCAAAAAATAAGCAGTCACTTTTTTTTTTTTTTTGGACAAGCTTGTGAATTTTTTTTTTAACCCCTTAAATACACGTAAACCTATACATGTGTGGTGTCTACAAACTCGCACTGACCTGAGGCATCCAACTGACACATCATTTTTACCATATAGTGAACACTGTGAATAAAATATGCAAATTTTATGCACTTGGAATTTTTTTGCTGTTTTCCAGTACACTATATGGTAAAACTTATGGTTTCATTTAAAAGTACAACTCGTCCCACAAAAAACAAGCCCTCATATGGCAAGATTGATGGAAAAATAAAAAAGTTACGGCTCTCGGAAGAAGGGGAGCAAAAAACAAAAACGCAAAAACGGAAAGTGCCCGGGGGCTGAAGGGGTTAAAGTACACCAACACCAGGATTTTCCTATATAAAGTAAAGCCAGTGCTATACTGTCGCTATCAGGCAGATTCTATACATGCCTTTAGTTGGCAGATCGGATGTATAGGTTTTGAAATACAGGCAAGTAAAGCTACACAAATGTACAGCTTTTTGATTGGCAGCAGCTGCCAATAGCTAATATGGGGGTGGGGTTTAGCTATCTGTTCCACTCCTGTCTGCCTCCCTGGTCTCTGTAGATGTTAGCCTGTATGGGCTGCATTTCTAATGCCCCTAGCACATGACAGAAATACCTCATACCTGGAAGGAGCCTATACAGTCTAGCATCTAGAGGTCAGGCAGCAGACAGGGATGGGAATAGGTAGCAAAACCCCACCCACATATTAGCAATTCAGCAGCTGCCGCCAGTCAAAAGGCTGTACATTTCTGTAACTTTACTTGCTTGTGTCTCAAAAACTATACATCCAATCTGACAACTAAAGGTACGTATAGAATTAGCCTGATAGTGCCAGTATAGCACTGGCTTTAGTTTATATAGGAAAATCCTGGTGATTGATTAGCTTTAACTCTTGTTCCTTGTATGTGTAACTTTGTAAAAACTTGCCTGGAAGCATAGTGTTCAGTTTCTGTTATCAGCAGTGGGTCCTTTGGAGTCCTACTCCCCTCGGTCTACTGTTGATGGGCTAGTCTTAGAACGGACCATCAATGTTCTGATCTCAGAAAAAATCCTCTAAACAAAGAAATTTGCATCTTGTTGATTATTAAAAGCTTCCACTCTAATCCTCTTACAACCAGAATTTTACAAGTGTATCCTGCCATGCAACTGACATTTGTGAGAAGCAACAAGAAAGGAATGTTACCACCAGAAAATGACCAATTTGTTTAAATCCGGATTTTGTTTTGCTGTCCTTTTCAGTTGGATGCCCTCAGTCCCTTGTCCAGTCACTTGTGATTTCCTAGGTTCCTTGTGTAATGTGCCTCTGTTGCATGGCAGAGATGCCTGGAATTGCTTCACATGTATATAGAGAAGGTCTGAGCCCAAGCTGCTCTTATGTTTGCATCCCCTGAGGACTGACACTTCTCACATCACAAGACCAGGAATTATTCCTAATCTTTTCCAGTCACAGGACTGGCGTAAGGGTAGAGTTTGCCTGAAACCATGTAAATCTGAGCTCGATACTGTGTCCAATGGTGGCTCTGGACTTGTGGTAATAACATTTTACTTTTACTTTTTCTTTTTGAAAGGTGACACAGATGATTCGCCGTGAGCCTGAAAAGCGACTGGCAGCAGAAGAATACTTAAAGCAGCAGAGGGGCAATGCTTTCCCTGAAATATTTTACACCTTTTTGCAGCCATACATGGCCCAGTTTGCTAAAGAAACCTTCAGTTCTGCAGATGAACGCATCTTGGTCATCCGAAAGGATTTAGAAAATATCATCAAAAATCTATTTGGAGATGATGAGAGTGAGAAGCCAGAAGTGGACACAAAAGAGAATGGCCTGCTGATCTTAGTCTCCGTGATCACGTCCTGCCTGCAGACCTTGAAATACTGTGATTCCAAGCTGGCAGCGCTGGAGCTGATCCTCCATCTTGCTCCACGATTAACTGTGGAAATTTTACTGGACCGCATCACTCCATATCTACTGCAGCTCAGTAATGACTCTGTGCCCAGAGTGAAAGCAGAAGCCGTGCGGACGCTGACTAAGGTGCTGGCCCTGGTCAAGGAGGTGCCAAGGAATGACGTCAACATTTATCCCGAATACATCCTGCCTGGCATAGCGCACCTGGCTCAGGATGAGGCCACCATTGTTAGACTAGCCTATGCAGGTGAGCCATGGTTAGAGCTGGGCAGGGGCTGCCTCATGTCTGAATATGATGGTTTTAGTTATAAACGTCTTGTGTTTATTTTGATTGTAAACTGGAACACCTTAACTACGCAAACCCCCGCAACTCCGCTATTATATTTTACAGCGTTCATTGTGTGGTAAAAATGATTTAACATAATTCTCCAAATCAGTAGGATTGTGGTGGGGCCAAACTTTGCATAATACTTTTTTCTCTCACATCTGATATACACTAGTCTGTCCCCGGCCAAAAAAGAATCTGATGGATATGCTAATGACCGTCGGCTCAGACGATGATCCGAGCGTGAGCCAAGTGTCATTCACTGTGGAAAAATAGTGCCATAGGGTCTTACCCAAATAAAGGAGGTGAAGAGAGCTAGGCGCTCACCTTGTGTGGTTGTGTGACAGACAGCCAGTATAGAAGCAATGACAACTGCTGCAAGATCCACGAGCCTAAAGGCTGAAGAAACTCCTAAAAGGAACCTGGAGAAGCATGGATTATCTGCGCTGCTGTGGATAAAAAGTAAGGTCTTGTCTGTGGTGTGGATGAGAAGGTGCTTTATTTACGTGTTTGGAACTGAAACCCCCTTCCTCAAAGGCACTGACTTCATCCACACCATGGACTGTACCTTCCTGTTTATCCTCAGCAGTGCAGGTGGATCCACACTTCTCCAGGTTCCTTTGCGTGTCATTCACTGTGATCTGTCTTGCATGCAAGGATCGGAGCACAGTGTGGAGAAGGAGATATTACTCTCCATCGCCTGTTTGTGTGTATCTCACTGCACTCAGATGACATCAGTGCAGTCTGATGTTTTGCACTCCCCTTTGACTTGAATGGGTGCACGTCGGCAACAAATGGGACTTTTTAAGATTTATATAGATAGATCGTTGCAAAACATTGGTCACAGTGCAGTGTGACATTTTCTTGCATTGCACTCCCCGTATTATACACTAGTGTGAGAGTACCTGAACTTATTTTAGTAGCTTAAACCCTTTCAGACCATAGTTTATTAGATTTTTAAATATTTATTTATTTATTTGCTAATAGAGAACATAGCAATGTTGGCTGAGACAGCACTGAGGTTTCTGGAGCTGGTGCAGCTGAAAAACCTGAGCATGGAGAACGATCCGGGCAGTGAAGAGCTGGATGAGGTGTCACATCCTAGTGAGAACTATGACACAGGTAAGCCTCGCTGGGACTAATGGGAGTAATACATCTCTACAGGAGGGACTTGCTGGATGTATGGTATACAGGAAAGCCACTTGGTAGCATAGATTTAAAAAAAAAAAAAAAAAACACATCTCCTGATGTAAAGCACTTAATATGTCAACCATTTGTGTGAATGAGTGTTTTATATAATAACTCCCTGTGGTGTTCCTTACAGGGGCCGTCTGATCCACTGTCCCTCTATTACGAGACTGACACTGACACGTCAAACAAGTCTGACAATGCTGTCCGGTTGAGACAACTTAAATTCTTTAAAGGGGTTATCCGGCTTCTTTGACTTTTTTTTTTTTTTTTTTTTTTTATTTCCCTATTGGGCTACATTGGGGCAGGTAAGTAGATAGAGACCACTTACCTGCCCTGCTGTCAGCCCCTCTCCCCCGGCTCAGAGTGGTCATGTGACCGCTCCTGCCGCGATTTTGCTGCTTCCGGTCATTTCATGTCTACATGGGCAGGGCCATGTTGACATGCAAATGTGAAACAGCGAGGAGTCCCCGCCCCCTTCCCTGCACCCTCCCACACATTCCCCCGCATCTGTTACTCTCCAGTAACCTCCCCCTGCACTGCTGTGGGGTCCGTGACCTGGGGGCGGGGCCTGGCGGCAGCTGCTGTGGTGTCAGCTCCAGCACCGGGCCCCTGCTCAGGATCACACATTCAAATGTACCGGCATCACAGATGCCGGTACATTTGAAAGTGCTGATGAGAAGCAGCGAAGCAGAGCACAAAGCGCGCGAACGTGCAGGAGCGGCGTGGCCCGAGGACGGGTGAGTATGTACTCCTTACATGTGTTCCCGATGGGGATGGGGGGTGGGCGGTGCAGAGCCATATGTGTGCAGAGCCATATGTGTGCAGAGCCATATGTGTGCAGAGCCATATGTGTGCGTGTGCGGTGCAGAGCCATATGTGTGCGTGTGCGGTAAATAGCCATATGTGTGCATGTGCAGTGCAGAGCCATATGTGTGCGGTACAGAGCCATATGTGTGCGGTACAGAGCCATATGTGTGCGTGTGCGGTGCAGAGCCATATGTGTGCGTGTGCGGTGCAGAGCCATATGTGTGCGTGTGCGGTGCAGAGCCATATGTGTGCGTGTGCGGTGCAGAGCCATATGTGTGCGTGTGCGGTGCAGAGCCATATGTGGGACTGTTATTTGCAATGCTGTAGTGATAATGGGTCAGGTGCTGGGGCAGAATATACTGACAGGGAATGTGTGTGCAGGGGGCGAGGCTGGACACTGGGGTGGGTGGTGACAGCTCTGACTGAGGTTTTGCACAAGAAGTGGTCAGTTTGCTGGATCTGAATGTAAACAAGGAGCTGCAGAGAATAAAGGGATAATTCAAGAGGAACAAAAGTTAGAAAACAAAAAAATAACAATGTAGGTGTGATTTATATGACAATACAGCACAGATTAGCTTAACAAAAATTTTTGAGTTTGTCGGATAACTCCTTTAAGAATTTCAGAATTGTCTGTCCCTACATGTAGTATGCCTTCATTATACAATGAAAATCCTATTATTCACTCTTCTGCTAATGCATTATGTGCAGATGACACTTGTGAGCTTCCCATTGACTTTGATGTGCTGATTGGTCTCTACGGATTGGGCAGTTAAGTTATTTGGGAACCTGTAGAATCTAGTAGAGATGACTTTGTTTGTTTCTCTTTTCTCTCCCCCCCCCCCCCCTTTATCTATGTAGAATTGCAGGCTTTACATGAGATGGTTCAGCAAAAGGTGGTGACATTGCTAAGTGACCCAGAGAACATCGTGAAACAGACTTTAATGGAAAATGGAATAACAAGGCTCTGTGTCTTCTTTGGTCGGCAAAAAGCCAATGATGTTCTTCTGTCCCATATGATTACCTTCCTCAATGACAAGAATGACTGGCATCTCCGAGGAGCTTTCTTTGACAGTATTGTCGGTAGGTAGCCACTGCTTCTTTATGACTAATGGATGCAAGGTAGGACTGCATTAAAAAAAGAAATTTCACTATATATATATATATATATAATATATATATATATATGTGTGTATATATAATATTGACTAGCTGTATTACCCGGGCGTTGCCCGGGATTGTAACTGTCTCTCTCCCAGTCTCTGTCTGCGTGTCGCTGTCTGTCTCTCTGTCTCTTTCCTTGTCTTGTCTGTTTCTATCTCTCTGTATTTGTATCAGTCTGCTCCATCTCTGTGTCGGGCTGTCTCTTTGCCTGGGCTGTCTGTCTTTTTCTGTTTCACTCGCACATAAGCTTTTTATACTAACAGTTTACTTTGTTCCTATAGCAACCACTGACAGTTGCTATTAACTGTATCTCCCACCTCCATTCAGTTTTTAATGGCGGCAGGATTTTTGGAGAGTAATTGTAAAGCGCGGAGTTAAATTTTGCCGCCCAAATATAGTCTGACGTTCCCTGGGACTCATGGAGGGTCTGTGCAAAATTTCGTGATTGTAAATGCGACGGTGCGGATTCCTTTAGCGGATACATACATACATACATACATACATACATACATACATACATACATACATACATACATACATACATACATACATACATACATACATACATACATACATACATACATACATACATATTTATATATTAGATTGGTGATATGAAGCGATCCGCTACTTTTTGGCAAAATCTGAAGCTGGAAGCTGATCCCGTGCTGTAATGCCTGTTTACTCTATTACGTTCCTCCCGGCCGAGGTGTGGTGGTATGATCAGACCATGTGCTGTACAGTCAGACACAGCCATTACACAGTACACAGCAGGGGCACATACTGTAGATGATTATATCAGCACAGGAACTCTGTTTTTTTTTTTTTTTTTTTTTTTTTTATTTTTATGTAATGTCTTATTGTGATCTCGCTGCTGAGCTGGTCCTTCTTTCTTTCAGGGGTTGCTGCATATGTGGGGTGGCAAAGTTCCTCTATCTTAAAACCACTTCTTCAGCAAGGACTGAGTGATGTAGAAGAGTTTGTGATATTTAAGGCCCTTAATGCCCTCACTTGTATGTGCCAGCTGGGACTTCTTCAGAAACCACATATCTATGAATTCTCTTGCGACATTGGTATGTGACGTGTGTCCTCTTCTAGCATAAAACTTTATTTATTTATTTTTTTAAAAGTATTCCCCTAGACATGCCTTCATTGCTCTGTTTCCACTCAACACACTATCTACTAATTAGTGAGATAATGGTTTTGCTCCTCAGTGCTCCCCCTCTCTGCTAGGACATTGTTAGCGATCAAGGGGTTTGCTTGCCCCTGGTTTCTAATAAGACTGCCCCCTAATAACATCCCTTAATAAATCTGTCTATGATGCAATTTACATACTCTAGACCGGGGTGGACATGCCATTGCTGCAACCTGTGTAGCCGCCCAGAAGCCCAAGAGTTAAGGGGGCTTTGGTTCCCAGTATCATGAACAGGGCATAACCATGGGAACGAAGTTTGAATGATGGTGCAGCAGATGTCTGGATCCTTTCCTCAAGCTGGGGAGATATGATAACCATGCAGTGAGAAGGAAGCTATCACGTTAGGCTGCTTTCACACACCCGGTTTTTGCAGTGCGGCACAATACGGAGCTTTGCAGAAAAAAACACAACTTTTTTTTTTTTTTTTTTCCACCGGTTGTGTTTTTTTCCGCATAGACTTGCATTAGCGCCATATTGTGCCGCATGGCCTTTCGTTGCGTCCATTTTTTGCCGGATGCGGCATATTTAGCCCATGCGGCGGCCGGATGGAACGTTGCCTGGCACGTTTTTTGTTTTTTTTGTTTTTTTTTTTTTTTTGTGCGGCGAAAAAAACGCATCGCGCCAGATCCGGTGCGATGCGGCGCAATTTACAATGCAAGCCTATGGATGCCGGATGCTGCGTCCTGCGGCAAAAAAACGCATCTGGCCGCCAGATTCGTTTTTTTTTGCACTGCGCATGCTCAGTATCAAGCTGCATCCGTCAAACTGACGGGCCGCATGGAAAAACTTATGCAACGGATTCGTTTTTTTCGCCGCATCCGTTTGCATAGGTTTTTTTAGTCGGATTGAGCCGCACTGCAAAAACCAGATGTGTGAAAGCAGCCTTACTATGGAGGGGAAGAGGGTAGTGCTGAGGGGGATGGGGGTGGGAGATGATCATGATAGTGTATTATGTACTGGTGTGTTGGTCTTTGCTGTGCCTACTCCCTGCCTGACACATGACCGTACATGTTATACTCTGCCTAGGCTTGACCATCTGTTGATCGCAGCCTGTATTTGCACACCTGCTTTCTGACTTGTCCAGGAATGTGGAGGATCACTATAATTACTGCAGGCATGGATCGGGAGGGGGGCTCAGTAGGGAGAGCACTGGCTGGACCTGTGACTTGGCAGGGTCAGTCTATAACCCCCTGATCTCCGACTTAACGGAAGGAGATGATATCAGGGTGCTGGCTTGTACTAGATGCCAGGCGCAGGCCTCGTCCCCTGAGCTGTGACATCCCACAAGGAAAGGGGAGCACTAAAGCCAAAACCAGTGTCAGTGACTAGCTGATGCTATGACTACAAACATGCGCTATGGATGTCTGTTTTCTACTGTAGATTATGCATGTCCAGGAGCGTGCATTCTCCCCATAGTTCCCCTTTAAAACCTTACTTTTAGGCTGTGTGCGCACGTTGCGTTTTTTTCATGCGTTTACGCAGCGTTTTAAACTGCAGTGTTAATGCATGCGTTCTGTGTCCCCAGCAAAGACTATGACAATTAAGCAAATTCCATGCACATGTTGCGCTTTAAAACGCTGTGTTTTTTTATGCCAAATATTTGCCAAAATCGATGCGTTTGAAAAAGCAACATGTCACTACTTTTGTCTATTTTGGATGCTTTTCTCTGTCTGTGGGAGGGCAAGCATCTAGAACACATCCAATCTGCATTCTAAATGTATCCAAAACGCAGCGTTTTAAAACGCACATGCAGTGACAAAACGCTGCAGATTATTTGTAAAGCCAGAACGTTGTGTTCGCACATACCCTTATCTTAATCTGCAATTGTTTTTACCCACACTACACCCATTGTGCACTGCATCAAACATGTTTACAATAATATAAAAAAAACTCACCCATTTTCATACTGAATGGCTCCACTAATCAACAAATGAGAACAGTGCCTCCATTACCAAACAGTAAATGACTTTGCTAAAATGGATGGATGACACTAGGGTGGAACCTGAAGCTGCAGCTCATCTAATTCAGAAGTTGTGGTGGTCTTTATTCCAGAAATCTTACGCCAGTCCATGACTGGAGTAAGATTTGTGGTGATGCACTTGAAGGAGCAAAGCACTTTTACAGACTCCTTGAGTGATCGAGAAAAGTGTTCCTGTTAATGAAGCTGGAGCGTCTGGCTCCAACATGCCCCATAATCAGGAATGACGTAAACCATGCCAGTCTTGATGAATCTGGGCCACATGTTCTTGATCTGAACTGCTGTGATTTTTTTTTTTTTTTTTTCTTTCATTTATTTCTTCAGCACCCTTTCTGTGCCATCCCAACCTGTGGATCCGTTATGGAGCTGTGGGGTTCGTTACTACAGTTGCTCAGCAGTTAAACATTGCTGATGTGTACTGTAAGTTAATGCCATATCTGCATCCATTTATTACCCAACCCGTTATTCAGGTATGTGCTGATTTTTCTTTGATACGATCACTAGGCTGGGTTACAAGTGTGGCCTACAGCCCTTATTTAATGTTTTATTCTACATTTGCAGCTAGACAAGGAAATTGTCCTTCTGAGTGTATTAAAGGAACCTGTAAACCGGTCAATATTTGACTATGCCCTGCGATCAAAGGACATTGCCAGCCTCTTCAGACATTTACAGATGCGCCAGAAAAAGAGGAATGGTACACTTCTCGAGTGCCCTCCTGCGGAGGATCCGGCTGTTGCCCAGCTCTTGAAGAAATTGCTGTCACAGGTATGGAAGGATTCGGGTCACAGATGTTCAGAGTGACGTGTAGGCTCATGCTGCTCCCTGATTATCAGGATTTCTGTCTCAAACTTAAGTATTTTAGTATCCGCAAATGAATGATATTTCTGAAGTCTCCTGTACATGTTGCTGATTTGATGCATCTTCAAATCTGCAGCATGTGTGGTTCTTCTTCTTCTTTTTTTTTTTTTTTTTTTTTTGTTTTCCTTCCTCTCTCTAATGAAAAGGTTTAAAAATGAATAAAGTATGTATTTTACACTGTTTCCTGCTAACATGTAAGTATTTGCTACAGATATTTCTGTTGCACATACTGACTGTGCATATGCTCTTACTTTCCGGAGCCACTTTTAGTCTATTCTCCCGATGTGGTGTGGCAGGAGTTGTACCACTACCGCGTGTTAGGCTGGAAACACATCTATGCGAGTAAAATCGGTCCGACTGGGCTGAAAAATACTCGGCTGATTTTAGTTCACGTTAGGTGCGAGTGCAACGCAAGTGCGATGCTTTTTGCTCGCGTGTGTGTCGGGTTTGCGATGCTAGTTTCATGCAACAGCTTAGCTTTTATATAATTATTACACATGTGTCATTTAATTTACCTTTGGGAATGTGATGTCACTTTCATCTGTTGAATATTTAATGTGAGAAGTTACTGCCAGACTCGCAAATGTGAACGCTGGTGCACGTGTGTGATCCTACTTTTTAATCCCCTTCCATAGGAAATCATTGGGACAAATGGTGCGAGAAACTCGCAAAAAAAGCAGCATGCTGCGTGGTTTTTTTTTTTTTTTTTTTTCCAGTCCGATTTGGACTGAGAAAAAAATCGCAGATGAGAGCTGAATCATTCACTAACGTGTCCGATTCCAATGCGAGTTTTTTTCTCGCATTGCTCTACTGCGAGAAACTCGCAAGTGAGAAGCAGCCCTTAAAGGGAATTTGTGTGAAGCATCATTCTGTGCTGACAAAGTACAGCTGCTCGGTGCACCATTGGCATGGCCATAAATATAAGTGCACCTTCCTACTTACTTGTTTTCCCTCCTATCTCCACCCACCATCATCTTTGACCGCTCTGGCTATATAGAGACAGTGAAAGGCATAGATGGATTTAAACCTGTAGCTGGGTAAGTGTGCTTAAATGTTTGGCTGCGTGAAGGGTGCACAGAGTTGCTTGTACTAGGTTTGAACAGTCACATCGTGCTTACAGTCTCTTCCAAGGGACCTCGTCAGCACAGAATGACTGTTCAAACAAAATATAGGCATTCAGGGGCATCATGGTGGGGCTAATCCATTTTAAATGCATCTTCCCACCTGCTTGTTTTCCATGTTTCTCTCTCCTTCCATGGCTTTATGAAGCCAGAGCTGTCAATCAAAGGTGGAAAGGTGCATATGAATGATTGGCCCCCAACAAGGGTGTACTGAGTACCTGTGCTTTGTCACCACTGAATGACTGTTCAGAAGACTCCCTTTTAAAGACTGAAGCAAAAAAACCTGTGTTATGGTATGTGAGACTAAAGGAAATGATGGGTGGAGTTGATGGTACATGTGAAGCCTTGGATTATGGCAGACCCACTTATAATCTTTATACAACCCTTATAGTCACATAAATAATTTGTTGTCTTATTCAATTAGGGAATGACAGAAGATGAGGAAGACAAGCTTTTGGCACTTAAGGATTTTATGTTAAAGTCTAACAAAGCCAAGGCAAATGTAGCCGATCAGAGCCACATTCACGAGAGCTCATTAAAAGGAGTCATCGACCTGCAGTCTTTAGGTATATGTGGACGACAATCTGATCTTGTGAAGGCAAAGCTGGACACAGAAGACAAGCGGAGTAAGTCCTAAGACCTAGTGGCTAAATGACCGCCTTCCAACCATTTCATATCCCATTACTGCTTCTTGTGTCATTTATGACTCGTTATTTTGTGCATATTTTTTTTTCTTTTCGTTCCTAAATTGCGGTGTATACAGTTCAGTATTCAGTAATGGCGCATGCCACTGTCTTGTCGTGATAACCAAATGCCTAGTAGTAGCTCAAGCTCCTGCTATCTAAGGCGGCTGTATTTTCCTTGTAGTTGTCACGAAGATATCACATGTTATGCACAATAAATTTTGTATTGACAAAAAAAAAAATAAACCCTTAAAAAAAACCCATAAGTGGTGCTTTATGCTATTAAATTAGAAAAAGGCAGGAAAAACAGCCCTCTAAGGGTATGTGCGCACGTTGCTTTTTACCTGGTTTTTTGCTGCTTTTTCTTCTGCGCTGTTTAATGCCAAAATGGATGTGTTCTTCTATTCAAGCAAAGTCTATGGGAATTTGGGTTTCTTGTTCACACTATGTTGTTCAAAATGCTGCCTTTTTGTGGCAGAACTTTGGTCAAAAACTCAGCTTTGCAGTGCAAAACCCAAATGGCAAAAACAATTGACATGTTGCTTCTTTGAAAAGCTGAGTTTTTGACAAGTTCTGCCACAAAAAGGCAGCATTTTGAACAACATAGTGTGAACAAGAAACCCAAATTCCCATAGACTTTGCTTGAATAGAAGAACACATCCATTTTGGCATTAAACAGCGCAGAAGAAAAAGCAGCAAAAAAGCAGGTAAAAAGCAGGTAAAAAGCAACGTGCGCACATACCCTAAAGCTAGCATAAAATGATAATCCCAGCCCACCTAGATTGTAGACCCAGCCCAGCGCTCACTCCTCTGCACACACTGTCTGATATCATATGGCTGCTGTATAGCAGCAGGTTATCAGCTCTGGCATGATAGCTACCCAAATAATTGGGTTCACTCAATGGAATTAACTTCTTAAGTCCTGCAGTAAAGCGTGATTAGTGAACACATTTTTATTTATCTGGTTTTATTTAATAATTTTTTTCTTTTAGTTATTATTTATTATTATAGCGCCATTTATTCCATGGCGCTTTACAAGTGAAAGAGGATATACATACAACAATCATTAACAGTACTAAACAGACTGGTATAGGAGGAGAGAGGACCCTGCCCGCGAGGGCTCAGTCTACATGCAATGGGTGATGGTACAATAGGTGAGGACAGAGCTGGCTGCGCAGTGGTCTACTGGACTGAGGGCTATTGTAGGTTGTAGGCTTGTTAGAAGAGGTGGGTCTTGAGGTTCCTCTTGAAGCTGTGTATACAGTTTGTTGATGCATATCCTTCACAGGGAGTTTGTCACCAGGTTTTTACTATGTTTCTTCATCGTTCCTTATGGGAGACCCAGACCATGGGTGTATAGCTTCTGCCTCCGGAGGACACACAAAGTACTACACTAAAAAGTGTAGCTCCTCCCTCCTAGCATATAAACCCCCTGGATGACCAAATCTAGCCAGTTCAATGCTTTGTGTTCAGGAGGCACACATCCACATTCATGCATTCTCATCTGATTTTCATTTTAAAGAGTTTGAAGAAAAGCGGGTCCAAGCCTGGACTCTCGGCATGTCCCTTTTCACCCCACTGTGTCGGCGGTGTTGTTAAGGTTGATTTCAAGGCTGGAGCCTTACATGCCGCGCTCCTTCGCCATCCCTCGGGCTCTGGCTTGAAGTGGGAGCCAACACGGTTCTCACTGCTTTGCAGGAGACCGGTCTCCATCCGCAGCCCTTTCAGGACCCTGCCGGACGGAGCACTTATCCCTCAGGGACCTGGCCCTGCGTCTCATAAGTTAAGTATTGAGACGTTATTGTCAGGGGGGTCCCTTGTACTTTAATGTTGGGGAGAGTGTGTTTTGTACTATTTGTGATATTTCCGGCCGGTTCTCCGGTTTTCACCCGAGAACCGCACCGACTGTGCCTGAGCGCCGGCCGCGTTCTAAAATTTAGGCCCCGGCTTCGGCTGCGGCCTAGTTTCGTTTTCACTGCCCCTGCATGTCTGTCATGCAGAGGGACAGTGCGGCGCCGCCCACCGGCCGTTCAGCTCAGGGGAGGACACTCCTCTCTGAGGAGATGTTTCCCTCCCCTGTATATCCCCTTGGCCCTCCGGTTCCCGCTCTTAGGCTATGTCCCGCCCCCCCTCCTCACTCCAGCGCCATTTTATCAGCGTTCTCACACTGATCGGCGCCGGCTGCTGCATCTCTGCAATCTGTCTGGGGGTCCGAGCTGTGGAATCCGGAGGGCACACAAATCGGTCTGGTAAGCCACAACCTCTGGTTGTGGACTTTATTATACACTCTCTGGGGGTCATTCTGAAGGAGTGTGTTCTTACTGCAGAGCCCCCACCTCAGCAGCATGTCTCACACTAGGAGCAAGGCTGCAAGGCTGTACTCGATATGCACTGCATGTAAGCTCGTACTGCCTGAACCGAGCACATACCCTCATTGTGATGCCTGCTCTAACATGGTGGTGCCTCAGCCTGGAGTCTCCCCAGTGGTCCCTCCGGCTGCTCCGGCCCCGGTGGCTGAACCCCCGGCTTGGGTTGAAGTGTTTTCTAAATCTATCTCCCAGTCCTTCGCCGACTCCATGGGACAGCTGTCCCGGACTCTGCTGACCATGCATCAGCCCCCTTTTCAGGGTGCCTCTGCTGCTTCGGCTCGCTCTGCAGAGCTCACAGAGGATTCTTCATCTGCTCCCAGACCCCGTCCTCCTAAGAGGAGATGCAGGGACCCCTCTCCTTCCTCGTCCCGCAGGACGAGGAGGATGTCTTTACTGGGGGCTCGGACGCTACCTCCATGTGCCCCATTGATCTGACCGAGGGTGACGCAGATGTGAGTGACTTGATCGCGTCCATTAATTCTGTACTGGACCTCAATTCGCCAGCATCAGAGGAGCAACCCTCTCTGGCAGAAAAGCACCAGTTTACCTTGCCTAAGAGAACAAGGAGTGTGTTTTTTAACCACTCCAGTTTTCAAGCCACTGTGTCCAAGCCCAGAGCCTGTCCTGACAAACGCTTTCCAAAGCGTGGTTCTGACGACCGTTATCCTTTTCCACCAGAGGTGGTCAAGGAGTGGGCTCACTCACCAAAGGTAGACCCTCCGGTGTCTAGACTCTCAGCCCGGACAGTTGTATCTGTGGCTGATGGCACCTCACTTAAGGATCCCACTGACCGCCAGGTTGACCTCCTGGCCATGTCTGTCTATGAGGCGGCAGGGGCCTCGTTCTCCCCATCCTTTGCAGCAGTGTGGGCTCTCAAAGCCATCTCTGCTTCCCTAGAGGAGATGCATTCCCTCACTAGGGACTCTATGCCTGAATTGGTTGCCTTAACTTCCCAGGCTTCAGCCTTTTCAGCCTACGCCATGTCTGCCATGCTGGAGGCCTCTCACCGCACTGCGGTGGCCTCCGCTAATTCCCTCGCTATCCGCAGGATCTTGTGGCTTCGACAGTGGAGGGCAGATGCTTCCTCAAAGAAGAACCTTGCTGGGCTCCCCTTTGCTGGGTCCAGGCTGTTCGGTGAACAACTGGATGAAATTATTAAGGAGGCTACTGGCGGGAAGAGTACTTCCTTGCCGCAGACTAAAACCAGGAAACCTGTCCAGGGCAGGAACCAGTCGAGGTTTCGTTCCTTTCGTTCCTCCAACTGGTCGTCCGCTAAGGCCTCGGCCTCGTCCACTAACTCAGCCAAGGACCAGAAGCCCTCCTGGCGCAAGAAGCCGCGTCCACAAAAGACTGCAGGAGGTGCTGCCACCAAGGCAGCCTCCTCTTGACTATCTGGCTGCGCCAACAACGTCCTTGGTCGGTGGCAGGCTCTCCCACTTTGGCGACGTGTGGTTTCAACACGTCTCCGATCAGTGGGTGCGGGATATCATCTCCCACGGCTACAGGATAGAATTCTCTTCCAGCCCGCCAAACAGATTTTTTCTACAACTCCCCCCTGCTCCAAGGCCGCCGCCTTCTCTCAGGCCGTGGCATCCTTGCAGGCCAGCGGAGTGATTGTACCGGTTCCCGCCAGGGAATGGTTCAGAGGTTTTTACTCAAATCTCTTCCTGGTCCCCAAAAAGGATGGTTCCTTCCGGCCCATCCTGGATCTCAAGCTTCTCAACAAGCATGTTCAGGTGCGGCACTTTGGCATGGAGTCTCTGCGATCAGTCATTGCCTCAATGACCCAAGGAGATTTCCTGGCGTCCATCGACATCAGAGATGCCTATCTGCATGTGCCAATTGCAGTTTCACACCAGCGTTGGCTACGTTTTGCAGTCGGAGAGGAACATTTCCAATTCGTGGCTCTCCCCTTCGGGTTAGCCACGGCCCCTCGAGTATTTACCAAGGTCATGGCAGCAGTGGTTGCGGTTCTGCACCTCCAGGGGTTGGCAGTGACTCCTTACCTGGACGACCTTGTCAAGGCTTCATCCAGCGCAGACTGTCAGCGGAGTGTCTCGCTCACTCTCGCCACTCTTGTCCAATTCGGGTGGCTTGTCAATCTGCCCAAGTCCACTTTGACCCCGACCTAATAACTCACGTACCTGGGGATGCAATTCGAGACTCTGCTGGCACTTGTCAAGCTGCCCTTAGTCAAACAGCAGTCCCTCCATCTGGCGGTGCGCTCTCTGTTGAGGCCACGCCGTCATTCCATCAGGCACCTCATGCAGGTGCTGGGTCAGATGGTGGCGTCAATGGAAGCGGTTCCCTTTTGCCCAGTTCCATCTGCGTCCTCTGCAGCTGGACATTCTCCGCTGTTGGGACAAGCGGCCTTCTTCCTTGCACAGGTTGGTGGCTCTGTCGCCACAGACCAGGAGCTCTCTTCAGTTGTGGCTTCGGTCCCTCTCTCTGTCTCAGGGACGCTCCTTTCTGGCCCCGTCCTGGGTGATCCTCACCACGGATGCCAGTCTAACCGGCTGGGGAGCAGTATTTCTCCACCACCGAGCACAGGGCACTTGGACTCCGTCCGAATCAGCCCTCTCGATCAATGTGCTGGAAATCAGAGCTGTGCTCTTAGCTCTCGTAGCCTTTCACCATCTGTTGGCGGGCAGGCACATTCGAGTCCAGTCAGACAACGCGACAGCAGTTGCCTACATCAATCACCAGGGCGGGACTCGCAGCCGCCTGGCAATGTTGGAGGTTCAACGCATCCTTCAGTGGACGGAGGACTCCAAGTCCACCATATCCGCAGTCCACATCCCAGGCGTAGAAAACTGGGAGGCAGATTATCTCAACCGTCAAACCGTGGACAACGGCGAGTGGGCTCTGCATCCGGCAGTGTTCCGGTCGATCTGCCGTAAGTGGGGAACTCCGGAAGTGGATCTAATGGCATCCCGGCACAACAACAAGGTCCCGGTTTACGTGGCTCGCTCCCACGATCCTCAGGCCTTTGCAGCGGACGCGCTGGTTCAGGATTGGTCCCAGTTCCGTCTGTCTTACGGTTTTCCCCCTCTAGTTCTCTTGCCCAGAGTCCTGCGCAAGATCAGAATGGAGGACCGTCGGGTCATCCTCATTGCTCCGGACTGGCCCAGGCGAGCTTGGTACCCAGACCTGGTCCATCTGTCCGTAGAGGTGCCGTGGCATCTCCCGGACCGTCCAGACCTTCTCTCACAAGGTCCGTTTTTCCGCCAGAATTCTGCGGCTCTCAGATTGACGGCGTGGCTCTTGAGTCCTGGATCTTGACGGCTTCCGGCATTCCTCCCGAAGTCATCTCCACTATGACTCAGGCTCGGAAGTCTTCCTCGGCAAAAATTTACCACAGGATTTGGAGAATTTTCCTGTCCTGGTGTCGTTCTTCCGGCCACGCCCCTTGGCCTTTTGCCCTGCCGACCCTTCTGTCCTTCCTACAGTCTGGTCTGCGGCTAGGACTATCCCTCAATTCTCTCAAGGGAGATGTCTCGGCCCTGTCAGTGTTGTTCCAGCGGCGTATCGCCCGGCTGGCTCAGGTGCAGGTGCGCACCTTCATGCAGGGCGCATCTCACATCATTCCGCCTTACCGGCGACCTCTGGATCCCTGGGACCTTAATCTGGTCCTCACGGCCTTGCAGAAACCCCCTTTTGAGCCACTTAGGCAGGTTTCTTTGTCTCTTCTTTCACAGAAAGTGGTCTTTCTAGTGGCCATAACTTCCCTCAGGAGAGTCTCTGATTTGGCTGCGCTCTCCTCTGAGTCACCTTTTTTGGTTTTTCACCAAGATAAGGTGGTTCTTCGTCCGTCTCCGAACTTTATTCCGAAGGTGGTATCTCCTTTCCACCTTAACCAGGATATTTCCCTGCCTTCCTTTTTGTCCGGCTCCTGTTCATCGCTTTGAAAAAGCGTTGCATACTCTGGATCTGGTGCGGGCGCTCCGGATCTATGTGTCTCGCACCGCTGCTCTTAGGCGGTGCACCTCTCTTTGTGCTGACCACTGGTCAGCGTAAGGGCCTCTCGGCTTCTAAGCCGACCCTGGCTCGCTGGATTAGGTTGGCCATTTCCAATGCCTACCAGTGTTCTCAAGTGCCTTCCCCGCCGGGGATCAAGGCACACTCGACCAGAGCTGTCGGTGCCTCTTGGGCTTTCAGGCACCAGGCTACGGCTCAGCAGGTCTGTCAGGCTGCCACTTGGTTCAGTCTGCATACCTTTTCGAAGCACTACCAAGTGCATGCTCATGCTTCGGCAGATGCGAGCTTGGGCAGACGCATCCTTCAGGCGGCTGTCGCCCACTTGTGAAGTTAGGTTTTGCCTACTTCTCAGTTTTCTGTTTATTCCCACCCATGGACTGCTTTGGAACGTCCCATGGTCTGGGTCTCCCATAAGGAACGATGAAGAAAAGGAGAATTTCTTTGTCGCTCCATTGGGAGACCCAGACAATTGGGTGTATAGCTTCTGCCTCCGGAGGCCACACAAAGTATTACACTTTAAAAAGTGTAACCCCTCCCCTCTGCCTATACACCCTCCCGTGAATCACGGGCTCCTCAGTTTTATGCTTTGTGTGGAAGGAGGCACACATCCACTCATGCATTCTCATACATAGTTATGTCGGATGGAAGAAAAGAGGGACTCCACGGGGCCCCCGGCATGTTCCCTTCTCACCCCACTATGTCGGCGGTGTTGTTAAGGTTGAGGTACCCATTGCGGGTACAAAGGCCGGAGCCTCATGCCGTCTCCTTCACCATCCCTTAGCGGCTCTGGGAGAAGTGGGATCCTGAACGGTCATCCAGTTGCTGGGACCGTGCTCCCTCCGCAGCCCCTGTGGGAATCTGCCGGACTGGAGTCTATTCAACCTCAGGGACCGGGCCCTGCAACTCTAAGGTACTCTGTGTCCCCATTGGGGAATGTGCAGGAGCGCACGTCCTTCCCGGACGCTGCGGCAGCTGCTGAATTGAGAAGACCGGCGGACTTCCGCGCCGACCGTGCCTGCTTGTCGGGCGCGGTCTCAAATTTAGTCCCCGGCTTCATCGCGGCCTAGTCGCAAAAATCCCGCCCCCGGGCCTGCCTGTCAGGGGTAAGGGCGGAACTGCCGACCTGACGTCGGATGTGAGGGCTGGAGCATCCTGCATGTTTCCTCCCCCCTCAATGATCACTGTGGAGACCCCAGATTCCAGCACTTTCCTGGCGCCGCCCACGGCTCCACTCCTCCCCTGAGATCTTCGGCAGCCATTTTTTGGGCATTCTGCCGGTGGAGGATTCTCAGGAACAGCTCTGCAGCTCCAGGGGACCTAAAGCTGGGAATCTGGAGGCACACACTACGCTTGTTAGCGGTCGGTAAGCCTCACCCGGTGCTGGTGCCGGAATAGATACGTTATATATATATATATATATATTTTTATAATATTTCTGTTCGGTCGAGCTGTATACCCTGTTTTTGCCCATATACCCTCAGTGATCATTCTCCTAGGGGACAACAGCATGTCGTCCACAAGGAGCAAAGCTGTTAAGGCACAGGGGTTTTTTGCGGCCTGTACCTCTTGTGGGGCTATGTTACCTGCGGGTTCCACCTACCCTCACTGTGAGCAATGCTCGACCCCTGTTTCACTTGCTCAGCCGGAGCCTCGGTCACTAGTGGACCCCTCGGCTCATGTAGACCCCCCCTGCTCCCCCTGTCCAGGCGCCAGGGACAGAGTTCTCCTCTTTTGCTGAGAAACTCTGAGTCACTTTCACAATCCATGGCTCAGTCTATGGACAAATGGTCTGCCAAGCTGCTAGAAGCTTTGCAGTCCAGACCGGTCCTTACACAGGCCCCGGCCCCCGTTGGATCGTCACCTCCAGGCCCCTCTCGGTCCGAGCCGCAGCGCGCTCCCAGGTTGGGCCCTAGGTCCCACGCAGAGGACTCCTGCCAGGACCACAGTCCTAGACAGGCTAAGCGGGCTCGCTGGGAATCTTCCCCGACTTCTTCACGCTGCTCGGGTTCCCAGCTTGAGGACTCTCTGGAGGACGAGGCGGACGTCGCAGCTCAGGGTTCTGACCCTGACGTCGCCCTTAACCTTGATACACCTGAGGGGGACGCATTAGTGAATGATCTTTTCTCGTCCATCAACCAGGTGTTGGATCTCTCTCCCCCGCCTCCTACTGTGGAGGAGTCGGCGTCTCAGCAGGAGAAACACCAGTTTCGGTTCCCCAAACGTACACGTAGTGCGTTCTTTGATCACTCTAACTTCAGAGACGCTGTCCAGAAGCCCAGAGCGGTTCCGGACAAGCGCTTTTACTAAGCGCCTTACTGACACACGTTACCCCTTCCGCGCTGAAGTCGTTAAGGGGTGGGCTCAATGTCCCAAGGTGGATCCTCCAGTCTCTAGATTGGCGGCTAGATCTGTGGTATCGGTGGCAGATGGCTCATCGCTAAAGGATGCCACTGACAGGCAGATAGAGCTCCTGGTGAAGTCCATCTATGAGGCCACGGGCGCGTCTTTTGCCCCGGCCTTTGCAGCCGTGTGGGCACTCCAAGCTATCTCGGCTTGTCTGACTGAGATTAATGCTGTCACACGTAATTCTGCTCCGCAAGTTGCGTGTTTGACTTCTCAAGCGTCAGCTTTTTCTTCCTACGCCATGAACGCAGTCCTAGACTCGGCTAGCCGTACAGCTGTGGCATCCGCTAACTCTGTGGCAGTCCGCAGGGCCATGTGGCTGCGCGAATGGAAGGCAGACTCGGCCTCCAAGAGGTTCTTAACCGGTTTGCCATTTGCTGGCGAACGCTTGTTTGGCGAACGATTGGATGAGATTATTAAGGAATCCAAGGGAAAGGACTCATCATTACCCCAGTCCAGACCTAAGAGACCTCAACAACGGAAAATACAATCGAGGTTTCGGTCCTTTCGTCCCTCCACCAAGCCCCAATCCTCTTCGTCCAGCAGGCAGGAGAAAGGCCAGAGGAACTCCTATGCGTGGCGGTCCAAGTCACGCCCCCAAAAGGCCGCAGGAGGCACTGCCTCCAAGGCGGCCTCCTCATGACTCTCGGCATCCCCTAACCGCATCCTCGGTCGGTGGCAGGCTCTCCCGCTTTGGCGACGCCTGGTGGCCACATGTTCAAGACCGATGGGTGAGAGACATTCTGTCTCACGGTTACAGGATAGAGTTCAGCTCCCGTCCTGCGGCTCGTTTCTTCAGAACCTCTCCGCCCCCCGCTCAGGCCGACGCACTTTTTCAGGCGGTGAACGCTCTGAAGACAGAAGGAGTTGTGACCCCCGTTCCCCTTCAGGAACGTGGTCGCGGCTTTTACTCCAACTTGTTCGTGGTGCCAAAAAAGGACGGATCATTCCGTCCCGTTCTGCTCAACAGACACGTGAGAACCAGAAGGTTTCGGATGGAATCTCTCCGCTCGGTCATCGCCTCGATGTCACAAGGAGACTTCCTAGCATCGATCGACATCAAAGATGCTTATCTCCACATGCCGATCGCACCCGAACATCAACGCTTGTTGCGTTTCGCCATCAGGGACGAACACCTTCAGTTCGTGGCATTGCCTTTCGGCCTGGCGACAGCCCCACGGGTTTTCACCAAAGTCATGGCATCCGTCGTGGCGGTCCTACACTCTCAGGGCCACTCGGTGATTCCCTACCTAGACGATCTCCTAGTCAGGGCCCCTTCTCGGGTGGCGTGTCAACACAGCCTTACAGTCGCTCTGACGACTCTCCAGCAGTTCGGGTGGATCATCAACTTCCCAAAATCCAAGTTGACACCGACCCAATCACTGACTTACCTCGGGATGGAGTTTCATACACAGTCAGCGGTAGTCAAGCTACCGCGAGACAAACGGCTTTCTCTGCAGGCAGGGGTGCAATCACTTCTTCGGAGTCAGTCACACCCCTTAAGGCGCCTCATGCACTTCCTGGGGAAGATGGTGGCAGCGATGGAGGCAGTGCCGTTCGCGCAATTCCATCTACGGCAGCTCCAATGGGACATTCTCCGCAAATGGGACAGGAGGTCGGCTTCCCTCGACAGGAACGTCTCTCTTTCCCTTGCAACCAAGACGTCACTTCAGCGGTGGCTCCTTCCCAATTCTCTATCGCAGGGAAAATCCTTCCTACCCCCAACCTGGGCTGTGGTCACCACGGACGCGAGCCTGTCAGGGTGGGGAGCGGTTTTTCTCCACCACAGGGTTCAGGGAACCTGGACTCCGATAGTCTTCCCTTCAGATAAATGTTCTGGAAATAAGCGCAGTGTATCTAGCCCTATTGGCTTTTCAGCGGTGGCTGGAGGGCAGGCAGATCCGTATCCAGTCGGACAACGCCACTGCCGTCGCATACATCAACCACCAAGGCGGCACTCGCAGTCGTCAAGCCTTCCAGGAAGTCCGGCGGATTCTGCAGTGGGTGGAAGCCACAGCATCCACCATCTCCGCAGTTCACATCCTGGGCGTAGAAAACTGGGAAGCAGATTTTCTCAGTAGTCAGGGCATAGATGCGGGGGAATGGTCTCTGCACCCAGAAGTGTTTCGAGAGATCTGTCGCCGCTGGGGAACGCCGGACGTCGATCTCATGGCGTCACGGCACAACAACAAAGTCCTGGCATTCATGGCACGGTCTCAGGATCACAGAGCTCTGGCGGCGGACGCGTTAGTTCAGGACTGGTCGCAGTTCTGACTGCCTTATGTGTTTCCTCCTCTGGCGATGCTGCCCAGAGTGTTACGCAAGATCAGGTCCGACTGCCGTCGCGCCATTCTCGTCGCTCCAGACTGGCCGAGGCGGTCGTGGTACCCGGATCTGTGGCATCTCACGGTGGGTCAGCCGTGGGCGCTTCCAGACCGCCCAGACTTGCTGTCACAAGGGCCATTTTTCCATCTGAATTCTGTGGCCCTCAACTTGACTGTGTGGCCATTGAGTCCTGGCTCCTAGCGTCTTCAGGGTTCTCTCAGGATGTCATTGCCACCATGAGACAGGCCAGGAAGCCAACGTCCGCCAAGATCTATTACAGGTCTTGGCAAATCTTCTTATCCTGGTGCTCTGATAACGGTTTCTCTCCATGGCCGTTTGCCTTACCCACTTTTCTTTCATTCCTCCAATCCGGAATGGACAAGGGTTTGTCACTCGGCTCTCTCAAGGGCCAAGTATCGGCGCTCTCCGTATTTTTTCAAAAGCGTCTAGCCAGGCTTCCGCAGGTCCGCACGTTCCTGCAGGGAGTTTGCCACATAGTCCCACCTTACAAGCGTCCGCTGGAACCCTGGGATCTTAACAGGGTGCTAACGGCTCTTCAGAAACCACCTTTCGAGCGGCTGCGGGATGTCTCTTTATCACATCTTTCGCAAAAGGTGGCCTTTCTAGTGGCAATTACATCACTCCGGAGAGTGTCTGAGCTTGCAGCGCTATCATGCAAAACCCCCTTCCTGGTGTTTCACCAGGATAAGGTGGTTCTTCGTCCGGTTCCGGAATTTCTCCCTAAGGTGGTATCTACTTTTCATCTCAATCAGGATATCTCCTTACCTTCATTTTGCCCTAATCCAATTCACCAATGTGAAAAGGATTTGCACTCTTTGGAGCTGGTGAGAGCACTCCGGCTCTACGTGTCTCGCACGGCGCCCCTGCGTCGTTCAGATGCGCTCTTTGTCCTTGTCGCTGGCCAGCGTAAGGGTTCGCAGGCTTCCAAGTCAACCTTGGCTCGGTGGATCAAGGAACCGATTCTCGAAGCCTACCGTTCTTCTGGGCTTCCGCTTCCTTCAGGGCTGAAAGCCCATTCTACCAGAGCCGTGGGTGCGTCCTGGGCATTGCAGCATCGGGCTACGGCTCAGCAGGTGTGTCAGGCAGCGACGTGGTCTAGTCTGCACACTTTCACGAAACACTATCAAGTGCATACCTATGCTTCGGCAGACGCCAGTCTAGGTAGGCGAGTCCTTCAGGCGGCGGTTGCCCACCTGTAAGAGGAGGGCCGTTTCGGCTCTTGTTATTGAGGTATTCTTTTACCCACCCAGGGACTGCTTTTGGACGTCCCAATTGTCTGGGTCTCCCAATGGAGCGACAAAGAAGAAGGGAATTTTGTTTACTTACCGTAAATTCCTTTTCTTCTAGCTCCTATTGGGAGACCCAGCACCCGCCCCTGTTCCCTTCGGGTTGGTTGTTCTTTTGTGTACACATGTTGTTCATGTTGAATTGTTCTTTTGGTTCATGGTTCAGTTCTCCGAACATCCTTTGGATTGAATTTACCCTATACCAATTCATAAGTTTTCTCCTTCCTGCTTTTGCACCAAAACTGAGGAGCCCGTGATCCACGGGAGGGTGTATAGGCAGAGGGGAGGGGTTACACTTTTTAAAGTGTAATACTTTGTGTGGCCTCCGGAGGCAGAAGCTATACACCCAATTGTCTGGGTCTCCCAATAGGAGCTAGAAGAAAAGGAATTTACGGTAAGTAAACAAAATTCCCTTCTTTGTTTACTTACCGTAAATTCTTTTTCTTATAGTTCCGACATGGGAGACCCAGCACCCTCCCTGTTGCCTGTTGGCAGTTCTTGTTCCGTGTGTTTTCACCGGCTGTTGTTGTAGTCAGAGGTTCCGGTTGTTCCGGGTTTTGCTCTGTCTCTACTTGTGGGTGGATGTCCTTCTTCAGCTTTTGCACTAAACTGGCTAGATTTGGTCATCCAGGGGGTGTATATGCTAGGAGGGAGGAGCTACACTTTTTAGTGTAGTACTTTGTGTGTCCTCCGGAGGCAGAAGCTATACACCCATGGTCTGGGTCTCCCATGTCGGAACTATAAGAAAAAGAATTTACGGTAAGGAAACAAAATTCTCTTTTTTTCTGAGAGCAGAATGATGAGACCCTAAATAGTGATGTCACTTACTGGTCTTCATGCTTGATTTGACTGTTCTGATTTTCTCGGCAGCGGATCTACCAGTTCTTTGAATGCTTCTCTCTGTAGAACACTGCCCGCACCACTGATAAGCAGCTCTCTGCCCCTGTACAGTGTACACTGACAGCTGTCAATCAGTGGTGGGGGCGAGTTACATAGCAGGAGGACTACATGACATGAGACAACTAGTCCTCCAATGCTGATCTCCAGCTGGCTAAAATACTGATTTTATTGAATTTGCAACAAGCAGTAAAGTATGTGACACATCCCCTAGATGTAATGAACACATTCAGCCATTACAAAAGAAAGGTGTATCTAAACCACCAGATGCACAACATTAACAACTGCTATTTGGCAACATATTTACTGATCGTTTAGGCAGGCCGACAACGCTAATGGTGAGCACTGATTGGTCTATTAATCAGGGTGCATAGGCTGCCATTGTTCTCGGCAGCACAGTTCCTGCTTACACGTGATGATGTGTTGCTGAGAGATTAAGGCCGGTTTCACACATCCAGCTTTTCGCTGGATTCGGTGCACACCAGTACAGTGTTTACAGTACAATGGCAGCGCCACAACTTCCGGGTCACATGACAGCATGTGCTCGGTGCTTGTCGTGCTGCCATTGTACTGTATACACTGTACTGGCTTGCACCGAATCCAGCGAAAAGCTGGATGTGTGAAACCGGCCTTAATCAATACATCACTTTGCTTGTTCATAGTCTGACCTGTAACCCACTACACTGTACAATTATCAGAAATGAGCATTTATTAAAAATGTGCATTCCCTAATTGCGCAATTTACATTCACTATAACAATTGAAATCCAACAAATATTTTTTTTATATTGTGATATACCCTCCATTTTATGTTTGCACAAATACAATACAAGTGTACAATGTGTTTTAGACTACTTCATTAGTTATGTTTAGGATTTAATCCAATTAGTTTTGAACCACCTCTAAATTCTACTTTTTTTATTGTGTGTGTGTGTGTGTGTGTGTGTGTGTGTGTGTGTGTGTGTTTTTGGGTTTTTTTTTTTTTTTTTTTTGGCATCAAAATAATTTCCTGTAACCTTACACACTGTAGCACGGAAGCATGTAAAACAAGACTCTAATGTGAATGAGGAGTGGAAAAGCATGTTTGGTGCAATGGAGCCAGCAACTATAACCCAGACAGCACCAAAGACTGCGCCTCCTGCTGACCAGGAAGCCACAAAGCCTCGCTCCGACTCCTCTGTTGCCGCCAACCCCCCTCTGTCCTCCTCACCGCAGGTAATGCTGAGCTCAACAGTGCGGGAAAGATTTTAGGTGTACAGGCCTTAATGCTATAAATCCTAGCAACGTTTATTTATTTTTTGTTTTTAACATATAGATAATCGATATATATAATTGCCTTAGTCTGTCTGTCTTGCTCCAAAATTGTGTCCTTACGGTGACAACCAGCGGATTGGCCGCTGGCTTCGGCATGGCCCTGCCCCCCCAGCATGGATTGGCCGCTCGGCTCGCCCTGGCCCCCCCCCCCATGGATTGGCCGCTCGCCCCGGCACCCTGCACGCATTGGACGCTTGGCCAGGCCCCGCCCCTTCACGCATTGGATGCTCGCCCTGGCCCCGTCCCCCCGCACGCATTCCCCGAACCCACACGGAGACGCCCGACACCCAGGTGACTGCTGCAGCACCCGAAGCCCACACCGCAAGACAAAGTGGAGAAAAGCCACTAGCACACGTGTGCCAGAGCCGGCGTAGGCTGGTATCCATAGTACATATCGGGTAACTATAGAAACCGCTTTCCTTAGTTACCGATGTGTAAGATGGTTAGCTTACCCCGGCTCCCGGCACACGTCAGCACTGTCGCTTACCTTTTCTCCACTTTGTCACATCCGGCGCGCTCCCGTGCACTGTGTACTCTACAGTTGCCGCGCGACAACCTCCGATCACGTATTTTCATGTGACCAGGAAGTTGCGGCGCAGCCACTGTCCTGTACAGTGTACGGTGACACACAAGACACACCGACGCATACACACATAGCACACATGCATGTATACACACACACATAGCAGACACACATGGATACACTGGGCGCATACACACATAGCGCACATGCATGTATACACACACATAGCAGACACACATGGATACACTGGGCGCATACACACATGGCGCACATGCATGTATACACACACATAGCAGACACACATGGATACACCGGGCGCATACACACACATATATGGTGCGCATGTATATACACACACTCACTCACTCACTCACGCACCCAGCGATGCGGTCCCCGGCACTGAAGTCCCCAGCGCTGTTCCTGCTTCCAGCTCCTCAGGGCACTGAATATTCAGTGAGTATAATGAGCGGCGATAAGGAGCGGGAGGCAGCAGAGCCGGAGACAACATCGCTGGAGAGAAGTAAATATAGAGAATATTTTTATTAAAAAGACCCATATTTTCTCTGGGGCGCGCAGCATCCGACAAAGTCAAGAAAAGCCGGATGTGTGAAACCACTAGCTTAGTTAAGTATGATACGAAATCTAGTCAAATATGAGGACTAGACAATATACAAAACTTTAACACAAAGAATACTCAGTCAAAAATGGGTATAGCAAACAATTGGGCAGAACAATGTGTGAAGACAGATTGATTAAAGGACAATGTCTATACACCTAAAAAGAATATACATATACAGTACTTCTTAGGCTCTGTACCCACGTGTGCGTTCTGCACCGCAGCGTAACTGCATGCGTCCTGCGTCCCCAGCGTAATCTATGAATGTGCATAATCCATGGCCATGTTGCGTTTTAGAATGCAGCGATTTGCATGCTGCCAAATCGCTGCGTTCTAAAAAGCAACATGTCACTACTTTTGTGTGCTTTGCATGCTGTCTCCATTCTGTCTATAGGGAGAGGCAGCATCCAGAGCGCACAAATTCTGCAGTCACCGAAGCTTCAGAACGGAGCTTTTCAGCTGCGCTCTGAAGCGGACTGCAGTGACTTTACGCTGCGGTGCAGAGCGCACACACGTGGGCACATAGCCTAATTGTACTTCTGAACGGATGTAATGGTCCAATATGGCCACAAGGTGGTGCCCAAGTAACGACAAATACGATGGAAGGTACAGTCTGTGAAAGATGAGTGCTGTCAACCTATGTTAAGCTGATAAGGTGCTATAGTAACCGATATTTTTGGCTACTGGCTGCCATGGCAAACCATCGTAATCTTATGATAACGTTGTGTTGTCAATGGGGGAACAGCTAAAGATCTTTCTCCTTCTCGGTCTCTTACGTGATACCATGGTTACAATTGAACTTGGCATCCATAATGTTAAGATGAAGATACCGGCCACTACCCATGGTATGTGAGTAATGTGACCACTGTAGCCAATCAGCGGCCACTGAACATTAAGAGACCCAACGGGAGAAGTATGGATTTATTTATTTTTCTATTGACTTCCAAGTTCTTCTCTCAGCCTGGGGCCTTCAATAAGGATGATATTTTATTTATTTATATATTTTTTTTTTTTTTTATTTTTTTTTTTTTTTTTGTGTGGACAACCCTTTTTTAATAAATACCCCTTCCCTTTTATGTAATAATTCATTATAGGTTGGGTCTTTTTAGACTGTTATTCATATATCATAATTACAAAAAATAAAATCAATCCACCTTTACCTTTTTTAAAGGGAATCTGTCACCAGGTTTTTGCTCCCCCATCTGAGAGCAGCATAATTTAGAGGCAGAGAGACCCTCATTCCAGCGATGTGTCACTTACTGGGCTGTTTGCTGTCATTTTACTAAGAATCAATATTTTCTCTGCTGCAGATCTAGCAGTTATACAGAGCTCATGAATATGCTGGACTACCTGGCCGCACGCCAAGTAGTCCTCTAATGATGATCTACTGCTGACAAAACAGGGATTTTATCAAAACTACACTAAGCACAGCAGCCGAGTAAGTGTCATTATGCTGCTCTCAGATTAGGCTGCTTTCACACATCCGTTTTTTCCTGTGCGGCACAATCCGGCACTTTGCAGAAAAATCGCAACCGTTTTATTTTTTGTTTTTGCTGCCGATTGCGGTGTTTTTGCATAGACTTACATTAGTGCCGTATTGTGCCGCATGGGCTTGCGTTCCGTCCGGTTTTTGCCGCATGCGGCAGATTTAGCTGATGCAGCGGCCGGATGGAACGTTGCCTGACGCGTTTTTTTGTCCGGCAAAAAAAAACGCATCCGGCCGATGCGGCACGATTTGCAATGCATGCCATGCGGCAACAACCGCATCCGGCCGCCGCATGCGTTTTTGTTTTTTTTTTATTTGTTTTTTTTTTTTTTTCCACTGCGCATGCTCAGTAGCCTGCCGCAAGCGGCAAAAACCAGAGCGTCCGCATGTAAAAAACGTATGCAAAGGATGCGGTATTGTCGCCACATCCGTTGCATAGGTTTTAGAGCCGGATTGGCCGGCTCTGCTAAAACTGGAGGTGTGACAGCAGCCTTAGGGGGCATAAACCTGGTGGCAGATTCCTTTTTAACATAGGTTTTAAGCTTGAGTAAGGCCCTCACTTCTTTTAGTATGCACTGGAGGGTGTTACTCTGTAATGTCTTGTTTATACAATACCCCTCTGAATTGTAAAGTGCTGAGGAATATGTTGGCACTGTAGGAATAAAAATTAGAATTACATAAAACCCTAAAGTTCTGTCTGATTTATATCTGTCATAGACTACTGAGGCAGTAGGAAACCAATCAAAGAAACCCACAGTGCCGATACACACCAACAACAATACAGCTCAGCCTGCAGCTCTACAAATCCGCATGACTACATGCAAGAGCGAACTTCAGCAGCTCATCCAGCAGAAGCGAGAGCAGTGCAATGCCGAGAGGCTGGCAAAGTACATGATGGAGAACGCCGAATGGGAGAGTAAGCCGCCGCCAACAGGTATGGAAGACATTGAAGAACAATGTTACCATAGTAAACAGACAACAGTCTTAAGAACAGACTAAATTGGGTCAGTCACAAACTGCATATAGTGTGTGTTTTTTGGGGGGGTATAGTGGGGTGTGTGTGGCTTTTTTTTTTAAAAAGTACAGATGTACTTGGCTTTTTGGGAAGGGAGTGTTTTTTACAAGAGGTAAGAGCCAGCTCTGGGGCGAACTGTCTGCATACTAATAAAGAGAATAGATATTCTCTGCTCACCACGCCCATAATCCCGTCATCCTCTCTGCACTGAAGGCAATGCTGAGGTGGGTGGGATTATAGACGTGGGGAGCAGTGAATATTTAGTCTCTTTAATAGTGGATACATGAGATCAACCAGCTTCCTGCAGCGGCTGGGCGATCAGGTGTGTCTGACATTAAAAATAATTCTTTTTCACTGCTCCCCATGACCATAATCCCAGGTGTGGGAAGCAGTGAACATGTCAAAAGCTGATGTCTGAGTATAAACGGGGTGGGGGGGGCGGGCGGAGGATGGCATTGACTTCTTACTCTGCACTTAAACACAAAGTCAGTTCCTGACATCAGAAGAGACCACTGTTTGAGCAGAGAAATTATACTTCCAATCTCTGTGTGTGCCTCTATGGGAGCCATATACACCAGGATGGGCCCATGATGAGGAACCCATATATCAGATTGGGTACCATATATACTGGGATGAGGGACATATAATTCAGAATGGTGGTCATATATACTGGGATGGGCACAGGCTAAGGGACGTGTATACCAGGATGAATCAAATATGAGAAATATGTACTTAAAGATAGGGAACACGTATACTTGAATTGGTAACGTTTAATACAAAATTGGGGCACATTTCAAAAATGTAGCTGCTGCGTGGGATTTAACTACACAGTATGGCAATTTATGCTAACTAACCCCCGTTTGCAGTGCAGGGAGATGAATCTGCATATTGTACATGACCATTTTGCTGCCGGTTTGCCATAGATTTCCCTATTAAGTTATATAGGGTGAAATTTGTTGTGCAAATTTGCGGCATAAATTGGCATGCTACGTATCTAATAATTTGTCGTTGGAAAATGTCATTTAATTACTTGTAAATTTACTGTCTAAAAAATGACCATTGAGTTCTTCCTCCAGTTATTTTGTTGGTTATCCTCAATGACAGATTGAAGGATGTGGACTGCTAACTGGTGACAATCTGTGCTACTGTAATGTTTGCTTTCTCTCTTAGATCCTGTTAAAGGGGTTGTCCGACATAAACTCAAACATTTTTGTTAAGCTAATCTGTGCTGTATTGTCATATAAATCACACCTACATTATTTTTTGTTTTCTAACTTTTGTTCCTCTTGAATTATACCTTTTATTCTCTGCAGCTTCTTGTTTACATTCAGCTCTAGCAAACTGACCACTTCCTGTGCAAAACCTCCCAGTCACAGCTGTCACCACCCAGCATCCGTGTCCAGCCCCACCCCAGTGTCCAGCCGCACCCTCTGCCCGCCCCCTGCACACATTCCCTGTCAGTATATTCTTCCCCAGCACCTGACCTGGTATCACTACAGCATTGCAAATAACAGCCCCACATCGGACTCTGCACCGTACACGCACACACATGGCTCTGCACCGTACACGCACACACATGGCTCTGCACCGCACACGCACACACATGGCTCTGCACCGCACACGCACACACATGGCTCTGCACCGCACACGCACACACATGGCTCTGCACCGTACACGCACACACATGGCTCTGCACCGTACACGCACACACATGGCTCTGCACCGTACACGCACACACATGGCTCTGCACCGTAAACGCACACACATGGCTCTGCACACGCACACACATGGCTCTGCACACGCACACATATGGCTCTGTGCCTCACACGCACACACATGGCTCTGCACCGTACACGCACACACATGGCTCTGCACCGTACACGCACACACATGGCTCTACACCGTACACGCACACACATGGCTCTGCACCGTAAACGCACACACATGGGTCTGCACCGTAAACGCACACACATGGTTCTGCACACGCACACATATGGCTCTGTACCGCACACATATGGCTCTGTACCACACACGCACACACATGGCTCTGCACACATATGGCTCTGTACCGCACACACATGGCTCTGCACCGCACACGCACACACATGGCTCTGTACCGCACACACATGGCTCTGCACCGCACACGCACACACATGGCTCTGCACCGCACACGCACACACATGGCTCTGCACCGTACACGCACACACATGGCTCTGCACACACATGGCTCTGCACCGTACACACATGGCTCTGCACCGTACACGCACACACATGGCTCTGCACCGTACACGCACACACATGGCTCTGCACACGCACACATATGGCTCTGCCAGCCCCCCCATCCCCATCCTTATAGGGAACACATGTGGAGTACATACTCACCTGTCCTCGGTCCCCGCCGCTCCTGCACGTTCGTGCGCTGTCTGTGCTCTGTTCAGCACAGTAGTGACGTCACCGCTGTGCTGCAGATTGCACAGACAGCCGGAGGGACAGTGATGAGAAGCAGTGCTGCGCTGCTTCTCATCAGCACTTTCAAATGTACCGGCATCGGTGATCTGTGATGCTGGTACATTTGAATGTGCGATCCTGGGCAGGGGGCCCGGTGCTGGAGCTGACACCACGGCAGCTGCCGCCAGGCCCCGCCCCCAGGTCACGGACCCCCACAGCAGTGCAGGGGGAGGTTACTGGAGGTGCGGGGGAAATGTGTGGGAGGGTGCAGGGAAGGGGGCGGTGACTCCTCGCACTGTAGACACCCAGCAGGGAGGTGACATGCTGCTCCACATTTGCATGTCAACATGGCCCTGCCCATGTAGACGTGCAAAGACCGGAAGCAGCAAAATCGCGGCAGGAGCGGTCACATGACCGCTCTGAGCCGGGGGAGAGGGGCTGACAGCAGGGCAGGTAAGTGGTCTCTATCTACTTACCTGCCCCAATGTAGCCCAATAGGAAAATAAAAAAAAAAAAGTCAAAGAAGCCGGATAACCCCTTTTAATTCGAACACGACTTTTTAACCAAACTGTACATAAATTCATAGTAGAGGTCAATAGAAGAAACCTTTGATGTATCTTACCTGAGCTATATGCTTATTTCTCCACTAATGAGCCATTTCTTTCTCTGCCTCCTAAAAAAAAAAAAAAAAAAAAAGTTCAAGTCCAGGTACACAAGGATTACAGAATATTCTAAGAACTTAAAGTATGGATACTTAATATTTTAGCATGCGTTGTTAGCTTCCTCTCAGGAGCGTTTAGATAACGATACAGTATTTTTGTAACCTCACTTAAGTGCTCGGCTTTGTCCAATATTTGGACCTTTTTAGAATATTGTAGTTCTTTAAACAGTGTGGGTTTTTCCTAGGATGGCACCCAAAAGGCTTGCTGGTGGCACACTTACATGAACATTGTGGCCCAATAAACCGAATCCGTGTCTCTGATGAGCATTCAGTCTTTGCTACCTGTGCAGATGATGGAACAGTAAAAATCTGGAATAGTGCGAAAATGGAAGGAAAAACCAGTACAACAAGGTATAGTAACCAGTGTCCAGACATTTAAGCTAATACACTAATCATGAAGACTGAATTTCTCTTTTTCACAGCACTGCATTCAGAAAGGTTGGGGGCATATACATCACTGAGAGGCACTGGGAGTATATACATCAATGGGGACTGTGGGGCAGCCGCTGCTCTCATCTATGGAACAGGATCACATTGTGAGCTAACTCTGCTCACAAAGTACATCTTCATGCTGGCACTAAGCAGCGTGAGGAGGTAATCCTTTACTGCATGCTCGCGTAGTAAACACTGTGCTTGAGCTCGCTGTACAAGGCTGGGTTTAAAAAGCTGGCAAAATGCTGCGCTGCTGTCCCTGGGAATCTTCTCGGGGGCCGTAGAAAAGGTAATCTGCCCATGGCCGGAGGTTCCCCACTCCTGATTTACAGAATCCCACTGCTGAAATAGATTAACAGTTACATGCATATGTGGGAAGGGGTTACAGAGATAAGGAACACTGCATTATGCATCAGACATACTACCCGAAACTAGTACAAGCGGAGTTGTTGACTTTATGAATTTAACAAGAAGCCTTCAGAGGATCTTTGGCGATTTTTCAAGGGGTTTTCCCAGGAACAAAGTACACATTAGTCAATAAATCTTGGAAGAAGTTCCACAATTGAAGGTGTTTAAAAAAAGAAAAATAAAAAAAAACAACTGATTTTTATATATATATATATATATATAATATGTGTGTGTATAATTAATCTTTTTATACATGTGTCCCTGCTATGGCTTGGCTGTCTGACCGCTCAGGGACATGGTCTGATTATACCACACCTCCTGGTCCACGAAGGAAGCTAAGTATACAAACCGGATAGCACGGGATCACAGCTGCTGTGATTTTATAACATTTCAATGTCTATTTTACCTCACAGAATCTGCTATAATCCCATACTGTCCTGTGTGTATACATTTTTCTATTTCCCTCCCCCCCGCCCCCCTTCCCGCCCAGGAGAAGTGATCTGATCAGACACAGTACACACCGTATTTCTGACTATGAGGCCCCCCCCCCCCCCTTTCCCATCGCTGAGATCTCTACGCAGTTGCATAGTTCTTTCCACCTGTGTAATTAATGCTGGGCAGGAGAGACTGAGCTGAGCTTCCTAGGGTTAATAGAATGGATCTTTGGTGCACTGGCTGAAGAAAAATAAAACCGTCCCATGTAGCTAACAAGTCAATGTACACTTGGGAGAAGAGTCTGCCTCCCAAGCCCGAGCTCCTGCATTTCCACGTGTTGCTCAGTCTCTGATGCCGGCCTTGTTTTTCCAGTTTTGTTTGGTCAACCCCCAGGCTTGTAGCTGATCCCACAAGAAATTGTCTTGTGCCCTTTATGAACTTTGGTACAAGTTCACCAATGTAAACTGTATTGAACCTTATGTCACTGTTGTGGACAGTATATAATCTTTAAATTTTTTGGTACAATCCTACTTTTATACTTCTACAGTTTTAGGTCCCCTTCACAAGTCAGTGGAAAAGTCAGTTTTTTTTCTGGCATCACTGATGTCCCACGGACCACACTATGGTGTGAGCCGTGAAACACGTACCAGAAAAACACTGACATATTAAACAAACATTTTCAACTCACCTTTCCAGCGATTCGCTGTGCAGCCTCCGCTCTCTGCAGCTCCTGCCCGGCTCATGAATATTCATGAAAGCAGGAACAGCAGACCCGGAAGTAGCTGCAGAGAGCGGTGGGCGGATGCTGCAGAGCCGAGGAGTTCAGCAACATGGACAGCAGGAGTGAAGGCAGGTGAGTAATGTCCATTTGCGATCACGGATTGCACATTGACAACCCACGTGTGCCATGAATCACGGAACACGGAGGGACATGTGCATGTTTTACAAGTCAGTGAAAAATGTCTGTTTCTCTATCGTTTCATTGGGGGACACAGGACCATGGGTTATGCTGCTGTCACTAGGAGGCTGACACTAAGTAGACAGAAAAAGTTAGCTCCTCCCCAGCAGTATACACCCCGAGCCGGAGGCGGGCTTAATTCAGTTTTAGCTTAGTGTCATAGGAGGCTGATGTGGGCCCTCTCGGCCCCCGTCAGCCATTTTGATTTTTGTGTTTTTTCCTTTTTTTCGGCGCCGCTCATCGCTTTCATACCTGTCTTCTCGTTTTCTGCAGGTATTCTCCTCATCACTCATCCTCTGCAGCCCTGGGTCGCAGGGGCTTGAGACTTCGGGCCCTCTCCCCCGCCCATCCCCGTGGTACCACTCCCGGGTTTGCGCGTGTGGGCAGAACCTCATGGGTACCCCTGATTCGCCCTGCGGTATCACCCCAAAGGGCGTACAGGGGCATACAGCAGGGACGGGACCCCCGCAGCGCGTTTGGAATCCGACGAGGCCCGCATCGCTGCTTTCTCCTGCAGGGGGGGCTCCTTTCCCCCATCCTGATGTCCACTTCACTGCCATCAGCACGCTGCTCCCCCGGAGCCCGCAGTCTTCCAGGACGGGGGCGCTGCACACAGGCAGGGGCAGAGCGCCCTGCCTGCACCGCATCCATCGCTGGGCCCGGCGCCGCTGAGATCAGGTAGGACCCTCCTACCCTCTTATCCAGGCAGCTGCAAAATTGAGGCCCCGGTCTGGGCTCCGCGCCCCAGCCACGTCCCAGCAGTCGGCGGTGCACACCGGACATCGCTGCTGCGCCACCACTGGTCGCAGGTAGGACCGCCTGTCTCTGCCTTCCCGCGCTCCGGCAGCTCCAAAATTTAAGCCCCGACTGCGGCATTGTCTCCAGTGTCTCAGGCCCACCCTCCGCTGCAGCGCTATTGGCCGCCGGCCGCTCAGCCCCAGGCATCACAGTGGGGGCGGTGGATGTTTTTTCCCGCTCTCCTCGGCCCGACTCCAGCCTCCTCAGCGTCCATTTTAATATATATATATTATATTATATTATATTATATTATATTATATTATAATGTTGCCAAGTGTTTGTGTAGGCGCTGTACATGTTCTGGGTGTGGCGGGGGGTGAGAGCGGTGTTGTATGTGTGTTGCGTTGTGTGTGTGTGTGTGTGTGTGTGTGTGTGTGTGTGTGTGTGTGTTGCGCGGTTTGTGTGGGTGTGGGGTGTGTGGTGTGTTTTTGGGGAGGTATGTTTTGTGCAATGTGTGTGTTGCGTGGTATGTGCGTATATGTATGCCGCGGTGTTTGTGTGTTGGGTGTTGTGTGTGTGCAGCGTTGTCTGTGTGTGTGGGTGCCTGTGTAGGGCGGTGTTTGTGGTTCCCAGTGTGTGTGTGTGTGTGTGTGTTGGGGGGAGGTGTGCACTCCCCATCGTGCTCCATCCCCCATGCTGCACACCCCCCATCGTGCTCCATCCCCCATGCTGCACCAGCCTCTCTGCCCCCAGCATCAGCCTCTCTGCCCCCAGCATCAGCCTCTCTGCCCCCAGCATCAGCCTCTCTGCCCCCAGCATCAGCCTCTCTGCCCCCAGCATCAGCCTCTCTGCCCCCAGCATCAGCCTCTCTGCCCCCAGCATCAGCCTCTCTCCTCCCAGCCTCAGCCTCTCTCCTCCCAGCCTCAGCCTCTCTCCTCCCAGCCTCAGCCTCTCTCCTCCCAGCCTCAGCCTCTCTCCTCCCAGCCTCAGCCTCTCTCCTCCCAGCCTCAGCCTCTCTCCTCCCAGCCTCAGCCTCTCTCCTCCCAGCCTCAGCCTCTCTCCTCCCAGCCTCAGCCTCTCTCCTCCCAGCCTCAGCCTCTCTCCTCCCAGCCTCAGCCTCTCTCCTCCCAGCCTCAGCCTCTCTCCTCCCAGCCTCAGCCTCTCTCCTCCCAGCCTCAGCCTCTCTCCTCCCAGCCTCAGCCTCTCTCCTCCCAGCCTCAGCCTCTCTCCTCCCAGCCTCAGCCTCTCTCCTCCCAGCCTCAGCCTCTCTCCTCCCAGCCTCAGCCTCTCTCCTCCCAGCCTCAGCCTCTCTCCTCCCAGCCTCCAGCCTCTCTCCTCCCAGCCTCCAGCCTCTCTCCTCCCAGCCTCCCCCCTCCCTCCTCCCAGCCTCCCCCCTCCCTCCTCCCAGCCTCTCTCCTCTCTCCTCCCAGCCTCGGCCTCTCTCCTCCCAGCCTCGGCCTACACCCTCCCAGCCTCGGCCTCTCTCCTCCCAGCCTCGGCCTACACCCTCCCAGCCTCCCCCAACATCAGCCTCTCTCCTCTGCCGACACTCACAGATCCGATCGCATACACTCACGCACACCCGATCGCATACACTCACGCACACACACATTGACGATATTGCACATACGCGCTCATACTCACAACATCCGGAGATACCACATGCTTCTGGCCATGTGATCCTCCGGCAGGTCCTGGAAGCTCACAGCACAGTATCGCGGCCGAGAAGCAAGCGATATCTCCGGATGCTGTGAGTGTGTGGATGCGATCTGGTGTGTGTGTGTGTCTGTTATGTGTGTGCGTGTGGATGTTCCGCCGCTGCAGGACCTTGATGCGCTGGTAACTATGCTACCATGGTTACCAGCGCATCACGTCCCCCACTCGCACGGGAGCCCACACCAGCATACGGCGGCAAACCCCAGCAATGCGAGGGTTTGTGTCGGCTGGGTTGGCGGAGTATGCTGGTGTGGGCTCCCAGGGGTACAGTACTCACCTGGTAGTCGTGTCTGTGTCAGTTCGGGGGATGCGTGCGGGGGGCGGGGCCAGAGCGAGCGTTCATTGCGTGAGGGGGGCGGGGCGTGGCCGAGTTGCCAATACGTGCAGGGGGGCGGGGCAAGAGGCCAATCCGTGTGGGGGGGGCGGAGCCTGTGCGAGCGGCCGGCCAATCAGTGTGGGGGGGAGCCAGGGCGAGCGACCAATCCGTGCGGGGGGGCGGGGCCATGGCGAGGCCAGTGGCCAATCCGCTTTGTGTCACCGTAAGGACACAATTTTGGAGACAGACAGACAGACAGACAGACAGACAGACAGACAGACAGACAGACAGACAGACAGACAGACAGACAGACAGACAGACAGACAGACAGACTAAGGCAATTATAGATATAGATATAGATTATATTATATTATATTCCCGGTCAGCAACCCTTATAACAGGGAAATTTAACTCAAAACAGCCACAATCATATATTGATAGTGTTTTTTTTTTTTTCTATCAAGGGTTGAGTTTACTATAGTATATGTAGATATATATATTAACTCTTCAGGTGCTTATTCGGGCCAACTAGTTTGCATCATAGATACAATATTCCCCCAAATTGACATCTCAATAGGGTTAGTATATAGAGTACTCAGAGCTTGAATAGTTAGTTATCCCGGACCGTTGAAGGTCAAGATTGCTATACCCTAAATTGTGAATTTCCCCAAATGATGTCGGTTTTTAGTGATTACAGCCACCTCGGCCCCTGACACTGCAGGCCCCGGTATCCCGCCCCTGTCGGCTGGTTAGCGCCCCGGCCTCAGGCCATAAATCCCCTCGCTGACGTCCCTCGGGTTGGTGCGCATGCGCTGCGTCCCTGGCCGACGCTCTGTCATACCTCCACAGGACTGGCGTGATCCCCTCGGGGAAGTGAGTCCCGTACCAGGGACTTTATCCACTGCTCGAAGCGGGCCCGCCAGATCTAGTCTTCGGCGGCCCCCCAGGTTTCACCTTCATCCCCAGGTCCAGACTGCCGCTCCTCCGGAAGCCTTTCGACCTTTCGGGTGATGGCTCAGGCGTACCGCCTCTGCTGGATTCCGAGCAGGCGCCTGATGGTCGGCTTATGACGAATAGCCTGGTAGAAACGGTGAGTCAGACCATAAAGGTACGGAGAGTCCTCTTCTCCTCTCTGAGCACACAGGTCTCCTTTCAGACGTCTCTGGCGGACCCATGATGTATTCAGTGGACATCCAGTGGACATCCAGTAGTTCGCCGAGTTACTGCGTGATCACAGCCAACAACCAGATACGTCGTTTGCCAGCGGTAAGTCTTGTTGTTGTCATTATCCCTTCTCCAAAGGGCTCCGGAGAGAATGGGCATGCTACCCTGTGATCGACCCGCCAGTGTTCCGCCTGGCTTCTCATCCCTAACGTGACGTCTCTCAGGGACTCCACGGACACCCTATGCAGCGGACTACGTTCCATCTCTGCCGATTCAGAACTGGTTGACATCTTCGGTGAGTACCTTCTCAACACAGCCCTGGTGTCTGCCAGCGGCACAGCTTAAGCCTCTAGCAGCAGTGTGACCACCCGTTGAGCCCTCTGACTCAATATCTGGAATGCGGAAGCGACCTCTAAGGAGCCGCTGCCTTCCCTTCCGCTCTTAGGGGAACGTCCTTTCGGAGATAGGCTAGTCCAGTTGATCCCCTAGGCTACGTGAGGGAAGAGATTCATTTCCTCCCCAGCATCGGCCCAGACGCATCCAGGTGCGTCGCTCCACCGCCCGGTTCCAGTCCTTTCGCGCCTCAACCTTTTTCAGGGCGCTTCTATCCCACCAATAGTTCCTCCACCTTGCGAGGCAATGGACCACTTCCATTCTTAAGAGTCCTTACAGAGATCATGGCGGCTGCCATGCCCATCCTACACTCCAGAACTGTTATAGTCACTCCGCCCTGGGACGACCTGGTGGTCAAGAGTTTTCCCCTCAAGGATTGTCGTCTAGGTGTTTAGGTAGCCATCGTCACCTTTTCGCTACTAGAGTAGCTGATCTATCGGAAATGGTCTTCTCAGACCCTGGCCCGGCGGATCATCCCTTTTAGGCACGGTATTCAATACCGTCCAAGGTCAGGTACTCCTCACACAAGAGTAGTTCTCTTCCCTGCACCGAGGCCTCCGTACTCTCTGCCATCCGCACCCGGTTTCCATCGGTTTTGGTATGCGAGTCCCCGGTCAGTGGACGGCGGGGATAGAGGCGGTACACTGTACCCAGTTTTCATCGTCTGCCCTTCCAGCGGGCCCTGCTGAAGAAGGGGGTCAAATCTCTCCTTGCTATGGACCGCTGGTTCCGTCTATCACTGGTGACCCGCCATTCCCTTCCTAAGGGACCAGTCTTCGCAACCTCCCTTGGGAGGGTCCCTTCTCTTCTTCTTCTCCTCTGGAGGATAGTGTCCACTGTCACCGATCTCCAAGGCTGGGGTGTGCCTTCCACCATCCCACAGCACAAAGCCGTTGGACACCTCTAGAGTGTTGTCTCCCTATCAACATTCCGGAAATCAGCCATCCGGTTAGCCGGGCTACGATTTCAGCACCGGGACTGGATTGCCCAGTCAGGTTCCAGTTGGTCCATGCCACAGTGGTGGCGTGCATCATCCACCAGGAAGGCGCAACGAGTATCATGGCAATGGGTGAAGTCAAGAAGATCTTCCACTGGGCCGGGCCTCTTCACTCTCTAATCTCGGCAGTGCACATCCCTAGCGTGGACAATTGGACGGCCTCTTTTCTCGGCAGGGAAGGCCTTGCGTCAGGCAGATGGTTCCTCAACAGAGAAGTCCCCAGCCAGATCTTCGGCGAAGGAAGACTCCGGTCGGGGACCTAATGGCCTCCCGATTCAACTATCAAGTCCACGGTTCGAGTGGTGCTCCCTCCACCTGGTCTAGGTGTCGACGCCCTCGCCCTGTCGTGAAGTCAGTTCAGGCTCCCGTGCATCTTCCCTCTGCTTCCCAGGATTTTAAGGGTTCTCCAGAAAATCAAGGCAGAAGGTGGCGCCAGAGTGGCCCAGCCGAGCATAGTTCGCAGAACTCGCTCAGCTCCTCGCAGTTGCCCCGTGGCACCGTACAGACCGTCCTCTCTTCCACCAAGGCTCAAAGGTCCTAAATTTGACGGCCTTACTAGTGGATCCCGGGTACTACCCAGGGAGTCACCCATCTGGCTCGGCTGTATCGTCGTCCACTAGAGACGTGGGACCCTTATCTGGTGATGGGTTCGCTTCAAGGTATCCTGTTTGTACCTTTCCGAGTTTCCTCCTGTTCTCACCTGTTTTGGAAAGTGGGTTCCTCGTTGCCATCACGTTTTTTACGAAGGGCGTCAGAGCGGGCAGTCCTCTCTGGTCCTTTTTCTCCCCCTTTTTTCTGGTCCTCCACCTGGAAAGGCGGGGGTGCTCCGGCCAGACCCCTCTTTCTGTCCAGGGCTGTCTCGCCGTTCCACCCAGATGACGAGATTGGGTTTCGGTCATTCTGTCCTAGTCCTTCTCTCAGCCTGAAAGGGGCCTGATTTCCTCTGGCCCTGGTACGAGCTCTCAGTTTTTGTTAAGTTCTCAGGACCGCACCTTTCGGTTACTCCGACAGTCAGTTCATCCTTCTACCCGGTCCCAAGAGGGGCATGCCGGCATCCAAGGCCAAGATTGCCACCTGGATCCAATTCCGCTATATTTGAGGCCTATCGCATGAAGAACGGATCCCCGCCTCGGGCAGTGAAGGCGCACGCTACCCGTGCAATGGGAGCATCTTGGACGATTGGACTTCAGACGTCGACCGGCCAGGTCCGCGAGGTCGCCTCCTGGTGTAGTCTGCATACCTATGCTAGGTTCTACCATGATCACACCCAAGTATCGGCAGAGGCCAGTCTTGGTGTAAGTTTTGCGGGCGGCAGTAGCACACCTGTAACAAGGTAGGTGCTTGCAGGTCTGGGTCAAGCCCGACAGGGGGAAGCTATTTCCTACCTATCTCCGGTGCTTGTTCTCTTCCCACCCAGGGACTGCTTTTGGACGTCCCATGGTCCTGTGTCCCCCAATGAAACGATAGGGAAAGAAGGATTTTTGTGTACTCACCGTAAAATCTTTCTCGGAGTCTTCATTGGGGGACACAGCACCCACCCTGCTTGTCTTGTGTTACATATTGCCTGCCTATTGCCTCAGTGGTCCATATTCCCAGGCCACTTGTCGCACGGTGACTTGGTTATAATTTTTACTTTGACTTATCTATGTTTGTTTTTTGGTTCTCCTCCTACTGCTTGTGCATTAAACTGAATTAAGCCCGCCTCCGGCTCGGGGTGTATACTGCTGGGGAGGAGCTAACTTTTTCTGTCTACGTAGTGTCAGCCTCCTAGTGACAGCAGCATAACCCATGGTCCTGTGTCCCCCAATGAAGACTCAGAGAAAGATTTTACGGTGAGTACACAAAAATCCTTCTTTTCTCCGTGCAGAGTCATGGACACGCGTGTACGCTGCACGGAGACACGTTCAGTGAAAAATCACTGATGTGTGAGCAGACCCATTGATTATAATGTGTCTGTGTATGTCAGTGATTCTGGTACGTATAAATTTAAAAAAAAAAAACCCAAACGTACCAGAATCACTGACATGTGAAGGGGGCCTAGAATAATTCATTACCCCTTTTACTATTGAGCACCAAGTAAGGAGCAGATCTGAAGCCAACCAACATTAGCCCCACATTACCACATATCCAATTGTGTAGCTTTTTTTTTTTTTTTTATTATCTTTATTCCAACATCTATTCATTAAAATGCACTTTGTTGTTGGACAACTCCTTTAAGGCAGTGACATTATTGTACGCGCAGCCTTATACATTTTACTGTAAGTTCTACCAGCTCATGCCTGCTTGTGACACCTCTTTACATCTGCACATCTAGGAAGGAACATGAGAAAAATGCATGAAGTTTGTGAACCTATCAGTTTAGTAAGCGCTACAAATTATTGGGATGATCTTCTGAGATACTCGCTGCTCTGTGTTTCACTGACTATCCTATTTATGATTTAGGTCCATAGTGACTTATTCTCGCATCGGTGGAAATATTAAATCTGTGACATTCTGCCAAGGATCACAGTACGTAGCCGTGGCTTCAGACAATGGCCACATTCAACTTCTTGCAATTGAAGCCTCTAAACCCCCCAAATCGCCCAAAGTTCACACAATACAAAGCAGGTATGTTTTATTGCTATACTGTTTATGGTTTTAAGCTGTCTTCAGAAAGGGATCTATGGTTTAAGTCCAGATTCTTTTGTGATGCAAATGTATTTTTCGGACTATAAAATGCACCGGACATTAAGACGCACCCTGGTTTTAGAGGAGGAAAATAAAATTTTAAGCAAAAAATGTGGTCATGACACACTTATGGGGCGAGGATCTGCTGCTGACACTGTTATGGGGTTAATGTCCCCTAATTCTCTAAGATACCCCATCCTGGTAATGATCCTCCTGCCTTGTATATATGATCCCCATCCTTGTATATATTTGTCATTCATCCTGGTTTGTGACCACATCCATGTACCGTAGATGCCCACATCCTGTTATGTGCCCCCATCCTGCTATAAACCCCCATCATGGTATATGGCCTGCATCCAGTGGCACAAAAAAAAATAAATGTTTATACTCTCCTTTCCTCACTCCACCCAGCATCGCTAGTCTTCCTGTCTGTGCCAGCAGCAGGGCCGCTGACCTGTGTGGACCTGTGCGCACAGGGATGATGTCATCACTGTGCGCACCGCTCTCCAGACCTCAGCGAATCGGCAGACAGGAGGACATTGTGATGCTGCAGGGATCGGTGGCTGGTGAGTATGTCGTACGTATTCGCTGATGACACGCGGGGGGCAGTGAATATAGCCACACATTATCACTCCATGCTGTAGTTGCCATGGGTGATTACCGGGCTGGCTGTTAAATATGTGTGCACCTCCCGCCCACCTGTCAGCGCCGTCTTCAGGGCTGAGATGATGGATGTCGGGATGCAGTGCATATGAAAAGTGATAATGAGCGGGCCCACGTGTGTGTGTGTGTGTGTGTGTGTGTGTGTGTGTGTTGGTTTTTTGTTTTTTTTTTCTGTTTAAACCATCTTTAGCAATCATGCAATTTTTACATTGGTCACTGGGGCTCTTCTTTCAAGAAGAGTTTACAGCAGTTGCCTTATCAGCAAAGGCAGGATTAAATGACTGGTAGCGCCTCTATATACAGGGCTAATAACACACAGCATCTGATAACCGATAGAATCCACCAATCAAAATAGACAATGTCACACCTGACCCTGTTCATTGTGGCTAATGTTCATGTATTGTTTCCTGAAATTGGAACTTAGAGTTTTTTTTTTTTTTCTGGCACTGGCCAGTGTGAACATTGCAAAATGTATAGTTTTAGTGAAAAGGAGTAAAAAAAAAAACCCTCGAAATATTTTAAACCTTTACTCCACTGCTTTTTAAACAGTAGGGTTTTACTTTTTGCTGCTGTTGTCGCTGACCGCTCCACTTCAGCAGGTAAATGCAGACTTTAAGTTTTTATTTTTGGATGAAAATTAAGATTATGGATAAATTTTGATGTATATTGGATCCTTTACACTCTGTGGCCTTTACATTGGCTTACGGGGGGGAAAAAAGAAGCATGCAAAGCCACATTTTTCACAATAAGCTCCATACTTTGTATACTGGATGCTATATACAGGCTGCTCCCAGTGTGACCTGAGCGATGGTAACAATGTGATGAATTGTACAAGCTACAAAGCTGCCAATCGTCATCTTAATGCAGAGTCTGCCTTTTACATTGTCACTCAAGAGTGTGTGTTCAGACTACAATTCATTTATGCAGATCTTTTTGGGGGGATTCTGGCTTACCCCCCCCAGGTTCAGGCCACGTGACATACTGTGCCCCCTGAAAACAGCTACAGTTCTCTAGCGTTCTGCATTTATCCATGGTTTTAATCCAAAGTTATATTTTCACATTTTTGCTTTTTTGTCTCTAGGTTTTTGGATCCACGAGAAGAGGGATGTGTAATAGATATACATCAGTTCAATTCAGGATCACAGTCTGTACTGGCTTATGCCACAGTCAATGGATCGCTTGTTGGGTGGGATCTGAGATCTTCTAATAATGCTTGGGCATTGAAACATGACTTGCGTTTAGGGCTAATAACCTCTTTTGCTGTGGATATCCACCAGTGCTGGCTGTGTATTGGTATGTTTCCTTTTAGGCCTAGATGTGCTCACTGTGTAAATTAACCATATTGTTTACTTTTTTTTAATGCAAGGTTTCTAAGGAAAAACCAATGCTGTCAATATAGGAGAACATATAATGTTTAAAGGGAAACTGTGAGCAGAAATTTTGCAATAAACCTAAAAGATTCCCCCTCTGCAGCTCCTGGGCTGCTTTCTAGCAAGGTTCCTGTTGTTATTGTGCCCCCTTTGAGACCAAAATAAAGACTTTATAAAGTCTCACACTTTTTTTTTTTTTGTATGCAAATCTTCTTTTTTTTTTTTTTTTTTTTTTTATTTACACGGGGGCGGGCTGTCTGGCGTCCGTTAGTCGCCCTCCTGCCGCTTTACGCTGTCCCCCATTGCTCATTTCCATACCTCAGGACTCCGCCCAGTGCTCCCGAGATCTCGCGCATGCCCCAGTGCCACTCTAGCGGGACCATGCACTGTGCACAGTGTGACCGCTGGTGACGGGATTGCGCAGGCGTGAGATTATGGGCGGCGCTGTGATTGTCATCAGCAAGTACCCGCCCATAATTTTGTGCCCACGCTTTCCCCTCTGCCTCCACCGTTCTGCGCAAGCGCTGGCCAGATAACCCCACGTCACCTCTTACCCATCTTTCTCTGGAGGAGGAAATAGATGGGAGGAGCGGAGCAGCATAACAGTGGAGGCAGAGTGAAAAGCGAGGGCACGAGATTATGGGCAGGTACTTGCTGATGACAAACACAGCGCCACCCATAATCTCACGCCTGCGCAATGACGTCACCAGCGGTCACTGCACAGTGATCACTCCTGCGAGAGTGGCACTGGGCATGCGCGAGACCTCGGGAGCACTGGGCAGCGTCCTCAGATATGGAAATGAGCAATGGGGGACGGCGTAAAGCAACAGGAGGACGACTAACGGACACAAGACAGCCCGCCTCCGTGTACATAAAAAGATTTGCATACAAAAAGTTAAGACTTTATAAAGTCTTTATTTTGGTCTCAAAGTGGGCACAATAACAACAGGAACCTTTCCAGAATGCAGCCCAGGAGCTGCAGAAGGGGAATCTTTTAGGATTATTGCAAAATTTCTGCTGACAGGTTCCCTTTAAGTATCTATGTGGAAACTATGGGTGTACGCTGCTGCCCCCAGGAGGCTGATCCTAAGTATTACAACTTTCATAAAATATCCCAGCCTACTGGCATTAGGCTGCTCAGTTTAGCTTGGTGTCTCGTTGGAGGCAGGCCCAATTCTGGACTCTGCTGACCAGTTTTTGTGAATGGTGGTAAATTTATCTTCTCTTGAATCCTCCTGGATGGGGAAACAGAGGGGGGGGGGGGTGTTTTGTTTTACTCCATACCTGGCTTTTGATAAACCACACGCAAAGAATGTCTGTTCACTTGTGTTCATGCTAAGAAAAAAAATGTGTGATCTGAATAATGAGACATGATGTGGATGTCTGCTGGCCTCATTTTACTACTTTAGAGAAAAGGGGGCACAATATAATTCAATCCAAAAAGTTCAACAGAAAGTAAGGCTGGCGGGCACTGCATTGTTTGTAGCATTAAGGAGTTAATAGTCAGCTTTGAGATGTCGTAATTGAGGGGTATTAAGATTTTCTCTGGTTTTGGTGACCGCTTTAGTTCACTGCTCAATAATACTTAAAGTTTTTATTTTGCTTTTTGATTATTTTTGCTGACTTTCTTTTTTCTTCTATAGGAACCAGTAGTGGAACCATGGCATGCTGGGACATGAGATTCCAGTTGCCGATATCCAGCCATACACACCCAGCTCGGGCAAGAATTCGGCGTCTGCTAATGCATCCCTTGAGCATGCATACAATGTATCAGTCTTGGGTTATAGCTGGTAAGTAATTTCTTCTTAGACTCTCTTCAGTAATCATAGTCTGCTGACTATTTTGTGCTTGAGTTGGTGATTTGCATACTTGCAGTCACATGCCAGCCAAATTCACTCTTGTGCTTCTTTCAGCTCTCCTATATTGATAGTTGCTGCATAAGTCTAGTTGGCATGTGACTGTCAACTGTATGTATGTCATTCATTCGATCACATGACTACCCAATTGCACAGGAAATGTAGAATTGTGGAATGTAAAATTGGAGAATTGTTCTGATTGCGTTGACTAAAGGCTGCTTTGCACACTGCGATATCAGTACCGATATCGCTAGTGTGCGTACCCGCCCCCATCTGTTGTGCGTCACGGGCATATCGCTGCCCGTGCCGCACAACATCGCCCAGACCCGTCACACTACTTACCTGCCCGGCGACGTCGCTGTGACCGGCGAACTGCCTCCTTTCTAAGGGGACGGTTCGTTCAGCGTCACAGTGACGTCACTGAACCGCCGCCCAATAGAAGTGGAGGGGCGGAGATGAGCGGGCCGTAACATCCCGCCCACCTCCTTCCTTCCGCATAGCGGCCGGGAGGCAGGTAAGGAGAGCTTCCTCGTTCCTGCGGTGTCACACGGAGCGATGTGTGCTGCCGCAGGAACGAGGAACAACTTCGTTACTGCTGCAGTAACTATTTTTGAGAATGGACCCCCATGTCACCGATGAGCGATTTTGAACGTTTTTGCGACGATGCAAAATGACTCCTAGGTGTCGCACACAACGGCCGGATGTGACCAATTCAGTGACCCCCAACGAGTTCGCATTAGCGATGTCGTAGCGTGTAAAGCCCCCTTTAGACTGGAAAACTCCAACTATGTTCAGAAGGTATGAATTCAAGTGTTTTTGTTTTTTACATTTTTATTTTTTTTTTTTTTTTTTTTTTTAAGACCGCTTGGCTACAGATTCTAGTTCTGAAATGTCAAACATGTGAAGTCTGGATAGCTGGGGCTTCACACACTGACATCCCCTCCAATCACTAAAATGCTGGAGTGCTCATATAAAGTCTATAGAGTCCGTGTTGGTGTAGAGCAGCACTACTGGTCAATCCACATGCCATATTCTACAATAAACTATCCACTTTAACGCATCCAATTACGTTTTTTGCGTTCTCTTCCCACAGCCATTTTTTGCACAATGAGTTGTACTCGTGAATGTCACCAGTCATTTTACCTCAATGTATTGGAAAATAAGAAAAAAAAAAAGCCACAACTCCCAAGTGTGGCAAAATTGTTAAGCAACCCCCCCCCTCCCCCCCAAAAAAACAAAAAACAACCAAAACATGATTTTAGTTATATGCCATAAATTGGTGAAAAAATTAACTGGTAATATGATTCCCTCATCAGTACAATTTTGGCGATACCAAGAATGTCCTAATATTTTTTTATTATTATTAAAAACAATAAAAACCCTGAAGGTTGAAAAAAAAAAACCAAAAAAAAAAATAGGTTGTAGCCATTTTCTGAGACCCGACACTTTCATTTTTCAGTTGGAGCCATGTGTTTGTTTTTTTTTGTTTTTTTGTTTGTCGGATGATACGGTGTTTTTGATAGTTTTGGGATAGTTATGACTCTTGGATTGTTTGTTACAGCACTTTGTGGTATTGCAGCAACCAAAAAAGTCAGTCCTTTTGGCGTTCTTTGCATTCCCCCCATTTATAGTATTTACGAATTGAGTAAATTTTTACATTTTGATACCATCCATGTGTTGTTTTTTTTTTTTTCTTCCACTCTTGCTTTTGTTAGTCTCCTTATGGGACTATAACCTGCAATCATTGCTTGTGTTATATAGAGGAATGCCATAGCATCGCTGTATATACACTGTGTGCCAAATTATTAGGCAAGTTGTATTTTACCGGATTTTTTTTATATTATTGATCAACTATGTTCTCAATCAACCCAAAAGACCCAAAAATATTAAGCTTTGACATTTATGAAAGTTGGAGGTTTTTTTTTTTAGATTTGGCTATTTTAGGAGGATATCGGTTTGTGCAGGTAACTATTACTGTGCAGAATTATAAGGCAACTTAATAAAAAAACAAATATATTTCCATCTCACTTGTTTATTTTCACTAGGTAAACCAATATAACTGCACAAAATTTAGAAATAAACATTTCTGACATGCAAAAACAAAGCCCAAAAAATTAGTGACCAATATAGCCACCTTTCTTTCTGATGACACTCAACAGCCTACCATCCATAGATTCTGTCAGTTGCTTGATCTGTTTACGATCAACATTGCGTGGAGCAGCCACCACAGCCTCCAGACACTGCTCCGAGAGGTGTACTGTTTTTCCTCCCTGTAGATCTTACATTTTATGAGGGACCATAGGTTCTCTATGGAGTTCAGATCAGGTGAACAAGGGGGCCATGTCATTATTTTTTCATCTTTTAGACGTTTACTGGCTAGCTACGCTGTGGAGTAGTTGGATGCATGTGATGGAGCATTGTCCTGCATGAAAACCGTGGTGTGTGGTTCCCCCACCCCCCCTCCCCGATACCGACTTCTTCCTGTAACACTGCTTGAAGAAGTTGTCAGAAACTGGCAGTAGGTCTGGGAATTGAGCTTCACCCCATCCTCAACCCGAAAAGGTCCCACAAGTTCATCTTTGATACCACCCCATACCAGTATTCCACCTCCACCTTGCTGGCATCTGAGTCGGAGTGGAGCTCTCTGCCCTTTACTGATCCAGCCTCTGGCCCACCATCTGGCCCATCAAGAGTCACACTGATTTCATCAGTCCATAAAACCTTTGAAAAATCATTCTTAAGATATTTCTTGGCCCAGTCTTGACGTTTTATCTTATGTTTCTTGTTCAAATAGTGGTCCTTTTTCAGCCTTCCTTACCTTGGCCATGTCCCTGAGTATGGCACACCTTGCGCTTTTTGATACTCCAGTAACGTTGCAGCTCTGAAATATGGCCAACTGGTGGCAAATGGCATCTTGGCAGCTTCACGCTTGATTTTCCTCAATTCATGGGCAGTTATTTTGTACCTTTTTTGCCCAACACTCTTCTTGCAACCCTGTTTGCTATTTGCCATGACACGCTTCATTGTTCGGTGATCCCGCTTCAAAGGTTTGGCAATTTCAAGACTGCTGCATCCCTCTGCAAGACATCTCACAATTTTGGAGCCCGTCAAATCTCTCTTCTGACCCATTTTGCCAAAGGAAAGGACGTTTCCTAATACGTATGCACACCTTATAGAGGGTGTTGATGTCATTACACCACACCCCTCCTCATTAGAGATACACATCACCTTATTTAATTGGTGGTTGGCTCTCAAGCCTATACAGCTTGGAGTAGGACAACATGTATAAAAAGTATCATGTGATCAAAATACTCATTTGCCTAATAATTCTGCATGCAGTGTAGTAACATTCCGTCTCCATTGAAGCTCTGCCACAGGCATGGTTTCAAAGGAGCGCTGTAATGACAAGAACTGAGGTCTTGTCATCGCAACCCATCGTTGCTCTACGATCGTATCAATGTGCGCTTAATATAGCATGCCGCTGTCAGAGGTATATCAGGTTAACAATCCTGGGCTGCGCTTTGTGTTACCCATGATTGTTAGATGCGTGCCTTGACTGTAACGCACAGCCATTACCTGCAGAGTGTGCGGCCCACTCCATTCACCCGCTTCCAACTTGCTCTGTACATGTACACTTAAGGGGTTAACAAGTACATGTTTACTTTGCAGATAATCACGTTAATGTCCATTTGCATTTTTCTAAAGAACTGTGTCCTACGGGAAACCCTCCATCAGAGACGCAGTTGTAATTGTTTTTTTTCCTGCCTGCTACATAATAAATAATCATTGGCGTCACTAGCTAATTAACCCCTGTGTCTTACGGCTACATGACCGAATATTTGGAGATTACCAATCATTATTCTTTCCCGATTATAAAGTTGAGTCCTCTGTCAGATTTATCTATTTAATTGGACTCTTGGCTTTTAGCAAAGGTCTAACGTTCATGCCAAATAGCCACGTTATTACAGAATCGCTCATAGTCTGTCTTTCAATAGCACCCTGGAAAATGAGCCAAGTGGTTCCTGTTAATCTGACATTAATACTCTGGCGTTCATGCTTTCTTGATTTCCTGAACGCAATCTGTAATTTGACCTTTGGTTTGCACAGAAGCCAAAGTATTGGAGGAATTAAAGGAACATTTTTGATTTTCTGGAATAAATATCTCACCGCAGTATTTCGGTTCCGTGGTTTGATTTTATGGCAACTGTATCATTAGCACATCTGTGATGTGTTTGGTTTAATTATTTTTATTAAACCACTTAATGTAAAGGACATGACAATAAAACTGAATATACAGAAGTCTACAGTCAGAAAAAAAAAAACAGGTTACAACATGCCCACAGGGGCGGGCTGACATGCTATTCAATTCAGCGTCAACAGCAGTGACGTGTGCACTTGTGACCACTGATCAGAAGTCTCGGACCTTCTGGTCAAGCTCACTATATCTCTCTGAAGCTGGGACACGTAAATCCAGCTTCATAGTGCTCATGACCGGCAGTGCCCTGGCTTTCAAATCAGTGGGCACAACAGACACTGGTATGTGTGTCACAGCTGGTGATGCTGCATTGAATAGCATGTTAGGACGCCCTGAGGGTATGCTACCATTCTAAAAGGAAGGAATGAGCACCGGAACTAATGCTCTTGTGACTAGTCCCCTCACTCATTAGCATATGATAAAGGATCTTTAGAAATACTTTTTCTAAAGATCTCTTTATCTATGCTAGTGTATACAGGGACAGTTAGGCAGGGAACTGCTTGTGGTTCTGGGTGCATATTGCACCTGACGGGTTCCCTTTTAATCATTTTGCTGTCAGGATAAATGTCCAGGTGGGAGAAGATTCTGTTTACTAATAATTAATAAATAATATATAATTTAATCCTGTTTGTACAAGGGTTAAACTAAGACTTCCCCTTTTCTCTTCCGACATCTAGCTGTTCAGGGCAATAATGAAGTCTCTATGTGGGACATGGAGACTGGCGATAGAAGATTCACTTTATGGGCTAGCAATGCTCCTCCGCTCTCAGAACTTCAGGTATGGGTCTGTTTATCGATATTGTGGTGCAGATTGTTACATCCAGCAGATATGTGCCAATGTTTAAAGTTCTGTGTTGTGGACCACAAGTAATAGGATTTCTTAAAGTTTCTTTTGGGTTTTTTTTCAGTCTCCTCCCAGATTTTGAGGAGCCGTGTTTGCCTGACGTGATCTTATGCTGCACAGGTCTTGTTATAGATGCATAAATCTGTGTTGCCAATATAATTTACTTATCTTGACTAAAGTCTGTCAAAATTGACAAGATCAGTCTATGGTTTTATGAGGTCCTCCCAACAGATTTAGCGTTACAAAAGAATTTGGCATGTGCAATTTCCATAGATCAGTCCATTTGTACTTCCTGGAGAGGGATCAGGAGGAGGACAGGTGTCGGGCAGTAGAATATATGAGCGCTCGGATGAACCTAGGATTCCTGTTTATGGAGCAGTTGGGAGAGATCTGTAGGGTGAACGATCTGTGTGTGGGAACCTTTTTAGAAGATACATGACTGTTTTTCTGTGGCCCTTAGTGTGACTGAGGCTCATACATATTACCATTTTCTGTCTGGTAAGACTCTAGCGAAAGAATGTTAAACCTTTAGTCGCAGTGACATGAAGGCTAGTGATGAGTGAGCACTACCATGCTCGGGTATACAGTATTCGTAATGATTATGTAGACACTCGGACGAGCTCTACTCGTATACCAAGTATAAAGGAAGTCAAGGGGGAACGCTAACATATTTTTCTAGAAGATCTTCCGGAAAAATGCTTGCATTCGCCATTGACTTACATTATTCTTGGCAGACGAGTCACAACGGTCAGAGCATCCCGACTGCTTATTACGGGTATCTGGCATGGTGCTCGTTTATTACTAATGAATCCCTTGAATGGAGCTGTGTTGCTGTTCTCAGCACGGTGAAAAATGTATACTTAAAGAGGTGGTTCACACTTTTTCATTACCGGCCATATCAATATTATCTTGAGAAACAAGGTTTCTCTCAAATACCTTGTGTTGCCAATAGTGTCTGTGGGCGGTGCTATTGCAGTCTGCTCACCCCCCCCACCCCCTCCGTGTGACCCCCTGGCTTCGTGATCTCTGATGTCTGGTGGTGATACTTCAACTGAGGCGGGCCGCAGTCTTCCTGAGTGTTTGGGCTGTGGGCGATGTTTCACCGCTCGTCACAGCCCAGCATCTCCCTGCTTTCTCTTTTTCTGCAGAGAGCTGCAAGCAGGAGCAATGCTGGGCTGTGACGAGCAGTGAAACTCCGCCACATCCCAGTGACTCATGGAGACTGGGGCTGGCCGCAGTGATGACAGGTGAACAGGAAATTGACATGACATTAGATGACACGAAGCCCGGGAATCACGCGAAGGGGGTGAGCGGACCGCAATGGCACCGCTCACAGGCACTATTGGCAACACAAGGTATTTGAGAGAAGCCTTGTTTCTAAATGTTTCTCAACATTATATGAAAAGGGGTGAACCACCTCTAAGTGCTGGGATTGGTGTAAGTCCCAGCAGTCAAACCTTCGCCAATCATAAAGTGGTGACCTGTCCTAGTAACATGCCTTTACTTTCTATGACTGGCAGTCATTTATACCAACAGTATTTTTTATTAACCAAGAAAATGGTTTGATCATTCTCTTCTATCTAATATATATATATATATATATATATATATATATATATATATATATATATATATATATATATATATATATATATATATATATATATATATATATATATATATATATATATATATATATATATATATATATATATATATATATATATATATATATTATAATTATAATAAAAATTTTTTGTTCTGTTATTTCCATTGTGTTTGTACTACTCCACAGTTTTGCTGGAAGCTGATCCCATAATGCCCCTTTTTCTATTCCTTTTACAGCCCTCACCACACAGTGTTAATGGAATTTACTGCAGTCCAGCCGATGGCAACCCCATTTTATTGACTGCAGGGTCTGACATGAAAATAAGGTGGTCTTTATTATTATTATTTATTATTATTATTTTATTTTTTCTTTTGTTTCTTAGACTTAGTCTATTCAAATGATTACCCAATATTGCTTCATGACATTTATATTGGAGTGAGCAGTGGTCTGGGGTCCAGATGTGAAGTGTAGAAGTTTCCTAATATGCTGTCACTATTGGCAGTGTCGTTCAGCAGTAAAAGAGTCGAGATCATATACTGCCAGGGTTTATTACTCTACACAGATTCTGTGGACAGAATATATTAACAAATTGTACTTATACATTGAGTGAGCACTAGATGAGGTTTCCTGCATATGTCAAAGATATCATTTCGTCATGTACTTTAGACTTTGTAATACTTTGTAATACCATGTCTTGTAATGTGTGGTGGTTTTTTTTTTTTTATTTTTTTTTAAATGTATTTAAGATTTTGGAACCTGGCCTGTCCAAAGAGATCGTATATTATCGCAGGAAGCAATAACACTCAGCCACCGGTGTCCTATTTCAGCAAAATAATAGAGGGCACAGAAGTTGTCCAGGTAAAACATCATTTCCTTGTAACATACAATGTTGTGGCATTTAAAGCACTGCTCCAGAAGTGGGGTGGTGCTTTAAATCTAAGTACCATATAACCGATCTTATTCTCACCCTCCGGCGGCTTCATCTGTTATCTGCAATGCTTTGGTGGGTCTTCTACCTGTTTGTGACCAGCCGTCTGCTCCAGTTTTTGCTGGAGAATGCCAGTAGTCACCACTCGATGCAGCTCTTGGGGCCTGTGCACACTAGTGTTGCGAAATCTGCATGCCTATCTTGAACCCAGTAAAGTCTGAGATTTCTGAAGTGCTGTGCTCACATTTTGTGGTGGGGTATTTTATATAAAAAAAAAAAAAAAAAAAAAAAAAAAAAGTCTCTCAATGTCCCAGACAATAGTGGCTCACTGGCCCTAGCTGATTTCCACTCCCTTTAATTGTGTTTTATACTCCTTCAACTATTTGTTGATTAGATTACTGCCATTAGTTTTCCACTCTGCCTGTATTGTTTTCTCAGATATCTCTTTTTTTATTCTTGACTATTTTCAGAATAACAAAGTAACAAAACTATTTCCAATTTTTTCTTTTATTCTGTATAGGAAATTCAGTGCAAGCATACGGCCGGGCCTAGTGAAGATACCCCACGAAGAGGAGCCGAGTCATTGCCAGCAGGACACCATGATATTATTACAGACATGGCCACCTTTCAAACCACACAAGGTTTTATAGTAACTGGATCACGAGATGGTATTGTGAAAGTGTGGAAATAATGTCTTAAGACTAGATCTCTGAAAAGTACCACCATCATATATGGAAGCCACCAAGGTTTCACTTATTATTGGAGCTCAAGACTCTTTGATATAAGATGTAGAAATCTGGTGTGAAAGCGCAGAAAAGTGTTTTTGTTTTTTTTTTTGTTTTTTTCTTTTCTTTCGGATATGTTCTCTTAATCTTGATTTGCAAACGTGCTGTCTCATTCCCATGTACACAAACTGTAAATTGCGGATACATAATATTTAAAACCTTTGTTAGTTCATATAGTAATTTAATAACCTGTTTACATATCCTAATGTATGGATATTGCACTACTGTTCATATACTGCTAATAAAAATAAAAAATGAACTACCTGCTTTATCAAATTTATGTAGTTTTAGGCACCAGCATGTAAAGTAGTTCAGACCTCAATGAAAAAAACTTTTTTAGAAATGACCAGGGATTGAGGCATGGCATTCACTAGATCTTCATAGGTTGCAACTGGAATCCTCTTCCATTCCTCCATAACATATCGCTACAAAAAACAGTTTGCATGTAATCTCTCTATTTTTTAGGGTGTTGAAGGGTTGTCCTAACAATAAGGTGCTACTCCATAAGAAATGCACTTTATTTGCCTGTATAATGAAGTGAATTGCCAGTGGTGAAAGGGTTAATACCTGGGCTCTGCATCAGTAATGGGCCTCTCTAGTAACCATGACAACTGTTAGGTCATGAACAGATGTCATAAAGAAGATTCCATAAAGTTAGGGCGCACTGCCAAGATCTGGTCCATTACAGACCTTGACCACCGCATGTAATGTGCTTACCTTGGTGTAATTTGGAGGTTCTAGCATGGAAAGGTGTTGTCTGCTTTATATACCCCCAAGGTATAGGAGGGTCATAGAGGGATATTCCCAGCACAGGATCCTCTGTTACCCAGAGCAGAGAGACCCTCTACAAGGAGCAGCTCTCAGTTGGTAATTCATGGACGGACCTATGACTTTAATTGGTGCTTTATAGGTTAAGAAAGGGAGGAAGGAGTATTCATCCTATTAGGGGATATCCATAGTGAACAACCCCTGTAACTAAGTGTACAACCTTTTGAGAAATGGATCTGAATCTGTACAGGAAAAAATTGTACATTCACCTGGGCATTAAGATCAACAGAATTAGTTCTAGCAATCAATGTGGTGACCGATATCGCAGCCAGATCTCTCCCACATCCAGTTTATCATATTTATAGTTTATACAAGGGGCTTGCTGATAAGTATTTGGCTTTATGATCTTTTTTTTTTTTTTTGTTTCTATGGTAACGAATGTTGCATCACATGAGTCTTTTATGTGGCTAAAATATGTTTTCAAAATTGTGTTTGCTTATGGCAACAGTGTACTATGCACGTGGGAAAACTGTCAGGGTCTAATGTGGTATTCACAGCAACTGAGAGCAGAGGAGGGATAAAATGCTTGTTTCTGCAATGAAAGTCCGTGAAAGATATTTATGGTGATATGTCAGACATTGGGGGATCAATGCCCTTCTTATTCCACAGTTAAGAACTGGGTTGCCAAATTTAAAACTGGCCACTTCAGCACCAATGATGAGGAACTTCCTGGATGACATAGTGTGGTTGTTCCGGAGAATGTCAATGCTGTGCACAACATCATACTGGAGAATCGCCGAATTTCAGCAAAAGCAATAGCAGACATCATGGGGATTTCCCATGAACGTGTTTGTGTCATTATCTGTGAACGTTTGGACATGAGGAAGCTATCTGCAAAGTGGGTTCCCAAATGTTTGACAACAGATCAGAGAAACATGCGAGTGATAACTTTCCGGTCCGTTTTGTCAGGGTTTCCAGACTGATGGGAACTTCCTGGATCGACTGGTCACTATGGATGAGACCTGGATTTATTTGTATGACCGTGAAAATGAGGTACAGTCAAAAGAATGGAGGCACAGTGGTTCTTCTCCTCTTACGAAGCTCAGGGTGCAAAAATAAGCCACTAAGGTGATGGCGTCTTTGTTCTGGGATAAGGAGGGCGTGCTGCTAGTGGACTACCTTCAAAAGGGTTCCACCATCAATGCAAGATATTACATTGAACTTTTGGACCAATTGAAGGCAGCTCTGAAGGCCAAAAGGTGCAGCAAGCTGTCCAAAGGAATCTTGTTGCTGCAAGACAACGCCTCCGCTCACACTGCACAAGCAACCACGGTAAAACTGGCAGAGTTGGACTTCCAGTTGGTTTACCACCCACCATATTCACCAGATCTAGCTCCCTCCGACTATCATCTGTTTCCAAACCTGAAGGAACACCGCAAGGGTTCCAAATTTCACACCATTTCTGATACCATGACTGCTACGGATGCCTGGTTTGAGGCACAACCGAAATCCTTCTTTCTGCTAGGCTTACAGAACTTGTAATACTGATGTAAGAAGTGTGTTGACATCAGTGGAGAGTATGTGGAATAAATGTAAAGTTTCATCATCCTATCTCGTTTCTTTCTGAGTAAAGCCAAAGACTTATCGACAGCCCCTCGTATTTGCACATTTTACCCAATGTACAGAAAATGACAAATTCTTTAACTCTGCTATTCCATCTTTTATATATCGGCACTAACTCTATAAGCCCAAGGGAAGGGCTGTCCTTCAGCCATGGTTTCCTAGAAGTTTCCTCCACAGGGGGTTTTGCGTGCTGCAGGGTGACTCTTTGTGAGTCGGGAGTGTGGCAATTGCGGTGTCATGTGAATTTAAATAAAGGTGTGACTGATACCTAATGAAGTGCTTTGTGTATTTATTTTATATACTTCTGATGTATTCATTTTGTTTGGAAGCTGTAGTCTATCACATATCACAAAGTCATACCGCTGGACGACATCTGCGCGTACAGGACCCTCAGCTACTCAATAAAGGCATTACACTGTTTCTAAATTTGCAAGGAATAAGTAAACATGTACATGAGATTTCAGAAATCTCATCCACTTTGCTGGGACAACAAAATACTGTGTCTTTTGCAACAGAAACATGAAGAAAAAAAACAGCAGGAACGTGAAATGTGAACAAACATGCCCTTAATGCTTGCAGTTTTCATTGTTTTCCTGTGCCATACACTGCTAAATTAACCTTGTGTGGGTCACTTGGTTATGTAAGACTCAAACAGCAGAAGATGCAAATGTTAAAGGGCTAGTCCACTACTTGGACAACCTCATCTCATTATCTAGATTTGCCTTCATTAAAGTAAAAAAAAAACAGCTTATACTCACCTCTCATGTCAGCCCTATTCTAGCGGTTTCAGTACTCTCTCTCCTGTGGCGTATGTGAGGTTTCTATGCGAGCACTGCACTTAATCACTGCCAGCTTCCCTCCCCCTGGAGAGCGAGTGCTGATACAGCTGCATCTGCCCCATAGGGGAATATAAATGTTTTTGTTTTAATGTGGGAAAACATGGGCAGTGATAAGGGGTGGTCCGAGTAACGGATAACCCCTTTTAAGAACTTTTAAAGATCAGCAGGTGAATCTAGAAAATAAGTGTGTGGCACCAGTACTTCCACCTATGTATCACATTAGTAGCGTGAGGCTGTAGGAGAGTGGACTATGACCTGCAATCCCCTGAAGACGTCATTGTTGATATGAGTGTATTTGTGTATAGTGGGGTTAAGATGTTTGACAGGGCTGAGAGGGTTACCGAGAAGAACTGGCCCATAGTGAAAGTGATAGTGTTGAATGTTTCCTGATTTTAAGCAGAGTTGAGTATAGGGAGACTGAATTACAGTTCAGTGAAGAGTGTGGGTGGAGAGGAAGGACAGGTATAAGTAATGGGCAGGAGGAAGTAAAGGTGACCGAAGACAGATTGAAGCTATATAGCGCCATTGAATCAAACTGAGGGACCAGAGAATACCCCCCCTCATCAAGCAGGCGAGTGTGGATGGTGGCAGCATTGACTGACTGTTAATGACACTGGGTGTTAGACTCAAGGAGTAACCCTGAAGTAGTAGCAAAGCCGTGTAAGGCCCTGTGCGCACTGGAAACTACGCAGGGTCTGAAAGATTACCGCACCCGCGGTAAAAATAGCGGCAAACCGCACCCGAAAAGAGCATGCGGTTTTACCGCGTGCGGGTTGGTACATGTGTTTTAATGCATTCACTGCAATAAGGCATATTGAAAAAAAAAAAAGAAAAATGTTAATTTCCTTCGGAGATAGATAGTAGATGGATAAATAGATAGACAGAAGAATAGATAGAGGGATGGATAGTCCCTGTGAGGACACGCTGCATTTCTCCCGGCGGTAGTGTGTTCACATTACCGGCCGTGGGAAGTGACCTGTGGTTACCTCTGCTGTCTCGTTGCGAGGCTGTATTCAGCGCTGTCAGTCGCGGCTGGATGCAAGCATCGCAGGATGTGGATTATGCCAGAGCTGTGCGTTTGGGAGGGGTTGGTGAAGGGGTTAATAAAGGTGTTGGTTTTTCACTTTACTTACGGGCTGTCATGTCAGCTGTTGCATAGACACTGCCATGATCAAGCCTGGACTTAGTGGTGGCGATCCGCCGCCATTAACTCCTTATATTAGCCTGATTGCCACCGCATCACGGCAACAGGAAGAGCCAGAGACACTGCGGTACTGCCGTGTAATGGATGCAACAATCCCGGGGCAGCTGCGGGCTGATATTCTGGGCTGAGGGGGGGGGCCGTTAACCCTGTCCCTCGCCCTCCCCAGCCTGAGAATACCAGGCCGCCGCTGTGTATTTACCTCGGCTGGAAGGTAAAAATACGGCGGAGCACACGTGTGTTCTTGTTTTTTTTTTTTTTCCCCCTATATGTCCGTTTAAGTTGTATGTGTTTTCTAATATATATGTATGTATGTATGTGTATGTATGTATGTATGTATGTGTATATGTATGTATGTATGTATGTATGTATGTATGTATGTATGTATGTGTGTGTGTGTGTGTGTGTGTCTATGTTGACTCTCTGCTCCGCTTCCTCTTCCTGTCATAATGACATCACTTTCCTGCAAACCGCAGGGCAGCGATGAACATTATGTCCAGAAACTGCGAAATACCGGAGGGAATAACGCAGGAAAACGCATTGAACCGCACAGAATTTGCTGCCTGCGTTATTCCCTGCGGGATTTCACGATTACATTGCAGTCAATGGAGTGACATGCCGTAGCGACGTGCGGAAAAGAAGTGACATGCAATTGTTTTTTGCTGCGGTAATCCCGCAGCAAAACATGCAGCTGTCAAAATCCGCCTAGTGCGCACAGCATTTTTTTTTTTCTCATAGGTTTTGCTTGTGAATCACTGCAGAAATGTTATGAACATAACATGCAGGAAATCCGCGGCAAAAACCGGCAAGTGCGCACAGGGCCTAAGGTAGTCTAGTCACATTGATACACATGGACGCGTGTGGTTTCCTATCCAGGGGGATAGCAAGACGCTAACTGCCCCCCATCTTCCTTAGTAGCCAGTGTGAACTGGTCTGACACCGTAACAGAAGGTCTGTGGTAAGATGTTAATGCCTTGTAAAGCAAAGTGTGAAACCCGTTACAAGAAAAGTGAAATGGTGTTTGAAACGTGTCACAAGTATACTATGTGCAGTTTTTAACCGTTGTGGACTCCTCTTTAACCCAGACAGCAGAACCATACAGTATGAGCGAGACAATTGTTAAACCTTCTTGTGATCAAGAAGTACCACAGTGGCCAGGTAACATGTCCACACCGTCTCCACCACCCTTGTATGTAGCGTGCCTGGGCAAGCAAAGCCGTGAAGTCCTTGCCGATACTACCACTCCACACCACGTTACAAGGTCCGGGGCAGACACTTGCACTAGAGGGCCTGGGTGCAACAAGTGTGCAGAGGTCCCTTCTCCCCTCAATACCAAACCTACACATGTGATAATATACATACATATTTACATATATAGAGCAATTGTTAACTTGATGAATAATGTGTGATATTTTGTGTATGTATACGCAAATAGCTGTATTCAATGGAGATACTCTACATGTGGCGTGTGTGCCATTTCCAACACAGAACCCACATCAATATATGATGACCTGTCATGGTTCTGTTGTTTTGATCGTCTAACCTTGAGATAGCATTTACAAAGAACTTGACACTCCAAGATAGGTGCAAATAAACAAATATTTTATTTGGAAAAGCCATACAATGTAAATATTATATGACGTTTCGGTTTAAAATGAGACCTTCATCAGATGCAGATTGCAGAACAGGACAAAGGAAATAAACAGAACAAAGTCTGTAGTAAGATCGCTGTGGTATGGCAGAACTTGCTTGTGGATATAAGGCAAAGATCCTTCTCTCATTGTCCTGACTGCAGATGATCAACCTAACATCATTTTTTTTTTTCTTTTCTCCCTCTCTGCTTCTGTTCTGACATCGTCTAGTGATATGGAGAGGCCATGATATGGAGGTCCTATAACGCTGATAATTCCCCAGTCTAGGTTTATTTTCTGCAGATTTTTCCATGCCGCTTGTAAATGAGATTGTGTGCAGTATACAGAGCATTTTTTTTCTTAGAAAATCTGCTCCGTATTCTTTTCATTTGATTATTTCCTAACAATGACAATACTTTACAGGAACACATGTATAACAATGAAAACAACAAGAACAATGTATTGACCACCGTGTTACCTTCATTACAAACACAAAGCTTTATTTTTTACAAATATTTTGTTGTAGAAAGTAATACAGGAAAATTTCCACAATTTTCAAAACTTGATTTAAGAGACCTTTCCTGACACTCACTCGCATATCATTAAGAGCTTGGTTCCACTTCCATATAGCTTCCCATGTGAGAGCATCGGAAGCGATATGCTAATGACCCTTTGCTGCGAGCGTCAGCCGAGGGTCATGTGACTGATGCGATTTTGCGATCGGATCACAGGTGCGGAGAAGAGGGAGGGAACACTTTCTCCCATCTCCGCTGCCTGTCTCTGCGTATATCGCACTGCAGTCGGATAATATAGACTTGTATGGGGGTGCGTGAGCCGAGAAATGCTGCCAAACGCAGCATGCTGCGATTCATTTCTCAGGCTGATATGGCATTAGAAAACAATTGCAGACAGTTTTGTACTGGTGCGAGTGCAATCCGATGTGTTATTGGATTGCACTCGTCCGCGCAAAACACAAGTGGAACCGAGCCCTAAGGCTGATGATGGACATAGAGATTCCTCTGCCCCCGAGAGTGTTCTCATATCTTTTACTTTTATGGACACCTTGTGAGAAATGGATGTAAATGGAAGATATTTGCCATAATATGAAAGGATTGTGTCCAAAATAATTAAAAGAGTTAGTAGTATAAATTCTGAGTTTGTATTTTTTCATAGGCTTCGCTATAGAAAAAAATACATGAAAATAGGGCCAAGAATGAAAAAAGAAGCCAAGAAAAAGACTTGTGAAGGCAACCTCAGGATGGTCTAAGATGTCTGTATACTGCTGTATTACTACTCCCATTCACTTCAACTACACAATGTACAGCGCTGTTGTGTTCTAGCTCCTTACATAAGTTGATTTTCTTCTTACTCACAGCTGGTTAGTGGGGGTGTCATGTGTTTTATCCCACCATCTAATATTGATGATGTATCCAAACATCAAAAAGTCCTGGACACGATTATTAAAATACAAACATACAGCAGCCTTTTTAGGGTATATTCACATATTGTGGATTTTATCTGATCTTTGCTGGAAAATATATTTATGCCATGTGTGTAATGTGTATATTTCAGTTTTAATGTGTGTGTATATATGTGTTTGTACTTCATGTATGTACTTGTGGGAAGATATAGGTGTTTGTGCTTCATGTACTGTATGTACTTGTGGCAGGGGCATGATGAGGAGAAAGCTCAGTCAGTGCCTACCCTGCTGTGTTCATTGGATAAATAGTTACTAGCTGTATTGGCCTTAATGGTATATTGCTTATGTAAAACCAATGCTCAATACTATGGCAAATATTCCTCACTGTAATAAATACATGCATTAATGGTCATGGAGGTGTTACACAAATTAAGTACCAAAATAGTCATCACATGTTTTCATTAGTGCTTGCCAGGTGGGACTACAGTAGTTTCAGGTGCCCATGGCAAGTGCAGTCAGTTTTTATACAGGAAATCCCATTAATGCAATTGTATGACTTGCATCACATTCTTGTTCTAGATATCTTGAAGGTTCAGATAATTAAATCTTTACTACTAAGTAAAGTTATAGAACTTTTACCGATAACTGTATAGACTAAATGCAAGCTTGGAAAACCCAGGAGTGGAAACTTTTAAAGGGAGTCTGACACCCCAAACCAGTACTTAAAGCACTTACAAGTATGTATGGGCCTTAGCCCCTATAGAAATCGTATTTGTAGCACAGATTTTAGTGGTATATCTGCCAGAAAAAAAATGTATTGTTATGCAAAGAGGCTTTGGTGCCCCCCTGAATGGTGAAGATTTTGGTGACCCGTTACGCCCCTCAATTTGCATACTGAGCATTTTGTCATATCACTCAAGCGAGTGTTGCCTGAAGTCCATCAACTATTCGCATAGAACTAAATATTTTTTTTTCTGACAACTAAACTACTAATATCTTTGTCCCCCTATTAACCTGTATGAGTTGTTTAATTAGCATTTTGAAGGGGACAGACTACATTTATGAACAGAAATCTAACGTATTAGAAAAGTACATAGTCTTTCATTCTACAATGGTGAACGTTTTTTTTTTTATGGGAAACTGAAATCTTATACAATTTCCAAGAAATGATGTTTGATTTGTAAATCATCAGGAGCAACAAGTATATTAGTATATACAGTGCTGGCCAAAAGTATTGGCACCCCTGCAATTCTGTCAGAGAATATTCAGTTTCTTCCTGAAAATGATTGCAATCACAAATTCTTTGGTATTATCTTAATTTAATTTGTCTTCAATGAAAAACAAAAAAATATTTGTCATAAAGCCAAATTGGATATAATTCCACACCAAACATAAAAAAGGGGGTGGACAAAAGTATTGGCACTGTTTGAAAAATCATGTGATGCTTCTCTAATTTGTGTAATTAACAGCACCTGTAACTTACCTGTGGCACCTAACAGGTGTTGGCAATAACTAAATCACACTTGCAGCCAGTTGACATATATTAAAGTTGACTCAACCTCTGTCCTGTGTCCTTGTGTGTACCACATTGAGCATGGAGAAAAGAAAGAAGACCAAAGAACTGTCTGAGGACTTGAAAATCCAAATTGTGAGGAAGCATGAGCAATCTCAAGGCTACAAGTCCATCTCCAAAGACCTGAAAGTTCCTGTGTCTACGGTGCGCAGTGTCATCAAGACGTTTAAAGCCCATGGCACTGTGGCTAACCTCCCTAGATGTGGAAGGAAAAGAAAATTTGACGAGAGATTTCAACGCAAGATTGTGCGGATGGTGGATAAAGAACCTCGACTAACATCCAAACAAGTTCAAGCTGCCCTGCAGTCCGAGGGGTACAACAGTGTCAACCCGTACTATCAGTCGGCGTCTGAATGAAAAGGGACTGTATGGTAGGATACCCAGGAAGACCCCACTTCTTACCCCAAGACATAAAAAAAGCCAGAGTTTGCCAAAACTTACCTGAGAAAGCCTAAAACGTTTTGGAAGAATGTTCTCTGGTCAGATGAGACAAAAGTAGAGCTTTTTGGGAAAAGCCATCAACATTGAGTTTAAAGGAAAAAAAAAGGGCATTCAAAGAAGAGAAGAAGAGAACACAGTCCCTACAGTCAAACATGGCGGAGGTTCCCTGATGTTTTGGGGTTGCTTTGCTGCCTCTGGCACTGGACTGCTTGACCGTGTGCATGGCATTATGACGTCTGAAGACTAGCAACAAATTTTGCAGCATAATGTAGGGACCAGTGTGAGAAAGCTGGGTCTCTCTCAGAGGTCATGGGCCTTCCAGCAGGACAATGACCCAAAACACACTTCAAAAAGCACTAGAAAATGGTTTGAGAGAAAGCACTGGAGACTACTAAAGTGGCCAGCAATGAGTCCAGACCTGAATCCCATAGAACACCTGTGGAAAGAACTCAAAATGGCAGTATGGAGAAGGCATCCTTCAAATCTCAGGGACCTGGAGCAGTTTGTCAAAGAAGAATGGTATAAAATTCCAGCAGAGCATTGTAAGAAACTCATTGATGGTTACCAGAAGCGGTTGTTCGCAGTTATTTTGGCTAAAGGTTGTGCAACCAAGTATTAGGCTAAGGGTGCCAATACTTTTTTCTGGCCCATTTTTAGAGTTTTGTGTGAAATGATCAATGATTTGATTTTTGTTTCATTCTCTTTTGTGTTTTTTCATTGCAAGCAAAATAAATGAAGATAATAATACCAAAGAATTTGTGATTGCACTCATTTTCAAGAAGAAACTGAGTATTATCTGACAGAATTACAGGGGTGCCAATATTTTTAGCCAGCACTGTAGTTCTTGTGTTCTTGGTATTTTATAGACCCTAGATCACACTTACATTTTGTAATCTTTCAGAATATTTCTCATCATACACTAAAACTTGTAACAGGCAGCACACGTTTACAATAAATTCCATTAATAGAGAACTGAAGAATTTCTGCCAACATTCATTGAACAAATAAAACCGTTATCGGATCTGGAGTCAGTAGTCTGTGTCTTCGAGTAACTCAACCCTTTCCTCAGTTACCTGTAACCAAAATAAATAACAGAAGTTATGAATCTTATTAATATCCTTCATATGTGAAAGTTATCAGATCTGCTTCAAGCTGAGATCCCGCGTTTATTTGTACCTGATAGGGAAGTGTTCCTCAACTTCAGTCCTCAAGGTCCACCAACAGATCACGTTTTCAGGATTTTCTTAGGCCCCTTTCATATTGTGTTCTGATTTCCATTCAGCGGTCTCGTTGGGGCTTCCATCCGAATCCCCCGCAAAACTGAACGGAGGAGCCTTAGTGTTACTCAGGTGATAGCCTATGCAATAATAAGGAAATCCTGAAAACAAGATCTGTTGGTGGACCTTGAAGATTGGAGTTGATAAACACTGCGAATAGAGGACAGCCTTTTGTGTCACCAGACACGGGTGTGAAGAGCGCAAGCTGATTTTTTTTTATTTCAATAGGTAAGGTGGCAACATTTTTTATCTATACATCAACTTTGACATGAAGGGGGACTAAGCACCCAGGACCTGAGCTTATAGCTGAATAATCGGGACACCTTTCGAACATGAAGGTACAGAAGTACACTACTCAAAAATTTCCCTGCCAAGGACTCATACGTTCTTGTAGGAAGGCAGAGCAGTAGCCAAAGGCATATGAGATAGGCCCATCTCTAGCTTGAACATATCGAAGGCTAGATTTCGGTTAGACTGTTTTAAAGTTAAAAATCTTTACTTTAAATGGAACCTGTCATATGGAAAAATACAATTAACCTGCAGATATAGAGGTACTCTGCAGGTTAATAGTGTTTTGAACATGCCCGAAACTCTTGAATGCACATGTCCAACTGTTCAATGTTTCAGTACTTTGTTGCAAAAATTGCTGTTCTCTAACAAGGAGCTTAACCTCTTTACCACTTTTTTGCACGTTCATTTTTTCCTCCACGTCTTACAAGAGCCATAGTTTTTTTTTATTTTTTTGTCAGTATAGCCATATGAGGGCTTGTTTTTTGTGAGACGAGTTGTTCTTTTTGAATGATACCATTTATTTTACCACATATTGTACTGGAAAATGGAAAAAATCCAAGTGTGGTGAAATTGCTAAAAAATGTGCAATTCAACATTGTTTTTTGTTTTTTTTTTTTATTTACCACATTCGCTATCTGGTAAAACTGACTTGCAGGCCAGTACGAGTACTTAGATACAAAACCTAGATCATTTTTTATTTATTTAAGTGGTAAAAAAAAATTCTGAATTGTGTAAAAAAAAAAGTATTTATTTTTGCGCCATTTTCCAAGAACCGTAACAATCTCGGAAAATTGTGCCAAACGTTTCAGGATCTGGGGCTTAGTGATGGCTTATTTTTTGCGCCAGGAGCTGATGTTTTTACTGATACCATTTTTTGGATAGATTTAATGCTTTGATTGCCTCTTATTCTATTTTATTGCAGTGTTGCGGAGGCCAAAAATGGCAAAATTGACAGCAGGTCTTTGATCCACGAATTGCCCAATACATTTCTGGGTTCAAGTAGAATTGTTTTTTTAAACAGTCCTCATTTTGACATCATGAGACTAAGACGACACATTGATCAATAGTATCTTGCTATTGTGAGGCTTTAAGCAGGATTTTCACAGACGGAAGTGGCAACTGAGTGTCATCAGCAGGTTGCAACAGAGATACAGAAAGACTGGAAGTATCACATAAATACATAGAAGTACATGTCCTTTGGCCACATCCTACACTGATGATTGCTTCATTGTGAAAAATGCCCTTCAAAACCAGATGATGAATCCCACACAATACTAGGCACATATAAGGAGGTGTAAGGCACCCAAGTGTCATGTCAGGCAAACCAAAACTGTTTACATCAGCATGGTCTGTGTGCTAGACAACCTACAAGGGTACCTTACCACACCACCAGGCACTGGTAGATCGACCTACTTAAGACTTGCATCAGACCAGCAATAGCACAATCGGAGACATATTTGGCGCATGCTCCTGCTGCTAGACTGTCTTTAAGGGCTAGGATGATCTTCACCTGTTCCCGACATTGGAAGGGAGACTTTGGCAGAGACCTTCTCAAACTGCTGTCGCAGGTTAGGTGGTGTCACATACACATACAAAAATAAAAAGAAAAAAAAAAAATTGTCTCCCAGAATCGGAGACAATACAGACAGACACCCAGATCAATTATCAGAAAAAGAGTAAGTTTTTCCTCTACGGAAATGGATTCCTCTGATAACAACATTGATACTACAGATTCTGAGGGATCTTCTGTATTGAATACACGGACTGCCCAGATGAATCTGTCAAAAAACACCCAGGAAAAATTCCCAAAAAAAACAAAAAAGAAAAACAACATTACAGACGGGCCGGACGGAAACACCACAATAGAAAAGGACATTTTCTTTCACCGAACCCGGAGAGGGAATTATTAGGGGGCCATAATGACCTTACGGTATTAAATATGTCAGCCAATATCTTAAATGAAGATCAGATAAGTGTTTTGCAAAGAGGTTTGAATTTCGTCCCAACTACGAGGTTCAACGTCTTTGAAACCCTTTTAGATGTTAATAAATTCATCAGACGTTTAACCATTAAGAAACATTTTTTCTGTAATGATATTGAACCTGTATGCCCCGATGAAACTAATACAGCTTGTGAATTTTTTCCTACCACCTTTTCTGAACAAATGTCTTTGATTGTATTATGTGACCTTTCTGATCTAGGCTCAGAATCCCAAAATCATTGTGATACACGGTTTTCAAATAGAGTTCCTAATCCAAACTACTATCCTACTCAATCTAAAACCACGAGTATGGAAGATTTCCAAAATGTTGTAGAATCTGAATTAATTAAATTGAAAAAAAGTAAAAAAAATATTAATCATAATTTGAGCATACATGAACAGACCGCCTTATCCCAGTTACAGGATAACAACAGTATCGTTATTAAAAGATCTGATAAAAGCGGTTCTGTTGTAGTTTTGGATATTGGACTCTATGAAATGGAACTAAACAAAATGCTTAGAGAAAATTCCATTTATAAAAAAATTTCTAATAATCCCATTAATGAGGTAAAAAAATGTTTATCTAGAATTCTGGAGGAGGGTGTGCAACTTGGGGTAATTTCGACAAAGCAAAGTGAATATTTAAATCCATCAACATCTATTATTCCATTGTTTCACGCTTTACCGAAAACGCATAAAAATCGCTTTCCTCCAGAGTTCAGACCTATTATATCAGGGATTGGTTCTATGACTCAGCATCTATCAGAATGGTTGGATTTACGTTTACAATCATTGGCACAAATCTCACCAAGCTATGTAAGAGATACCAAACACATTCTGAGTATTTTTTCTAATTTTTCATGGAAAGAAGGATACAGCTGGCTAACCTGTGACATTACCAGCTTGTACACTTCCATACCCCATGAATTAGCCCTCATGGCCTTGAAACATCATATGTCTAGACATAGTGGCTACTCATCTGATCTTCAAAATTTTATTTTGGATGTGACTTGGTTTTTATTAAAAAACAATTTTTTCACCTTCATGGGTAGTTACTATGTCCAGACTCAAGGCTGTGCTATGGGTGCGAAATTTTCCCCCTCCCTAGCAAATATTTATTTGTCTTGGTGGGAGGAGGGAAACATTTTTTCTGTGGACAACCCATTTTCACATAATATTGCAATATTCCTCCGTTATATTGATGACGTGATCATTGTGTGGAAAGGGGAGGATGAGGAGATTGTAGATTTCATGACATATCTAAATAACAACCCCTACAATCTTGGGTTTACATATGAACATCATAAAGAACAAATTACATTTTTGGATGTTATTTTTTCATCTAAACCTGGGAATGAGGGTGTAACTTGCAGCTTATTTAGAAAGCCGACAGCAGGGAATTCCCTGCTCCACGCTAATAGCTGTCATCCAAAACATGTAGTGGATAACATTCCCACAGGAGAGTTCATACGGGCAAGGAGGTGTTGCTCATCAGAGGAAGCATATGTGAAAGAATGTAGGATCATTAGAGAAAGGTTTCTCTGTCGGGGTTTCTCTGATGCGATTATTTCCAAAGCTAAAGCACGTGCAGATTCTAAAACCAGAGATCAGTATCTATTGAACAAACAAATGGACCTCACACATAAACAGCCATCAATTGTATTTTCCACTAAATATAGTACGGATTTTTATTCTATTGTCAACATCATTAAGAAATATCTCCCTATACTCAGTACGGATGATACCGTTAAAAATATTCTTGAGGAGGGAATAAAATTTGTCTCTAAACGTAACAACACTATTGCCTCTATGATCTCTCCCAGTGACCATACAAATCGTAATAGAGGTGGTGTGTATAATTGGCTATCTGTTACGGGCTCATATAGGTGTGGACAGAAGGTATGCGGCTTGTGCAAATATATGCCTAACACGAAAAAAATTGTATCTAGTGTAACGAAAAAAGAATATAATATCAATTCTTTTATAAACTGTAGTACAACTCATGTCGTGTATCTCATTACATGCGATACATGTAATATTCAGTATATTGGAAGCACTGGCCGTAGCCTTAGGAAAAGGATTTCAGAACACCTATATGATGCTTGTAACAGAAGTAGCAGAAGCCCTTCAGGTGCTTCACAACACTTTATCTCTGTTCACGGTGGCTGCACAAACAGCTGCCGTGTGAATGCTATTGAGAAAATTGTGTTACCACATAGAGGGGGTGATATCACAAAAATCATGCGCAAGAAGGAGGCAAAATGGATTTTCTTGATGGAGACTAGAGCCCCTCAAATTTATAATATAAAATATATAAGGATGCACTTGTACGTCTAGAATATATTTGATACATGTGTTTTGTCACTTTGCATACTTTTACTGCAGATCGTCCCCTCTCTATATATGTATATATGGGGTTGCTATTCATACAATGTACTTAGTTATTCTGCTCTGGTTTTATCTGCTGCTATTTTGTTTGGTTCTGACTTTTTTTCTATGGTGTCATATCCGTCTTAAATTCAAATTTTTCCTCCTCCTTTTTTTTTTTTTTTTTTTTCCCTTTAAATCCCCATGTGGTTGTTCATTCAATGTGGATTGAGATTAAGAGCATGTAGCTCGAAACGCGTACTCCTCTGTCATCCCATCCTGTCTTTATGGGGATTTTTTATACTTTGTGGATATGATCCAATTTTACTATGAAAATTGAATAAATAAAAGAAGCAAATTTTATTACATTTCCTGGACACGAGTGCTGGATTTTTTTCTTTTTCCTGGAGTTTCTTGGCCGGGCCGGCCTTCCCGTGCACCTGTCCTTCATTGGAGTCTCCATGTGATCTGGGTGAGCTGATTCTACCTTTCTGTTTCACATACAAAAATAAATATTCTCACCTGTCCTCCATTCCCACGGTGTCCTCTTATCTGTTTCTTGTGGACCACAGCCACATAGACCCTTCAGTGATTGCTGCTGGTGCAGAGGCCACCACTGGTGTTGTCAGTGCTTTACTTCACTTGAATGTTTTGTAGCACCGCAAATCATTCAAGTGAAGTAAAGTGCAGATGACAACAGTGGCAGCACCATATAACAGTTGAGATCACTAAGGGGTCTATGTGCCTGTGGCCCGCAAGAAGCAGGTAAAAGGACACCGTGGTAACGTAGGACAGGTGAGAATAATTTTTTTTGTGTGTGTATGTGAACAACGGCATAATAGGGAACAAGAAGAGGACCGGAATTAAGACATTACTAAAGGATGGGCAAATTACTAGAGGGCTCATTACTACAGGAGACAATATGCACACATTACTACAATATGGGCACATTACTACAGGGGACAATATGGGCACATTACTACCTGTAGCTGCTGCATTTCCTACCATAAGCTTATACTCAAGTTTATGTCTTCCCAGTTTTTTGTGGTAAAATTGAGTGCCTCGGCTTATACTTGGGTTAGCTTATACTTGAGTATATACGTTAATTTAAAATTAAGGAAGGATCATATATATTCAAATGACAGTGCAACTTCCTATGAATAAACATATGATCTGATACAGCCTTAGTTTTCAGTTAATGAAAGTTTAAATGGGCTGAAACGCGTTTGATGCATCTAACTTGTTGAATAAAGATGAACATTGCTAAAGTTATGGGTGCCATAATTTTTTAAAGATTTTTTTATTAAGACTTCCACATGCATCACCTGGAGTCAAGCACTGATCATTCTGATTTATTCCCAACGAACATTAGATTGTTAGACAAGCAACTAAGCTTGTCTCTATGTGGGGAAACAAGTGCCTAGTATATTGTGTGGTCTAAATCTAATGTATCTACAGTTCTTACCAGCAAATGTAGGCTGACCATCTTCATTATGTTACTTGGCGTAATGAAATGTCAAAGGGGCCTTCTTAGAAGTAGCAGCTAGCTTACTAGTAATGCTGGCCCTTAAATTTCTGGGATTTCCGCTTGACCTTTTAGAATGGACTGACTTTTTCTTACTTTGAGTTAATCTATATAATGAAACCACAAAAAAAGGAATCATAGGGTAAACACATTAAGACACATTAAAATTTTGGTAAAAAATGGCACATCTTAAGCCAAACCCACTTTTGTGATAAACCATGCATGAGGGGCAAAAAGTTTTTAAAACACTTAATAAATGTTATACGATGCATATTCTAAAATTCAGCATCCAGGCCAAACCATATAGCCATCCACTTAGCTAGACAGAATTATTCCTTCCTAGTGGTTTGTGAGTGTTAACCGGTGATGGTAATGTACCTGTTCTCTTTAGTCATTGAGGGGTTTATGGTACAATTTTTGATAGTACAATGATTCTATCCCTGATTAGTGGAAGGGTTAGCACTAGGGATGATCGAATACCGCAAATATTCGGCACTATTCGGCTTCGTGAATATTTGACGAATAGTTCGCCGATTTGCGAATATTCGATGCCGAATAACAACTATTCGGGCTTCCCATAGACTTACATTGCGTATCACATAGCGGCGAACTATTTGTCAGATATTTGCAAAGCTGAATATTGCCGAATATTTGTGATATTCGATCATCCCTAGTTAGCACCAACATTCTTATTAGTCTATTAATCATATAGATGAGCACTAGGAAGAGGTATAAAGTGGACGGTGGGATATTGGGAAGTAGCCTCATGTCTGTTGAATGGCAATCTACAAGTCTCAACATAATAACATTCTTTAACTTTCTATAATGTTTTCTTCCGTTAGGGCCCCAGATAATGGGAGATATATAAATGTACTGCTCTTATGGTGTGATAAATAAATGTACTGTCTCTTATTGGTGTCTAACGTTTGTAATATAAAAAGAATATTTTAGTTTGGAAAGCTGCTGTGACATTACAAATGTCTTCGTCAGGAGGTTTTCACCATTAGCTGTTGTAACAGTTCTAGTGGGTCACTAGTAACCCCAACTAATACCAGAATGATGTAGGGGCAGAGATCCTGATTCCAGCGATATATATCACTTACTGGGCTGATTGCTGCACTGTGCATAGGCAGAAAGTTGGTGGGGGCAGGGTTATACAGAGCTCATGAATATAATGAGCTACATAGTAGCATGCCAACTAGTCCTAAAGTGATAATCTCCTGCAGATAAAACAGTCATTAATTAAAGTTACAACAAGCACCCCAGTAAGTTACATATGACTAGAATCAGGGATTCTGTCTCTACATCATGCTGCTATCATTATTTGCCAAAATTCTGTTGACAAATACCTCTTAAATAGGTTCTAGTCAGATAACATGCTGTGACAAAATAACATCATATCAAAAGGTTATCCCACAAATGAAAAAAATAATCTCTGGCGTAATCCACATAATTAAGTTAATCACATCGATGTAAAAAATGCCTGCTTTGTGTAAATTTTCAGACACTATTCACTCCTCTGCAAATTTAGTAAATTCTCTTCTTGTGAACGGATAGCAGCTTATCCCATATGACCAGGAAGCAACAGAATGTCTGAGATATGCAATGCATCAGATAATTGCTCAATCCTGAGCTCCTGTCTTCCTCTATCCCTCTCCAGTCTAATAAAGAATACGCCACTCTAATTAATTAGGCAAAATAGAATTATTTCTCTAATTTTTCAAAAATTAATTATTGCTCTTCAGTATGTCAGGGAAAATAGTCCCTCAAGCATAGCTATTAGCCAGATTGCTATAGGCTATCTTCCTCATTTCTTCCATGTATTTGTTATCTGTCTATTATCTACATGGGCTAATAAAACAAGTCCATAGAGCTGTATATTTCCTGGTGTTATGTCCCTTTTGTGGACTTTATCTATCATCTATATCTCATCTAATTATATATCTACCGCTTTCTCGCTTTTCACCACCCCTCTGTTACATACTCTATTTCTCTCATTACCGCAACCTATCGGCCTCTTCACTATAGGATCACTATGCAGCATGAGCAAAGACAAACCAAGGAGCATGTGTATCCACCACAGAAGGTCAATAAATATTTCCGGCCACAGGAAAAGCAGCATGGGGCACTATTACAGGTGACAATATAATGTTTTTACAAAACTTTACACTACTATTAATAATAATAATAATAATAATCTTTATTTCTATAGCGCCAACATATTCCGCAGCGCTTTACAATTCAGGAGGATCATATATAAACAAGTAACAGTTATAGAAATACAATATTTAGAGGGAAAAAAAAGAAAAAAACACAACCCTGCTCGTCAGAGCTCACAATCTACAATGAGATGGGGGGGGGGAGAGGCAAGGTTCAAGTGTTTATTTACAATGACAATCCAGCCATCTCACGGACATGGGGGATAGACAATGGTTTCCTCGACCAGTGGGCCAGAGCCTTGAGATGCCTTTGGGTGCCATGGAGTTTGATGTGGAGTTATGTTGTGAGAAGTTGTAGAGGGACTATGTGAATCGAATCTGATTAGGGAGTGTGATAGGCCGCCCTAAAAAGATGCGTCTTTAGGGTGCGTCTGAAGCTGAGTAAGTTGGGAATTGTCCTAACTTCTTGGGGTAGAGCGTTCCAGAGGGTTGTTGCAGCTCGGAAGAAGTCTTGGATCCGGGAGTGGGAGGTTCGAATTAGTGTGGATGTTAGTAGAAAGTCGCTTGCAGAGCGTAGAGAACGGGTGGGGTGATAGACAGAGAGGAGGGTTTGAGGGAGCAGGGGAAGATACCCGAAGAGAGAGAGATTGAAGATTTTAGTTAGGTGAGTGGTGACAACCGGAGAGAGTGTCTGGAGTAGAGATGTGGGGAAGGGATCAGTAGGGCAAGTGGTAGGACGAGAGGAGGATAGGAACCTGGAGACTTCCTCCTCTGTGACTGGGTCAAATGTGGAAAGTGAGCTGGATGGGATATGGAGATGGATGGGATTCACAGCGCTTGGTGGCTGGGAGCTGATCTCTTGGCTGATGTTTTCTATTTTCTCTGTAAAATACGAGGCCAGGTCATCAGCAACGAGGCCTATTAATTGATGTATGTTCCAAATATACTTTACATGCTTTATTGAGTTTTGAACAGTACTTTTCATGCGACAACCACTTTAAATAGGACCTGTCACTTGCTCAAAAATTTAGTTAAAACTTAAAACACCTTATAAAAACTCCTGAGTTCACTTGATTGTGGCTCTCTTTTCAAGAGTTATCCACATATTCATGTATTTGCTTCTTCTGGAGTGCACTATGTGAAATCTCTGCTCTGCAGTCCAACTAGGTGTTTCTTCAGCATTTTCAAGGAGTTTGCACTTTCACTCCTTCCTCCTAGATGCTACGAATCACAGCTTGACACCATCAAAGATGGGTAGACTACTAGATCAGCTTTTGGGACTGGCAGCATTTGTGAAGGAGGGATGCCAGTGCACAACCCTTGAGAAGACTGTGAAGAAACTCCCACTTGGATTGCAAAGCAGATATTTCACATATCGCATTCCAGAAGAAACAATTCTGAATATTTCTGCAATGTAGTTGTAGGAGGTGGTCGTGTTACCCTACACTACTACTGTGTTTTATGCTAGTTCATGTGCTTTATGCTGAATATATTATACATGTGTTGATTCCTATAGAGAATATGAGAAGATGTGCTGCTGCTAGGAGATGCAGTTTCTTGATGTAGCAGAGCCGGGACAGTGTAGCAGCTGGCGCCACCTAGAGGCCGAGAACCCAATATAAAGTATTTTGGTTACGCAATGTGTACTGTATTGTAAATGTATTAATGATATATTATCCATATTAGCTGAAGGTATAGCTTTTACATATGTAGTAGTGTTAGACACTTCCTGGTTGCAAAGGAGCCAAGAGCGAGGTGGGAGGAGTGACAGATGACTTAGTGGGTTGGTTTTAGAGATGGGTCTGGTGAGAGCAGTTCTACAAGAGCATTTTTGGAATTAGGACATGGCCTTGTAACTTGGGACAGTAGGTGGACCAGAGGTATCTTCCAAGAGTCCAGAGCCTATGGCTCACCTCTGTACAAGCTTAGAAGAGTCAAGGAATTAGCCGTCGGTGGGGGTAGAGAACCTCGGATGGGCCAAAGGAAGTCAAGTGACTTAAAGTCATCAGGGGCAGTGAGAGGACAAAGGAAGAGTAAAGAAGAGAGCAGATTAGGCATAGGCCTGGCAGCCAGGGCCGCCACAAGGTATTTCAGGGGGCCATACTTGCAAAATGTTCGGGCCTCCTCAAGACTCCGACCAGTCTCCAGCCCAGCTCTGCCTCCACCCCTCAAACATTTCACAGTCTTATCGCCACTCTTGGAAAAATGTGTGTGCACACACTCACACAGTGATGGGCAAAAGTATTAGCGCCCTTGAAGTTGTTCCATAAAATGGAGTATTTCCCTCAGAAAATTAACACAACTGTACACCGTCCCACCCAATAATATCTCTCTTACACTGCCCCATGTATAATATCCCTCCACACACTGCTCCTCTGTATAATATCCCCCCACACACTGCTCCTCTGTATAATATCCCCCCACACACTGCTCCTCTGTAAAATATCCCCCCACACACACTGCCCCTCTGTATAACATCCCCCCAACACATTGCTCTTCTGTATAACATCCACCACACACACACACACTTCTCTGTTTAATATCCCCTGCACACTGCTCCTCTATATAATTCCCCCCCACACACTGTTCCTCTATATAATATCCCCCACACACTGCTCCTCTGTATAATATTCCCACCTACACACACTGCTATTTTGTTTTATAGCCCCCTACACACTGCTCCTCTGTATAAAATCCTCACAAACGCTGCACCTCTGTATATCCCCCACACTGCTCTTCTCCATAACATCTCCAAACATACTGCTCTTCATGTATAATAGTCCCCCACACACTGCTCTTTTGTATAATATCCCCCCACACACTGCTCGTCTGTATAATATCCCTACACACACACTGCTCTTTCGTATATCCCCCACACACACTGCTCCTCTGTATAATATCCCCCGTATACACTGCCCAGTGTAGAATATTCCCCCACACACACTGCTCCTCTGTATACTATTCACCCACACACTGCTCCACTGAATATCTACCACACAAAATGCTCCTCTGTATAATATGCCCCCCCACACTGCTTGTCTGTATAATATCCCCCACATACACTGCTCTTTTGTATATATCCCCCCACACACTGCTTCTTTATATAATATTCCCCCACACACTGCTCCTCTATATACTATCCCCCCACACACACTGATCCTCTGTATAATATCCCCCCACACATACTGCTTCTCTGTATAATATCCACCAACACACTGCACCTCTGTATATCCCCCCCCCACACACACACACTGCTCCTATATATAATATTCCCACACACACTGCTCCTCTGTATAATATTCATCCACGCACTGCTCCTCTGTATAGTATCCCCAACACACTGCACCTCTGTATATCCCCCCACACACACATACTGACTGCTCCTCTATATAATATTCCCACACACACTGCTCCTTTGTATAATATTCATCCACACACACTGCTCCTCTATATAATATCCCCACATACACTGCTTCTCTGTATAATATTCCCCACACACTGCCCCTCTGTATACTATCCCCCACACAAGCTACCCCTCTTTATATATATATATCCTCCCACACACTGCCCCTCTGTATACTATCCCCCACACAAGCTACCCCTCTTTATATATATATCCTCCCACACACTGCCCCTCTGTATATCACCCCCCTACACAGAGACACATACACACAAACACACACACTGCCCCTCTGTATAATATCCTCTTGGTATATATGTGTCTCTCCTGGGTCTGTCCTGGTATATATGTCCCCATCCTGGTTTATTTGAGCCCTTCCTAGCATATATATCTTCCTCCTGTTATATATGTCCCCAACCTGGGCCTCTCCTGGTATACATCCCCATCCGGATTTTTTTGTCCCCATCCTGGTATATACATCCCCTCCTGGGCTCTGTCCCCTTCATGGTCGTCCTCCTCGTATATATGGCCCCCTTACTGGCATATTTGTCTGCCGCAAAAGAAAAAAAAACAAACATTTAATCACCTTCCCTGGCTCCCACTTCGTACGACATCCTCTCTGAGCCACAATGCATTTCAGCTGGATTGTGCACCCTCCAACGCATCCAGCTGAAGCAAGGCATGGGTTGGGGTCAGCGGGCTCCCAACACCCCCAGCGATTGTCTTCAGCTCACCAAGCTCTTACCTGCCCCTGCTGGCTGTCGCCCGCGTCCTCATCACCTCCGCCGCTCTGTTATCTGCAGCACTATGGTGAGGTCGCAGACTGAAGGCCTCATCACAATGCTGCGCACTGGGAAGCGGGAAGATGCGCCTGCGCCCTGCTCCACTCACCTTGCCAGTAGCACATGGCTTATTTGCATGTGATGCCCGAGGAGGGCTTTGCCTGCAACTTAGCGATGTGTTGTTGTGGCTGAAGCGACACCGCCGGGCCCTTCTGCTATAGATGTGACAGGGGTCCAGTGAAGAGGGGGGCATGGCTCGGGCACGGGGTTTTACACAGCTAAGTAATTACACTAGGGCTCACTCTTCACTGGGCCCCATACACCAGTCATGGTTGTAATGCCCTGATGGCGGCCCTGCCGGCAGCTATTGGACAAGGTCTCAGATAGCGGGATAGGCCGAGATGGAGTAGCCCAGGAGAAAGCGGCAGCAGCGTAGAAGTGTGTCCATGTCTACCATGATGATGGAAGATAAAATAAATTGTTCAATGTTGTTTTGCCAAGAGAACCCCAGTGTCATGTGTCTCTCTGCTGTGTCTATGATAGTGATCGAATGCGAGGTGGTGGATCTTGCCCTGATGAAGAGAGTAAGTGTCACACCCCCCTCCTGAACTGGTCTACAATCACTGATTCTACCTGGCGAAGGAGTGCGGAGCTCCCACGGCCCAGCGTCCGCAGCATCCTTCATAGTGACACAACAGAAAAAAGAATCAGGGGAGCTCATGAATTTTTCCAAGGTTATTTACAAAATTTTTTTGAGCAAGTGACCATTTCTGTGCAAGTTACCTTGCTATTAACACAGGGCAGGTAGACAGTGTCTCATTCTATACCTTCTATGAATTACTCTTAGCATACAGAGAGGGCAGATCTATTTTGCTTGTAAGATGTAGATTTGCAGGGGAAAAACCCTCTAAATAAGAAATAGCTGTCAGCTGAAATTTTCTTTACATTTGGGAAAAAAAGACATGTCAATAGATTTCACCCCAATTGGGGAACAAAGGCCAAATGGACATAGTTTTGTCTTCTTTTGGTTAAGTGGATGCCTATGCACACATTTAATGTATATGACTGGAGCTTCTCAGCTCTTTTCTATCTAATGCTGTTTGATTTAATCTGATTAATATAGTAGTAAATGGTAAAGAAAATTGATGCCTCACAGGGCTCTAGCTGTTATATTTCGCATGCTTTATTTCATCAGATGTTTTATCTGTTTAATATAATATGTATGCATTTGAAGGCAGACATATTACAGTAAAGAATGACTGTTCAAACCAAGTACAGGTGCATCATGGAGTGGGCAAACATTTCAAGGGTTATTCCAATCTCCAAGATCCTATAGGCAAATTACAATATTAATGTAGTAGAAATGTATGTATAGTTCTCCTGATATAGCCATGTCTCTTACCTCATGTGCAAGGCATTACAGCCTAGGTACGCCCACTCATATAGTGACAGTTGGTTGCTTGTGGTTGTAACCATGGATACCCAAGCAGCAATGCTCTGCACATGAGGTAAGAGACATGGCTATATATGAAGAACTATACTACAATTCTAAGGGTATATGCGCACGCTGCAGTTTTGGTTTGACAACAAAACTGAACCTCTGGCAGACTTTGCCAACTGTAAACACTAGGGTTGACAAAAAAAAGTGGTAAAAACGCATCAACTTTTGCCGCGTTTTTGGCCTCGTTTTTGACAGGAAGCCTCTTGATCTCACTTGCGAAAATGCATGCATTTTTGTTGACAAAAACATCCAAAATGCAAGAAAAACGCGGTGCAGACACACAAGATTTTTCTTGCGTTTTGACACACCACATTGAAGTCAATGGGTGAAAAAGGAGACCGCAACAAGAAGTGACATGCTGCTTTTTTTGTCAAACATTTTGACAAATATTTGACAAATAAAAAGCAGAGAAAAAAAACTGCAGTGTGCGCATGAGTTTTCAGATTTCTCATAGATTTTGCTGTGGAAGCAAAAGTATGCAGTTTATCATTGACAAACAGTTTGTGCAGTTTAAAACTCGACAAAAACGCGAAAAAAACGTGACGTGCACATGCAGCATAACTGGAGGTATTTGCTAATATTATTATTAATTATTATTATTATAATAACACCTACTACATATTGGGGTAGGATCTTGGAAATGGGAATATCCCTTTAAGTGCACCTTCCCATCTGGTTGTTTTCCATCTATTTCCGCCCCTCTCTGGCTATATGAAGCCAGAACTGTCGATCAAAAAAGAGGGGAGAGAAGAGATAGATAGAAAACAAGTGGTTGGGAAGGTGTACTGAACTGATTAGCCACACTACGGGGTATTGAGCGCCTGTTCTTGATTTGAACAGTCATTCTGTGTTAACCGACCCCATTTAAAGAGTTTATACATTTTAAACTTTCTTGTCCAGAGGCTTGTGCTAGGTGCTAGCTAACAGTAATAATGCTAGCTGTTACTCAACCTCCACAGGTCCAGCCTCTGCGCCAGTCTTTGTTGACAGGCTGCAGCCATGCCATAACCACTACAGTGCACTTGACTGCTGCAGTCAATCGCTGGGCTTAGCAGGTACCAATGAAGACAGCATGAGCAGATGAGCACTGATAGTGTGTACATGTAAATGGAGAGGGAATAGACTTGAAAGATACTGCATATGAAAGGGTTTCAGAGGGTGGCAGGACTGATTCACCAGGAGAAGCATACTCACTCGGCACCCATGGAGAGAAACCACATATGGTACATTTTCAGAAGCCAGCCAATAGATTAAAACAAAACCCTCTAAATTATAAGTTAATAGGTGCAGATCAAGGAACGGGTTAAACGCTGCACTGCCGTTGAAGAATATCCAAGACCAAATAAATAGGACTCATGATCTTTATTCGTCTACGCGGATTTCAGAGATTTTTCTCCTTCTCCAGGACAAAAAAAAATCACCTTGATTTTTGGTCCTGAAGAAGGAGAAAAATCTCTGAAACACGTAGACAAATAAAGATGATGATTCCTATCTATTTGTTCTTGAATTTTTTTCAACGCCAGTGCAGCGTTTAACCCTTTCCTTGATCTGCACCTATCATCATCCACCGGGTGGCTGCAGAGCTGTTGGTACACGTTTATACAGTTGTTTCACAATTACTACAGATGAGCCTTCCTGATCCCTTCATATACACTACTCTACTTGGGTAAGACCCTATCTGCACTTTTTGTCTCCCTCAATTTGTTTTTAGCCTCAAATTATAAGTTAGACATAACTGTTAGCAGCACTACACTTACAGCTATGGAGTCGGGAAGGCTTTTTAAAAGTACTGTATTTTATCAATAGCTGTAATGTTCTTATTGCAGCATAACATTATAAAGGTCATTACTATCACAGTCATCACAACAATTCATTTGTAACACTTTCAAAATGAATACTCACATTAATCTTTTCCTTCTGTCATTATATAAATTAAAACATTTTGCTCTCAGCTCTGGTGGTGGATATCTGTTTATTGATACTGTCAAGATACCAAAATGAAACACATGTTATTAGTATATAACAGTAAATGTAAAATTATGACAGTCTTGTTGTGTGTGTCTGGGCCCCCCAACTCTCCCCTACAGACAGACGATACTTTTGTCGCCTGGCAGCGACTCTCTCATAGAGATCTTAGGATCATTCCGGAGAGCAAGGTTTCATTTGTAAAGCCTCCTTCACACCTCTGTGTCTTCGGTACACGTGGCATCCGTTTTGCACATGTACTGGACACACGTTCACACACATAATCATTAAAATCAATGGTGATCTTCACACCTGTGCCTGTGAGCAACATGGAGGCATGTCCATTTTTTCCAGCAGTATGGATGAAATATGTACAGCACACGGATGACATCCATAGACACTCGGTGACACGTACTGAGATAATTTTTTTTTCTGTGTTAAAGATTTGTAAAGATGGATATATATATATATATATATATAGATTAATGGATAGATAATAGATACATAGATAGCTATATAATAAAAATATAACTACATACATTGTACAGTTATTTAACCAAATAAATAATATCATTAAATTAAATTAAAAGAAGTGGCGTGAGCTCCTGCCTATTTTTGATAACCAGCGCAGGTAAAGCAGAAAGAGGTCTGCCATCCTCAGCTGTCTGTTTTACTTTGGCTGGTTATCAAAACTACAGGGAACCCCACACCATTTTTTTATAATTATTTATTTATTTATTTATTTAATCGAGGCTCCATATACTGAGTGTCTGAGTAGGACAATGTCGTGGGACCTCCATGTGGACTACAATGTAGCTGGGTGGGAACCTTTAGGAATAAATTAGTGAACGAGGGACTGTGTCCTGTCTTTATTTCTTTAATACTCTATTTTTATGCTTTCAGGTACGTTTTTGTGAACTACTTTGGATTCCTTGGACTATGTCGGATCTTTATGGCTTTTTTTTTAAATTGGTGAACAAGAGCTAGAGTCGGGGGGGGGGGGGGGTGGTGTTTAAAGTATATTTTTTCTGATTAGACTTTCTGGTTTAGCAATGGGGGTTTCTGATAGACCCCTTTCCATTACTAACCCTTGGGCTTGATGCCAGCTGACAATTTAAATCGGTCATCAAACCCAAAACCATTTACCCCTTTTGCCATTTCACCAGGGCAATTGGGAAAAGCGCCAGAATTGGTGTGTGTAATAGATGTAGCATTTTTGGGGCAGCTGCGGTCTGCCATTTTTAATTTGTGAGGTGCCCAATAACCATGGGCTTTCCCACCCTGATAATACCAGCCCCTAGCTGTCTTCCTTACCTTAGCTGGTTCTAAAAAACGGGGACAATCCCAAGTCGTTTTTTTAAATTATTTAAATACATATAAAAAATGGTGGGGGGTCCCCTCTATTTTTGCTAACTAACTGACAGTTTAGGGTTGCAACCTGCAGCTGTCTTTTTACCTGGTTAACAAAAATAAAGGTGACCCTACGTCATTTTTTTCTTGAAGATTTCCGAGTATTTTTCTTGAAGATTCCCCAGAAAAATGCCCAAACCCAAATATCTTACCATTTTCCCATCACTAATAGAAACATATTTATGAGTGGAGTACATGTCACAGAGTGTTCACACATAAAAAGTAAGTTAAATGTCAATCGAAATGCAACCACACTAGTCACATTAGCACAACAGTTAGAAGATAAGGACAAGCATAGGTTTTTGAAACAGAAAAAACAAATATAATGGAGTGCTGGATCCTTTTTAAGATAGGAACTAATGATGCATTAGAGACTTATTACGTTGCACTTTATGAATACAGAATATGCAAATAGCCTCTTCAGAGAGAAAGAGAACTGCACCTTTAGAGCTACCTATTGAATGTAGCAATCCTAAGGCTTTGTGCGCACAGTGCGTTTTTCGCGGCATTTTTGTGCGTTTTTCGGGTGCATTTTTGGGCTCAAAAGTGCATGACTTTGCTTCCCTACCAAAGCCTATGAGTTTTCCTTTTTGCTGTCCGCATACAACTTTTTTTTTTTTTGCTGCGTTTTTGAGCTGAAAAAAAAAGGTCATGTCAATTCTTTTCTGCGTTTTACTGCATTTTCCACCCATGCAATGCATTGGAAAAATGCAGCAAAACGCAAAGATCAAAAATGCAACAAAACGCATCCAATAACGCACCATTGCGTTTTTGCCACGCGTGCGTTTTTGTGCGGCAAAAAACGCACAAAAACGCAGCGTCAAAGAAACGCAGCGTGCGCGCATAGCCTAAAAGTCAATATTAAACCTTTAAAGAGCTTTTCCTTTTGCAGTCATATGTTTTGGGGTGGTGGGTGGGGGGTGGTTTTGTACTTCATAAAACCAATAAGTCTGATTTGGCTGGGTAAAACCTTTCTGACAGGAAGATCTAGGGGTAGCTGTAATTTTGGAGAGTGTCAAGCTGGTCTATGGATACTTATATGCCTCTAATCAATGCAAAGTGCAAATTCCCAAAGGAGCATTACATCTTTAATTCTCCTTACGTCACCTTGGCACTCTCCAGAAGGAGAAATTTTACTCCTCTCAACCAGGCAAATAAGTCCTCCCTTAAAACACATGGCTTCAAATCCAGTTTCTGGTTTGGCTTCTTCTAAGTCACATGGCAAGTCTCTTTAAAGGGAAAATGTCAGATCTCTCATACCCTTCAACCTACCAATATTTCTATTTTCATTACTAAATATCTCACCTAACCAGCCCTTCATTATGTTTTAATCCTAATCGCATGTTTAAAAATGTTTTTATAAACCCTGTTTTAATATGCTAATTTGGCTTTGGGAGCATTAGTTTCCTCAGACTAGTCGACCCTCTAAGCATGTTATGACACCCCTGTGTACGTGATAACATGATTTGCAAGAGTTACTAACTCTCTGCAAATCTTATGCATGGATGCAGCTTTCTTCGCAACATCATTGTGCCTCTGAAGTCAGGTGTATGCATCCCGGATCCAAGAGACGCACACTGTGCATGGCCGGAAGTGAAGGAGCTGGTTCTTGCAAATCATGTTATCATACACCTGAGGGTATGCATACATGCTGAGAGGGCTGACTAGTCTGGGGAAACATATGCCCCGTCAACTAGTCAAAAGGATAATTATCATATTAAAAACAGGGTTTATAAAGGCTTAATATAAACAAGGAAATTGGTGTAAATAATAATAAAGGGCTGGTTAGGCAGGTTATTTAGCAATAATAAAACGTCGGGATATAGAGACCGCCGGTAATACCCTGAACTGGTCAGGAACTGGAACGTCGTTGAGGGCCAGAGTGAGACAAGGATACTGCTAGGAAAGATTACGGGGATGAAGTACTATTGGACTCGGCTGCTGGAGGATAGTAACCCAGAGTGAGTGCCGGCAAGGTAGAAAACCCCCGGGAGAGCAGCATGAGCAAGTCTGTTTGTCTGAGGTAAGGAAGAAGTAGTGACCTCCAATAAATTGGTTCCTGAATTGTTTTACAAAGAGCATTGTGTGAATTATGTAGCCCTCCGCGTCAACAACGAGGACCAGCAGTGAAGATGGAGGTAACATTGGACGTTATTGTAAGTGTCACACGCCCTAACGAGAGCATAATATGAGCACACACATTGAATGAAGTAGGGACACCAGAGACCCTTGGCTGGGATAAGGCTCCCCGCTTCAACAGCATTCATTTCTATGCAGCACTAACTCTCAGTCAGGAGAGCCACTGGTCAGTCTGAGCAGTTTGATGTGAACATTGTCCTCCTCCTCTCTATAAAGGTTATTTGCATATTTTTATTCCCAGAAGACCATTGCATGGCCTATGGGTCTCTTTACACAGGCTTGGCACTCTACAAGGGGAACCTTTTAAGATTTTGAATTAATTAATACTGCTATATTTCTCTTTCTAAACCAAGTATTGCCATGAATGATTACTTAAGATGTTTCCACGAACTTACATTTAACAGAATTCAGAAATGCCTTGGTAAATCTGGTGGCATATCCAAAATTTGGTTTGTGAACATCACTGAGTTGGAGCAGGTGATGTTCTGTGGGAGAGCTTGGTAGTTCCATCAATTCAGTATTATTAGATGTTTTACCAGTGAAAATTATAAACAAAGCGAAACCTTGACACTTGGCTTCTAAAGAAGCTTCCATCAGAGTTTCTTTATCCCACTCGCTTGTGTCTCCAGATAATATCATGATAATAGCCTTATTTTTATTTAGGTCCGATGTTTTAGCCATGATGTTTTTAAGCATCCATTTCAAAGAATCCCCAAAGATGGGCGGATCTTGCAGGCGATAGGCATTTTCTGTAAAATGTCTCTTCATACGCTTTGTGTTACTATATGTTGTAAAATCAAATTCAAGATATGGCTTTCCTTGATTGCCTGGGCTATTACCAGGGGGAGCACTACTGACCATGGCGACTCGAGCACCAGTCTTCGGAATATCCAGCCCATCAATCACTGTACTGATGAAACTTCTTGCTGATTCATATTCATTGGGTCTCATGTTATAAGAACTATCCAGGAGAAAACCAACATCCATAGACTCCTTCATCACTGCAGAATTATCTTTCCCACACAATGTGTCTGGTTTACATCTATCTGAAATGGAAGATAAACACATTTTGAGAAAACACTTTTGGGGTGCAAAGACTGAAAATGATTCTAGAATATATGCAATTTAGACAACAGTCCACACTTTCTACAGTGTAGGAACCTTATTTTGGACCATAGTGTGACAGAAATTGTGTTAACCACAGAAATATTACAAAATGTAAGAACAACAAATACCAATTCATAATTGAAATTTTGCTCAAATTGCAAATGTGTATGTGCTGTATTGGGTAATGCACATTAAGAATTAGGGCACCAAAAAAATGTGGATGAATTACAATTAATCCTTTTGGAATAAATTCCGAATGATGCCAGGAACAGATACAAAAAACTCGTCAGGAGGGAATATTTTTGGATTTTGAAAGTGGGGACTTTGACTCCTGAGGGTTTGAATATATGTGTAGAAAATATCAGTTAATGACTTTGGAATTCATTCATTTAATATATATTTAATATGTTTTTGAAATGTGAAATTTTATATATTTTTTTGGATGAAGAGAAAGAGAAGGGGAAGGAAAGGTGAAAAGGAGGAAGGGGAACTAAAGAAAATTGAAGAAAAGGAAAAAGAGAACTGAAGGCAGAAAAAAAAAAAGGGGAGGTTTTTTTGCTTTTTTTCTAAGAGAAAAATGCTTTATAATTTTTTTATTACATACTTTTTTCAGCTTCTATAAACATACATTTTTGTTCTATCATTTGGCTGCAATTATTTGTAGTCACCTATCGATTTTATGTATTTTAAACATGTATTGTATGTGTTTTAATGAATACCACTAGGAGGTCTGTTCCTCCCCCTCCCTTCAACTTGTCTAATTGGATTAGTGCCCAATTAGTTTAGTATACAGTATTTCACTGTTTTATTTTTACCAGCACCTGAGGAATGGGACATGTTTGTACATTGGTCCTAGAAACACGTAGTGCCTTATAATTATTTTTTTTATTATTAATAAATCCTACCTATTTTCTCTACACCTCTCGTCCACAGCACCTCCATCTAGCCATTTTTTACCTCTATTGACATATACAGAAAGAGACACATACACAGAAAGAGACACATACACAGTAAAAAAACCACATACACAGAAAGAGACACATACTCAGAAAGAGACATATACTCAAAAAGAGACACATACACAGAAAGATACACACAGAAAACGACACACACAGAAAGACACCCATACAGAAAGAGAGACACACATTGAAAGAGACATGCACAGAAAGAGACACATGCACAGAAAGACACATACACAGTAAGAAACGCACACAGAAAAACACATACACAGAAAGAGACAAACAGAGACACCTACACAGAAAGAGACATATAGAAAGAGACATGCACAGAAAAAGACATGGACACAGAAAAAGACACACATCGAAAGACACACACCCAAAGACACACACACAGAATGAGACAAACACAGATACACACACAGAAAGAGACACATACACAGAAAGAGACACACACCAAAAGTCACACACAGTAAGAGACACCCACACAGAAAAAGACACATACACAGAAAAAGACACATACATAGAAAGAAACACACATACAGAAAGAGGCACACACACACACACACACACACACAGAAAGAGACACTTGCACAGAAAGACAAATACACAGAAAGAGGCACATACACAGAAAGACACACCCAAATACACACACACACACACACAGAAAGAGACACAAAGACAGAAAGAGACACATACACAGAAAGAGACACATACACAGAAAGAGACACACACCAAAAGACACAGAAAACGACACACCGAAAGACACACACAGAAAGAAACACACACATAGAAAGAGACACACAAAAAGAGATACACACATGGAAACTGTTTGGATGTTTGACGTAATATATTGGCTGTTTTGACAGTTACCCTGAATATTTATCAGGTGGCCTATAGCAACCAATCACAGGTAAAAACATTTGTATTATCCTTTGAATTGCATGCATATTTATTTTTCATATAATCAGGCACATTCATAGTTGCACCTCTGGACTCACCGTAACACAGGGTGCATGTTAGGAAGGTTTGTACTTGTGGCTTGAAATCTTTTGCATTAATTTCAATCAACTTAAAAGTCCCCGAGTCATCAATCTATTGAAACATTAAAAAGCTAATTTAAAAATCAAGTTTAGTTAAGGTTAATTTCTAAGAATCTATATGAATACAATTTTTACTTCATGTATGGTAATTCAATGTGGTAATTATTATCAGTATTATAGTGTAAAACTGCACTTAAACTTGCTGGTTGTCCTCACTATGGTGGTTTCTATATTGTGGTGACAGAACTTCATAATTTCTCTACTTCAGATCCTTGTACTGTAAAGCGGACAATAGTACAATGTCTATTTTAGGACATGATCAAATATCAAAGTCAAACATCAGTATAATGTCAATTTGAGGCTAAATACCCTGTCTGAGAACTGACTTTGATATGTAACTTTGACATCTGATTTTGTTATAAGACTTTGATATGTGATTTTGACATCTGACCTTGATATCTGACATCTAACTCTTACATCTGACTTTGGGATCTGAGTTTTACATTTGACTCTGACATCTTGCTTTGATATCTGACTTTAACACCTAACTTATTGTTTGCTTATTACGGTATATATTACTACCTAAATATCTAAGCAAATACATAATGAACCTATAGCTTGATGATAAAGAATCTTTGTTACACATAGTTTTGGTTTGAAAAGATAACAATAAAAAAATAAAGTTCACTGTTCGCTACTGCACTTGAACCCACGTCATAATCAGATGTCAAAGTCAGATGTCAAAGTCACGTAGTAAAGTCACATGTCAAAATCAGATATCAGATGCCAAAGTCCCATATCAAAATCAGTTCTCAAACAGGACATTTAGTGTCCAACTGACATTATTCTGATATTAGACTTTGATATCTGATCAAGTCCTAAATGGACACTGTGCACTAGAATGGAGATCACAAGAACAAGCTCTGTGCTGACATTGAGTTAGAATAGAAAGTTTGAAGAATTCATATTTGAAGCCTGTAAATAGTGACTGAAGATCTGAACTGTAATAGGATCGGTATATGATAAGCAATGTAATATATTTTTTAAAATAAGGCCTTATGTATGTTTCTGTATAACAGAGTTTTGTGATCCTTTGCACAACTGGAAATCCATACTGAGGTTTTTGTTTGTAACATTTGTATAAGATTAGCTTTACTGCTTACCATTTTATAGCGGCATTTCCCTCTTAAAAGCATTCCTTCTTACAGATGTCACAAAACAGATCATCATATGACAAAACACTGTACGTGCATGAAGCCTAGTATATGCCATTCAACTGCTAAAGCCCTTAGTTACTAATCTTTAAAACAAAGATTACAACACTTATTACAGAGGTTGTCCACTCCTGGACAACCCCTTATTAATACCTCCACTGCCCATCAGAAAATAATAAAACTGTACACTTACAGCAGGTGAAATAGTATTGAACATGTCACCAATTTCCTAAACATTTCTACAGGAGCTATTGCCATGAATTTCTCACCAGATGTTGGTTTTACCAATCCAATCCACACCGGCAAAGAAATCAAACCATAGCTGTCCATAAATTAAGTTATATGTAATAATGAGAAATGACAGAGGGAAAAAGTGTTGAACACAGTTACTTAAATTTATTTAATACTTTGTACAAAAGCCTTTGTTGCTGATGACAGCTTCAAGATACCTTCTTTATGGAGAAACTAGTCACATTCATTACTCAGGTGTGACTTTGGCCTATTCTTCCACATAAATATTCTTAAAATTCTGAAAGTTCTGTGGGCTCCTTCTATGAACTCTGAGCTTTAGTTCCGTTTATAAATTTTCTATTGGATTCCAGTCAGGTGATTGGCTGGGCCATTCTAGAAACTTTATTTTGTTTCTCTGAAACCAATTAACACTTTCCTCAGCTGTGTGTTTGGGATCAATGCCTTGCTGAAATGTCCACCCTCATTTTATCTTGATCATACTGATGGCAGAAGATTCTTATCGAAAATGTCTTGGTACATTTGTCCATTAATCCTTATTCAATTATATGAAGTTTCTTAGTGCCATATGCTGAAAAACCGCCCCACACCATGATGTTCTCACTTCCTAAATCTTCACTGTTGGGATGATGTTTTTGAGTTGATATGCAGTGCCATTTGGCCTCCAAACATGATGTGTATTATGGCATTCAAAGAGTTCAACTTTGGTCTCATCTGACCAGATTATATTCTCCCAGTATGTCAAACATTAAACGCTCTTGAACATGCTTTTTGCTCAGCATTGGAGTCTTAGGGTACCTTCACACTTAGCGATGCAGCAGCGATCCGACCAGGGATCTGACCTGGTCAGGATCGCTGCTGCATCGCTACATGGTCGCTGGTGAGCTGTCAAACAGGCAGATCTCACCAGCGACCAGTGAACAGCCCCCAGCCAGCAGCGACGTGCAAGCGACGCTGCGCTTGCACGGAGCCGCCGTCTGGAAGCTGCGGAGACTGGTAACTAAGGTAAACATCGGGTATGGTTACCCGATGTTTACATTAGTTACCAGCGCACACCGCTTAGCTGTGTGTGCAGGGAGCAGGGAGCCGCGCACACTGAGCGCTGGCTCCTTGCTCTCCTAGCTACAGTACACATGGGGTTAATTAACCCGATGTGTAATGCAGCTACATGTGCAGAGAGCAGGGAGCCAGCACACACTGCTTAGCGCTGGCTCCTTGCTCTCCTAGCTGCTGTACACATCGGGTTAATTAACCCGATGTGTACAGCAGCTACATGTGCAGAGAGCCGGAGCCGGCAGCACAGGCAGCGTGAGAGCTGCAGAGGCTAGTAACTAAGGTAAATATCGGGTAACCACCTTGGTTACCCGATGTTTATCTTGGTTACAAGCTTACCTCAGCTGTCAGACGCCGGCTCCTGCTCCCTGCTCGCTTCATTTGTCGCTCTCTCGCTGTCACACACAGCGATCTGTGTGTCACAGTGGGAGAGCGCCTTTGAAGAAAACGAACCAGGGCTGTGTGTAACGAGCAGCGATCTCGCAGCAGGGGCCAGATCGCTGCTCAGTGTCACACACAGCGAGATCGCTAATGAGGTCACTGCTGCGTCACAAAAAGCGTGACTCAGCAGCGATCTCGGCAGTGAGCTCGCTGTGTGTGAAGCACCCCTTATGTGGTGAGCGTGCAAACAAGCCATGGAGGTTGAGTGCATTACCTATTGTTTTCATTGAAACAATTGTACCTGCTGATTCTAGGTCTTTCTATAGCTCTCCACAGGTGGTTCTTGGCTCTTGGACAATTGTTCTGATAATTTTTTTCATTTCTCTGACTGAAATCTTGTGGGGAGCACCTGGTCATGGCTGTTTTATGGTGGAATTCTGTTTTTTCCACTTCTGGATTATGACCCAAACAGTGCTCACTGGAACCTTCAGCAGTTTAGATATTCTTTCTTCTGTAAGCAATGCCATCAGTATGTTTTGCAACAACAAGATTGTGAAGATGAAGATCTTCAGACATCTCACTGACTTTACCCACCCTGATATGTTTCTTGTGAGGCATCTTGGTTATGAGACACCTTTTTATAGGCTATCAGTTGAAACAATTGATGTTATTTTTCACTAACTTGCAAGATTGCTTTCTAATTACTGATAGATAGCAGCTGCTATCATGATTTTCCATGCCTTTTTGTACCTCTCTTTATTCATGTATAGAATACTTTTCCCTGTGCCATTTCTCATTATTAACAAAACTTAAGTTTTGAACATCTATGGTTTGATTTCTTTGCCTGTGTGGATTGGATGGGTTGACATTTGGAGAAAAGTCATGTCAATAGCACCTTTTATTAATAGATTTTACTTAAAATTGGTGACATGTTTAATACTTATTTAACCTGCCGTATCTCTTGGACCGGCAATATTCCTGCTGCGTCAGCGCATTGGCCCTTGGCACATTTCTACTTTAATGAAAAAAACAGTCTGCACCTGATCAGCGTTATAGAAACAGCAGTGATACACAAAGTATATATATTTTTTTAGTTTATTCGGAGCAGTGGAGCTATTCAGGAGGGGTTTTCCAGCAATTGACAATCTGTGGGGACCCTCCTCAGTTTTCCAGTGCATTATGATTTTCCTAGCCACTTGTTTTCCACGGGCATACAGCTCAGCCCCATTAACTTAATAGCGGCTGAGCTTTGGTTTCTTGCACAGAAATTGGTGAAGAGCAGTTGATCACTTTGTTCTCCTGATGGTGGTCTCATAGGTCAGACAACCGCTAAATCTAATGTTATTACATATCCTGCAGTATATCATAAGATTACAAAATGCTAATGAGTAATGACATTTTATTAAAAAAAATATGCAAAGCAATGAACACATCTTATAGATTGATCCCTACAATGAAATAAAGTTAAATTCTTACTGCAAATGCCCGTTTGATTGCAGGCGCAGGAGAAAAGGCAATAACTGCAGGTATAATCTTAAGAGCGTTGTATTCCATGGCGGCTGTGCTGATTGCAGCAGTGTCTTCAGTACGGCCATTGCTGAAGAACACTGCAATTCTCCTTACAGTGGCTCCTTGCAGAGATCTCTTGAAGACATTTCTCGCTACAAATCTCATGCAGGCTCCAAGGTCACGACCTTTATTAGAACTTTCCAAAGATATGTTCTTTATTGCATTCAGCAATTTATCCTTGTTTTGGAAGTCAGAAAACCTCACCAGATAATTAGTATGTTTGTTATATGACATCACAGCCACTCTTGTCCCAAAAGGACAATTACTTCCCCTAATGGTTACATTTGCCATGATATATGTGACAATGTTGATAATTCTGTTAAACACGGCTGGTTTAACCTCACTTGACATGTCCAAAGCAAACACCAATTCGGTTGGATACACAGGACAGCTGTTTTTTCCTATGAAGGCAAAAATTTAGCAGATTAATATTTGCAATAAAATAGTTGATTCTTCTTTGCATTGCATCTTAATGAAAATCAGGAACCAAAACATGTCCAAACAATTTCAAAGGGTTTTGTCTCAGATTGGATCCTCTCAGGGTTTAGCTCAAGAGTAACCATAGTTTTAATTTTCATAGTTTTATAGTTTTTAAGGTTGAAAGTAGAGTTAAGTCCATCAAGTTCAATCTATAGCCTAACATGTTGATCTAGAGGAAAGCAAAAACCCCATGGGGCAGACCCTAATAGCTCCATATTAAGGGAAAAATTTCTTTCGAACTACACACATACTACACAAAATACACCCATCACTGCCCATAACCTGTAATATTATATTTTACAAGAAAGACATCCAAACTTTTCTTAACCTCTTCATGACACATGACATACTCTGTACATCATGGATCGTGTCAGGTTAATACTCGCCAGCTGCCGTGGCCAGCCGGCAGTGATCCTCGCACATGCCAGCTTATTTGAACAGCTCACATGTGCGGCTATCAAGCACGAGTGGATCTGCGTTCCACTCGCGCCTGTTAACCCCTTACATCTCGCTGTGAAAATGTCACAGTGCGATCTAACAGGGGGCTGCGGTAAGTATTCACTTACCCGGCTGCATCGGAAGTCAGGTGACATGATCCCATGGATCCAATGGTTGTCATGGTTGCACAGGGTCATGTAATGACTCCTGTAGCTGTCATGAGTCACTTCCTCTTACACCCGGCAGAGCGCAGTGTGTGAAAGGAGAGCAGTGTTTCTGCAGATGTCAGCTGTGTAGCTGTGATCTACAGAAAGTAACAAGCGATCTGATTGCTTATCCTTAGAGTCCCCTAGGGGGACTAATAAAATAATAATAAAAAAAAGATAAAAAAAAGATTTAAAAAATTAAAAAAAAAAAGAAAAAACCTAAAAGGTCAAATCACCCCCCATTTTCCCCATTGAAAATTAAGGGGTTAAAAAAAATAAAAAAAATACAGATATTTGGTATCGCTGCATTCAGAAACACCCGATCTATCAAACTATAAAATCAATTAATCTGATCAGTAAACAGCATAGCGTCAAAAAAATTCCAAACACCAAAATTACGTTTTTTGGTCACTGCGAATTTTGCACAAAATGCGATAACAGGCAATCTAAACGGCGCTTCTGTGCAATGGTACCTTTAAAAACATCAGCTCAAGATGCAAAACATAAGCCGTCACTGAGCCATAGATCCTAAAAAATGAGAATGTTATAGATCACAGAAAATGGCGCAAAAAAGTGTGCTATTCTTTTGTGACAAATTTCTGAATTTTTTTTACCCTTTAGATAAAAGTAAGCCTATATGTGTTTGGTGTCTACGAACTCATACAGGCCTGAGGCATTAAACCAGCACATGAGTTTTACCATAAAGTGAACACTGTGAATAAAATATCCAAAAAACCATCATGTAATCGCACTTTTTTTTAAAATTGTTTTGCACTTGGAATTCTGCCGTTTTCCAGTACACTATATGGTAAGACTAATGGTTTCCTTCAAATGGACAACTCGTCCCGCAAAAAAATTAGCCCTTATATGGCATGATTGATGGAAAAATAAAAAAGTTACGTCTCTCGGAAGAAGGGGAGCGAAAAAAGACAACTGAAAATCGTCCGGGGGACAAGGGGTTAAATTTTAGTAATGAATTCTAACATTCTAACATTATATGGCAGAGAGTTCCATGAGAGTCTCACTGCTCATGCAATAAAGAATGTGTGTCTGTGATTATGATTAAAAATTCTTTCTTCTAGATGTGGAGGATGCCCCCTTGTTCCCATTACAGACCTAGGTGTAAAAATATAATTAGAAATATCTCTGTACTGGTCCCTCAATACAGTCATAGCCAAAAGTGTTGGCACCCTTGAAATTGTTCCATAAAATTCAGTATTTCTCCCAGACAGTTATTGCAATTACACAGTTTTGTTATATGCACGTTTGTTTCCTCTGTGTGTATTGGAACAACACAAAAAATTAGAGGAAAAAAAGGCAGATTGGGTGGTGTGGCCTGGCTATGGAGCAGTAGAGACACATGCTCCTCTGCTCCTGCCCAAGGACTGGCTTTGTATCCGGGCTGAGGCGTCATGTCTGGCCTAATCTTCACCAATGCCAGCAAAAAGAAGAAAGAACATATCCCTAACAAATGTGTGCCCTCTTTTGATCTCTCTGGTGGTTACCATTTTTTTCACTAAACCACCAAAGAGAAAAACGATCAAATGCCCAATAATAGAATTGCAAACATTTTTTATTGTATAATTACAAAAAACAACATGAAAAGGGTGGAGAAATTGGTGCAGGAATTACATAACCCCAAGAGGTCACGGATCTCTCTACCGTGTTTCCCCGAAAGTAAGGCCCTGTCTTACATTAATTTTACCCCCAAAAGTCCCACCCTGCCTTACTTTCGGGGGAGGCCTTACATTGGAAAAAAAATGACAATCCTCCCCCCTGCAGCCTCCCCATTGTTTGAGAGTCCGGCATCCACCCCATCCTCCCCCCTGCAGCCTCCCCATACAGTGGTTCTGCCCCCCACTCTGCCACCACACACACTGACACATACGGTACCGGTACAGCCCCACACGGCACCCACACACATATCGTACCGGTACCGTACACACACACACACACACACACACACACACACACACACACACACTGACACATACAGCCCCATACGGCACCCATACACATACCGTACACATACCGTACACACACACACACACACACACACACGCAGAGAGTTTCGGAACTTACCGTTACTTTCCTTCTTTATCGATCTCCTCTGCGGTGCCGGGCTGACGATTCAGATGCCAGGGACGCTGGACCAATCGGAGCGAGCCTGCAGGCGGTGACGTCGCGGCTGATTTCGGCCAATCAGCTGCGAGCCGGCTGATTTCGGCCAATCAGCTGTGAGCCCGCTGACTGGCCAATCGCAGCTCGAGCTGAGGGCCAATCAGCTGCGAGCCGGCTGACTGGCCAATCGCAGCTCGAGCTGAGGGCCAATCAGCTGCGAGCCGGCTGACTGGCCAATCACAGCTCGAGCTGATGGCCAGCAGGGAGCCTAGCGGGGGCCATTCACCGGAGGCGGACCACGGGTGGCACGAGACTGGAGAAGGCCTGGATGGAGCGAGGGAACAGCGGCAAGTTCCTGTACTGTCCCCAGTGACCCCACCCATATGCGGCCTTACATTACGCCGCGACCACCACCCATAGGCGGCCTTACATTCCCCGGGCCCCCCCCGCTACCCTGCCTTACAATCGGGGGGTGCCCTACATTGGCGGACCCCCCCGAAACCCCCACCCTGCCTTACTTTCGGGGGGGTCCTACTTTCGGGGAAACACGGTATATACAATACATATAACCTCTGAGATGGTATTAACCCAGTATATGCATGCAATGCCCACTAGGTGTCACTATATATCCATTTATACTTTCCCATGTATGCAACCATAGGATTTTAAAGTCAAGTAACATATCACTATAATTTTGATGAATCCATAATGCAGTACTTACATGGGCACAGATTAGGTGGTAAATATCAGGAGGAAGGGGGGATCCGTAGACTGCCCGACGGCCGTTTTGGTAATGCTGGGTTACCTTTGTCAGAGGGCGTGGTGAAAAGGGCCAGGATATGCGGTTTATAAAGTGCCAATTGTCCAATCACAGAGCACCACATGTGAAAACTCCGCCCCCAGGCCAGCAGCCACATCACCAGCCACTCGATCACAGGTGTCAAAACTCGAGACCACCTGACCGGATCAGACATAGCATGATGGCCAAGAAGCGGACCGCCACATAGAGCACGCGTACCAGTGGGCTCAGCCATTGGAAAGATAGGAGTACTGATCCATCGGTACGTCATATGACGGCAATTAGCCTAGTGGCTATATTGCACTCCAACACCTGCCAAGGAGCAGCACTCACAGGATCTCGTCCCACATAGGTGTGTAATATATTTATATACACACACATATGTACAGTCATATGAAAAAGTTTGGACACCCCTATTAATGTTAACCTTTTTTCTTTATGATTAATCTGTTTTTATTGAATTTTCATAACAAAACATACACAACCTTGTAAAAAATAGTAAGAAAGTAGTAAATGAGAAGAGAGAAGATTAAATAGACAATTTGCTTGAGTGGTCCCACTCCAGGTCCACCCATCCTATATCCTCCATTACATATTGTGACTAAAATGCTAATCAAGGTCTTATCATTTACTCTACATTAACATTGCTTCCCATTTCGAATTCACTATCTTACGCTAATTTGAAACTTTGCTATTTTACTATTGTTCGGTCTGGGGAGGATCCTAAGCATAGCCCCCTTGTTAACAGAATGTCTTCTGCCTGGCGATGACAAGAGTGAAGATCGAAAAGAGAAGTGTACGTGATAGTAGGGGGTAAGCTTTGCGTCCACGGTGTAGGGTAATGAAGTTCCAGAGGGGATTTGATTACCGAAGATGTGTATGAGGCAGAACAGGGAGTAGTGAGATGTTCTAGTGTAAGAGGAAAAAAGCACCGAGAGAAAGAAGGAAGGGAGAAGAAATAGAACAAAGAAAAAATTTAGGCAACAATAGATAGAGGAGAAAGGGAGAGGGAAGAGACACACGCAAAACAAAAAAGGGGAGGGGGGGGAGGGGAGTGCGTGGTTTAGAAGGGGCTATATGAAAAAGGGGAGATTAGGGGAGAGGGAGAGGGGGAGGGAGAGGTGATGGGGTTAAGGGTAGATGTGATTTGCCCTTAGATTCTCCTTTACTGAGCCAGTAACCTTGAGAAATCCTGAGTTTCCTTAAACATGATCCAAGGTTGCCAAATCCGGGTGTAGGTGTCAGTAGTGTCATTGGCGATTGCAGACAGTTCTTCCATTAGGGCAATGTGTGAGAATTCTTTAAACCAGTCCCCGACAGGTGGCGTCTCAGTCCTCCGCCAGTATCTGGGAATAACTGATTTAGCTGCAATCAGGCAAAACCTGAGAAGATCTCTTTTTTGTGCCCCGATGGAGCCTGGCAGCATGGAGAGAATCGCCACCTGAGGGGTAGGTCTGACCTGGGTTCCTGTAATTCTCGTGTAGGCCCCGAATACCACGTCCCAGAAGGGCTTGAGTTTATCGCATTCCCACCATATGTGGGACATTGTCCCCTTTTCAATTCCACAGCGCCAGCATTTATCCGGAACTGAAGGAAATAGCTTGTGAATTTTGGTAGGGCAAAGGTACCACCGTGCCAGAATCTTGTAATTCTTTTCCTGAGCAAATCCTGCTACCGACATTTTATGTGTAAAGAGGAAAGCTTTTGTCTGTCCCCCTTGGAAAACGTAGTTCCCAATTCCCTTTCCCATGCCTGGACATAATCCGGGCCCGGGTGATCAGGCTGTCCGTTAAGGTGTTTATATATCACTGAGATCAGATGGGGGGGGGTGGTGAATCCCTTAGGAACAAACCTTCAAACGCTGTTGGCAACGTCAGGTGAGGGTGTTGGCCCTCGGCCCTCCATTTCCCCAAAAAGGATCACAGCTGTCCATACTGCAACCAAGAGAGTTTCATGGGAGGATCCCTCGCCTCTAACTGTTCTCGCGTGGGGATATGTGTGTCCTGTAGTAAATGAGCTACTCGAAGATCAGAGTTTTGGTGCCAGCGAAGGAACCTCTCCACCCCCAACGCGGGAGGAAACTCCGGGTTGTTGAAGATAGGGGTCACTGGGCTGAGGGGTTTAATCAACCTGCTGTTTGTTCTCAACCTATCCCACAACGTCAACGTTGCCTTCACCAAAACCCCCTTGGGTTCAATATGTATCTTGTCCCGTTGTCCCTCCCATGGGAGGTTCTTCAGAGGTGTCTGTGTGTAATTTTGCTCCAGTTCCACCCACTGTTTTGCGCCTGTCTGGAAGTGCCAGTCAAACAATCTGACCAACACAGACACCTGGTGATAAAGTCGTAGATTTGCTAAACCCGCCCCCCCTCTTGCTTGTGTCTAGTAAGGGTGAGGAACTTTATTCTGGGTTTTGCTTGCTTCCATATAAATTTTATAATAGCGGATTTCATGGTTTTAAAAAAAAAACTTATTGGAGGGTTGATGGGTTCAGCCTGGAATACATATAAGAATCTTGGAAGAATGTCCATTTTAAAGGTGTTAATTCTTCCAAACCAAGATAGAGGTTTTTTGTTATATGTGTTAAGGTCCCTAAGGGTCTTATCTAATAGGGTTTGGTAATTTAGTGTGTACAGTTTACTGAGGTCGGAAGGTATCTGAATTCCCAGGTACTTTAATGAGTGTGCCTGCCACTTGAACGGGAAGTTGTTTTGGGATCTTTGGACTTCCGACGCAGGCAATGAGATGTTTAGGGCTTCCGTTTTTTTGTAGTTGACCTTGAAGTTACTGAGGTCCCCATAACGTTCAAATTCCATCATAATTGAGGGGAAGGTGATATGGGGTTCTGAGATATATAGCAACAAGTCATCTGCATAAAGGGCCGTTTTGTATTGTTTCCCACCCACGCTCAGACCCCGTACACTGGGGTTCTTCCTGATAGCCACTGCCAAATGTTCCATAACAATGGCATAGATTAATGGGGATAGCGGGCATCCCTGTCTAGTACCATTGTGGATCTGGAATGGGGTTGAGAGGGAGCCGTTAGCTTTAATCCGTGCTGTAGGGCCGTTGTAGAGGGCCATTATTTTAGTTAAGAAACCTCCCCTCAGTCCAATCTGTTTAAGGGCCGCCTCCATAAAACCCCAGTGCACGCGGTCAAAGGCCTTCTCGGCATCTATTGATAACAGGCCCATTCCACCCGGGCACGCCCCCACCCCAGCGATTAACGAGATAGTCTTGCACACGTTGTCCCTCGCCTCACGTCCCTGTATAAACCCCACCTGGTCTGAGTGTATTATGTCTGGAAGTAACGGTGACAGTCTATTGGCTAGTAGTTTTGCAAAGATTTTGATGTCTACGTTAATCAACGAGATTGGACGATAGTTTGAGACCATCGTGGGGTCTTTCTCTGGTTTGGGTATTACGACTACGTGGGCCTCCAATGATTGTGAGGCAAACCCGTTGGTATATGTGACTGAGTTAAACACCTTTGTCATAAAGGGCGTAAGTTTGTCTCTAAAAATTTTAAAAAATAATGGGGAAAACCCGTCCAGGCCTCTTTCCGCTAGGTGTATTATTGATAGCTTCCTCTACCTCCGCCTCAGTGAACTGTTCCTCAAGCTGTGCTGATACTTCGTCCCCTATTTCCGGGAGGGCTGTGTCTGCCATGTATTCTTCTACCCGCCTTTGAAATTCCTGGGGATCCAGATCTGATAATTTTCCTTTGATATTGTATAAGTTGGAGTAAAATGTTTTCATTATGTCTAGGATTTCTACAGGGTTGTGTTCCTCTGTCCCATTTGGGTGCCTTATTCGGGGGATGTATTGAGTCTGTATACGGGGATGTAGGAGGCGTGACATTGGGCAACCACATTTATCCGAGTAGTTGTAAAGGGTCTTTTTGAACTGATTCTTGAATCTAAGGTAACTGAGATTTAAAATGGATTTCAGTTCATCTCTGCATTTAGTGAGTTCTATCAGTGTTTCTGAAGATGGAATACCCTTGTGATGAGTTTGTAATATTTGAATTCGGGCCAGGAGGTCCCTCACCTTAGCCTCTTTAGCCTTTTTGATGCGTGATCCCTGTTTTATAAAATTGCCTCTCAGGACACATTTCAGAGCCTCCCACTTAATGGGGTATGTGTGCTGTCCGAAGCATGTACTGAAAGGAATGAGTCAATTGAGTCTCCAATGTCCGCCACGCACGTGGGATCCCGAAGCAAAGTGTCGTTGAGTCTCCAACTCCAGTTCTGCTCTGGTCTATCTGGTGGGGACAGTTTCAGAAAAATTGGTGTGTGGTCTGACCACACGAAATTGCCGATGGAGGGGCTGGGTTGCCATTTGAGAGCGTGGTGACTTATTAGAAAAAGTCAATTCTACTATACGAATTGTGGGGGTTTGAGAAAAATGTATAATCTTTTCCCTGGGGGTTCATTATCCTCCAGATGTCTACCAACTGCAGTCTATGTATTTCTTTTTTCAACGTCCGCAGGGACCCCTCTGGGACAGCGCTCCTCCCCGATGTGGTGTCCACCCGCGGGTTCAATTTTAGGTTGAAGTCTCCTCCTATCACCACCACCCCCTCAGAAAACCCGGATAAGGTTTTCAGGAAGGAACCGCACGCTTTTGCTTGATTCTGACTCGGCGAGTACCATCCCGCCACCGTGTAAAGAGTTGAGTCGATTCTGATTTTTATCATAGGGAATCTGCCATTGGGGTCTATAATTGAGTCAACTACTGAGTGACTCAGGTTTTTATGGATCGCTATGGAAACCCCCCTGGAACGCGATTCCGAGTTGGAGCTGTGGAACCATTCGGTAAAATATCTGTCTTTGATGTTAGGGACATGACCCGTTTTAAAGTGTGTTTCCTCTAGGATGAGTATCTGGGTCTTTTGGTTATGCATGCCATACAGAACCTGTGATCGTTTCTGCGGGTTGTTGAAGCCTCGAATGTTAATGGATCCGAAGTTTAGAGACGTCATGTTCACCAGTCACTGTCGAGTCAAGACTTTGTAGGGCCTGTGTATCTACTGATGTGTATTGGTACTGGGGAACAAGGGTAGGATGGGAGGAGGGGAAGGAGGTGAAGGGGGTGGGATAAATACGGAGAGAGAGAAAAAAAAAAAAAAGGGTGGGGGGCTAGGGGAAGAAAGAGAAGAGGGGAGTTGATAGGGAAGTGAGAGAAAGAGAAAAAAAAAAGAGAAAGCTCAGAGAGTTTTTAAAGAATCAGGAAGAATAAAGTATTGAAGTAGGAGGTAGTAGGGTGTCCCCTAAAGGAGGGGTACCCCCAGAGTCAGAGGGTATGGGGAAGTAGTTTTCCTACTATACCGCGTCCAGCGAGGTAAAACTCCCCCTGTTGGTAGCGAGCTTTCCACCGAGGAGATCTCCCCCCAGACCGACAGAACCACAATCTGAAACTCAAAACATATCAACAGTTATCTCATAACCACCGCTCTGGGTAAAGTCCTGATATCATAAACAACGAAAAAAGATTTTCAAATAGTGTATCGAGCACCCTTCAATCGCCCCCCATTTTTCCCCTTCCCCCCCACCTCTCCCTTGATTTTTTCAAGTGACTACCACTGTCTTTAAGGCGGCAGGCTTGACTGCCCCTATGATGGTCTTCTCGTCTTTGATCACACTGTTTGCGCCTCTCCCTCTATCTCCGCCTCAGATAAGACAGTCTCATCAGTTTCTTCCGGGGGAGAAGTAATGGGTGTCTCTGTGACCGAAAAACTGGTAATGACTTGGAAAAGCGATGACCTCTCAGCGCGCAACTCCAAACTCAGTGATCATCCATCCTCCTTCTAGGGTCCCGCCTTCTCTGAGGAAGCGGCGGTGCTGGGTGTGGGGGTCCCCCTACCAAAAGGCCTGAGGGCAGCTGGGGCCAGTCCGTGACCTCTGTCGGCGGAAGGCGTAAAGCTGAAGTAAAGGCGTTGATTCCTCTGGGGTGGCTGAGGGTATGGACTCTACCGTCTTGTCGAACCCTTAGGCAGAACGGGAATCCCCACGTGTATGGCATGTTGTGTCGCCGAAGGACGTCCAAAAGAGGTCTCAGCGCCTTCCGTTTTTGCAGTGTCCATCTTGATAAGTCTGGTAGTATTTGAAGTTGTGTATCTTGATGACGGATGGTTCCAGAGGCACGGGCCCGTGACATTATGGAATCTTTTAGCTGATAACGATGAACTCTGCAGATCACATCTCTGGGGTAGGCTGGGTCCAGTGATTTGGGTCCTAAAGCCCTGTGAACTCGATCTAATTCAAGGTTGGTATCCAGAGGGACCTGTAGGAGTGAGTTGAATAAGTGACGTGTTGTTTTGTCCAGCTCACCCGGTTCAATAGAATCTGGGAGGCCCCGTATCCTGATATTATTTCGTCTTCCTCTGTTTTCTGCATCATCCATTTGATCAGCTAGGTAGTGCAGTTGGTAAGAATGGATTGACAGGTCAGAGGAGTGGGTGTTCAATGTTTGTGACATAGATGTGGTGGTTGCCTCCACGGCGGTCACTCTCTCCCCCACGTGCTGTATATCACCTTTCAGGGCCATCAGTTCAGCTTTATATGCATTTTCTAATCGGGTAACATAGCTCTCCATCTCCTCCCTTGATGGCATATTTTTGATTCTGTTTCCTAAGTCCCGAAGATCTGTCAGGGCTGCCTTCCTCAAGGACCTGAGGCCTTCATTCCCCTGCTGTAGCATTTGATCCTGGATTCCCTGTGGGGTGTCAGCGCCTCCCCAGGGGGTGCCTGTATTCTGAGAGTGGGCTTCCTTCCCCTGATCCAGGGTCCCCGTCTCCTGAGACTGAGCTATATGCTGTGAGTCATGGGATGGGGTTGCCTCTGTATATGGTGAAGCTGCAGTCTGGAGGCCCTCCATCTGCTCCACTATGGGGGGTGGCTGCTGTCCCATCCTGTCAGCCTCATTATGTTATTGTGGGTCCTGTCTGTGCCCACTTGCCTGCTGTTTTGTAGAGGTCGCTAAAACACACCTATATAAAAATATATTTTATTCAATTTTATAGTAGAAAATATAAGACACCAGATGTCTGACATAAACACAAAGACATAGTGCTCATCAAGGCCTAGTGGAGAGCAGAGGGAGCGTGCAGAGATAGATAGCTGAATAGCTCTCAGTGAACTAGGAGGGACTACAATGCTCCTCAACTCCTCCTGCCTACTTGCGGAGAGTGTTATAAGGTTTTGAACACTCCCCGCTCCGGGTGGCTATCCCTATATGTCCCTGTACTCCACTGACCTAAACCACCACCACCAGGTGCATTGTGAAAAAAACCAGGACAACATATAATGTATTAAAATTTGTTGGTTCCTGACTTAGGACTGGAGACTATGCTACAGTCCAGATACTGTAAACAGCAGTTTAGGACAGAGCTAATGGGCCCAACGAGATCGGTACCCACAGCTCCTGGACTGTAGCATAGTCTCCAGTCCTAAGTCAGGAACCAACAAATTTTAATACATTATATGTTGTCCTGGTTTTTTTCACAATGCACCTGGTGGTGGTGGTTTAGGTCAGTGGAGTACAGGGACATATAGGGATAGCCACCCGGAGCGGGGAGTGTTCAAAACCTTATAACACTCTCCGCAAGTAGGCAGGAGGAGTTGAGGAGCATTGTAGTCCCTCCTAGTTCACTGAGAGCTATTCAGCTATCTATCTCTGCACGCTCCCTCTGCTCTCCACTAGGCCTTGATGAGCACTATGTCTTTGTGTTTATGTCAGACATCTGGTGTCTTATATTTTCTACTATAAAATTGAATAAAATATATTTTTATATAGGTGTGTTTTAGTGGTTTTCGTGTAATTCCACCTGGGTTGTTATCCTAATTGTGGTCTATGTTTTGTAGAGGTGTCTGGGATTATCTTATCCACTGGTGTCCCTGCCTGCAGCATGCCCCGGGCGCCGCTTATTTCTCCACACCGCTCCTGAGGTCCTCCCTCCACCTCCGCCTGTGCTGCCAGTTCTGGTGTTCCTCCTGCTTCCACCGCGGCGCCATCTTGGCCTCGTGGTGTGGGTCCCAGTCCACCCCCTCCTCCTCTGACCTGCATTTGAATCGTTGCCTGCTCGCCTCCCACCGGTTCCGCTGCTCCTCCGCTGTTCTCTCCAGGGGCGGTTCCCTCTGCCCTGCACCGCCACCCACCTGCGACGCCATTACAGGCCCTGGTCCCCGCTGCTCCGTCTGGCCCGCTCCCGACATAAAGCGGGATATGTCCTGGGACAGGGGCTCCACGGTGCCTGTCACGCTGGAGGGTGCTCCTTTCTTCTTTCTAGCACCCATGGAGGTCTTTCTGGGTGCTGTGGTACTCTGTAATATTGTGATTCTGTCGGCCCGGGCTGGGAGATAGAGAGACGTGTGTCTTTACTCCTCCATAGCCAGGCCACGCCCCCAACCTTTTTTCTTTATAACAATTTGGGTTTTTGCAACAGCTATTTCTGTTTCATATATCTAATAACTGATGGAATGAGTAATATTTCTGGATTGAAATGAGGTTTATTGTACTAACAGAAAATGTGCAATCCGCATTTAAACAAAATTTGACCGGTGCAAAAGTATGGGCACCTCAACATAAAAGTGACATTAATATTTTGCAGATCCTCCTTTTGCAAAAATAACAGCCTCTAGTCGCTTCCTGTAGCTTTTAATGAGTTACTGGATCCTGGATGAAGGTATATTTGACCATTCCTGTTTACAAAACAATTCCAGTTCAGTTAAGTTTGATGGTCGCCGAGCATGGACAGCACGCTTCAAATCATCCCACAGATTTTCAATGATATTCAGGTCTGGGGACTGGGATGGCCATTCCAGAACATTGTAATTGCTCCTCTGCATGAATGCCTGAGTAGATTTGGAGCGGTGTTTTTGATAATTGTCTTGCTGAAATATCCATTCCCTACGTAACATCAACTTCGTCACTGATTCTTGCACATTATTGTCAAGAATCTGCTGATACTGAGTTGAATCCATGCGACCCTCTACTTTAACAAAATTCCCAGTGCCGGCATTGGCCACACAGCCCCAAAGCATGATGGAACCTTCACCAAATTTTACTGTGAGTAGCAAGTGCTTTTCTTGGGATGCCGTGTTTTTTGCCTCCATGCATAACGCCTTTTTGTATGACCAAACAACTCAATCTTTGTTTCATCAGTCCACAGGACCTTCTTCCAAAATGTAACTGGCTTGTCTAAATGTGCTTTTGCATACCTCAGGCGACTCTGTTTGTGGCGTGCTTGCAGAAATGGCTTATTTCGCATCACTCTCCCATACAGCTTCTCCTTGTGCAACGTGCGCTGTATTGTTGACTGATGCACATTGACACCATCTGCAGCAAGATGAAGCTGCAGGTCTTTGGAGGTGGTCTGTGGATTGTCCTTGACTGTTCTCACCATTCTTCTTCTCTGCTGATATTTTTCTTGGCCTGCCACTTCTGGGCTTAACAAGAACTGTACCTGTGTTCTTCCATTTCCTTACTATGTTCCTCACAGTGGAAACTGACAGTTTAAATCTCTGAGACAACTTTTTGTATCCTTCCCCTGAACAACTATGTTGAATAATATTTGTTTTCAGATCATTTGAGAGTTGTTTTGAGGAGCCCATGATGCCACTCTTCATAGGAGATTCAAATAGGAGAACAACTTGCAAGTGGCCACCTTAAATACCTTTTCTCATGATTGTATACACCTGCCTATGAAGTTCAAAGCTCAATGAGGTTACAAAACCAATTTAGTGCTTTAGTAAGTCAGTAAAAAGTACTTAGGAGTGTTCAAATCAAGAAATTGATAAGGATGCCCATACTTTTGCACCGGTCAAATTTTGTTTAAATGCGGATTGCACATTTTCTGTTAGTACAATAAACCTCATTTCAATCCAGAAATATTACTCAGTCCATCAGTTATTAGATATATGAAACTGAAATAGCTGTTGCAAAAACCCAAATTGTTATAAAGAAAAAATGTTAACATTAATAGGGGTGCCCAAACTTTTTCATATGACTGTATACATACACATATATATATATACACATAGGTCGTCATTTCAGGGGACATTTATTTACATAAATGATATACATTAAGTAACAATTAGTGTCCACTATAACCATATGTATCGCCATATCTGTTATATCAATAGCCGTGACAATTCATATAGACAATATAATTCATAGTCAGTCCAAATATACCCCTAATGCAATACAAAAACACATCCAATATTCAGCCGCCATATCAAAAGATATATGCGAAAGAATAGGAGGTATTATCATAAACATAAAACGTTCTATGAATATATACTCACATATAAATTATCATTAATTTTACAACATCCACAAATGTATATACCATAAATATCCAACCAGAATATATCCATAAAATTAATTATTTATTATTCCTATGCCAAAACTGGATATAATTATCCCACAATTAATATTGATCATATATAGAAAATTCTAAGAATTATTGTTGGAGAGGGAAAATACACATCAAGATTGATATATTCCACATATTTCATACAAAATTTTATATATACCAACAAGGCATCTGTGGATGTTAAATTGAAAAAAAAAAATTTCGACGGATCTTGTAGTCATTCACAGAATAAATATAAAGCCAGATGGAATTTCAGTTGGTAGATGACCATATGATATAGTGGAAACAGGTTGGAGAATCCAAAATCTCAAACCACCAACAAGGTCCAATACTAGTGAAAATAAAAAGTTCCCATTACAGACCTAGGTGTAAAAATATAATTAGAAATATCTCTGTACTGGTCCCTCAATACAGTCATAGCCAAAAGTGTTGGCACCCTTGAAATTGTTCCATAAAATTAAGTATTTCCCCCAGACAATTATTGCAATTACACAGTTTTGTTATATGCATGTTTGTTTCCTCTGTGTGTATTGGAACAACACAAAAAAATTAGAGAAAAAAAAGCAAATTGGGTGGTGTGGCCTGGCTATGGAGCAGTAGAGACACATGCTCCTCTGCTCCTGCCCAAGGACTGGCTTTGTATCCGGGCTGAGGCATCATGTCTGGCTTAATCTTCACCATTGCCAGCTAAAAGAAGAAAGAACATATCCCTAACAAATGTGTGCCATCCTTTGATCTCTCTGGTGGTTACCACTTTTTTCATAAGCTCTGCTGCATCTCTCCCTGTACCAGCAGACACCAAGATGGAGTTGGCCCATGCTGCTCAGTGCTCTCTCACCAGCGTCTGAGGAGGAGAGTCTCAGAGGAGGAATCCACACATTTCCCCTACTGCCCTCAGGACAGACATGATCACCGCTGGAAAAAAAGGAAGATCCTGTGGAGCACAAACCTCTTTCTGTGACAGACTGCAAGAGACAGGATTCCTCTTCCTAAGATGGTGGACAGGGAGACCGCGCTTCAAGTATTAAGGTGTCTAATGAAAGGGTTGGGTCCTGGTCCCCAGCTCTCCTTTCTCAGACATTAATAATTTCTAATTAAAGCCAGAACAATATGGAGATAACACCGTCTGCTAACTCAATCAGCTCCCATTAAGGGGATTCCTTCCCTGCTTTGTTGTGCCCCTCTTCCTTTTCTCCTGGTCAGGCAGAGAGGAGGCTGTAGGTGGAAACAGTTATGGAAGACCTCAGAGCCTGTGTTCATGCTATCCCAAGAAAAGAGAACATGGAGAACTATATATACAAGCTAGAATTGTCATAGAGGGGGTTACAGCTATGAGAGGGGAGATGCAACAGGTAAGAGAGAGGGTGTCTGATGTGAATTGCACACAGCATCTTTTGCACAAGTGAGGATTCATGAACAAGCTATTTCATTCCATTTATACCAGTTGAAGTACCTGGTGGATATTGTGAATGATATTATGCACAGCAGAAGGCATAACAATATCAGGATAAGGGGTTTTCGGGAAACGGTGTAGCAGCATAAATTGGAGGAATCTTTACATCATGTCTTCAACAACATTTTAAATATTCCCCATATCATCGATTGGAATTAGTCAGAGCTCACAGGTCCCTGGGACCGAGATCCACTAACGTGACTAAACCACAGAACGTGATATGCCGAGTCAACAGATATAAAGTGAATAAGAGTATTCTAACCAAAGCTGGCAGAAGGGACTCTATCCTTTACCACCAGTATCCTATTCAGCTAGTGCCTGACCTACCACGTAAAACATTACAAAAAAGGAGAGCCCTAAGATCATTGTTGGAGGCTTTGATGCAACGGAATATTCTGTACTTGTGGGGATTCCCCTTTCGCGACCAAGTCCATTATTTGGGTTGTTTGCATGTTTTCCACTTCCCTGGAGACATCCCAGCTTTTGTCTCAGAAGTATGGATTCTCCCTATTTCGGTTTTATCCATAGATTGGATACTATCCCACAACCACAGAGAGACCCAATACGTAACCTCAGAGAGGATTGCAGAGGATTGGGTGACAGAGATTTTCTCACTTCTTCCTCAGACTGACTCTCTTCTCCAAATCTTCTTTTATAGTAATTAGCCCTGTGTGTGAAGTAGATCTGTTTGCTAAGGGATGCTGATTGCTACCAATATGGACTTGTTCATGAGAGCTAGTTCTGATGAATACTGTTGCCGGTGACAAACTCTCATAGTCAAAATGCTCAAGTTTAAGTTTGGTCTTTGTTTTTCATTTTACTACATATAGGCTGGGGGCTGGGGCTCGGTCTTGGGGGAAACGGCTCTCTGTAGAAAGCTCACTTTCACTTAGGGAATCTACACTCTGCTGGGCTGGTGTGGAATATTTCTCTCCCCCCTTCCTCTTTTTCTTCCTCTCTAAATACCTGCCCTGAAGGTTGGGGGCGTTCTCTGACCCTTTGATTAGTTAGTGGGGACCTCTTCCAACCAGTTGGGAAGCTTTATCTTCTTTCCCTTTTCATTTTCACCTTCCCCCACTTCCTTTTTTTCCTTTTTCTTTACCTCTCTCTTGTCTCTTACTCCTTCTCTCATACCTTCTTCTATTTTGTAGCCATGATATCTATTATGACTACTTCGCTCAATAAAGGAGGTTTTAACTAGTGATGAGCGAGCATATGTGGCACTGCTAATCATTCGATCAAGCATTAGGTGCTCAATGGAGTAATAAGCAGTGCTGAGCATCGAGTGGTGCTCGAGCCCTCGAGTTACATTGCAGCAGCTTTTTACAATGATTGTAGCCTCCTACTAAAGCCAGGGATTTCACAGTTGAGTGCAGGAACTCCTCACTTAGGTGGTCTCTTAGAGAAGAAATAAAAACACCACAAAAGTTCATATCACCTTCCCTTTACCCATTGAAAATAGAACAATAAAAAACAAAAAAATATATTTTATATCACTATGTTCAGAAATGTCTGATATATCAAAATATAAAATAAATTAATATGATCAGTAAACAGCGTAATGAAAAAAAAAAAAAGTCCGTATTGCGCTTTTTTGGCCGACACAGCAGCATTGCTCTGATCAGCAGAAATGCTGTGTTCTTGTGAGTGGCGGTGCTCTGCCAGCATTCACAGCCCATTGGAGCCCCATAGTCGCATCACGGATCTCCCCATGGTGGCAGAGAACAGCGCAATCCCCGCCGGCGTGCATTAGATCACTCTGTCAGAGCTTGACAGAGCAATCTAAGGGGTTACAAGGCACACCTGATAGTCTCACATGTCTGCTGATCAGATCAGCAGACATGTACAGGAATTACAGGTGGCTTATCATGAGAGCCCATGGTAACGGGACAGACATGACCAAGGATGTACCAGTACACCCTTAGTTGTGAAGGGGTTAATGAATGGGTTTTGACAGATTTAGCTTCCTAAGAATCTTAAAGTAATGTATTAAAAAACTGAAGTATTAAAAACATCCATATGAAGAAGTTCAACATGTAATGGATAATTTTTTGTTCAAGTGGCAATTATAGCCATTGAAATATTTGGGAGTGTGCATTTCTTCTGGCTCCTCTAAACTTTTTTTAACAATTTTTGTTGTTGCATAAAAACATGTTGAATTGATTATCTGATTTGTTTCCTATTTAGGAAGTAATATATATATATATATATATATATATATATATATATATATATATATATATACTGTATGTATGTTTTTCTTCCAAATATTCTCACTTGCTACTGATTGAAGGTCTTGCATAATCAATTATGTTTTTTTAATTTCCAATTTAATTTTCATATGATTGCATGATAATGATAAACTGTTTTCAATAAAAATACATTAACCATAAAAAAGACTAATTGAACATAATTTCACACAAAACCCTCATAATGGGAGTGGACAAAATTGTGAGTAAACAACTTTGTTTCAAATGATGCTTGTTCAAACTGACAAGTAACAGTTGTGAGCAATATGAAAATTACACCTGAAAACAGATAAAAAGGGGAGAAGTTGACAATATTTGCATTATGTTTCTGTGTGTGCCACACTAAGCATGGACATCACAAAAAGGAGAAGAGAACTGTCTGAAGTCATGAGAACCAAAATTGTTGAAAAATATCAACAATCTCAAGGTTACAAGTTCATCTTCAGAGATTTTGATATTCCATTGTCCACGGTGCGCAACATAATCAAGAAGTTTACAACCCACAGCAGTGTAGCTAATCTCCTTGAACATGGACATGGACAAGAGAGAAAACTTGATGAAAGGATGATGGATAAGGAGCCCCAATCAAGCTGTCCTATATGCTCAGGGTGCATCAAAATTAGTGCAAAATATCTTTCGACACTTTAATGAAATCAAGTGTTATGGTAGGAGACCCAGGAAGACTGCACTGCTGTCACAAAAACATAAAAAATCTAGAGTGCAGCTTGCCAAAATGTATGTGAGTAAGCCAAAATCCTTCTGGCAAAGTGTCTTGTGGATAGATGAGACCAAGATAGAGCTTTTTGGTAAAGCACTTCACTCTACTGTTTACCAAAAATGGAATGAGGCCTACAAAGAAAATAACACAGCACCTACTGTCTGTGACAGGGTGTACAGCAGAGCAAGGAGAGACAACAGGCCGAGGATGATCCAACAGGTTTACTAACAGGAATACAGGAACAGCACACGACAAGTCCAAATAAAACAGATTCGGGGCACCTCCCGATAATCCAAAGTGTCAGATCACGACGTAATAGTCCTTTTCAGAGTCCCAGAAATCCCACACAATCCACTGGACGGCGAGATCTGTCTGCAGAATCAGATCTCGCGCCCAACCTCTTCAAAACTCAGCTCCCAACTAACTGAACTAATGTTCTTCTCTCCTGGGATCAGTCCCTAAGGTGGGCACACCTCCCCCTGGCCATTTAATGCATGAATGGAATTTAGACTGCTGGCTCTGTTTCATAGTTTCATAGTTTTTAAGGTTGAAGGGAGACTCTAAGTCCATCTAGTTCAACCCGTAGCCTAACATGTTGATCCAGAGGAAGGCAAAAAAACCCCAATGTGTCAAATAAGCTCCAATGGGGAAAAAAAATTCCTTCCTGACTCCACATACGGCAATCAGACTAGTTCCCTGGATCAACACCCTGTCATAAAATCTAATATACATAACTGGTAATATTATATTTTTCAAGAAATGCGTTCAGGCTCTGCTTAAATTTTAATAGTGAATCCCTCATTACAACATCATACGGCAGAGAGCTCCATAGTCTCACTGCTTGTACAGTAAAGAGTCCTCATCTGTGATTATGATTAAACATTCTTTCCTCAAGACGTAGCGGATGCCCCCGTGTTCCAGTCGCAGGCCTAGGTGTAAAGAGATCTTTGGAAAGGTCTCTGTACTGTCCCCTCATATATTTATACATTGTGATTAGATCCCCCTAAGCCTTTGTTTTTCCTAACTAACCCCAAGTTTAATAACCTGTCTTGGTATTGCAGCCCCCCCCATTCCTCTAATAATCTAGGTCGCTCTTCTATCTACCTGTAAGATTATGCTATTTATAACCTTCTATACTTTTGCTAACAAGAAATGCATCCATTCCTCTCTTAAATTCATTCAGTGAGTTGGCCATCACCACTTCCTCAGGAAGAGAGTTCCAGAGCCTCACTGCTCTTACCGTGAAGAACCCTCTTCTATGCTGATGTAGGAATTTTCTTTCCTCCAATCGAAAAGAATGCCCCCTTGTTCTTGTCATAGTCCTTGGTACAAACAGATCATGGGAGAGATCTCTATATGGCCCTCTGATATATTTGTACATATTTATTAGGTCTCCCCTAAGTCTTCTCTTTTCTAGAGTAAATAGACCTAATTTTGATAACCTTTCCGTGTATTGTAATGCACCCATTCCATTTATTATTTTAGTAGCCCGCCGCTGAACCCTTTCAAGTTCAGTAATGTCTTTCTTCAGCACCGGCGCCCAAAATTGCACACAATACTCCAAGTGTGGTCTGACTAGTGATTTGTACAGAGGGAGAATGATGTTTTCATCTCGTGCCCCCAGACCTCTTCTAATGCATCCCATCACCCTATTTGCTTTGGTGGCTGCTGCCTGACACTGGGCACTCCAATTTAGATTCTTATTCACTAAGATGCCTAAGTCTTTTTCCATGTCTGATTTCCCCAGCAGTTTCCCATTTAGTAGGTAATCGTAGCATCTGTTTCTCCTTCCCATGTGCATAACCTTACACTTATCTGTGTTAAACCTCATTTACCATTTTTCAGCCCAATTCTCCAATTTACTCAAATCCATCTGTAGTTGCAAACTGTCCTCCTTTGTGTTACCTTACATAGTTTTGTATCATCTGCAAATACTGATATTTTACTCTGTAAACCATCCACCAGATCATTAATAAATATATTAAATAGTAGGGGGCCCAATACAGACCCCTGTGGCACCCCACTAGTAACCCTGGCCCAATCTGAGTATGCACCATTAATAACCACTCTTTGTTTTCTACCACTAAGCCAGCTACCTACCCATCTACACACATTTTCCCCGAGCCCAAGCTTTCTCATTTTACTTAGCAGTCTTTTATGTGGGACAGTGTCAAATGCTTTACCGAAGTCGAGATAAATGACATCCAATGATTCTCCTCGGTCCATGTGAGAGCTTACATCCTCATAGAAGCTGATCAGGTTAGTTTGACAGGAGCGATCCTTCATAAATCCATGTTGATATGGAGTTAAACAGTTATTAACATTGAGACATTCCATAATAGTATCCCTTAAAAACCCTTCAAACATTTTACCCACAACAGATGTTAAGCTTACCGGCCTATAGTTTCCAGGTTCCCTTTTGCACCCTTTTTTGAATATTGGTACCACATTTGCTAGCCGCCAATCCAGTGGAACAGACCCAGTTTCTATAGTCTTTAAATAAAAGGAATAGAGGCCTGTCTATCACATTACTTAACTCCCTTAATACCCGAGGGTGAATGCCATCAGGGCCTGGTGATTTGTCAATTTTAATGTTACTAAGTCGGTTCTGCACTTCTTCCTGGGTTAGGCAGGTCATACTTAATGGGGCATTTACATGATCACTCTGCATTTCCCCTGGCATATGCTTTTCCTGTGTGAACACAGTTGAGAAAAAAGTATTTAAAACATTTGCTTTTCCCACATCGCTTTCTATGATTTTACCCTCATTATTTTTTAAAGGGCCAACACCATCAATTTTAATCTTTTTTCTGTTTATATAATTAAAGAATAGTTTGGGATTTGCTTTGCTTTCCTTAGCAATGAGTCTCTCAGTTTCTACTTTTGCTAAATATATTTATTTTTTACACATTTTATTTTTTTCTCTATATATTTTTAATGCTTCCTCGCTGCCTTCTTGTTTTAGCTTTTTAAATGCCTTTTTCTTATTATTCATTGCCCCTTTTACATCCTTATTTAGCCACATTGGTTTTCTCCTGTTCCTAGCCCTGTTCTGTTTACCAAGTTGTAGATTGGAGAAGTCCCATGCTGAGAAGAACAATATACATATGCAACCCCCACCAAATCAATGACAATAGCTACTGCTGAAGCCTGAGTGCAATATGATACAGGCTAGGGGGAAGGTATGGTCACTTACATCCCAAGACATAGTATTACAGCAAATACAGTGAGAAGGTAAAATACATCACATGGCATCTTATACAAAAATACGGGATGGAGACAACTACATACATCATGACAATTCCTTCCCCTCCCAACTTGTGTACGTACTAGAGACCTCTACAGGTCACTGGTTAAGTACACACAGGCAGAGCGTTACTTACATGTGGCTTCATGCAGCCACGAATTGGCATTGTAGCTCTCCCACATCATTGCCCAGGAGAACAGCTGCAGGCAGACCACCCATCACCCCAACCACACATCGCCTGACCCCAAAACCAAAGTTCCATTGTCCACCAGCCAGTTCAATGACAATCCCAGGTCCTCTATGGATTGCCTCAGGCCGAACCACTCGGGGATCAGCCAGTGTGAGGAAAGCACCCGAGTCACAAAATCCAACAAGTCTCTGTCCATCCAGCACAACCTCCTGCAAGTGCTTACCTTGATGAGCAGAAGTCGTCATAACTGCGGGTCGCACCCCGTAAACTCCTGGTGGTGCAACATGGGGGCCTAAGTCACTAGGCCAGTCCTCACATAGCGGTGCCACATCTTCCTCCATGGCACTGGGCTGTAAATAATTAACAATCCGATTGGGTGCAGGATCAGTCCTCATTTGAACAGCTGGGCAGGAGACTTGCCGATGCCCTGGCTGTCCACATTGATAGCATCTGAGCTGGGTCTCCCTCCATCCAAGGTGCTCTCTTGGGTAAGGGGTAGGGGAACTTGGAGGCCGGCTCCCACCTGAAGGTGCTGTAGGGGTTTGAGGATGATTTGTCAAATATCATGGAGGTTCAAAGATGTTTTGGGGCTGTTTTGCTACTTCTGGCACTGGGTGCCTTGACTGTATGCAAGGCATCAGGTAATCTGAATAGCAAAGGATTTTGGATCGCAATGTAGTATCCAGTATCAGAAATCTGGATTTGCATCATAGGTTATGGATCTTCCATCAGGATAATGACCCCAAACATACTTCAAGAAGCACCCAGAAATGGATGAAAAAAAAACATTGGAGAGTTTTGAAGTGGTCAACAATGAGTCTGGATCTAAATCCTATTGAATACCAGTGGAGAGATCTTAAAATTGCTGTTGGGAGAAGACGCTTTCAAATATGAAAGACTAGAAGAAGATTGCAAAAGAAGAGTGGTGCAAAATTCCGGATACAAGGTGTAAGAGGCTTGTTGATGATTATAGGAAGTGAATGATTGTAGTTATTTATTCCAAAGGGTGTGCAACCAAATTATTAGGTTGGAGTTCTGTGTGAAATTATGCCCATTTTGCCTTTTTTTTCTGTTTTTCTTTTTTATTTACTTGTTCCAATACACAGAAAGGAAATAAATATGTATAAGAAAACGCGTAATTGTAATAATTTTCTGGGAGAAATACTTCATTTTCTGGAAAAATTTCAAGGGTGCCAACACTTTCAGCCATGACTGTATATTGGTACATTGTAATAAGATCGTCCCTAAGCCTTTGTTTTTCCAAACTGAATAACCCCAAGGTTAAAAATCTGTCTAGGTATTGCAGTCCATCTATTCTTTAATACCCTTAGATGCTCTTCTCTATACCCGCTCTAGCTCAGCTATGTTCTTATTATACTCTGAAAATCAAAATTTGACATAGTTTCCTAAGTGTGGTCGCACTAGTGACTTGTATAGAGCAAAACAACGTTCTTGTCATGAGCGTCTATGCCTTTTTTAATACATCTCATTATTTTATTAGTAATTGGCAGCAGCTGTCTGACACTGGTCATTAAAGTTGAGTTTGCTAACCACCCTACACACTCAAGTCTTTTTCAGTATTCGTTTTACCCAGTGTTTTACAATCTAGTAAATGATTATACATTTTATTTTCTCTGCCCAGGTGCATGACCTAACATTTAACCACATGAAACCTTAATGGCCATTTCTCAGCCAAGCCTCCAGTGTATGTAAATCCTTCTGTAATATTAAATTATCCACTTTTGTGTTGATTACCCTGCAGAGTTTAGTATCATCTGCAAATATTCTACTCTGTATGCCCCCTACAAGGTCATTAATAAATACATTAAAATGAACAGGGTCCTGTACTGACCCCTGTGATACCCCACTGTTAATTGTGACCCAGGTCGAGTGTGTTCCATTAATAACCACCGTTTGTTTCCAATCAGTAAGACAGTTGTTAACCCAGTTACACATATTTTCCCTATACACATTAATCTCAATTTACGTACCAACCTTTTGTGTGGCACCATATTAAATGCCTTTGAAACGTCCATATACATGACATCCACTGCATTTTGGTGGTCTTACCTGGAACTTACCGCCTCATAGAAACTGATAATATTAGTGTGACAAGACCGACCTTTCATAAACCCATGTTGATACTGGATCATGTGGCTATTCTTGTTGAAATGCTTAAGGATAGCATTTCTTAGGAAAGCCTCAATGATTTTACTCACACTAGAGGTTAAACTTACTAGCCTATAATTTCCAGGCTCAGATTTTGTCCTTTTTTTAATTTTGGCACCACATTTGCAATGCGCCAGTCCTGTGGTCAGACCCTATTATTATTGAGCCAATAAATATTAAAAATAATAGCCTGTTTTTGTCTGGGATTTGTCTACTTTAGTGATTTTGAGGTGGTGCCATACTTTTTGCTGGGTTAAACAGGTGACACTTAATGGTGAATTTATGGCATATCATCTGTGATGGGATTTTCTTGTATGAATACTGTAGTGAAAAAGATGTTTAGCAAATTGGCCTTTCCCTCTTCCTCTTCCATCATTTTACTCAGACTATTTTTGACAAGGCCAACACTATCATTTTTGAGTTTCTTACTGGTTTTGTAGTTGACAAATATTTTTGGATTATTTCTACTTTCTCTGGCAATGAATATCACTGTCACAATCTTTGCTGCCCTAATTTGCTTTTTACACAATGTATTTCATTTTCTGTAATTATTTAATGCCTCGTCACTACCTTCTTGCTTTAATTCTCTTAATGCTTAATTTTTGTCATTTAATGCGCCTCTTACAGCCTATTAGTGGTTGCCTTCTATTTCTAGCTTCTTTATTCCCATAAACTATATGTCATGCACAGGTCCTAGTTAGGATGCTTATACAGGTTTCCCATTTGCATTGTATAATTTTATTTCTTCCCATAAATTAATAGCAGACATAGAAATAAGAAACTTTGCAACATATCTTGTTGGAGTAATCTGCGTCTTTCTCCTACTGGACCGATCATTCCTTCTCCAAAATCTAAGTTCGTGGGTAAATTCTGTCCTTGGTGAACACTGATTTTCTCATTACTGAGGAGTTGGATTTGCTGCTGATCAGATTCTATGGAGACTTGAGTGGGAAGAGGAGCAAAAGGTCCTCATAATTGGCACATTAAACTTCACAAATTCAAATTTTACCCATGAATTGAGAGTGAATGATCAATCCAGGAGGAGAAAGAAGCAAATTTCTATGATAAGATCTATTCCAAAGTTGCTTTTTTTTCATTCGTATTATTGATTTCTGAAATAAAAATTAAATCCATGGTTACACTTTAAGTGGAAACTGTCACCACTTTTTTGGCCTATAAGCTTCGGCCACCACCACCGGGCTCTTATATACAGCATTCTAACATGCTGTATATTAGAGTCCAGGCCGGGGGTATAACATAAAAAACACGTTGCGGTGGGCCATATGGGCGTCTCTGTTGTTCGGTGCCGGCGCCACCTCTTACGGCCATCTTCGTCCTCTTTCTGAAGCTTGTGTACATGACGCGGCTATGTCATGAACGCTCGCCGGTCCTGCGCAGGTGCACTTCAATACTTTGATCTGCCCTGCTCAGGACATGAATTCCGGCAAGTGTGTATGATGTCGGACCCGTCATGCACCGCGGCTAGAGAAGAAGGAGCACAAAGATGGACAAAAGAGGCGGCGCCGGCACCGGACAACGGAGACGACCATAAGGCCCACCGCAGCGACCGCTAGGTAAGTATTATAAAGTGTTTTTTATGTTATACCCCTGGTCTGGGCTCTTATTTACAGCATGTTAGAATGCTGTATATAAGAGCCCAGTGGTGGTGGCCACAGCTTATATGCCAAAAAAAAATGGTGACAGGTTCCCTTTAAAGCAGAAATAGAATAAAAAGCTTTATTAAACATATCTGTACAATGCCAAATAATGTGTGTTGAGTCTCAGTTATGGTTATTTATTAATTCAATGATTATAATAAATAAACATTTATGTAATAACTATATAAGTATAAAATGAAGGTGAATGAAGAACATAATTGGTTGCTTTAATAAAATATAAATTAAGTGTAAAGAAGAAATACTGTACATATAGTGCAATAGCCTATAATCAATACCCACACATAAATATCATATAAAATGATGTGCTATCTGTCTGTCTAGATCTATATACACAGTGGGTGAAATAAGTATTTAACATGCACTAATTTTCTAATTAGCAGTTGACATGAATTTCTCACCAGATGTCGGTAACAACCCATCCAATCCACACAGGCAAAAAAAAAAATCAAGCCATAGATGCCCATGAATTAAGTTATGTATAATAATGAAATATGACACAGGGAAAAAAGTATTGAACACATGAAGAAAGACAGGTGCAAAAAGACATGGAAAGTCATGAATTCAGCTGAAATCTATCAGTAATTATAAAGCAGCCCTGCCACTTAGTGAAAAATAATATCAGCTGGTTAAACTGATGGTCTATAAAAAGAAGTCTCCTTACCAAGGCACCACACAAGAAACATCTCATGATGGGTAAAACCAGTGAATTGTCTGAAGACCTTCACATCCTTATTGTAGCAAAACCTAATGATGGCATTAGTAAAAGAAGAATTTTTAAACTACTGAAGGTTCCAGTGAGCACTGTTGAGGCCATAATCCGAAAGTGGAAAGAACATAATTTCACCAGAAATCAGCCATGACCAGGTGCTCCCCATTATCAAAAAGTTGTCCAAGTGCCAAGAACCACCTGTGGAGAGCTACAGAAAGACCTGCACTCTACAGGTACAATTGTTTAAAAAAAACCAGTGAGTAATATACTAAAGCTCCATGGCCTGTAGGCATGCTGACCACGCAAAACTCCATTGCTATACGAAAAGCATGTTCAAACAAGTTTAATGTTTGAAATATGGGGAAAATATAGTCTGGTTAGATGAGACCAAAATTGAACTCTTTGAATGCCATAATACACACCATGTTTGGAGGCCTAAGCCACTTATTATCACCCACCAAAAACACCATACCCACAGTGAATTTTAGAGGTGGAAACATCATGGTGTGGGGCTGTTTTGAACATATGGCACTGGTAAACTTCATATAACTGAAGAAAGGATGAATGGACCAATGTACTGAGATATTCTTGATAAAATTCTGCTGTCATCTACCATGATGATGGATGATGATAATACAAGGGTGGACATTTCAGCAAGACAATGATCTCAAACACGCAGCCAAGGAAACACTCAATTTGTTTCAGTTAACATAACTTAATTTATGGACATCTATGGTTTTATTTAGTCACCTGTGTGCATTGGCTAGGTTATTACTGACATCTGGTGAGAAGTCATGTCAATAGCACCTGTAGAACTATATTTACATAGAGAAATGGTGACGTGTCGAATACTTATTTCTCTCACTTTATATAAATATATGTATGTATATATTTTTGAATATGAATATTATATATACACACGTACATATATATTGTACACACACACACTATATATGTTGAAGATTAATTTCACTCATTTCTTAGATTACTATTTTGCGTCACATCAGAATGTCACTTAAAATACCTATACGGATGACAATGACTAGAAATATGGGCTAAAACTCAGTAATAATTCAACACAAACATTTTTGAACATGAAAAATCGTCCATAATAATTAATAGCCCAAAAATTTTTAATAATTAAATCTAAATTACATTAGAATAAATATTAGACATGTTAAAAACAGTAGACTGCTGTATATTGCACGGACAATAGTAACATTAGTTGAGTAATTCAAATGCTGACAAAGGTAGAAGATAATGTGACGCCCTGGCAAAACCAGGTAGTCATAGTTAGGCCCCGCACAACACCTTCCCTCATTAGGAAACATACAGCCAACCAGAAAACCCTAGTCACCCCCCCTTAGGGAAAGATAGACACACCAGTGGGCGTGACCAGGCGGTTGGGACACGCACACCCAGGGGTCCAGACAGTCTGGGGCGGGAAAAAGAGCAGTCAAGCTTTAGAGTTCAGTTTGGAGAGGAGTGTGGGCTGGAGCTAGGGGTAGCTCCAGCAGTGAAGTTCAAGTTGAACGGTACCAGGGTAGGAGCCCTGGTGCCACTGGCTAGGAGGCAGATGGTGGTCTCCGTCAGCAGGAGACGGGAAGACGGCTCAGTGGAACCGAGGTGAACCGGGACAGGGTTGTAGCCCGCCGGTACCGACGAGGGGAACTGACCTGGAAACCGTAGCACAAAGGGGGGTACTCGGACCCTGAAGCCAGGGCCAGAACCAACTGGAGCTGGTTAATTAACCGATTGAGACCAGGACTAGAGGTCCTGTCCCACCCAAAGTCCCTCATAGAAGACAACAGCCCACCAGTTAGGGATAAAAGGTCACCGCCAGGGCCCATAGATCCCACGGGCCAGCGTCTGCGGGCACGGCTCCTTAGGCCACATCCAGCCAGGAGCGGACTCCTGAGTTTCACACTAGGAAAGTCCACTTTACACAAAGTAGTGCAGGAAAAGGATAGAGACCACCAGCCAGATGGGAGACCAGAACGCAACCGGCCACGGCACCGGCCACATCACTTTGGTTTACCAGAGACTTGTGTGTTTTACTATAAGTGAGTACACCAGCACCCCATGCGGCCGCCATCCCCTGCACGCGCCAATCGGGTTCCGGGGCCACCATCCCTGCCCACGGAGGGGTTAACAACTTGCTGCACAGCATCTCCCCCGGGTGCCCCGTAATAGCAACGGTGGTGTCCCACCTCACCACACACCGTGGGTGGCGTCAGAAACTTAATACTGCCCAGCCCGTAAATATATGTCCCCCCATTTATTTGGAGTGTCCGCGAGACCCCCGGGTCCAGAGACCCTCGAGCCACCACCCATGAAGGCCCGGATCCGAGCAGCGACGGCTGCTGGCACGGGGGCAGCACAATAACACTACAGTATCTATAATATATGAGGGTAAAATCCTTGTCCCCAACTTGTATATTATCTGACTACACTGAACTATTGAAGGTACTTACATGCAAGATGTTAGATAGTGGTTACAGCTTCCCTGCCATCTCAACACACGTTGAACTTCCTCAGGAGGGAGTGGCTATGTAGCCACACTACATCCAATAACACTGTTTTTATCCCAGTATGAGTCATTTTAAACACTGCAAGCGGCTCGTACTGGGCTGAGCACTGAGTATACCCAAGCACACAGTCGCTCGCTAGAGTGGTTTGCATACGTAAAGCTTGTGAACTCAAACACTGATTTTTTTTATAAAATCTGTGTTCAGTTTGAACTTTAAATTTCAGGTTCACTCATCTTTACACATGACCATCGAGAACTGACATCCAAAACTGGTATTACTTACTTCATGCTCTTTACATATTATGGAGGCTGTATGTCTGTATTAATGGGTTCTGCGTAACCACCTCATACACGTTATTATGTCCTAGATAGGTCCTGCTCACCATCTAACTTGCCATTACTCACTTGACTCTGTTTACACTCTGGTCCTTCACCTATGCAATGAGTTTTATATAAACCGCCCACCTGGGTCATGTAACTTACACTGCCCCCCAATTCGATGCATATGATCGGAGGATTATACCTTAAATAGTGGGCTTTTAGTTCCCCAACACACATCTTCTGTGGAAGTTCAACGAAACGTGCATTGTGACGGCAGGGAAGCTTTAACCACCATCTAACATCTTACATGTAAATGCCTTCGATAGTTCAGTGTAGTCAGATCATTTACAAGAATGGGACAAGGAGTTTACCTTCATACATTATAGATATGTATTATCCTCTATCTTTACCAGCATTTGAATTACTTAACTAATGTTACTAATGTACCTGCAATATTCAGCAGTCTACTGTTTTTAACATGTCTGATATTAATTCTAATGTAATTAGAGATATAGATATAGATAACAGATATAGATCTATATAGATATAGATAACACAGTATCACATCAGATGATCACAGCTCTCCTCATCCCACTCTCTGCGCAATGATCTCTATGCACATCACAGAGCATGCCTGGAAAATGCTCCCATCAAAGTACATGACGATATTTAGTCTATTGAATCCTATGGTTCATGTGGGCGCTGTAAATTATATCTCTAAATGCTGTTTACAGAAGGTCATGCAAAATGGCTACCTTATAATTATACAATGAAAACGGATAAAAAAAAAAAATCTTAGATCAGAAAATAAAAACAGTAAGAAATAAAAATTAATCTTACCTTGACAACATGCTGTAAAGGGAGACAGACAATGGTATCAGTATTACAGAGCAGGTTTGCATTAGAATTTATTGTACAATTATTCTGTAATAGCGCAGTTATTATCCATATGTATACGATAGTCTAAAGTTAGCGCTCTATGGTGGTGTCTGTGGTAATGTGGCTTGTTGTGACATGCAACTATAATGGTTCCGTAACGCCAAAATAACACGACTGTGTTTTTAGTCCAAGTGCTGTCCCTGAGAAAACGGGTTGTACTCAGACCAATTTTATTCAATGAAAAAATGTAGATGAGTATTTTTTTTCACAGACTAAATTTGCATGTTTAAAAAAGAAAAAATAGAAAATAGCAGAATGCACTAATTTCTTCCATATAGAACATTTGGTTTGTGGTACCCAAGATAAAAACGGATTCTATACAAAGCAACTGTGTAAAATCTGATTGTTATGGTTAAATTGCAATCCTTTAACAAAGGAAACTGTATTTGGTTTTGGTACTTTTTTAAAAACTGTAAATTTTAAAAAATTGATAAAAAAAAAATCATCTGAGTCTTCTGGATGAAACTTGGCAGGTCATGTGAGCTTTGCCTCATGGAGATAAAGTCATAGGAGACCCTTGATGACCCACCATCTTGCAGATTTTTATCATTGATATTTTACTTTTCTCTCTATAGGGAAACATTGTGGCCAGGCTGAACAAAATCCTACAATATGTATTGGACTACTATTTTGGATAACAAAACTACAGCCTTTATTTTAGGAGATAAGGAATCATGCAGGGTTCCCTTTTTAAGGGGAGTCAAGTTTGAGGAGTGACCAATGTTATTGGCCCCTGAAACATAAATGCTATCTAAAATTGAACTAATAAATCTTTAATGTTTTGCCTTTTGTGGATAATTTATATCACCTATATAAATCAGATCACTAGAGATAGTATTGTGTGTGTAAGGGAATGCAAAAGTCAATGCAATTAAACATCGCCGTCTGCTGGATGAACGTAATAACAGCAGAGAAGAGAAAGCCTGTATGCAGGAACTAAGAGTGGAGTCTGTGCTTCATCAAGGGAAGAGTTTAGAGAAGATGTGTCAGGTGAGAGTTGTGTCGCAGATACTAAATAACCAGGTCAGGCAGAGGAGGGGTGGCGTTGGTGTCGAAGCCTGTGACAGCAAAGTCATGTGGTCACAAAATGGGCTTATAGCCATCATCACTTCAGAGGGGTCCTGTTACACTTAGGGGTACTTTGCACACTATGACATCGCAAGCCAATGCTGCGATGCCGAGAGCGATAGTCCCCGCCCCCGTCGCAGCAGCAATATCTTGTGATTGCTGCCGTAGCGAACATTATCGCTACGGCAGCGTCACACGCACTTACCTGCCCTGCGACGTCGCTCTGGCCGGCAACCCGCCTCCTTCCTAAGGGGGCGGGTCGTGCGGCGTCACAGCGACGTCACACGGCAGGCGGCCAATAGGAGCGGAGGAGCGGAGATGAACGGGACGTAAACATCCTGCCCACCTCCTTCCTTCCGCATTGCAGCCGGGACGCAGGTAAGGAGATGTTCCTCGCTCCTGCGGTGTCACACACAGCGATGTGCGCTGCCGCAGGAACGAGGAACAACATTGTACCTGTCGCTGCTGCGAAATTATTGAAATGTCGGACCCTATACCGATCATATGATAACGACGCTTTTGCGCTCGTTAATCGTATGTAAAAAGATTCACATACTGCGATCTCGACAGCGACGCCGGATGTTCGTCACTTTCGATTTGACCCCACCGACATCGCAGCTGCGATGTCGTAGTGTGCAAAGTACCCCTTAGAACCTGGATAATGCCTAAGCTATACCTAAGCTAAGAGGAAGATCAATTACTTGAGCTGAAAGGAAAATCCATGACCTAAGTTGAGAGAAAGATCGTTGACCTGTCCCAGAGGAAGACCAAGTGCTGACTGTCAAGCACCAAAGACCATGAAGACGTGTGTCTGTGGAAAGAATTTAGGAAAGAAAGGGATCATGATGGTGAAAGACCCCACCAGAAGTGGATACATTTTGACTTTGGGAATGAATGCCCTGAAAGAAATAAAGCGAGAAAAACTGTGGGAAGATAAGGCGCAAATAGGGTCTTACCTGGTATGACAATGGGAGGTGAATGTTTGGCAGGAACACTCACCTGATGCGGTTGTGCCAGTCATAACCTCTTTGACAGCATGAAAGTAGCGTGGAAGGCAGCGGTCCCACAAAAAGGAGTGATTTCAGACAGCAGGAGAAAAGCAGGTTTAAATACCGCGCCAAACCACAGGAGTCCAGATGAAGTTAGTAAATCTCTTTTCTTTATTTTCACAGGTCTACGCGTTTCAAGGACCTATCCATCCTCTTCCTCAGGACAAAATGCAGAGAATACTAATTCTCTGATAGTATTCTCTGCACTTTGTCCTGAGGAAGAGGATGGATATGTCCTTGAAACGCGTAGACCTGTGAAAATAAAGAAAAGAGATTTACTTACTTCATCTGGACTCCTGTGGTTTGGCGTGGTATTTAAACCTGCTTTTCTCCTGCTGTCTGAAATCACTGAAAGAAATAAGGCAGTTCCTGGTGGATAGTGGGGCAGGACAAAAGAAAGGCCCCACCTATCATGGACATCAAAGGAGAGAAATAGCCTGAAGATTCGCCAGCTCTCCAAAGGCTATGCCTACTGGAGGTAGTGTCACACCAGGAGGAGTTGGTCCATGGTGAGGAATTCCCACCCCTGTAGGGTGAAGTCGAAAAAGAAAGTCCGCCTCTTGCAGAGTGACCATAGAGTACATGTGGAGACCTGGAAGAACTGGGATGGTGGGCCAAGGAGAATCTCACCCAATGAAAGGCCAAGCCGAGGTACAGAACACCGAGGAGGGAGTGAGATGGCATCATTTGCCAGCATGAAAACATGAGCATGACACTGGTGTCTGCACACGACTAGGGTGGTGCTGGTGTGTGCCACAGAAGTTGATAATAATGGAGACTACAGAGAATAGGCAGAGTAGGACTCACACCTAATCCACGGTCAGGTGTTTTAGAGGGTGTGCTGCTACAGCTAAAGGCGGTACCATGTACAAGGGTGTCACCCCATTTTCAGGACTGCTGTGAGCCTGAAGAGACCAGAGGTCTGAGGCCTGATGGTGAGGTGTGGTTCGATAGCCTGGTGGAGGAAGTCATTGATTCCCAAAAAGGAGTGTCAGAGGTTGAACTTCTGCATGAGGTACTTGAGGTCTCAAATACTCCTGTCAAGACAACTCAAGAGGAGTCTCGAAGTACAGAGTGTGCCAGTATTGATGTCCCAGCCACGAGGTACGCACAAAATGATTTCCTCTGGCAATGTATAGTGCAAAAGACACAGGGATGTGCACAAATACTGTTGTCACTGGGCCTGCTGCTAAAGAGACTCAAGGTGCAGAGTAACTCTTCTTCCCTAAGGACTCATGAGTTTAAAGAGAGGAAGAATGTAAGGGGATGAAGAAGTCATTGCAAGTAAACATCGGCATCTGCTGTCCGAAAGTGATAAGAGCAGAGAAGAGAAAGCCTGTAAGTAGGAACTAAGAGTGGAGACTGTGTTTCATCGAGTGAAGAGTTTAGAAAAGAAACCGGGACAGGTGACAGTTGTGTCGCAGTTACTAAATATATAGGCCTGGCTGATAAGGGACAGAGTTGGTGCTAGAGCCTGTAACAAGAATGTTATGTGATCGCAAAGTGAGCTTACAGCCACCATCGCCACAGAAGGGTCCTGGAGCGGTCAGATCTCAGAGAAGGCCTGAAGTATACTTGAGCTAAGAGGAAGATTGGTGACCTGATCTGAAAAGAAGATCCGTGACCCAAGTTGAGAAGATCGGTGAACTGTTCCAGAGGAAGACTGAGCGCTGACAGTCAAGGACAGAAGACTGAGCTCCATTGAATTGCCCACGGATGACACAATGGACTTCAAGAAAATGGCTGTGGAGTCGGCGTGTGCGTAGAAAGGCCTCCACGGCCATTTTCTTGAAGTCTATTGCATCAATGTGCGCATGCGCTGCCTCTGCAGCCATTTTCTTGAAGTTCATCGTGTCAACCATGGGGGATTTAATGGAGCCTGCAGTCAGATCAGGCGCCCGCCGTGACACTGGAGTGACACCCTCAGTATTGCCAACCCTGCCTTCTATGACCCCGCTCCACCACCACCGCCCCGATAAACCATATTGTAAGACGCACCCCCATTTTACCCCTGTTATATGGGCAAAAATAGTGGCTCTTTGTAGAAGAAGAGGGGAAAAAAAATAAGGTGCAAGGAAAAAAAAAATAGAAGGGGTTAGTTGAGCTAAAATGCCCAAGTTGGACTCTAAAGTAAAAATATAATTTTCAAAACTAAAAATAAAAACAGTTTATACGGTTATCCTGCCTTGTTTTTTCAAAGTAAGTACACCACCCTCGTGAAGTGTAAGAGCTGTATCTAATCAGGTATGTAATTTGTACTGTAAAATCTAGTGACAGATCGGATTTGAAAACCACATTGACTTACCATGATAGGCTTCAGCCTGAACTAATATTGCTGGGAGTGAATCAAATTGTCAACTAAATCAACTTTTATAAGCAGCTTGATATATAACAACAATATTAAAGTAATTATGCAATATAGTCATACTTACGACATGTCTCCCGTATAAAGTTAATAAGTTCACATTGCTGTAGAAAAACACAAGAAATGGTATTTATTTACTGAGTAAAGTATATAGATTTTAGACTTTATGGTTAATATGATGAGTTCACATTAAAGGATTGGTCCCATCCTGTTTGTTCAGAAGCGCACTACGGGGGTAAAGGGGGTGTGGCGCCTGTTTGATTAACACTTTAGACAAGCTACAGTGTTGGCTTGATATGTGCGCTCTACGATCCTGCTGTAAGAGACATCTTTGCCTCTTTAGCATCTGAGGAGCATAATAGCACTGAAGATGGCTGGGACTAGGAGCTGACAGTGTGCTCCAGCAATCATGGTCAATTTCAGTGCAGTGCTTACAAGCTCAATAGAAAAAATTGTCGGGCGTGGCCTGCACGCTGATGGCGACGGCTGCTTGAAGGAGAGCTCTGTGCTGAAGCAGGATAAACCGGCTCTTATCAGCTCACAGATAACAGGATTACCAGCTACAGGAGGTGTGAGTAACCCCAGCCCCCAGCTATGCCTAAGGGGAGACCTAAAAAGACTGGCACTCCAGCCAAACTGACAGACTTCTACCCCCTGGATAGGGATCTCTGCTCACCAAGCAAGATGGCTTCACACTCAGCTTCTTCCCACTCCTCACAGGGAGAAACAGGCTGTTTAAGAGGCTGCACAGCCATTCCACTGACAGAGGAAACAATGCAAGCTCTGCTGAAAACGCTGAGGGCTTCCTTGCAGGCTGATCTCAGAGAAATAGTAAGAGAGCTGAAGGAAGAGATCAGGTCTCTAGGGGTTCGCACAGAGCATGTAGAAACTAAGATGGCTGAATTTGCAACATCACATAACAATCTGATAGATGCTAACACAGCTTTGGAAAAGGAGGTGGAGGCACTAAAACTTAAAATCAGTGATATAGAGGACAGATCCCGAAGAAATAACCTAAAAATCAGAGGGATTCCCTCATCAGTAGCAGATAAAGACCTCCAGGAATACTTCCACAAGTTTCTGCAGCTTATACTCCCTGGATGGGACACCAGAGACCTGATAGTGGACAGGATTCATAGAGTCCCTAAAGCCAAAGGCATAGATCCAGCTCTGCCTAAAGATGTCCTGGCTAGACTTCATTTCTATAAAACAAAAGAAGCTGTGCTTCACACACTGAGGGGAAATCCAGCCCTGCCAGACACTTTCATGGGACTAAAAATCTTCCCAGATCTTTCTGCTGCAACTCTTAATAAAAGAAGAGAATTTGCCCACCTTTCTAAACTCCTTAGAGATCAAGACATCAAGTACAAGTGGGGGTTTCCGGTGAAGATGATAATTTTCAAAGATGGAGGCACTCACATATGTCATACTCCTGCTCAGCTGGGCAAATTTCTGGATGACTGGGGAATAGCCCACCCACCAAACCCTGGTGGGCAGGAGAATCATAGAGGCCCTCCAGACAGGATTAACCCTGAATGGTCAGTAGCTTAGCTGGGACTCCTTCCTGCTTATGGCACCTGCTGTCCCTGCTCCTGTGACACGGGATGTCACGTAGCCCCCCTGATGTTCTCGCCTATGGCGAGCGGTTATACACCGGGCACCCTACTCGGGGCAAACCGGTGTTGTTGGAATTTTTTTGTTTTTGTTCCTCTTCTCACAAATGTTCCTTAATTTTTTCTGGAAATTTCTCTCAATTCCTTGCTGGTCTAGCCCCTCTCATCCCTGATGGCGTTCCTGGGAATTCAACCCCCCCTGCGGCTCCAATATGAGAATTAAGATATTGTCTATTAATGTGAACGGACTCAACTCCCCAGCAAAAAGGTCAATGATGTGGAGAGAGGTCAAGGCATCTAACTGTGATATAGCGTGCATTCAGGAGACCCACCTTCTTTCCACAGATAATAAACGGCTACTTCATCCAAGCTTCCAACACACCTTTTTTGCTAATGACTCAAAAAAAAGAGGAGGAGTGGCCATTTTAATAAAGAACTCAGTGGCCTTTAAATTGATAAATGTCAGTTATGGAGCGGATGGAAGATATATTATTTTGTCTTGTTATATCAACAGCGTCCCTTATACCTTGGCAACGGTCTACTCCCCAAATTCATCACAATTGAACTTTGCTAGGAAATTTTTCCAAGCATTCAAAGATACTGCCACAGGGGCGGAAATCATCTGTGGAGACTTTAATATACCTGTAATACGCTCCATGGATTGCTCCAACACCAGCATCCCACATGCTAAGGAACTTAAGCATCTCATCAATGAATTCCATTTTCATGACATCTGGAGATATTTGCACGCATCAGAAAGAGACTATACGTTCTTCTCTTCCAGGCACCGCTCATACAGTAGAATTGATTTTTTTTTTGGTCGACAGCAAATCTATAAGTAATTGTGTGGCAGCTGATATTGGTTTAATTACTTGGACAGATCATGCGCCGATCTCTTTGTCTGTTCAGGGTAGCTTTAATGTTCAAAATTCCCCTAGGTGGAGACTGAATACCAGCTTGCTTGGTAGGCAGAAGGTACATGATGAAGTAGAGTCAGTGTTAACAGAATATTTTAAACTTAATAATAATGGGGAAATTTCTGACGAGACCCTGTGGGCTGCTCATAAAGCCGTAGTCAGAGGGCAGCTCATAAAAATAGCCTCCATCCAAAAACGGAAAAAAGACGCAGATATTAAATATATATTAACCCGTATTCATCACCTTGAATCCCTGAATAAAGCCAAAGCATCCCCTAACTTGACTAAAGAAATTGTAACCCATAGATTCCAACTAAGATCCCTACTCCTGCAAAAATACGAACATAATCTTAAAAAAAATAGATCGACATTTTATGCTATGGGGGATAGAGCGGGGTCCTTATTGGCAAGAAGGACGAAAAAACGTGAGATCCAATCTAAAATAGAATTCCCGAGGGACCCGAACGGAACAATCACTAGACATCCCATTGAAATAGCAGAAGCATTTGCGAAATACTATGAGGCCCTGTATAATCTAAAATATGATTCCAATACGTCACAGCCGACTCAAGTGGATATACAGGGTTTCCTAGACACCCTGGATCTTCCCCGGGTCTCAGATGAGCAATTAGAGGAACTTAATCTTCCCTTTACTACACATGAAATCCTAGGTGCCATCAAAATGACTAAGTCTAACTCTGCCCCGGGCCCCGATGGGCTGCCATACGAATATTACAAACAATTTACATCCACTCTGTCCCCCTTTATGTCAAAAACCTTCAATTTTTGGCAAAATAAAGGGTCAATTTCTCCAGACAACTTAGAAGCGATAATTATCACGCTACCCAAGCCAGGGAAACCTGCAGACACCCCGGGTAATTTTAGGCCCATTTCACTCCTAAATTGTGATGTTAAAATTTATGCCAAACTAGTGGCAGATAGACTTCACAAAGTGATCCCGACCTTAGTGGCTCCAGATCAAGTTGGGTTTGTGACAGGGAGGCAATCTAAGGATGGCACCAGACGGATGCTTGACTTGATTGGACTGGTGGAGATATCGGGTGAACCCAGTGCATTCCTGTCTCTTGATGCTGAAAAAGCCTTTGACAGGGTGCACTGGGGATACCTGGAGAGAGTTCTAACAAAATTCGGGTTCTTGGGGAACATCAAGTCATTTATTCTAGCCCTCTACTCTTACCCAAATGCGTCAGTGTTGGCATCGGGGTTTCTGTCATCTAAATTTCAAATAAGTAATGGCACCCGCCAGGGGTGTCCATTGTCTCCCGCTATTTTTGCTTTAGTGGTAGAACCTCTGGCGGAAGCTATACGAAAAAACATAGCCATTTCTGGTATAAGAGTTGGGGAATTTGAACATAAACTTGGTTTATACGCAGACGATGTGATAATTTCCTGTTCTAACCTTGCAGTGTCGATTCCAGCAGTGGTGAACACATTATCAAACTTTTCTAAAGTGTCGTATTATAAGCTTAATGCGGCAAAGTCTTTGATACTGCCGTTTAATGTACCGGCGGAGGCCAGGAGTGCGCTGGAGGGGGCCTTTCAATTCAAATGGTGCGACAGGGGGATACCTTATTTGGGTATTAAGCTGACACCATCGCAGATGTTAATTAAAGAAAATTTGGAACCTCTGATCCAAAATTTAGAAAAGGAATTGGGAAGATATGAAAAAATATCATTGTCCTGGATGGCCAGGATATAGTCCTTTAAAATGGTTTTCTTACCCAAAATATTGTATGTGCTCAGATGCCTTCCCATCAAAATTTCTCACAAAACCCTGATGAAACTTCAATCGTTGACTAACAAATTTGTCTGGGGTAATAAAAGGGCTAGGGTCGCAGGTAAAGTGTTATACCCCCCATATGACTTAGGGGGATTGGGCACCCCAAACATAACGGCATATTATAAAGCCTTACTAATTGAATCACTAAAGGAATGGTGGCGTCCAGGTAATTCACATAGATGGGCTCAGATTGAAAATTTCCTGTCCCGCCAGGGCTCGGTCAGAAGAATGATGGAAGCAGAATATTTGAGCCGTTCACGGTTCTCCCCGTGTGTTCCCACCATGTCAGCCTCCCTGGAGGTCTGGCGAAATGACTTGATTCATAAGATTCAGATTCCTCTTTCAGAGATTTCCCTCAAGTCGTTGGAATCTCAAATCCCCTTTTTGAATCTGGCCAGGTGGGAGGGATCGGGCATTACAGTGCTGGCGGATCTATACTCTGATTTGGGTGTTAACCCCTTTAATGAAATAGTACGGGAACACCCCTCTTTAAAGGGCTGTTTCTATCAACACATCCAAATTAGTCATTTTCTGGCCTCTAAATTTCCTCCAAAGTCAAAGCCTCTGTTACCTACAACAAAAGCTTTGGTATTTAAAAAGATAATTAAATCCAAAGGTATCTCCTCGACATACAAATGGCTCAATAACCCCCCCGAAGAGCAAAAATCTCCTTATATGAATAAATGGGACGTGGAGTTGAGTGTCTCTACCTCACCTTCAAACTGGCACTCGGCATCAGCAAATATCCAAAAATATTCCAAGTGTATAAATCATCTGGAGCAACTGAAAAAAGTACACCTGCGATGGTATCGGTCCCCAGCCAACTTAGCACAGTTCCTCCCAAATTATTCGCCACATTGTTGGAAGGGCTGCCTCCAAAGGGGTACTCTTGGTCACTGCTGGTGGGCTTGTCCCAAGGTTTTCTCGTTCTGGTTGGAGGTGTTTGGCCTGATGGGTGAGCTGACAGGCAATCGTATTAATCCGAATCCGGCTCTGGCAGTGCTAAACGTGGGTATAGAGGAGTTCTCTTGGGAATCCAGGGGTTTATTAGTTCACATTCTAGTAGCTGCCAGATATTGCATAAGTTTGCACTGGAAATCCCCAAAGACGCCTACATTAGTTGAACTATATAACCGAATTAATCTCCAATGCCAATACGAGTTCTGTCTGGCTCACTCCATCCGCGCCAAAAACAAAATACTTCAGATTTGGGACACGTGGTTAAACTCTGTATATGCATCCCCTGTCAGGCATCTGTTTCCAGGGCAAACTGTTGATAATTAAAAACGGGTCAAATAGGCTCAAAGTGTGTGTAACGTAGGGTGTTCACCCATACCACATGTCAATAGTCAAGGTGTTTAAATCTCTGTTGTTGTTACTGCTCGGGCTACCCCAAAACGCCATCCAATTCCCTCCCTCCCCCCTCCCCCTCCCTGGTTGCCTCCTTGCAACCATCCATGGTTCTCCCCCTCTCCCCCACCTCTCTCTCCCCTCCCTTTTCTTATCTTCCTTTCTTACTCTCTGGTTCTGGTTGTTTGGATCCCTCATTTTGAGGATTAAAGAGTAAATTGGTAGGTTGATTCTATACGTATTGGGTATTGATTAACCTAAAAAAGTTGCAACTTGCATCAGACATGATTGGTGGTGGTGTGACAGGAAATGTGAATCATAATCAAAGGTGACACTACCACATGTTACAGCGTTGTTTTCTTTGTGTATTATTGCCAATGATACCTGAATCTCTCCTTTTTTTTTTTGTAATGTAACTTCCTACAATAAAAATTGATTGGAGTAAAAAAAAAATAGAAAAAATTGTCAATACCAGGGGAAAGGGAGAACATTTTAATACATAGTAAATTACTAAATCACTTATACTTACAAGCACTATCGATCAGTATGGGGATAACCCTTAAAGCCTCAATGCACATGGCTGTATTATAAAACTCTGTTGTAAGGACTTGTAATATGGTACACATAGACTAGGAGCCCATACTGTACCTCTACATGCCTCCAATTTTAAAGGGAATTTGTCAGCAGGTTTTTTCTATGCAATATGAGGACTATGATGTAGGAGCAGAGAGCCTGATGTGTCACTTACCGGACTCCCTCCTTCGTGTAGTTTTGATGCAGTCCTTTTTTCTCTGCTATAGATGTAACAGTAGACAGAATGCTGAGGTGTGTAACCCTAGCCACATCACTGATTAGCAGCTTCCTGTGTACACTGTACATTGTCAGCAAGCTGCCAATCAGTAGTGTTGGCCAGGTTACGTGGATTAGACTGACTACCCGGCACATGACCCCAAGTCCTCTAATGATCTTCTGCCGATAAAACACTGTTTGTATTGAAACTACAGCCAACTGATGAGCATGTGACACATCGCTGGAATCAAGGTCTCTGCCCCTACATTATGCTGTTCTCAGATTAATTAGCAAAATCTGCTGACAGTTTCCCTTTAATTGGAGCCACAGCACAGTATGCAATTTTTTGTTTCATGGATTCACACTAAATATTTTATCTAATTCATCCATCTACAGTGACTATGTACAGTATCTACTGCATCTATAGTCACTTTAGATGGATGGATTCTATAGTCACTATAGCCGGCGGCTGGAAAATATTGGAGGTGGTGTACATGTGAACCAAATGCTTAATCTGTTAGGCCTTCTTCACATGTCCAATTTTCCAGTATGTGTGGTATCGTTTTTTTTCACAGATACCACACATACCTATTTTAACCTTTGGTGCTAGTCATCATGTCTGTGTTTTTACATGGGCCATGTGTGAAAACACACATAAACATATCAATTTTTTTCCCAGCAGCACAGAGGACATTGGTCAATACAACTCAATGTGTGAGTGAAAACCATGTAAAGAACACAGATGACATACGTGTTTAACTTTGCAAAGTATAGGAGAAGCTTTGTAATTTAATTATTTATTTAGCCATCTTTGATGAATAATGATAATAGACTGCAGAGTTGTGATAAAAAGGGTTAATGCCGCACTGCCATGAAAAACAGGACAATCCAGGGATGTCTCAGTGGTGATTTATTGGACAATGGTTTTTGGGATTCCATCTCCTTCACTGGGCCACAATCACATCTGATCAAATGATTGTGACCTCTAAGGCTAGTTTCACCTTGCGTTGAACGGCATCCATTTCATTGCGTTGTGTGACGGATGCAACGGATGCGTTGCATATAATAGCACACCGGATGCAACGGATCGTACAAAATAACGGAAAGCTTTTTTTTTTCTTCTTTACAGTTTTACCGGCAGCAGACTATTGTGAACGATCAGCTGATCACCCGGCGGCCGGGCGCTCAGCTGATCGCTCTTAAAAGCCGGCTGCCGGGCGCTCAGCTGATCGCTCTCACATGCCGGCGGCCGGGCGCTCAGCTGAACGTTCGGCCACCAAGAGACAAAATAAAGTTTCTGTGATTAAAAAAAAAAAAAAAGATGAGCATGCGCAGTGAAAAATAGAGGATTCCGCTGCTCAAAAACGTTACATGCTGCGTTACTTCTGCCCGGCGGAAGCATTGCAGCATCGGCCAGCGGAATCAATGCAGGTACTTTTGGTACAATCCGTCATCCATACAAGTCTATGGGAAACAACGGAATCCGTTAACGGATTCCGCTGTTTTCCAAAAGGGCGGATTGTGACTGAAGGTAATTAACACAAGTGTGAAAGTACCCTAATAAATCACCACTGAGACATAGATTGCCCTGTTTGTCACGGCAGGGCGGCATTAGCTCTTTGTATCACAATTTTACAGTCTACAGCCACATGGGGCTGCAGTAGCCGTGTTTTATATGCTTGCACGTGGTTGTGACTCTTCACAACCTAACAAAGTGAGCCTCTACAGTGTTTCACCCTTTGTTGTCCACCTGGGTAAGGCTATGTGCGCACTTACCGGATTTTGCCGCGGATTTTCCGCGGATTTGCTGCATGTTTCGCTGCAGAAAATGTTCATAACATCTCTGCAGTGAATCACCAGCAAATCCTATGGAGAAAAAAAATCCTGTGCACACTAGGCGGAATTTGACAGCTGCATGTTTTGCTGCGGGAATCCCGCAGCAAAAACAAGTGCATGTCACTTCTTTTCCGCACATCGCTGCGGGATTTCACTCCATTGACTCCAATGTTAATCATGAAATCCCGCAGGGAATAATGCAGGCAGCAAATTCTGTGCGGTTCACTGCGTTTTCCTGTGTTATTCCCTGCGGTATTTCGCAGTTTACCTCCGGTAATGTACATCGCTTGTCTGCGGTTTGCAGGGAAGTGATGTCATTACAGGAAGAGGAAGCGGAGCAGAGAGTAAACACAAACACATCACAGACACAGAACACATCACAGACATAGAACACATAGACACAGACACATAGAATACACATAGAAAGAAAACGGAAATATAGAAAACAAAGAACGTGGGCTCCGCTGTATATTTACCTTCCAGCCGAGGTAAGCACACAGCGGCGGCCCGGTATTCTCAGGCTTGGGAGGGAGAGGGGCAGGGTTAATGTCCCCCGCCTCACTCCCCCTCCCGCAGCCGAGAATATCAGCCGCAGCTGCCCCGGCACTGTCGCATGCATTATGCGGCAGCACCGGCGTGACCGAAAAATCCTTTATTTTAAATAAAACAAACAAGCCTCGTTCACCATTTTATTAACCCCTCCCGCACCAAAGCTCCGGCGTAATCCACCGCTCCGGCGCTGCTTACATCCAGCCGCGACTGTCACAGACACAGCGCTGAATGAATGCAGCAGACAGCAGAGGTAATTACCGGTCATTTCCCACGGCCGGTAATGTGAACTCACTGCCAACCGTGGGAAATGCAGCGATCTGTCCTCTATCTATCCCTCTATCTATCTATCTATCCCTCTATCTATTCTTCTGTCTATCTATCTACTATCTCAGGATTAAATGACTTTTTTTTTTTTTCTTCTTCAATGTGCTTTATTGCATTGAATGCAATAAAGCACATCCCAACCCGCACGCGGCAAAACCGCGGCAATACCGCGAACAGTACCGCGGTAAAACCGCAGCAAACCGCGGCAAACCGCATGCGGTTTTCGGGTGCAGTTTCCCGCGGTTTTTTACCACGGGTGCGTAATCTTTGAGAGCATGCGGAATTTTCTCAAGAAAATTCCATTTCCCAGTGCGCACATAGCCTAAGACCCTATTTGCGCTTCTCTGTGATGGTAAAAACTGACACACTGTTGTCACACTGATCCAAAACACTGACTGACACCAGTATGCTTTTTCACGTACGTGTTTTATACGGATGTGGAAGGAGGCCTTAAGCTAACGTAATCCAAGAAAGCTGATTGCTTCTTTAGAGTTTGCACACATGAGTGTATAACACAGCTGAGTGATATCCGATGTATTATCTGATAGCCCTCGGACCAATGTTACACTATGGGTCAGTGCCGACTTGCGCTTTATGTCTCTTGCCGATTCGGCATGAGAAAAAAATTACAGCTTGCTGCTAGTGCTTCTGATAATCATATGACACACACCCATACAAGTCCATGGGTGCTTGGCAATCACCAGACTGCACTCATATGTCATCCAAGTGCAATCCAATATGCACCAAAAAGACAATGGAGAAGATGCAGAAATTAAGTTCTCCGTCTTCTTTGCACCTGTGATACAATTATCGCATACAAGAGATCTGTACCAAGACACTTGGTTCATACTCTGATCAGATTTACATAATCGGGCTGATTCTCTCACACGAGAGACTATACGCCAGTGGAAACAAGCCTTTTATAGAATTCCTTGTTGGACATGGTTTTGGACTGGTGGGTAGGTTGGTAATGGTACCGTATATTCCCTCTTCCTCCACAATGAGATTTTGTATGGTCCTCAGTTATTTCAGGTGATTGTGCTGATCATGTCTGAATACAGACTAGGTCATAGCTTGGGAACAGGGACCTATTGTGGGTAATTAGACTCTATATTCATAAACATTTACAAACTTTATCGATACAGAAAAAAATCACAAACAAATGCCAAAAGATACTATCAAAAATGGCTAACTAAAAAAATATTATGGCAATTTGGTCCCACATGAGCACAATATAACACAATGTAAAAAAATAAATATACAAAGAATGTATTAATCATTATGTAACAATTGCTGTATTATTGTACTAAGATTATTGTAACAATGATTTTATTGGCACAATAAGCCACCATTACCGATGCCTATTGGTGAGTGCTTACTATAAAACATGGTGGAGGGCACTGACCCAGTACCCCCTGACAAAGCCATATGTGAAACTTAGGTTGGGGTACTGGGCAGTGTATTTTTTTTTCTATATTAATAAAGTTTGTAGATTTGTATAACTATGTAGTATGATATTCATGGTACTGTATGTTGGATTATTGGCTAATAATTTGTAGATTATTGTAAAATTTTAGGTACTCTTTAGTATTTTTAATTTGCATAAGGATCATATGGGTCATTTTGTCCAATTTTAGTTATTATTATTACCTGTCATAGGTAGTCTAAACTGTTTAGTTTTTGACTACAATATAGCCAAGTTGGACTTTAAACCTAGGTTTTATATGAAAGTGTCATTGCCATCCCTGCCCCCACAAATACTTTTCTTTTTTTGTTGTCTTTCTATCTCAAATAAGCAAAGTATAACCTGAGAAAATAATTTAAATAATACATACGGATTGTTCACTTTTGCCTTTATTTCCTTTTGGTCCCTGGAAGTAAATTATAATTTGATACATTATTAAGTATAATACAAAATGCAAATAACTATTCAGCCTTTTCATTCTAGAGTATAGCTAAACAAAAACAAGACACATGACCTTGGGCGGAGTATTTAGATTTGGGACTAGAAAAGCAAACTGATTGTTTTCCCTGGGTGAAGGAAAACTTAGCTGCTACTTGGGGGTAAATAGTTCATAAGGGGTCAAATATTTTTCTTGGCTTCTTAATTCATCTGCATGAAAAATAAAGATAAGATAAACATTAGACAAAGTTTCTCTGCACCATTCATGGTGTAGTAATTAGGGATGAGTGAATCCAAACTGTGAAATTTGGGATTTGCACTGGACACCTGGTTTTTTAAAAGTCAGTGTCAGAGTTTGGGTAATGCTCATATGCTAATAAAGTTTGTTGAAAGGCTGCAGCATAGCTAATCAACAAGCTTTTCAGCATGGGAAAGATACATGTACACTGCTAATAAATAAATAATAAAACAGAGATGTGGAGTCCCCCCTATTTTTGATAACCAGCACAGATAAAGCAGACAACTGTGCTTTGTAGCCCTCAGCTGTGTGCTTTACCTTGGCTGGTTATCCAAAATAGAGAGGACCCCCACATTGTTTTTGTTACATTATTTATTTAAATAATTAAAAAACGGCATGGCGTCCTACCTATTTTTGATAACCTGCCAAGGTAAATCAGACAGCTGGAGGCTAGTATTAACAGGCCAGAAAGACTCATGGTTATTTGGCCCTTCCCAGCCTAAAAATAGCAACCTGCAGCCACCCCAAAAGTGGCACATCCATTAGATGTGCAAATTCTGGTGCCTTGCTTGGCTCTTTCCGATTGCCCTGGTGCGGTGGCAATCTGGGTAATACTTTTGGGATTGATGTCTGCTGTTAACTGACAGTTGGAATCAAGCACAGGGGTTAGTAATAGATAGGAATGGGGGTGTCTGATAGATGCCTAACCTAGGAAGTGTACAGTTAAAAAATAAAAAACACACACACACACACAGGAAAAATAGTTTATTTGAATAAAGATTCCCCACACTTCCAAATTTCTAATAAATGGTGGGAGCTTATTGAGATTACCACGGCCACCTTCAGCTTGACAGATTTTTATAATTTACACCAGAACCCAGTGTAAATTATAGTAGAGATATTGCCAACTCATAGCTGGCATATATTTTGGTTTGTGGTGCACTTGTCACCCCAGGTAAAACTAATTTATTTAGAGATTTGTCTCTTGATAAATTTGTCACATTTAATTCCATTAGCTTTTTATTATAAGGCCTCGTGCACACGTTGAGTATTTGGTGAGTTTTTACCTTTTTGCAACAGTGACACATCTACATACATACTTGGCAGTTGCGTCTGTCTACCTATTCTGGCATGCGGCGCTATCAGTGACGTCACCGCTCTTCCCACACACGTGCAGTAGCAGCCACATACTGTAGTAGATCACATACACACACATGAGAACACACACATAATCACAATACAGATCGCATCCACACATCCAGCGATATCACTTGCTTCTTGGCGGCGTAAATATCTGCGACACTGTGCACTGTTCCTTAAGCTTCCAGGACCTGTGGGATGATCACATGGCAAGAAGCACATGGTATTACTGGATGTGGTGAGTGTGTGCGCTCGCAATTTTACCGGTATGTGCGATTTCGGGAGTGTGCGTTATGATTAGAGATGAGCGAACCGGTCGTGGTTCGGCTCGAGGTTGGTTCGCTGAACGGAGGTCCCGTTCGAGTTCGGTTCGTCGAACGTTCGACGAACCGTACTCGAACTGCATAGGAAACTATGGCAGGCAATCACAAACACATAAAAACACCTAGAAAACACCCTCAAAGGTGTCCAAAAGGTGACAAACAACTCACAACACAACACAAACACATGGGAAAGTGACAAGGACATATACTCATGCGAAAACAAAACAGCTGGACAAGGAAAAAGAGGAGGAGACACAGATATATGAGTATATGCAAGGAAACATCGATGCCATTACTGTGCAACTTGAGCCCTGCTCATTTTAGGCTTCCAATCTGGATAAATTGCCTGAGCTTGCCACGTACGCCTTGGGGATCTTGTCGTGTCCTGCAGCCAGCGTTCTCTCGGAGCCTGTCTTCAGTGCTGCTGGGGGTCTGCTGGCAGATAAGCACACGTGTCTGTCCACTGACAATGTGGACATGGCTCTCAGAGGACTTTTCTTCCCCTGGGTCAGCCAGGGGAGGCGAAAGGCACGCGTATTTTTGAGAGTGCTTCATGCAAAGCATCTTTTTCATTTTGAAAAGGGGGGTCAAGTGATGCCAGTCAAGTGGGGTGTGTGTGGCCCAATTAGTGGAAACGAGGGAGACTGTGGTTGGAGTCACCTAGCTTTTGAAAAAAGAACCAAGATGAACAAGTCATGGCTCTCAGAGGACTTTTCTTCCCCTGGGTCATCCAGGGGACGGGAAAGGCACGCGTATTTTTGAGAGTGCTTCATTCAAAGCATCTTTTTCTTTTTCAAAAGGGGGGTCTACTGATGCCAGTCAAGTGGGGTGTGTGTGGCCCAATTAGTGGCAACGAGGGAGACTGTGGTTGGAGTCCCCTCGCTGTGTTTCTAAAAGAACCAAGATGAACAAGTCATGGCTCTCAGAGGACTTTTCTTCCCCTGGGTCATCCAGGGGACGGGAAAGGCACGCGTATTTTTGAGAGTGCTTCATGCAAAGCATCTTTTTCATTTTGAAAAGGGGGATCAAGTGATGCCAGTCAAGTGGGGTGTGTGTGGCCCAATTAGTGGAAACGAAGGAGACTGTAGTTGGAGTCCCCTCGCTTTTGAAAAAAGAACCAAGATGAACAAGTCATGGCTCTCAGAGGACTTTTCTTCCCCTGGGTCATCCAGGGGACGGGAAAGGCACACGTATTTTTGAGAGTGCTTCGTTCAAAGCATCTTTTTCTTTTTCAAAAGGGGGGTCACCTGATGCCAGTCAAGTGGGGTGTGTGTGGCCCAATTAGTGGCAATGAGGGAGACTGTGTTTGAAGTTCCCTCGCTGTGTTTTACATGATTTTCGAAGGGCATGACATGCCTAAGAGGTTGAGTTTCATCATCTGCAACTTGTTGGCAACAGAAAGGCTGCCTTTACACCCTTTTGAGACCGAGGATTTTCGAGACCTTATGCCCATTGCAGTGCCCCAAGAGCTGATGGCCAGTCGTCACTCCTTCTCCAAGAAAGGCGTGCCCGCGCTACCACAGCAGGTTGCACACAACCTCACCGATTCCTTGAGAAACTCTGTGTGTGACAGGGTGCATTTCACCACAGATACTTGGACCAGTAAGCATGGACAGGAGAGTTACATGTTGCTGACTGGGCACTGGGTAACTATGGTGAGAGATGGAGAAGGGTTTGCTGTACAAGTCTTGCCGTCCACACGACTTGTGTGTCAATCCTTCATCTGTATGTACAAGTTCCTCCACTGCTTCTGCCTCCTCAACCTCGTGTGGGTCCTCCACCTCGGCCCAAACCCTGTGTGGTCAGGCCACCCGCGTTGTAACTGTGCCCAAGGAATCCCACACACCTCCTTACTATGCTGGCAGCAGAGCTCAAGGCCATCAGGCGGTCAAATGTTTACTTTGAAATGTAGGGGAAATGTGAGACACTGTTGAGGAATTGTGGACGGTTAGCTCTGGAGAGTGAGACCGAGTTTCATCAATGGTTGTCTCCACTCAACCAGCAGCCAGGGAAGGTCGGGTGCAACAATGATGCAAACCAGTCTGCGACCCTTCTTCAGGGCAATGTGGCACACGTGCCTTGTATGGCTCACGTGTTGAACCTGGTTGTCCAGCAATTTTTAAAACACTATCCCGGCCTACATGGCCTTCTGCAGAGAGCACGGTGTAACGCCTGCCTGGATCGACACACTCAGATGGGCTGTAAAGGATAGGCTAGAGGCAAGCCACTCACCAAGCTGGACACCCAGAACCCTGAAACCCTTTAACCCCTATACAGTGATTTGGAATTACACAGGGCCCAAGTTGATCAATACTTGTGGAAGGCTGCAGTTCCAGAGAATAGTAGTCATGCAGGGTCAAAAACATTAATTGAGGAAGAGGAACAGAATGGGATGGCCAGGACTTAATCACAAAACAAGCAGAGGTGAAATGCGGATCGGCCAACGAGGTACATAAACAGCAAGCAGGAAAAGTAGTCAGGTAACAAGCACACAAACTCATAAAACTGAACTGGGGGTAACAGTAACAAGAGGTTCATAGCTTTGTCTGGCAGTGGTCTGCAGACAGGAGGGGCCTAAAAAAGGGTGTGGTGTCTTCCCATTGGTTGTAGCTGAATGATGGTACTTCATCTGTGAGATACCCACCACCTACATTCAGCCTGTGGTTCTGTATCTGTCAAGGTAACGCAACCCAGTGGGTGACCATGACCTGCATCCACCTGCGCCGCAGGCATCGACTCCTTTCCCATCATCATCACTATGCACGAAAGGAAGACGTTGTCACCTGGCGACCGGAGTACAAATTGATTGAGTGTACTACGTTGGTGACTTAACAGCCGTGTGCGGCAATGATGCAAACCTGTCTGCGGCCCTTCGTCAGGGCAATGTGACACACGTGCCTTGTATGGCTCACGTGTTGAATCTGATTCTCCAGCAATTTTTAAAATACCATCCCGGCCTACATGGCCTTGTGCAGCGGGCACGCTGCTATGTGCTCACTTTCATCCTTCGCACCCAGCAGCTCAACAACTTTCATCTCTCATGAAGTCTTAGGGTCTGGCAGTTAAACGCCGGAAATGCGATGTTCCGACACGCAGTAATTGGAATCTGCACATGTTGCAGCGTCTGTGGCAACACCGCAGAGCCCTTCTGAAATACGGTATGACGTATACCCTGGGCTAACTTGATCTAGAGGTGGTGCAGATCACGCTGCTGGAGTGGTGTCAGATCAAGGACCTATGCACCCTTCTACACAGTTTACAAATGTCGACGAAGATGTTTAGCACTAGCGATGCCATTCTCAGCGTGACAATTCTGGTCATCTACAAGATGGAGCACACTGTAAGCATTATTCGGAGTCAGGTGTTGGTCCAAGAGGAAGGGGAGGAAGTACAGGAGAAGTCATATGCAGAAGGGATAATAAGATGTACAAGGTCCATACGGTGAGCGGCACCTAGGCGGCAGTCATGGTGGGGGATAGGGATTAGCAAGGGCGCATAGTATCAGCAAAAATTGTTGAGGAAGGTGCAGGAGCCCATGAAGAAATGGAGAAAGAACTTGCGATGGGCATGGAAGACTCAGTAGATGAGTGAGAGCTTGCTCACATTTCGGTTGTGCGAGGTTGGGGGGAGAGGGCAGAGGAAGGAGGCACGATTCTCACCTCTCTGCCACCAACAAACCAAGGACTTGGTCCTCCTGGATGCACAAGACACATGAGCGCCTTCTTGCTGCACTACCTACAACATGACCCTCGGATTGTACGAATTCGAAGTAATGCTGACTACTGGGTTGCCACACTGTTAGATCCTCGGTACAAGACCACATTTGGCTAAATAATTCCTGCCATAGAAAGGGACGCACGTATACAGGAGTATCTGCAGAAGGTGGTACGGATTCTTAGATCTGCTTTTATCAGTAAACACCAGTGCTGCACAGAGTGAATCTCAACGCTTTGTCATGGATAGGAGGAAATGGTCTTTTACTTGTCCACATCTGAGGGACCGAGGGCTGGCTGCTGTGCTGAGACGGCATTGAGTACGGTGTCCCTGCAGAGTTGCACTTTTGGTCATATACCAAATGAGTTGAAAAAGGACAGATGCTGGTGGAAAGGGGAACAGGTGTGTTGGAAAGGGGAAAAAAGTTTTTGTCCGTGGGTTTGTTGGTTAAGCAAAAGTTACATTTGATGAAGAAACACCATCTGTTACGGTGGGAATGGCAGATTTGGATAAGGTGGTATATACTATGTTTCCGCTATATAACGAAAATTAATAAGAAAAGAAAGAGAAAGGTATATATCCCCATCAGCAGTCAATGTCCACCGTGCTCCCAGATGGAAAAGGAGAGGTTGGCAACTGGAAGGTTAGGTGGAGGATACAGAGCTGTGTGGCTATGAAACTAATAGTTGCCTGAACCGAGTTAGACGCCACTCGGACCTTGAGACTGGGAGCCCTGTTAGCGTCACAGGGTCCACACGCCCACCCAGCCCAGGAACTCCCTGTTAATATCACAGGGGCCATTGAGTACGCTGACTGTGTGCATTGGGGCCACACATGTGGACAGCAGGCGCATCAGCAGCAGCAGGCCTATTAATGCCACTGGGCTACACAAGCAGGACTTGTAGGACAGGAGCTGGTCTTAACCGTTCTGCGTTACCAACTGTGGTGGCGGCCTGCATCAACGCCCTATCCCTGCCTACCTCTAGCCTAAAGCCGCAATGGGTTCAACACATGGAGGTGTGCTCTTTCGGAGCATAATAGAAGACTGCGGACCTCCTTGCTGGCTCCAGCCCGTTTTATAACCTTGGTCCGCCCCAAACCAGGGTGGACCACAATGCACCTCCTGGAGACAAAAGCAGAGTGACACGTCATGAGTGGCATAACTAGCGTCCTATTTGGAACAGAAACTTCAATAATGACCTCATGGCTGCCACGACACAAACACCTCACCAGTTATCGTCTGACCATCAATAATGAGGTGACAAGTCATGGGGTGGGCCTCTGCAAGCCATTTGGGAGTGGCCTAGCCACATCATCAGGACACCTGATGCCCTGTGGTCTATATGGGCCCCCCACATCAGGGGCAGGGCCAAAGAGTTCATTACCGGACCTAGTCTCTGATGCAGTAAGTGCCTGAGCATGCTCAGTAGCATGAAATACAGTCTCTGAAAAAAGACTATCAGCTTTAGCATGGTGTCTAGGCACAAAACAGGACTTAGACCCGGCACGGAATGCAAGTACCTGTGCAAAGAGGCTTTTTCACTAAGTGTGGGAGCATGCGCTGTATCCCGAAATGAAGACTTAGCCTCAGGAATGGCACAGTCAGGCTGAGCATACTCACTAGGCGAAACACTGTAGTTAGGCTGCAGCTGGGGTAAATCGGCACACGCATGCGCACTATCTGCCTCTCCACACTTAGACGTGGAGGAGAAATTGCTCTTCGGGTGTGGACTTGGAGATGCTGTCTATGAACAGAAGGAAAAGCTAAAGGAAGCCTCACTTTCTATCCCTCCGAATTATCAAATGCAGCAATGAATTCCCTGTGTTTGCTATAAAATTAGCGTAGCAAAATGTGCATGAGGGTGTCATGCAGAGGTGCTGTAAATAGCTTGGCACCTGTGGGGCACAAATGGAGTACAACAGCCACTTTTTGTATAACACTAAGTTGCAGCAGTTTTTGCTATTATTATAGCTTTTAAAAACAGAGCAGGAGGGTGTCATGCAGAGGTGCTGTAAATAGCTGGGCACCTGTGGGGCACAAATGGAGTACAACAGCCACTTTTTGTATGCCACTAAGTTGCAGCAGTTTTTGCTATTATTATAGCTTTTAAAAACAGAGCAGGAGGGTGTCATGCTGAGGTGCTGCACATAGATTTGCACCAGTGGGGCACTAATGGAGTACAACAGCCACTTCTTGTATGCCACTAAGTTTACTCAATTTTTGGTATTCTAATGTCTTAGTAAGTAACAATGAGTTTGAGTGTGCAATGCAGGCAGAGGTGCTGCAAATATCTTTGCACTAGTGGGACAATACAGAAGTCCAACAGCCACTTTTTGTATGCCACTAATTTGCAGCAGTTTTTGCTACTATTATAGCTTTTAAAAACAGAGCAGGAGGGTGTCATGCAGAGGTGCTGTAAATAGCTTGGCACCTGTGGGCCACAAATGGAGTACAACAGCCACTTTTTGTATGCCACTAAGTTGCAGCAGTTTTTGCTATTACAATGGCTTAGTAACAATGAGCTTGAGTGTGCAATGCAGGCAGACGTGCTGCAAATATCTTTGCACTAGTGGGACTATACAGAAGTCCAATAGTCACGTTTAGGATGCCACTAAGTTCACTCAGTGTTTGCTAGTATAATGGCTTAGTAACAATGAGTTGGAGTGTGCAAAGGGCAGGATGGTATAGTGGCAGGGTTGTGGGTCTCTGGGTAGAGGAAAGGAAGCCTGCCTTTCTATCCCTCCTAATGGGGAAATGCAGCGAGGAAATCCCTGACCTTAGCTACACAGATGCTGTCATCTTGTGTAGCTGTTAAACTCTGTTTTCACAGACCTGTCACCTATGGCTCTGACCCTGCCGGTATGAGCCCTTAAAAGGACTGATAGAAAGTGCTATCCCTAAGGTGTCCAGCGCTGTGTATGGAGCGTACACAGCAGTATCGGCGATAGGAGCTGCGCCAGTGATGTCTGACACCAAGGACGCAGAAGGCAGATAAGACAGCTGCCGTATTTCCTATGTGGTACATTTGTTGTTCTTGTAGTTTGGCTGCTTATTAATCACATTTTTATTTTTGAAGGATAATACCAGACTTGTGTGTGTTTTAGGGCGATTACGTGGCGAGGTTGATGTGTGTGTGGTGAGATGTGTGCTGAGGGTTCTATATATGTTCAAGCATGTGGTAGTGTGTGGCGCATTTTGTGTGCATGTTCATATCCCCGAGTGTGTTGAGTATCCCATGTCGGGGCCCCACTTTAGCAAATGTACGGTATATACTCTTTGGCGCCATCGCTCTCATTCTGTAAGTCCCCCTTGTTCACATCTGGCAGCTGTCAATTTGCCCCCAACACTTTTCATTTCACTTTTTCCCCATTATGTAGATAGGGGCAAAATTGATTGGTAAATTGGAACGCGCTGGGTTAAAATTTCGCCTCACAACATAGCAACCGGCGCTGCCCGGGATAGTAACTGTCTCTCTGTTTCTCTCCCATTCTCTGTCTCCCCCTCTGTATATATCTCTCTGTCTCTCTCTATCTCTTTGTCTGTCTGTCTCTTTCCCTGTCTGTCTCTGACTGTCTCTGTCTATTTCCCTGTCTGTCTATCTATCTCTTTCCCTGTCTGTCTATCTATCTGTCTCTTTCCCTGTCTGTCTCTTTCCCTGTCTGTCTCTTTCCCTGTCTGTCTCTTTCCCTCTCTTTCCATGTCTGTCTCTTTTCCTGTGTCTGTCTTTTTGTCTGTCTCTTTACCTGTCTGTGTCTGTCTCTTAACCTGTCTCTCTCTTTCCCGCTCTCCCTGTCTGTCTCTTTCCCTGTCAGCCTGTCTCTTTGTCTGTCTCTTTGTGTCGGTCTCTTACCCTGTCTATGTCTGTTTCTTAGCCTGTCGGTGTCTGCCTCTTTCCCTGTCTGTGTCTGTCTCTTTCCCTGGCTGCATTGTGACACACCAACATTCCATATAAGGGCATGGCTGCTGAAGTTCTGGCTGCACTGTGGCTCCCAGCTCCATTCGCTTTAATGGAGGCAGTTTTTTTGGCGAATAACTGTAAAGCGCGTTGTTAAAATTTCCCCTCAAAACATAGCCTATGACGCTCTCGGGGTCCAGAAGTGTGAGTGTGCAAAATTTTGTGGCTGTAGCTGCGACGGTGCAGATGCCAATCCCGGACATACATACACACATACATACACACATACACACACATATACACACATTCAGCTTTATATATTATATATATATATATATATATATATATATATATATATACACACACACAAGCATTTAAAGCCTGCTTTACACGCTGCAATGTATCTTACAATGTGTCGGTGGGGTCATGTCGTAAGTGACGCACATCCGGCATTGTAAGTTACATTGCAGTGTGTAACAGCTACGTGCGATTGCGATTGAACAGTAAAACGTTCATCGCACGCATGTCGTACATTCCTCATGAATTGTACGTCAGATTGTTGATCGTACCCAGGGTAGCACACATCGCAGTGTGTGACACCCCAGGAACGATGAACAGATCTTACCTACGTCCTGCGGCTCCCGGCCGGTAATGCGGAAGGAAGGAGGTGGGAGGGATGTTTACGTCCTGCTCAGCTTCGCCTCTCTGCTTCTATAGGCCGGCTGCCGCGTGACGTCGATGTGACGCCGAACGTCCCTCCCACTCCAGGAAGTGGACATTCGCCGCCCACATCGTGGTCGTATGGAAGGTAAGTATGTGTGACGGGGGTTAATCATTTGTGTGGCACGTTCAACAAATTGAACGTGCCACACATACGATGGGGGCGTTGCAAATCGCATACGATCGTATGCGAAATTGCAACGTGTAAAGCAGGCTTAAGGTCATCACGGGGGGAGATATGTATAAGACTTTGAAGCAGTTGGTGATGGAAGCCCACATTTCTAACTACAGTGTCAAAGATGCTGAGAGACTTTGTCTTTTCACTGGGCTGCGTTTTTTGTGAACAGCTGAAGAGATGGGCTGGACGGCTGTTCACCATATCTCTTCTTCCGGCTCTAATCCATATGGATAGAGACATCGCTACATAAATATATATTCATACATACCTAGATTTATACCTTAAAAAATTGCCTATTTTATACATATATTATACATAGATATCTTATTTCATATTATATACTTTAAATTACAGTATATATTAGCACATATATACATCACAGCTAAATACATAGATATATCATTTCTTAATATGATAAAGATAGATGATAGATATATAGACATATATAGATTGAGGAGACTTTATAGATACAGATATACATAGTTTACCCGTACATACATAAATAATATATTACATCAGTATACCTAATACATAGAAATAGCATATACTAACATTTATATTTATTGTCTTTCTGTTACTGTTATGTAAAAGAAAGAAGCTTTGCCATTATTTTTGACATGTTAATAAATTGTATCTCACTTCCTTTGTGTTTTTTGGTCTACTTTGGGAACGGACAATCACACACACATCAAGCTGCACAAAACAATGTACCCCCTCCAATTATAGTCACAACAGCTTACAAGAGACCATATAGTGTAAACACACACTCAGCACACAGGGGAGACACCACATAGTGAACACAGCTCAAGAAACACAACACCAGATACCAATATACAGCACACAACAAGGAAAGACAGTGCACAGGGGTGAAAGAGGTCAAATGATGCAACACATACAATACAAAAATGCAGAGGAATGACATACAACAGATATGTTGGAAAGCGCAAACAGTGTGACACATGTCCACTGCTCCTGTCAGCACCACTAAGCATAGACAGATGTTCATTTCACCGTACTCCCGATGCCATAGCATCAGGCCTATTTCTAGTATACAAAATAAGTATCTGCACATTGGAACTCAATCATCTCTATAGATTATGATGTCACTATATAAATCACGGATGACTGAAGACTGGAATACCTACTAAAAATACCAGTAATTGCTAAAGCTTACCCTCCGACCAGGGTTTCCTGGTGTTCCTGGATCTCCAACCACACCTTTACCTGGAGTGATCTATGGTAAAATAGTAAAATTGTAAAGTCAGATATGTTTATGTAAGTTTTTATATTTGTGGTTTACCAGCTCTTTTAAATATATGTATATTAATTGGTTGGTTAGATTTTGTAAGAGGTAACTTTCAGTTCTGGACAGGCAAGTCATTGGATAATGGCAGGCACAATGTTGGGAAGCAAGGGAAAAGGAAGATCCTGCACGTATAGTGCTGGCCGAATAATGATAAAGAGGACTTGCCTATGCTAAAAAAAAGTGTATAGGAAGTCACAGGGTATAAGAATCAAGAGAGGCATGCTATTGCCCTAAACATCAAAAGAGATTTTAACTAGTCACGTTGGCTGACATCAGCAAGAACAATAGCAGATCATGCTTATTAAAAGTTCACCAGTTCTAAAAAAAAAAAAAACATTTTGTGAAAACCCTAGTGAAATGTTTAATACTTACAGACTGTCCTTTTTCACCATTTTTCCCACGTTCTCCTACCACACCAAGTTCTCCTCCCTCTCCCTGGAAGCAATATATAATAATAATAAGTTTTATTTCTATAGTGCTAACATATTACGCAGCGCTTTACAATTCATAGGGGACATTACAGACAATATGAGACAATACAAAATTCAGATACCAAGAGGAATGAGGGCCCTGCTCGTAAGCTTAAGCTGGTGTCACACTAAGCGACAGCGACAACGACGTCGCTGTTACGTCACCATTTTCGGTGACGTAACAGCGACCTTGTAAGTCGCTGTTATGATCGCTGCTTAGCTGTCAAACACAGCAGAAGCAGCGATCATAACGTCGCTGTGCTACATGTGCAGAGAGCAGGGAGCCGCGCTTAGCGCTGGCTCCTTGCTCTCCTAGGTACAGTACACATCGGGTTAATTAACCCGATGTGTGCTGCAGCTACATGTCACAGTTCAGAGAGCAGGGAGCCGCGCGCACTGCTTAGCGCTGGCTCCTTGCTCTCCTTGCTACAGTATACATCGGGTTAATTACCCGATGCATACTGCAGCCACATGTCACAGTGCAGGAGCCGGCACTGGCAGCAAGAGCGGAGGCTGGTAACCAGCGTAAACATCGGGTAACTAGGGAAAGGTCTTCCCTTGGTTACCCGATGTTTACGCTGGTTACAGCTTACCGCAGCTGCCAGTGCCGGCTCCTGATCGCTTCATTTCGTCGCTCTCTCGCTGTCACACACAGCGATGTGTGTGTCACAGCGGGAGAGTGACGACCAAAAAATGAAGCTGGACATTCAGCAACGACCGGCGACCTCACAGCAGGGGCCAGGTCGTTGCTGGATGTCACACACAGCGACAGCGACGGGACGTCGCTGCAACGTCACAGAAAATGGTGACGTAGCAGCGACGTCGTTGTCGTCGTCGTTATGTGTGACACCAGCTTTACAGTCTATGAAGGAATAGGGGAGGCACAAAAGGTGAATGGAGGAGAAAAGCTTGTCATATATGGTCCAGCGAACGATTTAATAGGGGATTCAAAACCAGCTGCGTGGACCGGTCGCCAGCCACAATTTATACAGGTACAGAGTGTAAAAAAGTACATGGAGAGAAATGGACTCAGAAGATACAGGGGACAAGAATTGGAAGTAAATTTTATGAAGGGCAGAAAGGGACTAGATTAGATCAGGGTGGTGAGGTGATAGGCTAGTCTAAAGAAATGCGTTTTTAGGACCTGCTTAAAGGTGTGGATGTTGGGAAGTAATCAGATTGTTCTTGGTAGTGTGTTCCAGAGCATAGGCGCAGCTCGTGAGAAATCTTGAAGACGGGAGTGGGAGGTTCGAATTGTAGAGGATGTCAGTGTTAGGTCATTAGCAGAGCAGAGGGCACAGGTGGGGTGATAGACAGAGATGAGGAAGGTGATGTAGGGCAGTGCGGAACCGTGGAGAGCTTTGTGAGTGAGAGTGATACGTTTATGTTGGATTCTGTAGCGGATAGTCAACCAGTGCAATGACTGGCAAAGAGCAGAGGCATCAGTGAAGCGGTTGCAGAGGAAAATAATCCTGGCTGCGGCATTCAGAATGGTTTGAAGAGGGGAGAGTTTAGTAACAGGGAGACCAATTAGTAAAGAATTACAATAATGCAGGCGAGAATGAATGAGAGCGAAAGAGTTTTTGCAGAGTCAACAACTGCTCGTGGTTCTGCATTCATATTGCACCTGACAGGTTCCCTTTAAAGTCTCCTCACCACTGGCATGCTGGATTGGTGTGTCAGTCTCCGCAAGGAGAATAGCGTTTCCCTTAAATTAGTCTTAACCTCTCACGCAGCCAGATCACATCTCATACTTTGCACTGACGAGGAACAACCATCCCGAAACACCATATCTGCATATTGAGGTTCTGATCTGCCATAAATCTTAGGTTATTTCACAAGGCTCCTTAAAGGGTCACTTTTGACTTTTAGGATTGCTACGTCCAATAGATGGCACTAGAGTTTGCCTACTTCCTCACTGAAGAGACACTTTGCATGTGGAGATGTTCTTGACGTCTAAGGAGTCCATGACTGTACTGGGGTCATCATGCAGGGAGGAATGAGGTGGAGATATCATTTATTGTTATCCTGACTGTAATAATAATAAGATGCTAAAAATTCATCTCTACAAAACAGGAAGCATCAGACTAATATCGGGCTTAGAAAATGCACATTGTCAGGATAGCTTCAATATAAAACTTGATTAAAAAAATGTTTGTTTTTTTAACATAAATCTTTTTTAGTCATTCAATTTTCATAATACCAACAATATTACAATTCAGATATCTAAGTAATTGTTTTCTGTGCCTATTGAGCGTTTGGGTGGGAAAATTTATCTAAACCACATTTTTCAAACCAACACAAGCTGGCATATATTACTCCCCATTTTCAGTTTCCTCTTCCCTGTCTCCAAAGGTTTCCATCAAATCACGTTTCCATACCTCACAAAACATGTCAACACTGATTCATCAAAGCAATTTCATCAGAATTCTGGAATAAATTGCTTCGAAACGTAGTAAAATTTTGGCACAAAATGGATGGAGTTGGGGCATGACAAAGCGGTGCGACAGCAGAGCTTGTCAAATTAAAAACTGGAGTAACACTTGTGGCGAGGAGTATGCTAGAAGACTTCATTAAAACTTTTTTTACATTTTTTATTGATTTTATTACTCCCTTTAGGAGTTAGTGCTTCAGCATCCCTCTGATCAGCAGAAATGCTGATCTCTTGTGAATGCCGGCGCTCTGCTGGAATTCACAGAAAGTGAGTCATGACAGCGAAAGGGCTTACCAGCTGACCCCGTATTGTCATTAAAACCCATTGGCACCTCATTATCGCGTCACAGGGCCGCCAATAAAGGCAGGGAATGGCGCGATTCCCATCAGAGCTCTTTAGGTGGAGCTGGGAGAATTTGACATCGCAATCCAAGGGGTTAACAGGCGTTGGTGGATCGGAGATCCACCTGTGCCTGTTAGCTGCACATGTCTGCTGAACAGATCAGCAGACATGTGGGGGGAATAATGTGGGTTCACATGTGAGCCCACATTAAAGGGCCATACATGACCAATGACGTATATGTACGTCATTGGTCGTGAAGGGGTTAAAGCGTAATCCCACAGAGCTTTGTGCAGAATGGCCACAGAGACCCTTTTTTTAAGAGTACCCCACATAGTCTGGTGCAGAGTACCCCCACAGACCCTTTTTTAAGAGTACCTCAAAGACCCGTTTTTAAGAGCATCCCACAGAGCCTGTTGCAGAGTGGCCACATCAATTTATTTTTATGTGTACCTCCACAGAGCCTTTTTTAAGATTATTTCCACAGAAACGAATGCAGAGTACATGGACAAAACCTGTTTTAAGAGTACTGAGCCTTTACTAAATTTTCCCCCAATGACCCCCTTTTTAAGAGTACTTTCACAGAGCCTGGTGCATAGTGGCCTCATAGACCCCATTTTATGAGTACCCCCACAAAGCCTAGTGCAGAATGCAGAGTACCCCCACAGACCCTTTTTTAAGAGTACCTCCACAGAGTCGGTTGCAGAGTGGCCACTTAGACTCTTTTTTTAAGAGTACCCAAACAAACCCTTGTTTAAGAATACCACCACAAAGCCTTTATTGAAATCCCCCCACAGACCCTTCTTTAAGAGTAACACCAAAGAGCCTGGTGCAAAGTGGCCACACAGACCCTTTTTAAGAGTAGCCCCACAAAGAGCATTTATTAAGAGTACCCTCACAGGGCCTGGTGCAGAGTGGCCCTGCAAAGCCTTTTTTTAAGAGTGCCCCCACAGAGCCTTTAATAAATTTCTCCCCAATGATCTTTTGTTAAGAGTACCCCCACAGAGCCTTTATTAAGAGTACCCCCACAGAGCCTTTATTAAGAGTACCCCCACAGAGCCTTTATTAAGAGTACCCCCACAGAGCATGAAGCATAGCAGCCACAAGGACTATTTATTAAAATTCCCCCACAAACCTTTTTTTAAGAGTTCCCCACAAAGCTTTTATTAAAATTCCACCCACCAAAGCTTTTTTAAGAGTACGAATGAGCCGAGCGTCGTGTCAATGAGTTTTATATAGACACAGTATTACCATGATTGGTAGGCAACCTCTGCATGTTTAGCGGTTGAAAAACAGGAGTGAAACATGCGAGTTGGGGACTCGAGCATGGCTCCCAAACACAAGGATACTCGATCGAGTATCAAGCGTGATGAGCACCCTCATGCTCATTCAAGTACCGAGCATGCTCGCTCACTGCTACTCAGTTCTTCTGGAATATTTTTATCACATTTTTACATTTGTTCAAGTTTCGATCTTGGTGGTTTTCTCACAAGACCAAGTCATTAAAGTGGTTTTCCATTATTATGATTTGGATGTGTCATCAATATCAGTTGTTAGCAGCTCTGACAGCGACCAGATGAAAACTGTGTATGGAACTGAATGACCACCATCCCATCACAAAGTTTAGTGGCCATTCTTGGGTACTGCAAATTAGCTCCAGTTTTTTCCATTGGCACATTTCTTTTAAAGAGTAACTTATTCTCTCTCGGGAACAGGGCATATTCATTCTTTACATAGACAACTCACTTATTTAAGAGGTTATTTTGCAGGGAAATCATACACTTGCTGTCTAGTTCCTCCACAGGTTACAGTTTAAAGTTGATACCACCAACCCTTTTCATGTGCAGAATTTACTAGCATCTTCACCATATCATTTTGTATTTTTGACCTGATAAAGGGCATGAGAAGCATATGACTAAATGTATTCAGTCTCACAATACAGCATGCTTTAGAGCAGTCACAATTTGTGCAAGACATTCCAGTGCACTGGACTGCAACAAGAGTGGGGTTTATGCAAGCCCTGGACAAAAGTGGCCATTTTGGCGTGGGAGGTTCTAGGGCAAGGGCCTAAGACCGGTATTAACATTAAACTTCTGGAAGCCTTTCTTGTGATATATAAATATTGCATACAATTTACAAAATAAACTTATCTTCAATCAGTGAATGGACAAAAATTGTACCTTGAAGCCAATAGGCCCCTGCTGTCCTTGAAGCCCCTATGGGAAAAAAATGAACAAGGCATTACATTATTACAGTATATACTAGCAATGTATTACACTATATACATACACAGCAAGGGCTCTCCTTTCAATAGTGGCTCTGAGTAACAAAGGGTATTGACCTGCCAGATGCTAACAGACACTTCATGTTTTGAAAAAGATATTATAGGTATATGCATTCTCAATAGGATAGGTTTCATCATGGAATAAAGTATTGATAGGGTCCTCATTGGGTATAATAATTAATTTTATATGGAAAATATATACAATTTTACATTACGCTTTCTGTGTCAATTCGTCATGATTTTCAAGATCGACATTGATTTTTTCTCTCCAATCTGTATGAAGTGAGAATTCAAAGATTTTTTACTATATTAACCCCTTAGTAGCCGAGCTAATTTTGACCTTAATGACCAAGATAAATTTTAGAAATCTGACCAGTGTCACTTTATGTGGTTATACTCTGGAACGCTTCATCATATCCCCGTTTTCAATTTTTATATCCTGTGAATGCTGATAATCACAAAGTGAGTCTTGAGAGTGATAGCGTTCATCAGCTGACCCCCTACTGATCCTGTCATGACAAGCCATTGGTACACTTTGATCACGGAATCAGAGTTTGACTATACAATCTAACTAGAGAAATTTAAAAGTGAATCCTTTAGGATGGAATTAGGGGCCTCAATTTGTTAAGGTGGTCATAGTTTAGGTCATTCCTTGTGAGAGCTTGGGAATTGTCACAAAAATGAAGGAATCTCATTAGTGCTTCAAAGCAGGCTCGGGACAGGACAGCATAACAGCAAATACAAGGGTGCTGTGGAGAGACTTTGTTGACCAGTAGGAGCGAAAAGTGTTTTTTTTAATTTTATGTTGTTATTCTTTTTATTTACTAAACCCATGTTCAGGGTGAAACCTAATTTTTTTTATTTAGGGGATATTTGTGGTGATCCATGAATGGGAATAAAAGGCAGTGGGGTTTTTGTGCAGTGTATTGTTGGAAAATTTGTTTGGTGGCGAATTAATTATAGGACTTATGGGGTAACAAAAATGTTAAAAAATCAAAAGGGGTAATATTAGTTACAATAGCCTCTATATCAGGGACTGCTATAAAAGGGAGAATTAATGGGGAAAAGGAATTGTCTCTGACATTTCAGCAGTGACTACTGACTCCACTACCATCGGGCTGTGGGATCCCGTGGAGGAAGAGGAGTCCTTATTGCCTGAAAACAGTTCTGTTTCAGTAGCAGATTTTGTTTAATTCCCAGAACTACCGGAGCAAAGCCGAGAATACACCTGTTCCACAGTAAACATTCTGCAGGCAATTATTATATTTTATTCCTATCTAACAAAAAAAACCTCTTCAATCTGATCTAACACTGGTAAACCTAAATCTATTGTGACACTAGTATTTATTTTATTTTTGATATATTTTTTAGTAACTTTTGAAAAACCCTAACCTTAATCTTAACAATAGCCCTAACCCTAATAGAAAAGAATGAAAGAAATAAAAATTATCACTCTGATAGGCACTAGATCCAGACCTTGTTCCCAGGGAGAAAGCGTGCTCGAGAGAGAGTTTTATGTCCTCCCAAATTTTGGTGAAATTCCTGGAGAGATCATCACCAGTGGAGATACCAGAACTGGAGGATACTGGGAGAGGAATGCAAGACTGTTGTCCATAGACAATAAAAAAGAAGATCTAGCAGAGGACTCGGTATGAATGTTATAAGAAAATTCAGACCAAGGTAGTAGCTTTAACCAGTCACTATGATGTGCGTTAGTAAATTGCTGTAGGAACGAAGTCAGGATCTGATTGACCTGTTCAACTTGACCAGTGGTCTGAGGGTGGAAAGCGGACAAGAAGTCCAGTGACACCAAGAGTTTGCAAATTGCCCTCCAGAGCCGAGATGTGAATTGAACTCCTCTGTCAGACATGATGTGTTGTGGGAAGCTGTGAAGCCAGAAAATGTGCTGAATATAGGCTTTTGCAAGCTCCGGAGCAGAGGGCAGTCTAGGTAATGGGATGAAATGAGCCATTTTGGAGAATTAGTCCACCACCACCCAAATGACGAAGCAGCCAGAAGATACAGGAAGGTCCTTGATGAAGTCCATGGCAATGTGCTGCCATGGAACGGAGAGTATAGGCAGAGGAAGTAGTCGACTGGAGGGAAGCAGTTTTGGTGTCTCATTCCGGGCACAGGACGGACAGGAAGTGACAAAGTCCAAAATATCCTTATGGAGAGCCGACCACAAATAGTGTTGGGAGATGAGGAGAAGAGTTTTCTTCAGAACAGCGTGACCAGCTGCCTTAGATGAATGACACCACTTCAGGACCCTCCATCTCTTGGATTCTGAAATGTAGGTCTTTCCAGGAGGAATCAGTGGCAGGTTAACCGGAGCCACTGGAATCAACTTGATGGGATTAATGATATGCTGGGGATCGTCTTCCTGATCAGTGGGAAGAAAGGACCTGGACAGAGCATCAGCCTTAATATTTTTGTCCGCTGGCCGGAAATGCAGGAGGATGTCAAAATGAGCAAAGAACAAGGACCATCTTGCTTGCTGGGGGTTTAATCTTCGAGTTGAATGCAGATATGCCAAACTTTTGTGGTCTGTATAGATCGCCACCATATGGACCACTCCCTTCAGAAGAGAACACCACTTCACTAAGGAAAGCTTAATTGCCAAGATCTCACAATCTCTAAAGGAGTAATTGTGTTCAGAAGCCGAGAAATATTTTGAGAAGAATCTAGTGGGAACCATACGTCCAGAGGAAGATTTACTGTATGCATGAGCACTGTTCTGGCCCTGGAAGAAGAAGCATCCACTTCCAGAAAGAACTACTTTTTGACCTCTGTCTATGCAGAATCAGAGCAGAGGGGAATGATTTCTTCAGGGAAAGAAAAGCTTCCTCAGCCTCAAGAGACCATGTTGTCATTCACCAATTCCTGGAAGACTAATGGGGCATTGCTGAGTCTGAACTCACACAGTATTTATAGTGACCATCCAAGGTGTTAAAGGTGGTCTTCCATGTGTCACTCTGTCAGATATGGATCAGGTTGCTATCACAGGACACCTCCCTGAACTTTTCTAGAACCTAAGATCTATCCGAGTGGCAAGGGAGATCAGGCTGTCAGAGGTGGAGTTAAGATCGCGGCTCGCCTGTTCATCCTTAATTCTGCCCAAAAGTCCTTCCCCAACCAGGGCCTCGTTACTCCATCGCAACTCCAAATAAAACGTGTAGAAACGTATGGCAATACTGACTAACAGTAAGGGTACCCTGGCGCAGTCTATGCTGCAGAGGTGACTTGTCCTGGCTCATCAAACATCTTGCGAAAGGTCTCCAGAAAGACATGGAGGTTGGAGATAACTGCATCGTCTCTCTCCCACAATGGATACATCAAATCTAAAGCTTCTAATTCCAGGTGGGACATAAGGAAGGCCACTTTGGCCTGATCAGAGGCAAAGTGGTTAGGAAGAAGCTTAAAATGCAGTGAGCACTGGTTCTGAAATCCTCTGCATAATTTCAGATCACCACTAAACCGAGGATGAGCTGAGAGATGGAGTTTGGAGGCAGAGGCGGGACTGACCTCAGGATCTGGGACTGTGTCCATGGCCTATTAAAACTCTCATGCCTGGTAATCGGACGAGAGGGAAGTGGGTCCACTGGTCCAAGATATCATTCACTGACCAAGAGGAGCGGATTTGAGTGGCTACTGAGACTTCATCACAACCACAGGAGGTGGAAGCAGACAGAATACTGGTAGGTAACTGCCAAGATGCAGCACTGGAGAGCCTGGTACCTTGGCAGCTGGCGCCACTGGACGAAGACCAGGATCAAGAGCGGCTGAGAGAGAATCTGGTGCGAGCTGAGTGGACACAGGTAGGCAAAAGGTGCTTGCTGGGTCTGCAGGAGACAGGATGGCCACAGGTGGGTTCACAGACAATACTAGGCAGAACAGAGACAAAGTCATGTAACAATACAGAGAGTGAGTAAGATCAAACAGACCTGACAACTATCAAGGGCAGACTAGCTAAAGAAAACGTTGTACAGGCACCTCCCAACAGAGGATGATGTCTTATATAAAGTGTGCCAAATGGTGGGGACCGATAGGCACTTCCAGGTTCGATCACACTGGCCCTTAAGGAAAAGGGAGAGCAGTGCATCCATGCCCTAAGTGTGTTCCCGAGAGCCCTACTGTGCATGTGCGGGCCTCGTGAGCCAGAGGACGGACCAGGAAGCGTGGAGCAGGAGGAGGCAGCAGGGGAATGTCGGCACCCCTGACACATAGGGAGCAGGGACACCAACTGAGGAATAGGAGAGACCCGGGGCCCTGAAGACCGGACGGAGGCTGGGGGGCAGGGAAAGTGAGCAGGCAAGAGCGTCGGCACTCCTGGGTTGGGAGCACCGACGATCTGACATCTATGTCTGCCTTTCTTTGGGTCTGTGAAGTCAGAGCCATTAAAGAAGAGGGGAGGGTGGTAACAGAGGGAAAACAAGCAGATGTGAAGGAGTATTTAAATGATTATCCCTGCCATGAAGCACTAAGCACCTGTACTTGGTTTGAACAGTCATTTTGTACTGACAGAGTCTTTTAACCACTAACATGTCAGATACCTGTATGTCACCTGTCCAATACGAGTGCATGGAGCAGACTTAGGGGTACTTTGCACACTACGACATCGCAGGTGCGATGCCGGTGGGGTCAAATTGAAAGTGACGCACATCCGGCATCACAGGCGACATCGTAGTGTGTAAAGCCTAGATGATACGATTAACGACTGCAAAAGCATCGTAATCGTATCATCGGTGTAGCGTCGGCGTAATCCATAATTATGCTGCCGCGATGGTCCGATGTTGTTCCTCGCTCCAGCAGCAGCACACATCGCTGTGTGTGAAGCCGCAGGAGCGAGGTACATCTCCTACCGGCGTCACTGCGGCTCCCGTAGGATATGCAGAAGGGAGAAGGTGGGCGGGATGTTTACATCCCGCTCATCTCCGCCCCTCCGCTCCTATTGGCCGCCTGCCGTGTGACGTCGCTGTGACGCCGCACGACCCGCCCCCTTAATAAGGAGGCGGGTCGCCGGCCAGAGCGACGTCCCAGGACAGGTGAGTCCATGTGAAGCTGCCGTAGCGATAATGTTCGCTACGGCAGCTATCACAAGGATATCGCAGCTGCGACGGGGGCGGAGACTATCGCGCTCGGCATCGCAGCATCGACTTGCGAAGTCGCAGCGTGCAAAGTACCCCTTAGAATTTGAACCCATTCTATACTTGACAGATGCTGGCCGTGTTAAGCAGCTGTCACCTGCCTGCAATTGCCAGCTTTGAAGACAACTCTAATCCTGGCAGTTTATCACTTTACATTCTGTTGTCGACCATGACATATTAGCAGTTAAACAGGTGTCCACTCTGGTTGAACCCATCCGCCATTTCTCAGGGTGAGGATAGGTTGTTATGTAGGTTGGACCTAATGAAGACCATTAGGCCCACCATCTTAATACTTCTGTAAAGACTTGCCACAGTACAATACACTGCAATAATTATTATAACATATTGAACCAGTGACTGAGCATAGGTTTATGTCCCCTTGTTGATCAAAACAATGTAAGGCCCTATGCGCACACTGCGGATTTGTTTCTCCAGCAAATAACACACCTTCTGGCAGAAAAACACACCTACCTGTGGAAAAAAACGCACCAAAAACGCATGCGTTTTTACTGCGGTCTAGTGCATTTTTGCTGCGGATTTACCACGTTCTTGCCTGCGATTTTGTACCTGCGTTTTTTTAACATTGACCACAGGGAAATACACAGAAAAATGCAGAAAAGAAGTGACATGCTACTTCTTTTTGCTGCAGAAATTCTGCAGCAAAACCTGTAAGGAAAAAAAAAGCAGTGTGAGCACAGCATTTTGGGTTTCTCATAGACTTTGCATGAAGTTTATGAACAAAAACCGTACCAATTCTGCAGCAACAACCACGGCAAATCTGCAGCAAAAAAAAACGCAGTGTGCGCACAGGGTCTAAAAATTGTATCATTTTTTTAGATGTTTTTCATTCATTCATTTATAAAAGTCGTAAAACATTGAAAACTATATAAAAGTTGTACCGGTTTACCGCGATTGGGCTGATCCACTGAATAAAGTTAATATTTTGGTTTGCACAGTGAACTCCATTAAAACAATAATCCCCTCAAAATGATGCTGAAATGATTTTTTTTATGTTTTTGAGAACATTATTTGGTTAGTTAAATGGAGCCATTTAGTACAGGTCTTGCTGCTAAAAACAAGTCCTTATATAGCATTAATGACAGAAAAAAAAAAAGTTGGAGGGTGAAATAAAAAACAAAAAATAAAATGAAAAATATAAAATAATTTACTTGACTTTACGTCATACAAATTGAACAAACTCACCTTTTTTCCTGTTCTGCCAGGGCCTCCAGCTGCATTTTTACCACTTTCTCCCTGTTAAAATATGAAAAGTGAATTGGGAGGCATTATACACTTACTAATTGTTATTTTTATCCAACTCTTCACTGTGACTGTCACAGATTTTCACAAACTTTTCTGACTGTCATGTTGGCGGCGGATTCTGACAGATTTTGACACTCCATCTGATACCTTCTCCGGTGTCTGTGATCTACACAGGCAGACTCTGACATTAACCTGCTAAGTGCTAACTCAGAGGCAGGGTAGCAGGGGTTAATGTCTGCTAGTCCGCTTGTTAGGCTCCTTTGATCACCTGTTGTGGGGGAGCCAATCACATCTGCTCCCCTCCTATATTTGCTTACTGGATCCTTCAGCCTACGCCAGCTATAGTTTATCTTTGTTGCTCTGGGAGATGTGGTGATCCAGACTATCTGGTGTGATACCTGTTGTTTTGTGAGATTGTGGTGTTAACCTTTGTTCCCTTTTTTGTTGCCATCCTCCTACTATTGTTTTTCTCATGAGTCTCTCTTTGTCTAGTCCTGTGTGTGCGCAGTCTTTTAGAGTTTTGGTTTTCCCTTGTCTGTCCTTATCCGTTTACCATCTCCCCCCTGCCCGTCCATCACTGGGGGGAGGGGGTATTAGAGTAGTATTTCTCAGGAGCATAGAAAGGTACGGGACAACAGCATCTTCACCATTAAGAGTAATCCAGAGGTGATGGATAGCCTAGGGTCATCTAGCATAGGAGCCCCCTGACCCTTGCTATCCCGAAGTAACATCATGACAATGGCTGTGAAGAAGGATGGCGGGTAATCTAAATTATTGAACACTGCCTGGTTTCAGATATAGTTTGGAAGGGTCATAGACTGATGTTTCAGATTGATGAGATATTCATAGGGGGAAATCAAATGACCGCCCCTACAGTATCTGTGGATCATGGCGGCTGTTGCATTTAGCGCTTACAAACGGTTACCATGGGCAGCATATGTGGGGGCGGTATTCATTGTTTGCATTGCAGTAAGTAATACCATTAAACAGCAATTAAAAGATGTCTGAAATGCTGTCAGAAGGGGCTAACTCCTATAAAACCTGACATTAAGAAACAACTTTCTCTTTAAAGTATATAAAAAGAGGATTTTGGTTAATTTACAAAAGTATTAGGCAAAGGAGTATTGTTTGTAGACTAAAGTGATAGAGATGATAGAATCTATTTGATAGCTTTGTAATATGCAGAGAAACAGAAGGATTCATATTTAAAAGAATCTATTGGAAATCAAATGTGTAAAATGTAACTTTTGTTATAACTAATCTTTTCTACATGCATAATACATTTAACACCTTAACAACCGCGGGCAGTAAAGTTAAGTCCTAGCGGTCATAGTGTTAATCCCCACCGACTGCTGCGGGCTGTCGGCGGGGATCAGTGCACATGTCAGCTGATTTGTACAGCTGACGTGTGCTTTGCACGCATGAGTGGAATCGTTATCCACCCATACCTTTTAACCCAGGGGTGGGGAACCTTTTTACTGCCGGGGGCCATTTGGAAAATTCAACCAACCTTCGGGGGCCGCACAAAATTATCAACTTGAAAATAACCCGGCTATAATTAGTCAAACAATTAACTCTCCCCTATACCCCTACTGTGGCGGCCGTAGATGATTCTCTTTGGTGCGCTGTGATGTTTGCTTCTCACAACTGCTTTTCCAGGTTTGTCTTTGTTTGAAGCGCAGATTGGTAAATCATATATATCACACAGGAGGCACTGTACATACACACACCGCTCTGACACACTGGCCGTATACTACACACAGCCTTGACACAGTTGTCCTATTTTACACCACCCACGATACACACTGGCCATATATAGTACACATGCACAGGAGATACTGTATACTGCACACAGCACTCACACGCCGTATACAGCACACACACAAGCCATACACAGCACTCACACGCCGTATACAGCACACACACAAGCCATACACAGCACTCACACGCCGTATACAGCACACACACAAGCCATACACAGCACTCACACGCCGTATACAGCACACACACAAGCCATACACAGCACTCACATGCCGTATACAGCACACACACAAGCCATACACAGCACGCACACGCCGTATACAGCACACACACAAGCCATACACAGCACTCAACAAGCCATACATAGCACTCAACAAGCCGTATACACAGTACATAAGGAGAAGAAAAAAAGCTCTGCATGTAAACATGTGCACACCAGGAATTAGATATACCAATAAACCTTACAATATGAAACTTTATTAAGTGCCAAACACAACAAACAGCGCGCGCACACACACACACACGCCGTATACACAGCACACACACGCCGTATACACAGCACACACATGCCGTATACACAGCAGACACACGCCGTATAAACAGCGCGCACACATAGCACACATGCCGCACACACAGCACACACACCGTATACACAGCGCACACGCCGTATACACAGCACATACACAGCACACACGCCGTATACACAGCACATGCACAAGCCGTATACACAGCACATACACAGCACACACGCCGTATACACAGCACATACACAGCACACACGCCGTATACACAGCACATGCACAAGCCGTATACACAGCACACGCACATGTATACACAACAGACGCTGGACACTGAAGTCACAAATACATTTGATATATGGTGGTATATATTAGATATAAACACACTTAGCGCAGATATAAGTACCTGCTGCTTAGGTGCCCTGTAAGATCAGGTGCAGCACAAGTGATGGATGCAGCAGCTCAGCTCAAGGGCTGGCTTCATTCTCGTCTTCTCTCCAAGAAAAGACCTCCTAGACCTGAGCAGCCGAGCACAGAACGGGAGGGTGAGAGGCAGCACGCACAGCACTATGCAGCTTTCTATGTCCCGTGCAGGCCCCTCCCCCATCACTCTGATTCTAGCTGCAATCTCAGGGACCATGTAGGAGCCAGAGGGAGGAAGTCCCACCCCCAGTGCTGTCTCCCGGCAATAGACAAGATGAGTGGCTGCCCGAGCACCGCAGCCACTGGGAATCTGCTCCAGTGCCCCGGGGGTCACAGAAAAGGTCATCACAGGCCACATACGGCCCGCGGGCCGGAGGTTCCCCACCCCTGTTTTAACCCCTTAAATGATGCTGTCAAAATGTGACAGCACCATTTTAATGGTGATCACGGTAAAGATTTACTCACCGCCCACCACCGGAAGTCACGTGATCTGATCATGTGGATCCGATGATTGTCATGGTAGCACAGGGTCATATGATGACTCCTGTAGCTCACATTACTCAGGTCCTGTAACCAGCAGCCGAGTACTGCAGGTTACAAGAGATGGTCATTTGTCCTGAATGGTGCTGCTCTGATCGGGAGAAAGTAATGAGTGATCAGACTGATGATCCTCATAGCCCCATAGATGTACTAGTAAAATAAAAAAAAAGTAAAAAAAAAAAAGTTTTGAAAAATTAAAAAAAATAAAAGAAACCCCCCTTTCACCCCATGAAAATTAAAGAGTTAAAAAAATAAAAAATATACACACATTTGGTATTGCCGCGTTCAGAAATGCCCGATCTATCAAAATATAAAATCAATTAATCTGATCGGTAAACGGCTTAGCAGCAAAAAAATTACATATGCCAAAATTACGTTTTTTGGTCCCACAAATTTTGCGCAAAATGCAATAACAGGCGATTAAAGCATAGCATCTGCTCAAAAATGGTACCATTAAAAATGTCAGCTCGATACACAAAAAATAAGCCATCACTGAGCTATACATCCTGAAAAATGAGAACGCGACAGGCTGTGGAAATTGGCGCAAAATGTGCGTGCGCCACTTTTTTTGGACAAACTTCTGATTATTTTTCGCCCATTAGATAAAAGTAAACCTATACATGTTTGGTGTCTACAAACTTGCACCAACCTGAGACATCACAACAACACATCAGTTTTACCATATAGTGAACACAGTGAATAAAAGATCTCAAAAACAAGCGTGCAATCGCACTTTTTTTTTGCATTTGGAATTTTTTTGCCATTTTCCAATATACTATATGGCAAAACGTATGATTTCATTTAAAAGTACAACTCGTTTTGCAAAAAACAAGCCCTCACATGAATATATTGACGGAAAAATAAAAAAATTATGACTCTTGGAAGAAGGGTGGTAACATTTTTTTTTTAAAAAATGGAAAGCGCAAAATCAGTCGGTCGTGAAGGGGTTAAATAATCTATTTAATCAAAGTGTCCCTTTTGGTATATATAATATATATAGGTTCAGCTCACCTTTTAAGCAACCATGGCCAATTTTGATGATCAGTGCACGGATGCTCATGTTCAGAGAATGACAGGCTGTAAAAAAAAAAAAAAATTCTGCCAGCAGGTGGAAATTTGGCGCTGAAAGCTGAGGCAGACGATTTCAGCACCAAATGTGCACCTCCTGCAAAAAAACACGGAAAAAATCGCGGAAAAATAACCGTGGCAAAAAACGTGGCAAAAACAAAATGACCGCAGCAGAGACTGTCACAGGCTGGGGGGCGCATCAGCCTGCAACCAATCACAGATGAGAGGACGGCCGGTGGGCGGGGAAAACACGGAAAGCTGTGTGCTTCTGTGCACAGTACAGGAAGTGAATGCGCGACCCAGAAGCAGTATGCCGCCATGACACCATGTCTCGGTAAGTATGAAACTGATGCTTATTTGTTTTGTTTATTTTTACTTATTTGCTAATTCCGGATCGTGCACCCAGAATCCCGTGCCCAGGTCTGGAACCTAGATATCATTGAAACCGCGCGGATCCGGACTTCTACAGTCCCGATCCGCTCAGCCCTACCCGTTAGTCTTCATGGGCGACACAGAGCTCTGGGATAGTCTGCTGCCACCGGGAGGCTGAAACTAATATTACATAGCAAAACAATTAGCTCCTCCCCAGCAGGCTATGCCTGCTGGTCCCTGACCTCCTCAGTGACACAAAAGGTATGAACCCTGTAAATTTTATAAAAGGTATTTAGAGATGCCAAGGTAGCTGCTTTACAGAGCTGCAAGGCTGATACGTGATGACAAACAGCCCTTAAAGCCCCCACCACTCGCGTGAAAGGCACTTTGACGCTAAACAGGGGAATCCTGTTTTTCAATTTATAGTGGTGAGAAAAAGGGTAACAGTGTTTTGAACTTTTGATTTTCAGGCTCCATATCTCACCATCTACTGCAACTTTGTGCGTGAGACTACCTTAATTTTCCAGCCAATCATCTTGGCTATCTCATACATAAATTTGCTTGCAACTATTTAGCATATGATCAGTTATGCAGATTCCTGTTATTACTGTTTTGCATCTAGTGGTGGAAAAATATTTTCTTCCTGTATACTAGTAATTAAAACCTGTTCTCACCTTCCCTAATAGCTCAGTGTGTTTCTAGGTTGATTCTCAAATGAAAGGTCTCTGGTTCAAACTGAGGAGCAGCCATGAAAAAGATTTCCCAAGAAAACGGAAATAGCATCATCCACATCATCCAGCTCATCAATAGCGGTTTCTCAGCCAAGAATATTGGCAAACTACATCTTGTGAATCCCATGACACTTGGAAGAATTCAAATGAAATTCGTTCATCCATTCAAAAGACAAGTCAGCTCATCACAAAGTCAATCAGTTCTGGTGCTGCAAACACGGGACTGGAGGTGGCTCATATGCTTCAGTACAGTGAGAACACAGACATCTATGTAACCACCGTGCAAACCATGTTACATATGTTTAGAATGGTGGCTCGAAAAAAAGGCGAAGAAGCCTCAATTTTTAATATTGTCATAAGACGCGTCGGTTCAAGTTTGCAAAAAAGTTCAAATAGTGGACAGTAGACGATTGGTAATGGATGATTTGGAATGATGAGATGAAAGCCAATAGACTAGGTTCTGATGGCGGCAAATGGGTCTGGAAGAAACAATGGAAAAGGGGCTAACGGATGAAGAAATTAAAGTGCTACCAAAAGAAGCTGAGGTGAGAGGGGCAGGTGGAAGAACGCAGCAAGCAGGGCAAGATACAGTGCTGATTGGCCGGGCGCGACAGGGATGGCCAGGAACTATGCCACCGCAATGGAGCGGAAACACAGCCAAACTAGAGGGGAGCAAACCCTGTGCATGCTGCAATTATAAGTCTATACCACCACAAGGTATCCAGCGCCACATACCTACACCAACCACCTCCTCCCCTCCTGCCGACTCGCAGAAAAAAGTATGAAAAGAAAGAGAGGGAGTGAAAATAGGAAGGGAAAACAGGAGAAGGCAATACTAGCCTGTCCTGAAGTCGGCACAATTTTTTGCTCCATGCAAGTGAATGCTTTATTTATGGGGTGACCGAGCAGGAGTCTAGTGGAAAGGTACCCAAGTCCAGCCAAATGACGTTAGAGGATACAGGCTGTGGATACAAACTGTACTCTCCTTCACAATGTAGGAGAAACAGAGTGCGCATTTACACCCTGTTACAGGGCCGGCTCCAGATTTTCGTGGGCCTTGGTCAAAACAGCCCCAGTGGGCACCATACACATGCACATAGACAGATACCTAAATATACAGGCATACAGTTGAAACCAGAAGTTTAGATACACTATCTAAAAAGACACAGATGCATGTTTTCCACACTAAAATCAGAATAAACCTTTGCCATTTTAGGTCAATTAGGAATCAAAATCTAATATATAAAGCTAAGTGTATATACTGTATGTGTGTATGTGAATGTATGTCCACTAAGGGAACCCACAGAGTCGCATTTACAATTATTACATTTTACACAGCCACCTCATTTGACTCAGGCAACGTCATAAGCTATGTTTTGAGGGTAAAATTTAACCCCACGCTTTACAGTTATCCGCCAAAAAACCTGCTTACATTAAAGTCAATGGAGCTGGGAGCTACAGGTCATTAATAGAAGCTCTGATTGGTTGCTATAGGCAACGAAGGATATTCTTTGTATTAGAAGCTCGTGTGTCAGTTAATATGATTTTGGTGGAGAGATGGATAGAGAAAGAGACAGAGAGAGACAGAGAGATAGACAGAGAGCAAAACATGCAGAGAGAGAGAGACACAGACAGACAGCGAGAGAGAGACAGACAGAGAGGAACAGAGAGATAGAGAGAGGCAGACAGGGAGAAAGACAGACAGAGAGACATAGAAAGATGGACAAAAAGAGAGACAGAGAAAGAGAGAGGCAGATGGAGAGAGATAGACAGAGAGAGAAACAGAGAGACAGACAGCGATAGAGAGACAGTGAGAAAGAGACAGAGAGAGAGGCAGACAGAGAGAGAAAGAGTCAGAAAGAGACAGAGAGAGACAGATACAGAGAGACACAGACAGAGAGAGACAGACAGACAGAGAGGGAGGGTGAGATAGTGGAAGAGAGGGAGAGTGGGAGAGTGAAAGAGAGACACTTTGTTACTATCCCAGGCAATGCCGGGTGCTACAGCTAGTTATTTATATTTGCCAAATGCCAAAATAATGAGAGAGTGAAAGTTTTAAGGCATTTTGATTACTTTCTGCAAAGTCAAAAGTTTACATACACTAAAGGCCCTGTCACACACAGAGATAAATCTGTGGCAGATCTGTGGTTGCAGTGAAATTGTGGACAATCAGTGCCAGGTTTGTGGCTGTGTACAAATGGAATAATATGTCCATGATTTCACTGCAACCACAGATCTGCCAAAGATTTATCTCTGTGTGTGACGGGGCCTTAAGAGTACTATGCCCATTAACAATATAGGACAGCCCATATGATGATGTCATGTTTTTGAAAGCTTGTGATAGATTCATTGGCAACATCTAATTTAATTAGAGAGACACCTTTGGATGTAATGCACACCTGAAACACACTGCTTCTGTGTATAGCATCATTGGAAACTCATAAGAAATCAGTCAAGATCTCAGGAAGAGAATTGTGGACTTGGGTGAAATTTCCAGATACCTGAAGGTACTTCATTCATCTGTACAAACAATTATACACAAGTACAAACAAAATGGGAATGTCCAGCCATCATACTGCTCAGGAAGGAGACGGGTTCTGTGCACCAGAGATAAATGTGCTTTGGTCAGGCATGTACATATCAACCCAAGAACAAGAGCAAAAGACCTTGTGAAGATGCTGGCGGAAGTTTGCAAGTTTGTGTCATTATCCACAGAGTACAGTATCAACATGGGCTGAAAGACGATTCTGCCAGGAGGAAGCCATTACTCCAAAAGAAACATATAAAAGCCAGATTAATGTTTGCAAATGCACACAGGAACAAAGACCTTAATTTTTGGAGACATGTCTAAAATTGAACTGTTTTGGAATAATGACCATCATTACGTTTGGAGGAAAAAGGGAGAAGCTTTGAAGCCTAAGAAGAACACCATCCCACCTGGGAAACATGGGGCTGGCAGCATCATGTTGTGGGGTTGTTTTGCTGCAGAAGGCACTGGTGCACTTCACAAAATAGATGGCATTATGTGGCAATACTGAATATTGATTTGGCAAATATAAATAATTTTGGTAATCCTAATTGACCTAAGACAGGAAAGGTTTATTCTGATTTCATGTCAGGTAGCGAGAAAAACATGCATATGTGTATTTTTAGATAGTGTATGTAAACTTCTGGTTTCAACTGTATGTACATATACATTATTAAAGACAAATTCACAAAAATATACAGTACAGACCAAAGGTTTGGACACACCTTCTCATTCACAGAGTTTTCTTTATTTTCATGACTCTGAAAATTGTAGATTCACATTGAAGGCATCAAAACTATGAAATAACACATGTGGAATGACATACTTAACAAAAAAGTGTGAAACAACTGAAAATATGTCTTATATTCTAGGTTCTTCAAAGTAGCCACCTTTTGCTTTGATTACTGCTTTGCACACTCTTGGCATGCTCTTGATGAGCTTCAAGAGGTAGTCACCGGAAATAGTTTTCACTTCACAGGTGTGCCCAGTCAGGTTTAATAAGTGGGATTTCTTGCTTTATAAATGGGGTTGGGACCATCAGTTGTGTTGTGCAGAAGTCTGGAGGATACACAGCTGATAGTCCTACTGAATAGACTGTTAGAATTTGTATTATGGCAAGAAAAAAGCAGCTAAGTAAAGAAATGAAGGTCAGTCAGTCCGAAAAATTGGGAAAACTTTGAAAGTGTCCCCAAGTGCAGTGACAAAAACCATCAATTTATTTATCATTTATTTCAAATTCATCATTTACCTATGATTAAGGAGTATTTTCTCTGAAACACGTAAGGCGTGATCAGGGCTTTTGAAGGATTGATCCATTCTAAATTTTATGATGAATTTGAAATAAAGAAAAATAATTTTTTATGGTTTTATGGACATCAGTGCTGGATTTGTTTCTACCCCTTCCTCCCTTCAATGATTGCAACAAGCAGAAGAGACTTGTTTGGGCTAAAGAACACAAGGAATGGACATTAGACCAGTGGAAATCTGTGCTTTTTGTCTGATGAGTCCAAATTTGAGATCCTTGGATCCAACCACCGTGTCTTTGTGCGACGCAGAAAAAGTGAACGGATGGACTCTACATGCCTGGTTCCCACTGTGAAGCATGGAGGAGGAGGTGTGATGGTGTAGGGGTGCTTTGCTGGTGACACTGTTGGGGATTTATTCAAAACTGAAGGCATACTAAACCAGCATGGCTACCACTGCATCTTGCAGCAGCAAGCTATTCCATCCGGTTTGCGTTTAGTTGGACCATCATTTATTTTTCAACTGGACAATAACCCCAAACGCACCTTGAGGCTGTGTAAGGGCCAGATGACCTGGCCTCCACAGTCACCAGACCTGAACCCAATCGAAATAGTTTGGGGTGAGCTGGACCGCAGAGTGAAGGCAAAAGGGTCAACAAGTACTAAGTATCTTTGGGAACTCCTTCAAGACTGTTGGAAGACCATTTCCGGTGACTACCTCTTGAAGCTCATCAAGAGAATGCCAAGAGTGTGCAAAGCAGTAATCAAAGCAAAAGGTGGCTACTTTGAAGAACCTAGAATATAAGACATATTTTCAGTTGTTTCACACTTTTTTGTTAAGTATTTATTTCCACATGTGTCAATTCATAGTTTTGATGCCTTCAATGTGAATCTACAATTTTCAAAGTCATGGAAATAAAGAAAACTCTTTGAATGAGAGGGTGTGTCCAAACTTTTGGTCTGTACTGTATATAAACAGACATAAATATATACACAATAATATGCATTGACATACATAGATACACATCATACATGCACACACAGACACATTAGAGGTATTTTTAATATGGGGAAGCTGGCAGCAGCCTCACTCATCTCCCCTGCTTGTCTCCTGTCCAGCTCAACCTCGGCATGTGGCTCTGCAGGGCGTGCTTCATGATGGCCATCACTAACAGACAGTGCACACTTAGACTGCTGTATACACATCACAGGGGAGGCTGGGGGTATACACATTACTGGAGGTGGAAAACACATTACTGGGGTGAGGGATATACAGCTCTGGGGGGCATATACTTTACTGGCGTGGGGAGGTATACAGCACTGGGGGGACATACACATTACTGGGGGCATACACATTAATGAGGGGGCAAACACATTTTTGGGGTGAGGGACATACAGCTCTGGGGGCCATCTACATTATTGGGGTGTGGAGGCATACAGCACTGGGGAGGGCATACACATTACAGTCTAGAGAGAAGCATTCAGCTCTGGGGGTATACAGCACCGGGGTGGGATCATACAGCTTTAAGGGTGGGTATACAGCTCTGTGGGGGCATTAAACAGAGGAGTGGGGCATACAGCTCTGAGAGTGGGCATACAGCTTCTGGGGGGGGGGGCATTCAGCACTGGGGGGAGCATTAAGCTCTGGAGGGGCATACACATTACTACAGGGCTGGTGCCAGCACCCAGGTGAAAAATCTAAAGAATCACATATTAGAGGTTGACAGAAGGGGGGTCTCAAACTGGAAGCAAGAGCTAGGCCAAAATGATTCAGAGACACTGGAAAGCATGTGTAGCGCCCCTGAGACACCAGGTTGCCACTGGGTAATGCATCTCCTGGAAGTGTGATACCCATCCTGAATTCTATGGACTCCTGTGTCGATAAAAGCCACTAACAACACATCAGCAGATTCAGCACCATCAGGTACACACATGCACCCAAAACCAGGTTGGGGGACTCCCTTAGAACCAGGTGACAGAGCTAGGCACTGTGAGCTAACAGGCAGCCAACTGAGGGGGGGGGGAGACCCAGCAGGAGGTGGGAACAGTGGTGTGGTAGATGGGAGGTGGCAGGAAGTAGTTTCAGTTTGAGTCAGGAGTGAGGTGTGAGAAGAACAAGAAGTTGAAGGGAGAGTTGAGGGCGATGTGAGGACTGGGGTCCGGCCTGGCCATCAGTGTCGGGTGGACCAGAGGAGCGGGCAGAGAGGAGCAGAGGACAAGAACAGTGAGAGGCCAGAGAGGTCAGTTGGTCTGGTGACGCGACAGCCCCAGAGCTGGCACAAGCCGAAGCTGCTTGAGTACCTGTGTGTAGCCTGGGGCTGGTAACTGAGCTCAGCCCGCCCAGGTTCTGTCTGTTAACCGCTGGTGAAACTGAAGGTGCAGAAAGGGTTCATCTGACACGGTACCGGCACGGGAGTCTGAGAAGAAGGGATTCCCTGGAATCCACCTTGGTAGAAGACAGTACCAGGCGGCTGCACCTTTTACCGTAAGTAAAGTGACATCAACTGCAGCACTCGTGTGGACTGAATTATTGCCGGCACACTGCACCGGAACACCAGCACACTACTACCACCATCATCACCTGCTGGTGCCTGGCCCTACTTGTGGTGGGCCCAAGTCATAAGAGCTGCATATTCCATCAGCCCCAGCAGAACTTTGCAGCGGCGGCCTTTTTATTCCCCTTTTATTTTCTGACCATCCCCCAGGGTCCGGGACCGGGCACTGGCCATGACAACGACTATCCCCCTGAGTGTCACACACGCCCGGGACCGAGTACCCCAAGGCCTGGGGCGGGTCACATGTGTATAATGGAACCAATAGGGTGGGGCGGCATACAGCTCAGCAGGACACTGGCAGTGCTGGAGCTCATTTCTCTCTTCATCTATGGAAGTGGAGCGCATTGTGAGATAGGTCTGCCAACAGATGAACTTTAATGCACGTGCTTGCAGCATTCAGCAATGATCGCTGCGTACAAGTGTGGATTTAAAGGGCCAGTAGTCAGTAAAGTGCGGCTGCGGACCCAAGCCCTGCAGTCCACGGAATATATCCTGATCTGTCCAGGACCCCAGCACTTGTCCAGGTGCGCCGGGTGCTGACACTGGCCCTGCCTTGTTAGGCCGGTTTCACACATCCGGCTTTTTGCCGTTTTGCCGGATGCGGCGCTCTCCCGTACAGTTAATACAGTACAATGACAGCGCAACAAGCGCCGGTCACATGCTGTCATGTGACCGGCGCATGTGACCCGGAAGTTACAGCGCTGTCATTGTACTGTATTAACTGTACGGGAGAGTGCCGCATCCGGCAAAACGGCAAAAAGCCGGATGTGTGAAACCGGCCTATCCTAGAATTCTGAAAAAGAAAGTAAAAGTTAGTGAAACATCTCAAATGGGTCACAAGGAGGAAGTCAGGGCCTAGTGTGCATTGTATAGCCTGCTGGGAGGAGCTAATTGCTTTGCTATGTAATGTCAGTGTCAGCCTCCAGGTTGTGGAAGACTATCCCAGGGTTGTCTGCCTCCAGTGAAGCGAGCGAGAAATCTGTGTGTTGAAGTATGCGACATATTTTTATATTACATATGGTTTTGTAATTCTAACTGCTTCAACTATAACATGAATGGATGGTAATGCAGCAACATGTTACAAAGGGAGCCTTAATAGAAATTAGGTAGGAGATCACCAGTGGGATAAAGAATGTGACCATAGAAATTGTATATAATTGCAATCTGATTGTTCCTGATCACATTTCTGGCACCTGATTTTAGTTGACTGTATAGAATACACATATGTATGTTTATAACATTTCTAACCATAAATCCTCTTCTCCCCGCATCACCAGGGCTTCCTTTGACACCAGTATCTCCAGGTTCTCCCTACAAAAGAACAGAATTTTTTTTTATTTCTTTTAATCTTGTATCTGATGTATAAGGGGGCAGGTTTATCATTACTTTCTTAAATTTCCATAGCTTGAAACCAGACAAAGCAGACTCAACCATTGCCTAAAGGCCGCTATACACACTGCGATATCGGTCCCGATATCGCTAGTGTGGGTACCCGCCCCCATCTCTTGTGCGACACGGGCAAATCGCCCAGACCCGTCACACATACTTACCTGCCCGACGACGTCGCTGTGACCAGCGAACCGCCTCCTTTCTAAGGGGGCGGTCCGTGCGGCGTCACAGCGACGTCACTGAGCGGCAACCCAATAGAAGCAGAGGGGCGAAGATGAGCGGGATGTAACATCCCGCTCACCTCTTTCCTTTCGCATAGCGGCCGGGAGGCAGGTAAGGAGAGCTTCCTCGTTCCTGCAGTGTCACACGGAGCGATGTGTGCTGCCGCAGGAACGACAAACAACCTCGTTACTGCTGCAGTAACGATTTTTGAGAATGGACCCCCATGTCACCGATGAGCGATTTTGCACGTTTTTGCAACAATGCAAAATCGCTCATCGGTGTCACACGCAACGGCATGGCTACAGCGGCCGGATGTGCATCACCAATTCCGTGACCCCAACGAGTTCGCATTAGCGATGTCGTAGCGTGTAAAGCCCCCTTAATTTTTCACATTGGTTGGCCTATTTAGACCAATATTATTCACCAAAATTTGGGGTCATTTTGAAATTTTGGTACAACTGACTTGTTAGACACTTCATTAAATTAGTACAGTAGAAAAATTTCAATATATTTGGATATAAAAGATGTAAGAGAAAATAAAACGATTTACACTGGCAAGACTAGTTCCTTAAACAGTTTTGTAGACATCTTTCAGACAAAACAAGAGTTAGTTTACTGCTGATATTGCATTTTCGGCAGGGACCAACTTAAGGATAGGACCCAATGATTGTTGCGTTATACCACAGACAGAGCAATGTCCTACCAAAGACACGGCAAGGGTGAACTCCTGCTGCAGCAGGTTGTCTCACAATCAGACACAGAATTGTGAAAATGAGAGGCTGATCACACTGAAGATATAATCTTTTAATTGGACTATAAAACATATCAGGATCAAATTAAATAAGGAGACACATGGGATTGTATTAATTGTTTTGTGCATTTTTTGCTTGTTTTTTTTGTTTTGTTTTTTAAATTAGGACATGACTCTAAAAAGTTGAAAATACATAACTTTTCTCCTGCATTTCATACAGGCATGCAAGTGTAAATAAAATTGTCTTCGAAAAAGGCCATTCGATTCAATGGTAGTCTGCTTAGTATTTGTGTCCAAGATTTTACTCGAAGTGGTGATAATAGAATTCATCTGCTGTTCTATGATTTGGGATATAAAGGAAAAGTTTCAATGGTATGTTCTACTGAAATGTTTGCATGGTGCATGGTATGCCAAAACACATTAATTTCCACATAAAAACTAGGATTCTAGCTATGCTTTTCTTAAAATAATTTATTGCCAACCTTTTTCCCTCTTCTTCCAGGATTCCCTTTTTCTCCAACACTGCCTGGAGTACCAAATTGGCCCTGTGTAAAAAATAATACAAGTAATAAGTCATGGAAATCTTATTTCTTATATCCATAATGAAGACAAAATAATTGATACTACATTCACTCTGAATATACTTTTGATTTCATACCGAAAGACCATTAAGTCCAATTCTTCCTGTGTCTCCTTTGATGCCTTGGATTCCTGGCTCTCCCTAGAAGAAAAATAAATGACCACAATGCTAGCAATGAAATTATTAATACTATAGATTCACATGAGAAGCCTGTAACATTTTCATGACAAAAACTGAAAAGTTGAGTGCTTAAAGAGGTTGTCTAGGAGCATAACTGATTTTTTTTTCCCAATAATTTTGCATGATGTGTCTCCCGAAACATCCATTATCTTATTTTAGCAATATTATCTAGCAAAATCTCCTCATTGCTGGATACAGCTGGATACAGCTCTGATGGGGTTAATCAATAACTTCCTTTCTCCTGACTTGTAAGCCACCACCTATCACACCTACTCAAAACTCCACACAAACACCTCCCTGTGGCACCCCTGAGGCTCTGGCCACCACAGAGTACTGCACACCAATCAGGGTGCAGTATCTTTCTCAGATAAGGAGGGGGTAAATCACCGATGTTACACATTCACACACTACACACAGCCTAAGAACCTTCACACAGAGTGGGTTGGCTCAGGGTAGGCAGGGGGGTGGCCATACGAACATGGACTTCTCGGTCACTGAAGCCAGCCACCTGGAGGGCGAGTTCCACTTGGAGTATAAATAGGCAGTACACACGCACATCATGGCCAGTCGGACCCGTCAGGATCATAGTTCTGGCAACACATCTCTGGAGAACGTGGACTTTGCTGGGCCCGGTGGCTTGGAGCGGGAGCTCAGCCAGGGTACCTAACTGCGGAGGGGGACACCCTAGAAATAGGACACTCTCTCTCCTTCTCTTTTCACAACACCGGTGGTGACCCCTTTACCGGATCTGGGATTGACCTGAGCCCATTATGGCAGTGACCAGTGTGACCGGGCTGGGAGCTGAAGTTGTGAGTAAACTACACCCTGAACCAGCAGAGACTGTGTTGGCTCGTCCTTACCAGTGCCGCCAACCAGAGCTTAGGCACCAACGGCCATTACAACCCTCATCATCCACCCAGGCCCGCTTGGCCTGTAGGGAGCGATACTATCCCGGCTGCCTTAACACCTGCCCCGGAGAGGAACCCGGCAGCGGTGGCTATTCCCTGGCTGCATACAACAGGTGCCGTCATGCCAAACTCTTTTCCAAACACTCCGCTTCCCTCCCCCACCATTTAACTGTATGCCTCGGGGCAACGGAACCGGGCAAGGCCACCCCGTGACAACGTTTGACCCAAAACGGCCCGGTGATGAGTAGGTTTAACCACCTGCCCCATGGGGTGCTACACTCCACGCAAACACCTCCCTGCCATCCTTCCTCTATCTTCAACCTGCTGCTTCTTAGGCTCCCCTCATTGAGAAAAATATACAAAGAAAGACAGATGACAGATAGACAATAGACAGATAATAGATACATAGCTATTTAGCAAAATAAATAAATACATAAATGAAAATGGTGTGGAGCCCCCCTCATTTTTGCTTACCAGTTCAGGTAAAGCAGACATCTGTGGTCTGCAGCTCCCAACTATCTGCTACATCTTTGTTGGTTATCAAAAAGAGAGGGCATGGAGTACTACCATTTTTGGTAAAGCAGACAACTATGGGCTGATATTATCAGGCAGGGAAGGGCCATGGTTATTTAGCCCTTCCCAGCCTAAAAATAGCAGTCCACAGCCATCCAGAAGTGGTGCATCTTTTAGATGTGCCAATTCTGGTGCTTTGCTCCTGCTCTCCTGATTGCATTGGTGCGGTGGCAATCAGAGTAACATTTGTGGAGTTGATATCCTCTGTGAATTGACACCTGACACCAAGCCCAGGGGTTAGTAATGGAGAGATGTCTATCAGATACCCCCATTACTAACACAGTAAGTGTAAAGAGAAAAAAATATATTATTTATATAACACCTCACGACTCTAGCCCTCATTCACGAATTTATTAACAAAAACAAATGAAAAAAGCAATACAGATCCAACATAGTCCAACAAATACAAAGTAGCCCACAAACGTGAACTTGAAAGACATAAAAAGAGAGAATTAAAGAAATAAAGACAAAACACAGTCTCATTCACCAATTTATTCCCAAAAGAACTCCCATGCAGCTCCTACATAGTCCACATGGAGGTCTCATGACTTTCCCCAACTCAGTCTCTCAGTGTATGAATCCTCATTCACAGAATCAAGCTCTTTAAGCTGTAACCGCAGCTACTGCTGGGTCTCACACGGCGTTCCTTGAGAGCTGACGGCAGTGATGAGTGGTGATGTCATAAGATTACTGCAATTCCTTATTGTGACATACGGCAAGCACCTACTTCTGATGAGTAGCGTGAGATCACATGAGTGTCTCAGCTCACGCTCTGCTACAACTGAGTGCCACAGATCTGCTACATTTGTCTCACTTCTGCAACATGTGACTCTGCTCTGCTACATCTTACTTAGATGTAGCAGAGCTGAAACACTTAGATGGAGCAGAACTGAGACTCTTAGCTGTAGCAGAGCTCAGAAGCTCAGATGTAGCAGAGCTCAGAAGCTCAGATGTAGCAGAGCTCAGAGGCTCAGATGTAGCAGAACTCAGACACACAGATGTAGGAGACAGAGGTCCCTGGAGTTCTTCAGCTCAGAAAGAGTTGTGCCGCCCCGCAGCGGTCGAACCGCTAACATCCAAGGGATGATTGCTCATGGCTCGTGGGTCTCCGGACCCGGGGGCTAGGGGCCACAGTCAAATAAAGAAGGGGCTATTTACAGAGGAGATATAGTTTGTGACGCCACTCGTGGTGTGCGATAATGGGGAGTACCACCGCTGCCGTTGGGAGTCCCCGGGGTGATGAAGCGGGTCAGCTAGGTGACGTGACCCTCCACGGGTCGGGGATTACTCTGGGACTCTGGATGGTGCCTTGGGAATGCAGGGGCTCGCAGGCTCACTGGGTTGCAGGGGTTAATCAGGTACTCACTCAGAAGAATGCAGACACTGCCAATGTAGTAAACCAAGTCTCTGACTGTCTCTGTCTCCAGAGGGGAGCTCGTCCGGGTCCCTTCCCCTGCAGCACTGCCTAGTGGTCTGTGGCCTCTCTCCTGGCACACGAATTTAGATTGTTCGTTGTGGCCCTTCAGCCTGGAGCTTTTCGGGCTCCGCTCCCTGCTGTGGCTAGCAAAGGAGCTTGCTCTCAGGGGCTCACGCTTGGGATTTCAGTGGGCTGCTTTTCTTGGAAAGCCATATCCCCCTCGTTGCGCTAGTGACCCCGATCTCTGAGCTGGTGGGAACAGTCCATAGAGCCCCTGTCCTCCGCAGGTTAATTGCTGGGTTGCTTGTGTGTCGCCCTGGGCAAGCCAGGGGACACGGGTCACAACACCACCACACCCCACACTCCAGGTAGGCACATCTATGCGAACCAGAAATCCTTGTTGCCTTCCTCCAGAGGCTGCTGATTCACACCAGGGGGTGGGCCAGGCGGTTGGCTCCGCCCACCAAGGAGGACACAGCTCTGGAGGCGGGAGAAACCAGGCAGTCTAGTCAGGGAGGAGGAAGTGGAAGGAGTGGAGGAGTAGCCTAGACAGGGCAAAAGTAAACAGCTAAGTGAAAGTAGTGAAAGTGGAAAAGGAGAAAAGCAAGCGAAGTGACAGTAGAGAAAGAAAGCCTGAAGGGTCCAGCTTTGTGGAGGGCCAGATCAGCAAGGTCAGCGACGGCGGTGACTGTCTGGAGGGGGACCGTTTGGAAGTTCCTGGAAGGACCCCGTTGGCTGTGTGCCCGGTGGTCTGGAGCAGTGTTCCGAAGGACAGTCAGCACCAGGGCAGGGGCCTCTCGGACCCCGGCAAGGCTAGGAGTCGCCAAATTTGCCGAATCCGTCAGTGACGGGGACGCAGATCCCCCAACAACCAAGTCCCGATTGAAGGCAACAGCCCAACCTGAAGCAGAGAGACACCGCCACCGCCAAGGCACCAGTTTCTCAGGGCCAGAGCCTGCGGGCAAAGTGTAGAGCTCCTCCGGCCCAGATTGCAGTCGGGGAGCGGGTAACCGGAGGGAATCCACCGGTACCACAAGTCAAACAAAGGTGCAAGGAAGAGGGACATCACCGTCACCTACCGGGAGTGCAGGTGCAGCCGTCTGTGGGACCGTCCTACCAGCCGTTTGGTTTACCGTACAAACTGTGTCCGTGTCTCAGGCTGAGTGAGTACCACAGGGCCGCAAGGCACAGCGCTGCCTCCGCGATCCCTGCGCCCAACAGGCCCCGCACCTCACAAACCTTCACCGGGCCCCGGGATCACCAACCCCTACCCACGGAGGGGCAACATAACAACTGGCTGCTCTGCATCACCATCCCCGGGATCCCCCTATTGAGCAGCGGTGGTGAAATCACCACAACCGTGGGTGGCGTCACGAACTATAACAATCCCCACACCCAACCACAAACCCCCTTTCACTCACGGGCGAGGAGTGTCGCTCGAGAAACCCCGGGATCCGGCCCATGGCTCGAGCCACCACTGAGCAGCTGCCGGACCCGAGCAGAAGGGGTGAGCGCGGTGTGCCGACACCCTCCTCTCCGCCCGCGACAACTTGGCGTCACGAACAGGATCTTACCGCTCTGCCGTCAGGTAGAGGTGCGCCTTGTTACCGCCGGAGGCATCCGGCAGGAAAATTTCAGAAGCCGCCATCTTTGGCGCGAAAAGTTCCCGCTCGAGCGTCTTCTCGAGCAGTAGAGGCGCGAAGGCCAAAGCTCCGCTCCGAGAGAGGAGGGGCCGGAAAGAGCTAAGGGGGATGCGATGGCGGCTGGCGGCATGTAGTCGCGAATATAAAAGCAGGGACGCCAGGACCTTGCAAGCATACCGTTCCTGGAAGCAAACAGAGAAGCCATCATGTGGATGCCGTCCCGCGACACCGTAGCCCCCGCGCCTGGAACCGCGGCGTGGGTGGAGAACCGAACCGCGCAGCTCTATCAAAGGCTGCAGGTCAGGATGCAGCTCCTCATGGAGGAGTGGGAGGCCGACATGGCGGACGTTGTAGCAACCGTGCGGAGACGCGAGGAGGAGGCGGAGAAAGGGAGGGTGAGTGACCCACGTCCCGATGCCCTTGAAGGGCCGGTCATCGCGGCTGTGGGGCCCGGTCCAAGCCCTCTTCCCCCGTTGCCTCCCTCGCCACCCGTCCCGGAGGCCGTGACCCCGCCACTAGGCCTGCTACCACCGCAACCAGTAGCAGTACCCAGCGTCCCCGCCCAGGCGGGCCGACCTGTAACCGGAGCCCGCGGCACACCGGAGGTGTTACCGTGGAAGACGCCGAAAGTAGAACCGGAGGCATCCCTTGAAAAACTCCACTAGCCGGAGCCGATGACCCGTTCCGAGTCCAAGGCCCGGCAGCGGAAAGCCCCTATGCCCATCCCCCACACCTCGGCTGAGGTGGCGCCGGGTTGTTGCTGCAAGGCAGCGCCCAAGGCCATGACACCGCGGGATACGCCGCCCACCATCCTGACAGTGGGTAACGTTATGGATGTCCCGCGGGGCCCGACCCGTGCGCCGGCGCTGGCGGCAGCGCCATACTGGGATAGGGAGCCGGTACCGCTGGGCCTGGAGATCGCCGAGAGGGAGCAGAAAAAGGCCGAACTGGTGGCCAAAGCGATCCGAGAGAAGGAGCACCTCCGGCGGGCAACCTCCCGTGCCCGAGGACCGTTGTACGTGGGGCAGGTGAGGCGGTTTGATGTCCGCCGGGGCTACGGGTTCATCTACGAGCCGGGCCTGGAGGCCGAAGTTTTTGTAGCCCGGCGGGATTTGAATGCCCACCTGCCCGAGGAGCATCCTGGCCGTAATCTGATGCCGGGTGATATTGTCCAGTACACTCGGTTCTTTGGGGAGCGAGGGTGGTTTGCGCTGGACGCTAGATTGAAGGGCAGCCCAGAGGCCCTAGCAAGCGCCGCGCCCCCTCCCTTGGAAGCAGCAGAAGGACCGGAGTAGGGCAGCGGATGCCCGTTGCACCGTCCCCGTTGGGACCACCACTGAGTTAAGTTTGTTTGAAAAGTTGAAAATGATAAGGAAAATGAAAATTACCGAGTTTTTCATCTGATTTGCCTTTGTGATTGAACCGGCAGGAGCCGGCACCGTTGTCCCCGTGGGGACCGTTTAAGTTTTGCATGGAGGACTATCCATGGACAAGCCCGTGAACTTGCAGGGCACCACAAACGTTAAGTGGCTTGTAAATATGTTGGTTACCGTTACCGTTTCCGCCATACCACCTCCAGAGAGGCAGGTTGGAGGGAGGGCCCTGAGCAGAGCAGGCTAGAGCCCAGCCACCAAAGGAACCGGTGGCCACCCTCTGGAGGGGAAGGACAGATCCCGCTCGGGTAACTTGTGCTGGACTGTGGGTCAAGGGGTGCTGCCTGGGTTTTAGGGGCAGCATCAGGGCCAGGTTGCTTGGGTGGGAGAGAGCGGAAACCGTGACCGTAAACCGTTGCAACGTTTAAGTAAATGTGCCTCCCGTCTTGGGAAGAGTTTTGATTAAAAATGTTATTTATGTTTTCTTAACCCTGTTACCCCCTTTTACAGAAAAATAAAATCGGTGTAGGACGGCAGCCCGCGGACGGTCTGCATTTTGCTAAGGGGGAATGTGTCGCCCTGGGCAAGCCAGGGGACACGGGTCACAACACCCCACACTCCAGGTAGGCACATCTATGCTAACCAGAAATCCTTGTTGCCTTCCTCCAGAGGCTGCTGATTCACACCAGGGGGTGGGCCAGGCGGTTGGCTCCGCCCACCAAGGAGGACACAGCTCTGGAGGCGGGAGAAACCAGGCAGTCTAGTCAGGGAGGAGGAAGTGGAAGGAGTGGAGGAGTAGCCTAGACAGGGCAAAAGTAAACAGCTAAGTGAAAGTAGTGAAAGTGGAAAAGGAGGAAAGCAAGCGAAGTGACAGTAGAGAAAGAAAGCCTGAAGGGTCCAGCTTTGTGGAGGGCCAGATCAGCAAGGTCAGCGACGGCGGTGACTGTCTGGAGGGGGACCGTTTGGAAGTTCCTGGAAGGACCCCGTTGGCTGTGTGCCCGGTGGTCTGGAGCAGTGTTCCGAAGGACAGTCAGCACCAGGGCAGGGGCCTCTCGGACCCCGGCAAGGCTAGGAGTCGCCAAATTTGCCGAATCCGTCAGTGACGGGGACGCAGATCCCCCAACAACCAAGTCCCGATTGAAGGCAACAGCCCAACCTGAAACAGAGAGACACTGCCACCGCCAAGGCACCAGTTTCTCAGGGCCAGCGCCTACGGGCAAAGTGTAGAGCTCCTCCGGCCCAGATTGCAGTCGGGGAGCGGGTAACCGGAGGGAATCCACCGGTACCACAAGTCAAACAAAGGTGCAAGGAAGAGGGACATCACCGTCACCTACCGGGAGTGCAGGTGCAGCCGTCTGTGGGACCGTCCTACCAGCCGTTTGGTTTACCGTACAAACTGTGTCCGTGTCTCAGGCTGAGTGAGTACCACAGTGCCGCAAGGCACAGCGCTGCCCCCGCGCCCAACAGGCCCCGCACCTCACAAACCTTCACCGGGCCCCGGGATCACCAACCCCTACCCACGGAGGGGCAACATAACAACTGGCTGCTCCGCATCACCATCCCCGGGATCCCCCTATTGAGCAGCGGTGGTGAAATCACCACAACCGTGGGTGGCGTCACGAACTATAACAATCCCCACACCCAACCACAAACCCCCTTTCACTCACGGGCGAGGAGTGTCGCTCGAGAAACCCCGGGATCCGGCCCACGGCTCGAGCCACCACTGAGCAGCTGCTGGACCCGAGCAGAAGGGGTGAGCGCGGTGTGCCGACACCCTCCTCCCCGCCCGCGACACTTGCAGCTTCTACCCGACCTAGGGTCCGTCTACCCAGACGTGCCTTCGGTCCCAGCCTGGCTGTTGAACTGTGGCTGCTGGCTATCTTCCCTGACGAGCCCAGCACCCAGTCACAACCTTCTGCGACCGGGTCTCCGACTCCTCCGGGTCCAGACCACCGTCTGCAACCTAGGATACTTCTCCTCTGGGAGCTCCAACTCCCAGCTTCCTCAAGCTCCTCACAGTTCGAGGGCTACCACAGAACTGACTTGTCACTTCCCACCTCCATGCCTGACCCCAAGGTGGGCGGCCCTGTTCCAGCTTAAGCAGCCCACTGGTGTGCCTGACAAGTGTGGTGAAGGGTGTCACTAGGATTTGTGAATGCTGGTGGAGGCAGTACTGCAAGATAGGGACCCAGAACCATGGGGGTTGAGCCCTGCACGGGGAGAGAAAGATTGTGCAGAACCCTGTGACGACATGACTAGTCCAGGGCGTCACAGAGTCATACTGACAGAGGAGTTTCAAATGTAGCACAGCTGAGATGCTCAGATGTAGGCAAGCTGTGACGCTCAGATATAGAAGAGAGATAAGCTCCTTTGAATCTTCTTACCGGTGTGGTACACTAAAGCTGAGTATTCCCCTGCTGGGAGTGCAGGGACTCCTCTGTCAGCTGGACTCTTTCTGAAAGTCAATTCTATGCATGCTGCACACGAGGCTGTGCCATGTGGTGAAATAGCGCCCTCAACCCAGTCAATCAGTGTCAGTGGCCGCAGGAGGTAGTGACGTAATGTCAACTTCCACAGCCCAGGCCAGAAGTTAACGTGACATCAGATTAATGGTCTTTTAATATCCATATTACGGTCTTGGTATGGAACAGAAAAAAGTTCTAAAAGGATACCCATATTATTCTAATCATATGAAGGAGAGCTTTAAAAAAATTGTTAAATGTTTAGGGTGATTCTGAACTAAAGTTTGTCTTTGTACTCTGTGTATTTATAACTAGTCTAATGTCATAACGGAGAGTATTCAGCACATGGGAATTAAGGCTGATATGACAGTGGGTCATCACTGATAACTATGGTATGTCTGTCTTTCCCATTGTCGGCACTACACGATTGACAAATGTTATCTGCTGATCTATGTAACTATTGAATTATTGTTTTGCCTTTTTTGTTGTAAAATTACCACATAAAAAGTATTCAATTTAAAGTAATATGGCTCCAAAAATGCTTTTATTAAATGTGGCGTACATTGTTCAGAAGTGAAGCAGATTTGTATTTTTCGTTGTCATCCTGGTGATAGTATCTTGGATAACTTAGATGACAATATTTAAAAAATTATCTATTTTCTTTCAGAAGCCAGCCAGAAATTATGGTCAAGTCTTTAACAAACTGTGTTTCTGTGCCTGACTTCCCATTGTGTGAGATCACTTCAAAGTAAGTATAACCATGTGTATTCGGGTGTATACTTGTATCTCGTTACAAGAAACTCATAATGAATATAACTTCCAAACTTAATAATAGGATATTAATTGTGAAATTACTCTCATATGAAAATAATGAAATCCATGGCCCTACAAATGTTCTCCCCACTTAGGGCCAAAGACATGTCTTATTCTGTTTTCCTGGGACAGTCTTTGCGAATCTAATACTATTTTCCCATACATGTAAAGGCCGCTTTACATGCTACGATTTATCTGACGATCTCATTGGCGTTGTGACATGCCCAGATCGTAGTTACGATTTGCCGAGATCGCACATGGGTCGTTTATTAGCGGTCACACATAACGATCGCACAAGCGACACAAAATCGTTCAGCGATATATTGTTTGACCAAGGCGGTCATGTGGATGTTGTTCGTCGTTTGCAGGGAGTCAAACGTACCAATATGTCTGCTGCAATCCAAACGATGAACAATATTTTGAAAGTGAACAACGTGTGAACGATCAACGATTTTCAACCTATTTGCGATCGTTCGGAGTCGCACGTAGGTGTCACATGCAACGACGTCGCTAACGATGCCGGATGTGCATCACAAAAAACGTGACCTTGACGACATATCGTCAGATAAATCGTAGCGTGTAATGCTGCCTTAATACTTTGACCATTTCATTGAGAACAGGGCCGATTCTAGCTTTCCTGCTGCACAAGACGAAAATTTAAATGGTGCCTCACAGTGTAATATAAAGCTGCAGCGAGTAAATATAATGACATCATGAAATACATAACATACATATATGTTTTGAGGTTTTTATGCTTTTACAATATTCATTGTGAGGTAAAAATGACCAACATGAATTCCAGGTCATGGGACCATGACAATACTAAGTTTTTACTCAAATTCTTTCTATAAAAAAACAAAACAATTTGGTTTGTGAAGCCATTTTTTTTGAGACTCGTAACATTTTTATTTTTCCTTCCATGGAGCTGTGTGAGGATTGCATTTTCACGTTGACTAATATTCTTTAAAGAGAATCTGTCACCAGGTTTTTGCCAACTATTCTGAGCGCAGTATAACATAAGGGCAGAGACCCTGATTCCAGTGGTGTCACTTACTGGGCTGCTTAGTGGAGTTTTGATAAAATCATTGGTTAATCAGCAGGAGATTATGATTACAGGACTACTTAGTGAGCTGCCAGGTAGTCCAGCACATTCATGAGCTCTGTATAACTGCTAGATCTACAGCTGAGAAAACATTGATTTTATCAAAATGACAGCAAACATCTCAGTAAGTAACACATCGCTCGAATAAGGATCTCTGTCTTTACATTATGCTGCTCTCATGTGGGGTGGCAAAAACCTGGTGGCAGATTCCCTTTAAGGCTCATTTAAACAGGCAGATAATTGGTAATTTATATCAGGTTGTCTAAATAGGATGGCAATGAACCAATGAATGGGCATGAGATTGTTCATCAAGTGAAATGTGTCACGCTGTACAAAAGGGCTGGGGAGAAGTAGTACAGCGTATTCCCCACTAGGTGGCAGCAGTATAGTGAAGCGGAGTCAAACTAACACTATGATAGAAGGGAGGCTGAAGTACAGCAGAGTAACTTCAGCAGGTAGTTCATAGGCAAACCCCCAGGGGGCAATAGAGTAGTCAAGCAGTCAGGGTGTAGCCGGGAAGTAAAGTCAGTACAGAGGGAGGATCAAGATCAGGTCAGATACAGAACCGAGGTGGGATTCTGGCAGATCAGGTATGCAGAGGGGGGAACACAAAGGGCATACGGAACAGAAGAAAATACCGGAGGGTGAGGAGACATAAACACAGGAAGAGGATGAACCAGGATGGGTAAACAACTGACAGGAGCGGGAAGTCTTGGACTGGGACAGATGGACGAACGGGGGAGAGTACAGGTCAGGGCATGGTAACTAGGAACCAGATCAAACAAGAAATCTCAGCAGAGCCAGTCACAGGCTGCAGAGCAAAACTATAACCAGCGCTGGAATGCTGATGCAGTGCCCAGATATAGTGTCTCCTGAAACCGAAACGAGGCCCCTGACATCACCAAGGCAGGTCTGGGAAACTCTGGAGCCAGTCCTGGATCATGACAAAATCATTTCTCAGCAGCATGTCGTCTTGTGTAAAAGGAGATGTGCTGCCATTAGTCTTTGCGTACAGAACGATTGTATTATTTATAGTTCTGTGTTCATAGAACCTTAGTCGGCTGGTATAAACACACCATTAAATGACCACCGATCAGCGGTCATGGTCGACACGTCTAAATCTGCCTTTACCGTAGTTTAGTGGTTCATAGAGGAAAAAAGAAACCCCATGGGAATTATGAGTGTTTTAACCCTGGAATCCAGTTTTTCAGCACTACCAAGGGTTAATTAAAATATATGTAGGAGTAGGGAGTTTTTTTTAAAGTAAAATGTTTAAGGGGTGGAAAGGGGGGGTTGATTTAAAAGAACGGGCATTTATATAGTAATGCACAGTGGCGTAACTATAAACTTCACGGTCCCGGGGCAAAACTTCATAGTGGGGCGCCTCAACATTTCAATTACTAGAGGTTGTGCAGAACGTGGTGAAGCCTGCTACGCATTGTTGTATACAACACACAGGCTTCACCACGTTCTGCAAGACCTTTAATAGATTTTGTTTATGATGCAAGTTTTAGAAGTTAAATATTCAGTGAATATGTTTGGAAAATTAATAAGGTGAATAATTCCAAATATTGCACAATTTTCAAATAACTGTATATGTTTATTAAATATTAAGTATTTTTAAACAGTATATATTTAAACTTTGTTCACTTAAACATAACATTACTTAAACATTACCAATTTGTTCAGTTTTAAACAGCAACTTAAACATTTGTTTCCTAACTTTCAGAGAAGCAAATTCATCAATTACTTTGTCAAAGGCGCCACGGCCACCTACTGGCAAAGAGACAGTGCGGCTGCCCAGGATATGTGTACTGTGTCCAGCCGCTCTCTCCAGGAGGAGAGAGACTGGAGCTGACATTTCTGCCTCCCCCAGCAGGTACCAGACATCAAATACAACCCCCGACCACAGGTACAGCAGCAGTGACTATTGCTCCCCCCCGGTTGTGAGTAGAGGTGGGGGGTTGTACACAGCTCTTATTGAAAACAAGAGGCAGATGACTGAGAAGATAGATACTGCATGACCCGGAGCCGGGAGGAATGTGTGATTATGGAGGCTTCCCCCTCCTCCCCTCCCTCCCCCTCGCAGCAGTATAGACCTGCAGACTGGAGAGGGGCAGGGCTTCTCACACTTTGTCACAGAGATATGTGTCTGCTGAGACTGTCTGTCTCCTCTCAAAACAAGACCTCGGTGTCAGCGCACGTCGCGGCCGCTGCCTGAATTATTGGCTGAGTCACCGCCTGACGCGACACCAGTCTACTGTCTGCCATAGAGCTCCTGTTACCAAGCGAAATAGCGTTTCCCTGTTTAAAGTAAACGAACAAAAAACATTTACGCTTGCACTTTCATGGATCTTTTCGTTATTCTTATTAACTTTAAACTCGAATAATATAGGAGCTGGGTATTTTATGAGAAATTAAAGTATTAAAATACAATTTTTTACCATCAGTTTAGGGCCCCTTGGGTGGTTGGGGCCCCGAGGCAGTGCCCTGGCTGCCCTGGTTGTAGTTACGGGCCTGGTAATGGAGGTGGTAGGGGCTTGCAAACGATAGAGAAGTACCATAGAAAAAGGGTTTTGAAGATCCAAATTTTGCATATTGATCCATACTGTATATTCCTATCAGCTATTTGTCAATGGGCATAACGCAGTAGGGGACTGCTGAAGGTCGATGCTGCCTCTATGTTGCTACTCTTATGAAAATGAGTTACAGGCTGAGTTTCATTGGAGACTGTATTACAGTATTTAGGACAATTGAAGGTTAAACTTCCCTTTTGGAAAATAAACCACAATGGTAAGTAAAAGAAAAAAGTAAAAATAAACTATACTATCAACAAAACATAATTTGAATCAGCATCTCTTTCCCCAGTTAATAAAGAAATAATAATAAAATAGTAAAAACACATAGTATATATTCAGTATCTGTTAAAATCTGATCTCAAGACAAAATTAAATAAAAAGCTATGAAAATGTTGCATATATACCATAATGGTACCAGTAAAAGCTACAGTTCGTCATGCAAAAAATTAGCCTTCATTATGCTCCATCAACAGAAAAATAAAAAAAAATAATGATGTGTTAGGACATAACAACACAAGCAAAACAGCATTTTTTATCTATTGTTTTACAAAATTCAGGCTTTTTTAAGCTACCAAAGTAATATCCCCCTCCTTAAGGTCCAGTCACACTAAGCAACTTACCAGCGATCCCAACAACGATAGGGATCGCTGGTAAGTTGCTAGGAGGTTGCTGGTGAGATGTCACACTGCGACGCTCCAGCGATCCCACCAGCAACCTGACCTGGCAGGGATCGCTGGAGCGTCGCTACACGAGTTGCTGGTGAGCTCACCAGCAACCAGTGACCAGCCCCCAGCGCCACGTGGAAGATGCTGCGCTTGGTAACTAAGGTAAATATCGGGTAACCAACCCGATATTTACCTTGGTTACCAGCGCACGCAGCTACACGTGCAGAGAGCAGGGAGCAGCGCACACTGAGCGCTGGCTCCCTGCTCTCCTAGTTACAGCACACATCGGGTTAATTACCCGATGTGTGCTGCAGCTAAATGTGCACAGAGCAGGGAGCAGCGTACAATGCTTAGTGCCGGCTCCTGCTCTCCTAGCTACAGCACACATCGGGTTAATTAACCCGATGTGTCCTGCAGCTACATGTGCACAGAGCAGGAGCCGGCACTGACAGTGAGAGCGGCGGAGGCTGGTAACAAAGGTAAATATCGGGTAACCAAGGACAGGGCTTCTTGGTTACCCGATGTTTACATTGGTTACCAGCCTCCGCAGAAGCCGGCTCCTGCTGCCTGCACATTTAGTTGTTACTATCTCGCTGTCACACACAGCAATCTGTGCTTCACAGCGGGACAGCAACAACTAAAAAATGGCCCAGGACATTCAGCAACAACCAACGACCTCACAGCAGGGGCCGGGTTGTTGCTGGATGTCACACACAGCAACATCGCTAGCAACATCGCTGCTACGTCACAAAAGTTGTTCGTTAGCAGCGATGTTGCTAGCGATGTTGCTAGCGATGTTGCTTAGTGTGACGGGGCCTTAAGTTTGGTATTGTCATAATCACACTGACGTAGAGAATGTTACTAGGTTATATTTACCGAATAATGATAATGAACCATTCGGGTGCAATATGCACCCAGAACCATTAGCAGTTCTGTGTGCATATTGTTAATCCCTGCCTAAATGTTCCTGCATCTAGTAGCATAGATAAAGAGATCTTTAGAAAAAGTGACTAGTCGCAAGGGTGTTAGTTCCTGCGCTCATTTCCTCGACTTAGCATGGGGGCGTGCTAACATGATATTCAATGCCCACTACCCAGCATCATCATCGGCAGTGAAGCATGTACCTACCGTGTTTTTCCAAAAATAAGACACTCTCTTATATTTTTTTTGCCCCCCAAAAAAACACTATGTCTTATTTTTGGAGGAGGTCTTATTCTTGGAGACTCATACTCACCAGACCAGGACGTCTGCGTGGTTCCCAGGTCCTCCTGTGATCTCCGATGCTGCACGCCGTTCTCCCCTGCTGCTGGCTGACACACTGACACACACACACACACACAGCAGATCGCAGGCACACACAGCAGATCACACATGTGAAGCCCCACAGGTGTTGTATCGGTGCATACCTTCAGGGACTCCACGTAGCTGGTTCTGGTCACAGGTAGGAGATCTTCTTTGTAGTCGTGACGCCACTCTCAGTATTGCGGTCAGTGGGGACCGCCACTGCAGGTTAGGGGACGCCTGGGGCTGATGGTGGGTGCAGTCGGATGTAGTAGCCTCCTGAGAGTGAGGCAAGCCCCAGGGCCCGGTGTGGGTTTGTAGTACCACAAGTCGCAGAATAACTCAAACACAGTCTAAAAGTCTTTCAATGTGTTTACTCACTGTTGGGAGGTCACGGTGAGATGCCCGGGCGACACTGTGATAACCAGGTGGAACCAGGAATTCCAGGAGGCCGTTCTGAGGGTAGCTGTCCACTCGCCTTCCTTGCACCCCTTCTGTTTTGGGAGGGTCCTTTGCTTGAAGCGTGGTAGGACCCCTCCAGGGAAGCTGTTACCACCCTGCTCCCCTCTCTCTGGCTCGTCTGCCGGCAGCGTGGCCTTGGTGGGATGGCTTCTGGCCCTGTCCCCTTATGGGCCTGCTGATTGCTGCTTGGCCCGAGCGCTGCGTAGTAGTGGTGAGGGCATGGAGTATCCCCACCTGTAGATTGAGCAGCTCTGACTGGTTTGCTGCCTGTACTGGGGATCTAGTTCCCCTTGGGTGCTCGGATACCGGGATCTCTGTACTCAGCCACCCCTCTTTCTCTGGATGCTCTTCAGGCCGACCCTCAGTACTCCGTTCTCCTCCGCTTTCAGCTACAGCACTCCTCAGGACCTGTCTGCACGAGAGCTTCTCTGCTCCCCCTCCATACACTTCAACTTCTTTCTCTCGACTCTCCTCTTCCTCTCTCTCTCTCTGCCCTGCTTCCTAGCAACCAGCCCCTGAACACACCCCCAGCTGGGAATTGAAAGTTAACTCCTTCTGGCTACCCAAGGGTCCCCTCTGGTAATGTGGGAGGCCTGGTCACTATATGTTTGTGTGTGCACCTCATCCTGGCCTTTGGAGATTACCTGGAAGCATTGCCCCCGCATGGGTGCAATACTCTGTGGTGCCTGACCAGGTCAGGGGCGCCACACACACACAGCAGATCACTCACACACACACACACACACAGCAGATCGCAGATATACACAGCAGATCAGCACACACAGCAGATCGCAGGCACACACAGCAGATCGCAGGCACACACAGCAGATTACAGATACACACAGCCGATCGCAGACACACACACGCACAACAGATCGCAGATATACACAGCAGATCACACACAGCAGATCGCATGCACACACAGCCATCACAGATACACACATCCGATCACAGGCACACACAGCCGATCACAGGTACACACATCCGATCACAGGCATACACAGCCGATCACAGATACACACAGCCGATCACAGGCACACACAGCTGATCGCAGAAAAACACATCCGATCACAGGCACACACAGCCGATCACAGATACACACATCCGATCACAGGCATACACAGCCAATCACAGATACACACATCCGATCACAGGCACACACAGCCAATCACAGATACACACATCCGATCACAGGCACACACAGCTGATCACAGATACACACATCCGAACGCAGACACACACAGCCGATCGCAGACACACACACAGCCGATTGCAGACACACACAGCAGATCACACACACACACAAACATCACATCACATCCAGCACTTATGGCCGCAGGGAATGAAGCAAGTCACGTGTCCGGACTAGAGATGAGCGAACCGGTCGCGGTTCGGCTCGAGGTCGGTTCGCCGAACGGGGGTCTTGTTCGAGTTCGGCTCGTCGAACGTTCGACGAACCGAACTCGAACCAATAGGCTATAATGGGAGGCAATCACAAACACATAAAAATGCATGATAAATGTACACAAACAGTTAATAAACATTGCCATAACACTTACCGGTCCCCGCGATCCCTCCTGCACTCTGTCTCCTGCCGCTATTCCATCCGATCATCGCTGAATCCTCCCGGTGACCGGCACTGCAAGCAGTGATGCAGGACCTATCGTGACGTCAAAATAGCCATGTGACCAGTCACGCGGCTATTATCTCATTGGCTACAGACTGGTCACATGACTATGACGCGTCATGTAGGACCTGCGAGTGCATCTCTCCGGTACACGGTGCATATTTGTGTATCGACGTGTACCGGCGACATGCTCTAGCACACGGTAGACTCCCCGTTCCGTTAGGGACCGGCTGACACAGCCGGTCATTAACGGAGATCACCGTTGCCATAGCAATGCAGTTAGCGGTGACGTCACCGCTAACCGCGGCTCCAAGAGCACCGTTGCTATGGTAACGCGTCTGTCAGCGTTACCACTGACAGCCAGCAGCACTGATCTCTCACGGAGTGAAGGCTGCACGGGAAGCAGCGTCTTCCCCCATGCAGCAGTGATGGAGCAGAGCTGCATTTGTTGAACGAGAAAGACAGAAGACCATGGATCGTGGAGGGCTGACAGGGGGTAATAAAGATGGAGTCTCTAATGTGTCTGTGTATTTATTTCTATTAAAGTATTTTTTCTCTGTGTGGTGTCTTTTTTTTAACCCTTTATTGGAGATTCTTAATGGCCGGGTCAAACGTGCCTGACATTAAGAATCTCTGGCTTAATACTGGCTAGTAAAACAAAGCCAGTATTAACTCATGATTACCCAACAAGCCACCCGGCTCCAGGGCTGTTGGAAGAGTTGGATACAGCGCCAGATGATGGCGCTTCTATGAGAGCGCCATTTTCTGGGATGGCTGCGGACTGAAATTCGCAGCAGAGGCGCCCAGAAACCTCGGGCTAACCTGTGCTGCGGATTCCAATCCCCAGCTGCCTAGTTGTACCCGGCTGGACACAAAAATGGGGCGAAGCCCACGTCATTTGTTTTTTAATTATTTCATGAAATAAGTGAAATAATTAAAAAAAAAAGGGCTTCCCTATATTTTTGGTTCCCAGCCGGGTACAAATAGGCAACTGGGGGTTGGAGGCAGCCCGTGGCTGCCTGCTGTACCTGGCTAGCATACAAAAATATGGCGAAGCCCAAGTCATTATTTTGGTGGGCAAAAAACTTCTGCATACAGTCCTGGATGGAGTATGCTGAGCCTTGTAGTTCTGCAGCTGCTGTCTGCTCTTCTCCATACAGACACACAGCAGCTGCAGAACTACAAGGCTCAGCATACTCAGCATACTCCATCCAGGACTGTATGCAGAAGTTTTTTGCTGAAAAAATTATGTGGGCTTCGCCATATTTTTGTATGCTAGCCAGGTACAGCAGGCAGGTACGGCTGCCCCCAACCCCCAGTTGCCTATTTGTACCCGGCTGGGAACCAAAAATAAAGGGAAGCCCTTTTTTTATTATTTCATGAATTTCATGAAATAATTAGAAAACAAATGACGTAGGCTTCGCTCCATTTTTGTGTCCAGCCAGGTACATCTAGGCAGCTGAGGATTGGAATCCGCAGCACAGGTTGGCCTGAGCTTTCTGGGCCCCACTGCTGCGAATTGCAGTCTGCAGCCGCCTCAGAAAATGGCACTTTCATAGAAGCGCCATCTTCTGGCGCTGTATCCAACTCTTCCAGCACCTGCCTGCTATACCTGACTAGCATACAAAAATATGGAGAAGCTCACGTCCTTTTTTTGTAGTTTTTTGGCCAAAAAATTAAAAAATGCTTCCCTGGGTTTTCCATTGCCAGTGAAGGTAACACCAAGCAGTGGGGGTTAGCAGCCAGTAGCTGCTTGGATTACCCTTAGCTAGCAATACAAAAAATGCAGCGGGAGCCCATATATATTTTTTTAATTATTTATTTAAATAACTAAAAACAAAATGGGCTTCCCTGTATTTTGATTGCTGGACATCACAGTGCTGTAAAAATAAATCTTTAAAAAAAATGACATAGCGCTCTGCGGTATTTTTGATTCTCAGCGCAGATAAAGCAGACAGCTATGGGTTGCCACCCCCATCTGCCTGTCGTTACCTTGGTTGGCAATCAAAATACAGGGAAGCCCATTAATTTTTTCTATTTAAAAAATAGTTAAAAAAAAAATGACGTTGGGTCCCCCCATTTTTGATAGCCAGCTAGGGTAAAGCAGACGTCTGTAGCCTGAAAACCACAGCTGGCAGCTTTACCGTGGTTGGGGATCCAATGTGGAGGTCCCCCCAGGCCCTTTTTTTAGAATTATTTTATAAATATTAATAATTACACAAAAAAAGTAGGGTCCCCTCCAAATTGGATCACCAGCCAAGGTAAAGCGGACAGCTGTGGTCTGGTATTCTCAGGGTGGGAAGGTCCATAGTTATTGGGCCTTCACAGCCTAAAAATAGCAGGCCGCAGGCACCCCAGACGTGGCGCATCCACTAGATGCGCCAATCCTGGCGCTTCACCCCAGCTCATCCCGTGTCCTGGTGCAGTGGCAAACGGGGTAATAAATCGGGTTTATACTAGCTGTAAAGTCACCTGAGATCAAGCCCAGCAGTTTGTGATGTCATGGTGTCTATTAGATACCCAACATCATAAACTGTCAGTACTAACAAAAACAAAAAAATCGACAAAAGAAATTTATTTGAAAAAACAGTCCCCAAAACATTCCTCTTTCACCAATTTATTGTAAGAAAAAAAATAAAGGGGTCCCACGACGACTCGGACCATCTAGAATATGGGGGGGAGACACTCAGGGAACGTATCCCCCATTTTCTAGGAGTGCGGACACTTCATGTGAGGAGTGTGGGTGCAATGAATCTGCACTCACTCTCCCCGGGTCCACAGCAGCAGAGTCCATGTCGTAATGGTTGCTACCAAAGCTGCAATGCCCTGCTCATGAGGTAAGGGCATGCCTAATCAGGAGAACTACTGTAGAGGAAGCTCTGCTCACTGGTATGTAGGTGCTCTGAGGTAATAATAGATAAAATTAGTGAGTAACCTCGGCACTCTAAATCTCCCAGACTAAGTCAGTAAGTCACAACGGATAGTAATGCAAAATCACTCTTTATTGGTCCGTATTAAGAAAAATTTTTTTTTCATAAGCATATATGTTTTTGTCCAAAACAAGTTACAAATGACGTTTCGGCCTGAGCCTTCGTCAGATTGGACTTATCTGCATGTAATCATGAAAAATGACAATAATCAGTATCACATAAGAGTGAGAGAACAATAACATAAACTCGAACAATGTAGAGGTACAATTGGGATGCAGCAAAAAAATTGCAACACAGCAAGAAATGAAACACATGATACAAATGTCATAATACAGTACAAGGACAATATAGTAATGACAAATATGGGGTCAGAGTAGGCTTAGACAGCTCTGGTACGAAAGAGATGTCAATCATAAAGTAACATGTGCAGTAGGTGTAGAGCTACACTATGCATGGCAGAGCTAATGGGTAGACCGACCATAGAAAAAGAACGGAGAAAAAGTGGAGAAAAAGTGGAGAAAAAGTGGAGAAAAAATGGAGAAAAAGTGGAGAAAAAGTGGAGAAAAAGTGGAGAAAAAATGGAGAAAAAGTGGAGAAAAAGTGGAGAAAAAGTGGAGAAAAAGTGGAGAAAAAGTAGAGAAAAAATGGAGAAAAAGTAGAGAAAAAGTAGAGAAGTGGAGAAAAAGTGGAGAAAAAATGTAGAAAAAGTGGAGAAAAAGTGGAGAAAAAGTGGAGAAAAAATGTAGAAAAAGTGGAGAAAAAGTGGAGAAAAAGTGGAGAAAAAGTGGAGAAAAAGTAGAGAAAAAGTGGAGAAGTGGAGAAGTGGAGAAAAAGTGGAGAAAAAGTGGAGAAAAAATGTAGAAAAAGTGGAGAAAAAGTAGAGAAAAAGTGGAGAAAAAGTGGAGAAAAAATGTAGAAAAAGTGGAGAAAAAGTGGAGAAAAAGTGGAGAAAAAGTGGAGAAAAAATGTAGAAAAAGTGGAGAAGTGGAGAAGAAGTGGAGAAGAAGTGGAGAAGTGTTTGTTCATGCCAGATGGGAGATAAATAATTTTTTACCGGCGCTGTCATTTACTGTAACGTGATCATCGGTGTACGGTGTATACCTGTGATCATGTGAGCGGGGACCGGAAAAACCGTCCTGAATCATGATCTCCAGGGTCTCAGCTAGCCCTGAAACCCCGGAGATTTTCTGACGCTGGGGGGCGTTATTCACTTATTTCTGCCTGCTGTTTATAAACGGCAGATCAGAATAAGGCTACATTAACACGACCGATCCATTTTTGTGGTCTGCAAAAAACAGTCCGTTTTTTTTCACGGGTGCATCCGTGTGGCATCCGTTTCCGTTCCGTAGACGGTCCGTATGTCATCTGTTTGTCATCCGTGTGTCTTCCGTTTTTTTTGTGTACTGCAAAAAAACTGAATGAGGGTAAATGCATAAATTTACCCAGGATCCATAGCTTCATCCTACATGAGGCGGTCACATGTTCCCTCCAGTGCCATTTTCTACTGCTTTTCACAGCGTAGAGCGCTCTGGTGATTTTCCTGTGCTTGTGCACTTCATATCAGTCTTTTCTGTCATTATAATGGCAGAAAGACACATAATGTCCCACTCTCCTGCATTTTGTAATTTTGCACCCTTTGGTGCCTTTCATGTGGCACTAAGGGGTGCTTAGCTTTGTATTTAGCCAAAAAAATGAAAAAAAAAATGTCGTAGGGTTCCCCCTAGTTTTGTAGCCAGCTAGGGTAAAGCAGACGGCTGCAGCCTGCAGACCACAGCTGGCAACCTCACTTTGGCTGGTAATCCAAAACTGAGGGCACCCCACGCTGTTATTTTAAATTAAATAAATAATTTAAAAAAAAAAACACGTAGGGGTCCCCCCAAAATTGGATCACCATCCAAGGTAAAGCAGACAGCTGGGGTCTGATATTCTCAGACTAGGGAGGTCCATGGTTATTGGACTCTCCCCAGCCTAAAAATAGCAGGCCGCAGCCGCCCCAGAAGTGGCGCATCCATTAGATGTGCCAATCCTGGTGCTTCGCCCCAGCTCATCCCGCGCCCTGGTGCGGTGGCTAACGGGGTAATATATGGGGTTAATACCAGATGTGTAATGTCACCTGGCATCAAGCCCTGGGGTTGGTGAGGTCAGGCGTCTATCAGATACCCGACATCACCAACCCAGTCAGTAATAAAAAAAAATAGACGACAAACACATTTTTATTTGAAAAAACACTCCCCAAAACATTCCCTCTTTAACCAATTTATTAGAAAGAAAAACAAATCCAGGTCTGGTATAATCCAAGGGGTTGCCATGACGATCCACACTGTCCCAGTCAATGAAGAGCAGGATCTTCCCCATTGGCTGGGAGACCAATGCAGTGACCTGAGCTAACATCAATGGGTCAGCCCAGGTCACTGCAGGGCATGACAAGTGTTGCTGTCAGCGAGGTACATTACCTGCGCTGATCTCCAGCACACTGACAGCACCTGTCACTGAGTTCAATGACCGGCGCCTTCACACCAAGTATCGCGAGAGGCCCATGATGTCACCGCTAGTCAGTCTCGAGTCGGAAGCGAGAGAAGGTGATGTGACAAGCGGCGGCCATGGAGGACAGTGACAGCGCTGAGGTCGGGATGGCGGGACTTCATCACCACAGGTAAGCCGAGCGGGACCATGTGTGTGTGTGTGTGTGTGTGTGTGTGTGTGTGTGTGTGTGTACGTGTGTACATGCCGCGGGCAGGAGGGGGCGGAGTGAGCTGAGCGGGGAAATGTGGGCTTCCTGCACGTAACTAGGATAAACATCGGGTTACTAACCAAAGCGCTTTATCTTGGTTACCAGCTTCTGGCAGGCTGCCAGCGATGGCTCCTGCACACTGTAGCTGTAAAAAGCCCTGCTTTTTGCTGCTAGAACCGTTCTCGAACCTATCTAGAACTATCGAGCTTTTGCAAAAAGTTCGAGTTCTAGTTCAATCTCAAACAGCCCCCAAAATCACTCGAGCCTAGAACTGGAGAACCTCGAACCGCGAACCGCGCTCAACTCTAGTCCGGACGCAGGTCCTGTTCGTTGCACTGCCTCTTAGGATTCTCCCGGCGAGAAGAGATCGCTGTCGCTGGATGAGGTGAGTGTGTATGCGATCCGATGTTTGTGTGTGTGTGTGATTTGATGTTTGCGTGTGATCCGATGTTTGTGTGTGCGATCTGATTATGTGTGCGATCTGACTGTGTGTGCGATCCGATGTGTGTGTGTGAGATCTGATTGTGTGTGTGTATGTGTGTGTGTGAGATCTGATTGGGTGTGTGTGTGTGTGTGAGAGCTGATGTGTGCGAGTGTGTGATCACTGCAGGTCCTGCCGCTCAGTGTCGGGTGAGTGTAATTGCCGGGTGCCGCTGTCTATAATGAAGTGTCCTGCAGTATCTGTAACTTTTTTAGCTGTACGGACACTTCATTATTGATCCGCGACTAGGGCTTATTTTCAGGGGAGGGCTTATATTTAAGTCTTTCTCCGAAAATGCTGAAAATCCCTGCTAGGGCTTATTTTTGGGGGAGGTCTTATTTTTGGAAAAACACAGTATGTATTTTGCACCACCTCAGAATGCCGGGCTTAGGGTCAGTGTACATGATCAGAAGTCCCCAGCACTTCCAATCATGCGCACTAGACCTCTCTGAAGCTGGGATGCGTACACCCGACTCCATAGTGCACATGTCCCGCAGTGCAGGGACTACTGATCAAGCGCACTGACCCTAAGTCCGGCATTCTAAGGTATGTCAACGTACACAGGTACACGCGTCACTGCCAATGATGATGCTGGACAGTGGGCATTGAATAGCATGTTAACATGCACCTGTGGGCATGCTAATCTGACGCCTCTGGACTAGTCAGGGAATCACAGGGGACTGCACATTCTTTATTCTAAGTGCAGGACTCAACCCCTCTTGGTTCTGGGTTCCCAACTTGCAGTACTGCCTCCATCAGCATCCAAAAATCCCAATCAAACCTCGCACAACACCCTGTCAGACATACCAGTGAGCTGCTAAGCTGGAATAGGGCCGCCCACCTAGGGGTGAGGCAAGGAGGTGGGAGGTGACAAGTCAGTTGGCACCAGGGGAGCAAAGGGAGTTGAATGGTAGCCCTCGAGCAGTGAGGAGCTAGGGGGAGCGTTTGGCTCCAAGGGAGTAAGAGATTAGGTTGCAAATGGTGGTCTGGACCCGGAAGAGTCGGAGACCTGGTCGTGGGATATTGGGACTGGGTGCCTGACTTAGGGGTACTTTGCACGTTGTGACATCGCTACTGCAATATCGTCGGGGTCAAATCGAAAGTGACGCACATCTGGCACAAGTAACGACGTCGCAACGTGTAAAGCCTAGATGCACCGATAAACGATCGCAAAAGCGTCGAAAATCGGTGATCTGTGTAGCGTCGGACATTTCCATATAATGTCGCACAAATAGAAGACACGATGTTGTTCCTCGTTCCTGTGGCAGCACACATCGCTGTGTGTGAAGCCACAAGAGCAAGGAACATCTCCTTACCTGCCTCCACCGGCTATGCAGAAGGAAGGAGGTGGGCGGGATGTTTACTTCCTGCTCATCTCCACCCCTCCACTTCTATTAAATGGCTGCCATGTGACGTCGCTGTGATGCCACACGACCCGCCCCCTTAGGAAGGAGGCGGGTCGCTGGCCAGAGCGACGTCACAGGGCAGGTAAGTGCGTGTGAAGCTGCCATAGCGATAATGTTCACTACGGCATCTATCACAAGATATCGCATGTGCGACGGGGGTGGGTACTATCGTGCTTGGCATCGCTTCCATCGGCTAGTGATGTCGCAGCATGCAAAGTACCCCTTAGTCTAGAAGGACGGTCAGCAGCAAGTACAATAGCCAGTGTGGGACCTAAAGCACGGCGTGGTACTGAACCCTAGGTCGGGGAGAAGCTTCAAGCAACCCGGCAATTAACCTGCGGAGGATAGGGCCTTTATGGTCTGTCCCCATGAAGCTCAGAGATCGGGGGCACTAGCGCAACGAGGGGGATAGGGCTTTCCAACCAAAGCAGCCCACTGAAATCCCAAGCATGAGCTCCTGGGAGCACAGCTCCTTCACTCAAAAAGTGGGGAGCGGGGCCTGGACAGCTTCAAGACACTTAGACACTACTTAAATTTGTGCATGGAGGCAGGCTCCCGACCATCAGGCAGTGCTGCAGGGGACGGATACCCGGACGAGTTCCCCCAAGAGGGCAGCGGCACCCAGAGACTTGGATTACCACGTTGTCAGTATCTGCTTTCCTTCTGAGTGAGTACCTGATCACCACCTGCTTCGAGCGTGCCTGCGCTCCCCTGCAACCCCCCACCATTCAGAGTCCCAGGGCCTTCCCTACCTGCGGAGGGTAACATCATCTGGCTGTCCCCATTCATCACCCCACAGGCAGCGGCGGTACTCCCCGTTACCGCACACCACGGGTGGCATCACGAACTATCTAATCCCCTGTAAATAATCTCCCATTACATTTTAGAGTGGCCCTGAGCCCCCGGGTCCGGAGACCCTCGAGCCACGAGTAGCGACACCCGGATCTGAGTGGTTCGACCGCTGCTGGGGCGGTACACTAACATGCTATGAAGGCGGAATGAGCACAGGAACTAATGCCTTGCGACTAGTCCTTGCACTCATTAGCATATCATAAAGGATCTTTAGAAATAGTTTTTCTAAAGATCTCTTTATGTATGCTACTTAGAGATGAGCGAGTACTGTACTATTTGTATTCGCAATACTCATAACGAATATTTTGTAATATTCCTGTATTCATGACGAATAGCGAGTACAATGCAAGTCAATGGGAAGTGCGAGTAATTTTCTGCTGGACCCAACAAAGGTCTGGGGCCTGAGGAAAAGGCTGAAATGGATGGGAAGGTGATGAAACTGAATGGGGAGAGCCTGGAGAATATGCCTACATGCATTTTTGACTCACATATGGTTTCTCGGATACCCTGAAGCCACATGGAAAAACTTCTGTGTCACTTCAGTCTACACTGTGTGCAGAATTATTAGGCAAGTTGCATTTTTGTGGAATTTTTTTTTATTATTGATCAACAACTATGTTCTCAATCAACGCAAAAGACTCAAAAATATCAAAGCTTAATATTTTTGGAAGTTGTAGTGGTTTTATTTTTAGATTTGGCTATCTGTTTGTGCAGGTAACTATTACTGTGCAGAATTATTAGGCAACTTAATAAAAACAAAATATATTCCCATCTCACTTGTTTATTTTCACCAGGTAAACCAATATAACTACACAAAATTTAGAAATAAACATTTCTGACATGCAACAACAAAACCCCAAAAAATTATTGTCCAATATAGCCACCTTTCTTTCTGATGACACTCAACAGCCTACCATCCATAGATTCTGTCAGTTGCTTGATCTGTTTACGATCAACATTTCGTGCAGCAGCCACCACAGCCTCCCAGACACTGTTCCAAGAGGTGTACTGTTTTCCCTCCGTGTAGATCTTACATTTTATGAGGGATCACATGTTCTCTATGGGGCTCAGATCAGGTGAACAAGGGACCATGTCATTATTTTTTCATCTTTTAGACCTTTACTGGCCAGCCACGCTGTGGAGCAGCTGGATGCATGTGATGGAGCATTGTCCTGCATGAAAATCATGTTTTTCTTGAACGATACCGACTTCTTCCTGTACCACTGCTTGAAGAAGTTGTCTTCCAGAAACTGGCAGTAGGTCTGGGAGCTTCACTCCATCCTCAACCCAAAAAGGTCCCACAAGTTCATCTTTGATGATACCAGCCCATACCAATACCCCACCTTCACCTTGCTGGCATCTGAGTCGGAGTGGAGCACTCTGCCCCTTAGTGATCAAGCCTCTGGCCCATCCATCTGGCCCATCAAGAGTCACTCTCATTTCATTAGTCCATAAAACCTTTTAAAAATCAGTCTTAAGATATTTCTTGGCCCAGTCTTGACATTTTAACTTATGTTTCTTGTTCAAAGGTGGTCGTTTTTCAGCCTTCCTTACCTTGGCCATGTCCCTGAGTATGGCACACCTTGTGCTTTTGAATACTCCAGTAACGTTGCAGCTCTGAAATATGGCCAAACTGGTGGCAAATTGGCATCTTGGCAGCTTCATGCTTGATTTTCTTCAATTCATGGGTAGTTATTTTGCGCCTTTTTTGCCCAACACGCTTCTTGCGACCCTGTTGGCTATTTGCCATGAAACGCTTGATTTTTCGGTGATCACGCTTCACAAGTTTGGCAATTTCAAGACTGCTACATCCCTCTGCAAGACATCTCACAATTTTGGACTTTTTGGAGCCCATGAAGTCTCTCTTCTGACCCATTTTACCAAAGGAAAGGAAGTTGCCTAATAATTAAGCACACCTTTTATAGGGTGTTGATGTCATTACACCACACCCCTCCTCATTACAGAGATGCACATAAACTAATTTACTTAATTGGTAGTTGGCGCTCAAGCCTATACAGCTTGGTGTAGGACAACATGTATAAAAATCATCATGTGATCAAAATACTCATTTGCCTAATAATTCTGCACAAAGTGTAACAGTGCCACTGCACCGCACTGCCCTGGCCAGCCCCGCAATGACTCACACAGCAGTGTGCGAGCAGCTGCGGGGATGACGAGCGCCGACATCAGGAGGTTAGCTCAGATCATTACCTGCTGTGATGATCTCCGCTGAACTCATGACGTCAGCGCTCGTCAATGACTTCCATGACGCCGTGTTCTCACATAAAGTCTCATGGGCGGCCTGACAAAGTGACTAGCACTGACGTCATGGGCTCACGCGATACTTTGCGTGAGAATGCGGCGGTCATGTAAGTCAGTGACGAGCGCTGACATCACGAGTTCAGCGGAGTTCATCACTGCAGGTAATGAACTCAGCTAACCTCATGACATCGGCGCTTGTCATGCCCTGTATTGACCTGGCCTGGCCTAATGATGTTAGCTCAGGTCAGTGCTCTTGTACCGCCCCACGCTCGGCTGCAGCCGAGCCGCTCGGATCCGGGCTCGTTGGTAGGTGGCTCAAGCGCCTCCGGACCCGGTGTCACTTCGCTCTGAAAGGGTGCTGGTGCTACTTAGGGCGGTGGTCGGTAGGTGTACGGCCGGAGCCGTGTTTGAGTTCATGACGCCACCCACGGGATGTGGTGAAGGTGTAGACACCACCGCTGCGGTTACGGGGCACCCGGGGGAGATGGTGATGCAGCAAGATGTTAACTTCTCCGTTGGCAGGGATGATGGCCCCGTGACCCGTTGGGGAGAGTAGCTGGGTGGTGCAGGGCGGTGCGCGGCCGGATGGCACTGTTGGACTGACTGTTATTGACACACTCAAATCTCTGGTAAACAAAGTTGATGGTGGTCGGTGCCCGCAGCCGGCTGCGTCTGGTCCCCAACCCGGTTCGGTGGTCTTGGCTTTTCTCCTGCACCGTGTAGTGTATGTGTAGACTGCCTGCGCTTCAGTGACGGGAGTCCGCTACCTGGCTTTGTATATGTCGGAGGAGCCCGTCTGCCCGCAGACGCTGGCCCGTGGGATCTCTCTGCCTGTGCGGTGGCTTTCTATCCCCCTCGGTGGGCTGTTGTCTTCAGTCGGGACTTGGGTGGGAAAGGACCTATAGTCCAGACCGCAATCAGTGAATTAACTCAGTCCAGTGGATTCTGGACCTCGTTTCAGGGTCTGAGTACCACCCTGTGTGCTCCGGTTTCCGAATCGGTTCCCCGGGTCGGTACCGGCGGGCCACTACCCTGTCCACCACGGTTCCACCGAGCTGTCTTCCCGGCTCCTGCAGGCTAGGCCACCGTATGCCTCCTAGCCAAGGTACCAGGGCTCCGACCCCCGCACCTCTCAGTCTGTCACAGGCCTGTACCACAGGTCTGACCTCCTCACTGCTCAACACTCAAACTCATCTGTTTGTTTCCTGCCTCAGGCCCTCTGAACTCCTCGGTGGGTGTGGTCAACTGCCTGGCTCCGCCCCCCTGGTGTGTCAATCAAGCACTCAGGGAGGTGACTAGGGTTTATGGTTTGGCTGGTGTTACCTTGTGTGGGACTGGTGTTGCGCGGGGCGCTATCTGTGACTACCTGGCTAGTCCAGGGCGTCACACTCTCCCAGCCAATAGAGAACATTCTGTTCTTCATTGGCTGGGACAGTGAGTATGGATCGTCGTGGGACCCCCTTATTGGATTACGCTGGACCCAGATTTGTTTTTTCTTGTCAATAAATTGGTGAAAGAGGGAATGTGTTGGGGAGTGTTATTTCAAATGAAAATTTTTCTGTTGTCTATTTTTTTTATTTCTGGCTGGGTTATTGATGTCGGGTATCTGATAGACACCATGACAATACTAATGCCAGGACTTAATGCTAGGTAACTTTACACAGCTGGTATGAACCCCAAATATTACCCCATTTGCCACTGCATCAGTGCAACGGTTTGAGCTGGAGCAAAGCTCCAGGACTGGTACATCTAATGGATGTGCCACTTCTGGGGTAAATGCGGCCACCTATTTTTAGGCTGGGGAGGGTCCAATAACCATGGACCTCCCTAGTCTGAGAATACCAGACGATAGCTGTCCACTTTACCTTGGCTGGTGATCCAATTTGGGGGGACCCCACATTTTTCGTTTTAAATTATTTATTTAATTTATTTTAAAGGAACAGCTTGGGGTGCCCTCTGTCTTGGATTATCAGCCAAGGTAGAGCTGCCAGCCGCAATCTGCAGGCTGCCATTGTCTGCATCACCTTAGCTGTGTACAAAAAATAGGAGGGACCCCATCATTTTTTGGGGGAAAATATTGAATTTGTAGCTAAAAACAAGGCTAAACACCCTTTAGTACCACATGAAAGGCACTAAAGGGTGCAAGATTACAAAATGCAGGGGAGTGGGACATTATATATGTATTTCTTATCTATCTATCTATCTATCCATCTATTTATGCAGCTATCTATCTTTTTAGCTTTCACTGTCTGTAAACCTCATTACATTTTTTTTGCGGTCCGCAAAAAAAAAACAAAAAAGGAAAGCATACGAATGTAAAATGGACCGTATACGGAACGCAATGGATGCGGTTGTCACATGGATGTGCATCGTTTACAAAAATTAGCCCTATGGCCTGAGTCATGGTTGGTGCAGGGAGTCAACATCACAAGATCATCCAATGACAAATAGTAGTTAAGCTGGAGTAGGAGTATTGTCCTGGTTTGTCTGCCACTGCACAATATGAATAGTATTTACAAATATAAGCCCTATGGGGTGAGTCATGGTTGACGCAAGAAGGAAATGTCTTTATATGGGAAGGGGTGGATGTTTACAGCAGTAGTCAAAAATCAACATTTTGGGGGATTTTAGTTTGACTTGCTCTAATCTAGAGGAATTGTAAACTGTGGAGAAATCCAGTCCTTGTTGAATTTAATCAGAGTAAGCCAATCTGCATTTTCTGTGGAGAAGCGTAAGCGCCTATCAGTGATGATTGCCCTAGCAGAACTGAAAACACGGTCTGACATCACACTAGCAACCGGGCAGGCCAGCACCTCCGAGGAATATATGGAGGAGTCGGGCCAAGTATTCAACTTGGACACCCAAAAATTAAAGGGAACTGAAGTGTCAAAAAGGATGCAGGTATTATTATTATTATTTATTATTATAGCGCCATTTATTCCATGGCGCTTTACAAGTGAGAGAGGGTATATGTACAACAATCATTAACAGTACAAGACAGACTGGTATAGGAGGAGAGAGGACCTTGCCCGCGAGGGCTCACAGTCTACAGGGAATGGGTGATGGTACAATAGGTGAGGACAGAGCTGGTTGCACAGTGGTCTACTGGACTGAGGGCTATTGTAGGTTGTAGGCTTGTTGGAAGAGGTGAGTCTTGAGGTTCCTCTTGAAGCTTTCCACGGTAGTGGAGAGTCTGATGTGCTGAGGTAGAGCATTCCAGAGTATGGGGGATGCACGGGAGAAATCTTGTACGCGATTGTGAGAAGAGGAGATAAGAGAGGAGCAGAGAAGGAGATCTTGTGAGGATCTGAGGTTGCGTGCAGGTAGGTACTAGGTCACAGATGTAGGGAGGAGACAGGTTGTGCATGGCTTTGTATGTCATGGTTAATGTTTTGAACTGGAGTCGTTGGGCGATGGGAAGGTATGGTCACTTAAGTACCCCTTGACCATGTTGTGCAACTTCTCCCTCCTTGGCATTGATAAAGGCACAGAACCTCCCAATTGTCAGCGATCCACACCCACTTGACAGTTGTTATGTGTAGTGAATGACTCTCAGTCTGACAGGCAAGTTGAAGCTGGCATTCAGCTACTGCCCTCTGCTGCTCACTAATCCTCACCAACATATAGTATGTAGAGTTCCACCACGTGGGCCGGTCGCATGAGTCATGACTTGGAAATTCAAGTGCTTTTGTAGCGCTGTAAGACCAGCAAAAATGGTAGATGAATGGCGGAAATGGGCAAAATAGTGGCGGAACCTTCTCAAGTAGATACGGTAAGTCAGGGTATGTTTACAGAAATTTCTGAACAATTAGATTCAGCATGTGAGCCATGCATGGCACATGTACCAGCTTGCTGACCTTTAGAGCCGCCACCAAGTTACGCCCATTGTCGCAAACGACCAGACCTGGTTGGAGGTGCAGCAGGGAGAGCCACTGAACAGTCTGCTCTGTTATACCTTGCCACAGCTTTGCTGCAGTGTGTGGTTTGTGACCTAAACAGATCAGCTTCAGCAGAGCATGTTGCAATTTTGCCAATGTGCTGCTACACAGCTCCCAGTTTGGCAGTGATGGGGAGGGAAATTCAGCAGAGGATGAGAAGCTAGTGGAAGAGGAGGGGAGACAGGAAGTGGCATATGATGAGGCAGAGACGCTGATAGAAGTTGCGCTCGCTATTCTTTCCAATAGTAGGATCTGTGATGTTACAGTTGCGACTTTGTCCTAGCATCCACCAGATTCACCCAGTGTACCGTGTCATATATGTATTGTCCCTGTCTACAACAACTTGTCCACAGGTTTATTGTTAGGTGGACCTTCCCGGTTATGGTGTTGGTCAGAGCATGGTTTGGGTTTGTTTAACACGTGCCTGTGTAATGCAGGGAAGGCAGAATGGGCAAAATAGTGGCGGCTTGGAACACTGTATCGTGGGACAGCCACAGCCAAGAGATCACGGAAAAACTGTGTTCCTACAAGCCTAAACGGCAACATATCCATGGCTAGCAATTTGGAAATGTGCGAGTTTACGTTTTGTGCCTGTGGGTGCATGGCTGGGTATTTACGATTCCTTTCCAAGATCTCAGGCACGAACAACTGGATGCTTCCCTGGGACAATGAAGTGGATGTGGTTGATGTTTGCTGTGTCTATGCAATTGCACCTTGTGGGCAGGATGGATGAGTGCCTGCTTCCTGGACAGCAGATTGTGAAGGACGTAGCACAGGCGGCATAGCAGTGGCTTGACCCGCACACACAAATTTGGTACCTTGATGTTCTGCTCACCTACTAGGGGTGCTTGGTTGCCATGCGGTTCCGCATATTGCTGGTGCTCAGGTTACCTTTACCCTGACCTCTGCTCAACTTGGTATGGCAGATGCTACAGACTACAATGTTTTTCTCTGAAGGCCTTTCAAATTTTTTTTTCCTTCCAGACAGTGGCTGAACACTCCCTTGCCCTGACTTGGGCCACAGTTGGGGTGCTATTTTGAACAGTTGACCCAGTTCTCACTCTGGGCAAACCAGTACCTTTTGGTGCCTGTGTTGGTGCTACATATCCATCTTCCTTTGTGCTGCTATACTGGCTATGCATGTCAACGGTCCAGGTCGGATCAGTGGACTTATCATCGACCTCCTCGTCTTCCATATCCTCCTCTTTCCCAATTGAGATTGTAGGCTGACCTGATGACAATTGTGTCTCATTGTCATCAGCCTCCACCTCTGGGGACAGTAAATCATGTTCCTCAAAGTGGCTTTCTTCTGGCCGTAGGTCCTCAAATACTTCCGCATCAACGCATGCCACCTCCTCACGCCCCTCTTCAATGCTGCACGGCAAGAGGCTAGAGCCAACCAAAGGATACGTACAAAACAGATCCTCAGAGTGCCTAAGCTTGGGGTCATATGTCTGATGTTACTGATGAAGGGGGGAGGAAGGAGGACCAGGTTGAGGATTGGATGGGCCAGCCTTCTGATTAGCAACTGTAGACTGTGTGGTCGTGGAAGATTGGTTGCTGCTTGACAAATGCGAAGAGGCCTTGTCTGCCATCCAAGACAGAATTTTCTTTTGCTCTTCTGGTTTCCACACACATTTACGTTCCAGACCGGGAAATTTGTCAAGGAACATAGTGGATGCATCAAGCTTCTTCTGACCTGACACAGACTCAGTGCCTTGTCACCCACCACTGACAACACCACGCCCACGTCCATTTCATTGTTCCTTAAGAACTACTTTTTAGGTCATTTTGGGTTTTGTTGACATATTTGCAGATGTTGATAGCCCAAGCCAAGCAAACTTTGATTCCAAAAATATTGTGGAGAAAGTACAAGTGAGTACTTTGTACCAGGCAGCACAAAATGGTAGAGTCCTGCTTTGTAAATTCCCTACCTAATCTACAATCTCTCCCTCCCTTCTGTGACTTTGTTCAGTGCTATCAAAAGAGCTATTGTATTCTGGTTTCTGGATGGGACTATAGAGGTAGTGACACACAAGACTTTAAACACTGTACCTGCTAGGAAATCTGTCTCTCCCTACACTACACCGACCTACACTGCAGGTATCCCTGAAAAGCACTTTTTGTGTTATTAAGGGGCCTACACTCTCCCTAGCAGCTGCTCGCTCTATCCCTATACTTATACAATGCTGGCTCCAGATGCGATGTGCACAAAATGACGCCAGAAGGTCTTTTATAGACCCTATGCTGCTGTACAGCCAGCCAATCACAGTAATGCTACAACCAAGATGGCTGCTTCATTACTGTGATTGGTTAAGAAGTCCAACATGTTTAGTGGCTGCAAATCAGCCACCAAACATGCTGGGCGGGACATCCGAATATAGCGAGGCGAATACACCATTATTCGCTATATAACGAATACCCCGAATACCACACTATTCTGCGAATAGCGAATAGTGACAAATACATTTACTCATCACTAATGCTACTAGATGCAGGGACAGTTAAGCAGGGTTTAGCAATATGCACCCAGAACTGCTCATGGGTTTGGGTGCATATTGCATCTAACAGGTTCCCTTTAAAAATGAACCCCCCCACCACAGAAGTATTGCATTTCATTTTCACCATTTCACCAAACTATGTAGGATATTAAAAACTGACCTGGATAGTACAATATTACAAAAAGATCTGGATAAGATGTCAGAATGGGCAGATACTTGGCAAATGAGATTTAAGGTTGATAAATGTAAAGTAATGCACCTAGGACGGAGTAATCCTATAGCTGCGTATACATTAAATGGAAGTAAACTCGGGACTACAGAACAGGAGAAGGACTTGGGTATTCTCATTACAAATAGTGATGAGCGAGTACTAAAAAGCTCGGGTGCTCGAAGCTCGGGCCGAGCCTCCCAAGATACTCGTGTACTCGGGCCGAGCAACGAGCCCAATGTTATCCTATGGGAGACCCGAGTATTTTTGTGAAATGACCCCCCGGCAGCATGGAGAAACCCTAAAAATGGCACAAAAGTCTCAGAAGAGTGCTCAAATGACATGGCAACAGCATGGGGAAGACCCCTTGAAGCATTTATCACTCAAAAGTCACAGCTGTGAACAATTTTGTCCGCGTTTCACGCCATTTTTACGGACTCACCAGAAAACCTTCCAAAATGACCCCAAAATGATTTTTCATGGCAGAAATGTTAAGGGCACATACCCTATAGTGAGATAGAGCTGGTGTATGTTACTTTTTGAGATTAATACATGAAAGATTTTACGTGAAAACATTGTGTGGCACTCCGATGTCCCTGAGAAGAGACGTACATGAAGGCCTCTTGAGTCTAATGTGCCCATTTTGAGGAAGTGAGTCTTTGTAGTATTTTCCTTTGCCAGGGCAGTCCAAAATTGTGAGGTTCACCAATGCCCCTGCATACAGACGTGCATGATGGCCTGTAAACCTGAAGTGCCCATTGTAAGGAAGTGGGTCTATTTCAGTATAGCCCTTTGCCAGGGCAGCCACAAATTGGGAGGCTCCACATTGTCCCTGGATAGAGACGTGCATGATGGCCTGTAAACCTGAAGTGCCCATTGTAAGGAAGTGGGTCTATTTCAGTATAGCCCTTTGCCAGGGCAGCCAAAAATTGGGAGGCTCCACATTGTCCCTGGATAGAGACGTGCATGATGGCCTGTAAACCTGAAGTGTCCATTGTAAGGAAGTGGGTCTATTTCAGTATAGCCCTTTGCCAGGGCAGCCAAAAATTGGGAGGCTCCACATTGTCCCTGGATAGAGACGTGCATGATGGCCTGCAAACCTGAAGTGCCCATTGTAAGGAAGTGGGTCTATTTCAGTATAGCCCTTTGCCAGGGCAGCCAAAAATTGGGAGGCTCCACATTGTCCCTGGATAGAGACGTGCATGATGGCCTGTAAACCTGAAGTGCCCATTGTAAGGAAGTGGGTCTACTTCAGTATAGCCCTTTGCCAGGGCAGCCAAAAATTGGGAGGCTCCACATTGTCCCTGGATAGAGACGTGCATGATGGCCTGTAAACCTGAAGTGCCCATTGTAAGGAAGTGGGTCTACTTCAGTATAGCCCTTTGCCAGGGCAGCCAAAAATTGGGAGGCTCCACATTGTCCCTGGATAGAGACGTGCATGATGGCCTGTAAACCTGAAGTGCCCATTGTAAGGAAGTGGGTCTATTTCAGTATAGCCCTTTGCCAGGGCAGCCACAAATTGGGAGGCTCCACATTGTCCCTGGATAGAGACGTGCATGATGGCCTGTAAACCTGAAGTGCCCATTGTAAGGAAGTGGGTCTATTTCAGTATAGCCCTTTGCCAGGGCAGCCAAAAATTGGGAGGCTCCACATTGTCCCTGGATAGAGACGTGCATGATGGCCTGTAAACCTGAAGTGCCCATTGTAAGGAAGTGGGTCTATTTCAGTATAGCCCTTTGCCAGGGCAGCCAAAAATTGGGAGGCTACACATTGTCCCTGGATAGAGACGTGCATGATGGCCTGTAAACCTGAAGTGCCCATTGTAAGGAAGTGGGTCTACTTCAGTATAGCCCTTTGCCAGGGCAGCCAAAAATTGGGAGGCTCCACATTGTCCCTGGATAGAGACGTGCATGATGGCCTGTAAACCTGAAGTGCCCATTGTAAGGAAGTGGGTCTACTTCAGTATAGCCCTTTGCCAGGGCAGCCAAAAATTGGGAGGCTCCACATTGTCCCTGGATAGAGACGTGCATGATGGCCTGTAAACCTGAAGTGCCCATTGTAAGGAAGTGGGTCTATTTCAGTATAGCCCTTTGCCAGGGCAGCCACAAATTGGGAGGCTCCACATTGTCCCTGGATAGAGACGTGCATGATGGCCTGTAAACCTGAAGTGCCCATTGTAAGGAAGTGGGTCTATTTCAGTATAGCCCTTTGCCAGGGCAGCCAAAAATTGGGAGGCTCCACATTGTCCCTGGATAGAGACGTGCATGATGGCCTGTAAACCTGAAGTGCCCATTGTAAGGAAGTGGGTCTATTTCAGTATAGCCCTTTGCCAGGGCAGCCACAAATTGGGAGGCTCCACATTGTCCCTGGATAGAGACGTGCATGATGGCCTGTAAACCTGAAGTGCCCATTGTAAGGAAGTGGGTCTATTTCAGTATAGCCCTTTGCCAGGGCAGCCAAAAATTGGGAGGCTCCACATTGTCCCTGGATAGAGACGTGCATGAGGGCCTCAAAACATTAAGTGTCCATTTTAAGGAAGTGGGTGTATTATAGTATAGCCCTTAGGCAGGGCAGCCAAAAATTGGGAGGCTCCACGTTGTCCCTGGGTAGAGACGTGCATGAGGGCCTCAAAACATTGTTCCCATTGCAAAGGAGCGGGTCTCCTGTCGTTGTAATGTCCATTCTGCAAAGAATGGGCGAAAAAATTTACCACTGGGGGTATACCTGAAACAAAGGCCTAAGTATTGCAATTTGTAACGGTCATCATCATGGTGGCGCATGAGGAGAAGGAGGAGCAGTCCAGCGATTATCCAAAGTCCAGAAGTGTGTACCCATGGGTGAGTGGAGGTACATGGCAAACTTTAAATTCCGCTCTCATTTGCTGGTGGTGTGGTGAAGTCTGGCCCAATCCAACCCTTGTTCATCTTGATCAGAGTCAGCCTGTCAGCATTTTCAGTTAACAGGCGGGTGCGTTTATCTGTAATGATTCCACCTGCGGCACTAAAAACACGCTCTGACAAAACGCTAGCAGCAGGGCAGGCCAGGACTTCCAAGGCGTAGAGAGCCAATTCATGCCACGTGTCCAGCTTGGATACCCAATAATTGTAAGGCACAGAGGAATGTCGGAGTACAGTTGTTCGATCTGCAAGGTACTCCTTCAGCATCTGGGCAAACTTAGGATTTCTTGTGGCACTACCCCGCACCTCAGGGGCTGTGGTACGTGAGGGGCTGAGAAAACTGTCCCACATCTTAAAGACTGTTCCCCTACCTCTGGCGGATTGGACTTGTGCCTCTCTCGGCTGTACGCCTCGGTTGTCCACTGATTCCTGACCTATGCCGCTAGCGTTTTGTGAGGGGAATGCTTTGCCTACTTCCGTGAGTATGGCCTTCCGGAACTGCTGCATTTTGGTTGACCTCTCCTCCACGGGAATAAGAGACAAAAAGTTCTCCTTGTAGCGTGGGTCTAACAGTGTTACCAACCAGTAATGATTGTCGGCCAAGATGTTCTTAACGCGAGGGTCACGAGACAGGCAGCTTACCATAAAGTCAGCCATGTGCGCCAGACTCTTAACAGCCAGGACTTCAGTAGCCTGACCAACAAGATGACTGAACATGCTGTCCTCCTCCTCCTCCTCCTCCTCCTCATCTACCCTGTCCTCTGGCCAGCCACGCTGAACCGAGGATATGACTGGTGTGCATGTCATATCCTCAATTTGGCCGGAGAGTTGCTCCATGTCTTCATCCTCCTCCTCGTCATAGTCCTCCACTGCACGTTGTGATGAGACGAGGCTGGGCTGTGTGTTATCACCCACACCCACTACTGTTTCTTGCTGCAACTCATCGCGCTCCGCCTGCAATGCATCATGTTTGTTTTTCAGCAGAGACCGTTTTAGAAGGCAGAGTAGCGGTATGGTGACGCTAATAATGGCGTCATCACCACTCACCATCTTGGTGGAGTCCTCAAAGTTTTGGAGGATGGTACATAGGTCTGACATCCATCTCCACTCCTCAGGTGTTATGTGTGGAGTTTGACCCATTTCCCGACGGCTTAGGTGATGCAGGTACTCAACAACTGCCCTCTTCTGCTCACATATCCTGACCAACATGTGCAGAGTTGAATTCCAACGCGTGGGGACATCACACACCAGTCTGTGAGCCGGAAGATGCAAACGGCGCTGAAAGCCGGCAAGGCCGGCTGAAGCAGTAGGTGACTTTCGAAAATGTGCAGACAGGCGGTGAACTTTTACCAGCAGATCAGACAGCTCTGGGTATGACTTTATAAACCGCTGAACCACGAGGTTGAGCACATGGGCCACGCATGGAACATGTGTCAGCTGGCCTCGCCTCAAAGCCGCCACCAGGTTCCGGCCATTGTCACACACGACCTTTCCTGGCTTTAGGTTCAGAGGTGTGAGCCAGTGATCTGCCTGCTGTTTCAGAGCTGTCCACAGCTCTTCTGCATTGTGGGGTTTGTCACCTATGCAGATTAGCTTCAGCACAGCCTGTTGCCGCTTCGCCGAGGCAGTGCTGCAGTGCTTCCAGCTTGTGACTGGTGTGGAGGGCACAGTGGATGAGGATGCGCAGGAGGAGGAGGAGGCTGAAGAGCATGACATTCCGGAGCTGTAGAGTGTGGGTGAAACACTAACTGAGGTAGGGCCTGCAAACCTTGGTGTGGGAAGGACGTGTTCCGTCCCTCGCTCAGACTGGGTCCCAGCTTCCACAATATTAACCCAGTGTGCCGTCAACGAGATGTAGCGGCCTTGCCCACAAGCACTTGTCCACGTGTCTGTGGTTAGGTGGACCTTGGGTGAAACAGCGTTGTTCAGGGCACGTGTGATGTTTTGTGACACGTGGTTATGCAACGCGGGGACGGCACACCGGGAGAAATAGTGGCGGCTGGGGACCGAGTAACGTGGGACAGCTGCCGCCATCAGGTCACGGAATGCTTCTGTCTCCACCAGCCTAAAAGGCAACATTTCCAGCGCAAGCAGTCGCGAAATGTTAGCATTTAGAACTGTGGCATGTGGGGTGTTGGCAGTGTATTTGCGCCTGCGTTCAAAGGTTTGCTGAATGGATAACTGAACGCTGCGCTGGGACAAGGACGTGCTTGATGATGGTGTTCTTTCTGCGTAGGCAACTGCAGGTGCAGGAGTGGAGGAGGCTTGTTCGCAGGCAGCATGGACAGGGGATTGGCTCGCATGCACAACCAGCGAAGACGTAGCAGTGACATCAGCAAGCACTGCTCCTCGACTCTGTTGTACTTCCCACAAAGTCGGGTGCTTGGCTGACATGTGCCTGATCATGCTGGTGGTGGTCAGGCTGCTAGTTTTGGTACCCCTGCTGATGCTGGCACGGCAGGTGTTGCAAATGGCCTTTTTTGAATCATCTGGATCCAACTTAAAAAACTGCCAGACTCGGGAAGACCTAACATTTGTACAGGCACCTTGTGTCGTCGTGTTGTTCCGGGGAACGGTTGCCTGACTTCTGCCTGGGGCCACCACCCTGCTTCTTACTGCCTGTTGTAATGCTACGCCTCCCTCCCCCTGTGCACTGCTGTCCTCGCTCTGCATATCCTCCTGCCAGGTTGGGTCAGTTACTGGATCATCCACCACGTCGTCTTCCTCTTCCGCACCCTGCTCCTCCTCCTGACTTCCTGACAATTGTGTCTCATCATCGTCCACCACTTGTTGAGACACGTTGCCAACTTCGTGAGAACGTGGCTGCTCAAATATTTGGCCATCTGTACAGACGATCTCCTCATGACCCACTTCAATATGAGCTGGCGAGAGGCCAGAATGTGTGAATGGAAACGTGAACAGCTCTTCCGAGTGTCCAAGTGTGGGATCATTAATGTCCGAGGAGGACGTGTACTCAGCCTGGTGGTAGGAAGGAGGATCAGGTTCAGAAATGTGCGGTGCAGTATCACGGCTACTGACACTTGACCGTGTGGAAGACAGAGTGTTTGTGGTGGTGCCAATCTGACTGGAAGCATTATCTGCTATCCAACTAACAACCTGTTGACACTGGTCTTGGTTCAAGAGCGGTGTACTGCTGCGGTCCCCAAGAATTTGGGACAGGACGTGCGAGCGACTAGATGTGGCCCTTTGTTGTGGCGAAATTAGAGCTTGCCCACGACCTCGGCCTCTGCCTGCACCACCATCACGTCCACTTCCTTGTTCCTTGCCAATGCCCTTGCGCATTTTGCAATGCTGTGCACTGCTGACGTGTATATTCACTACTTGTGCGTTATATTAAAGTTTCTGGAAATTGCACACAAGTGCACCTGTACGCTGCCACCAACAGGCACACACGTGCGGTTTTAAAAACCAAGCACGGACGCAATAAGAACCTAACAGGTTTTTTTGGGGAGCGACAATTACAGACAAGTCAGACACTATCTGGACTGTTTTACACTGTGTACACCAGCCCCAGATATGATGAAGGCTGGTATACGGTCACCACTTCCCTGCCTGCCTGCCTGCCTGTATACTGGTACAATAGTCCTGACAAGGACTCTTTTGGTCACTAGCCTGTATTCAGACCTGGCTATACCCTGCCTGTATATAGCAACAGTAGTCCTGAGAAGGACTCTGCTACTGTACTCCAAACTGGCTATACCCTGCCTGCCTGTATACAACTAGAATAGTCCTGAGAAGGACTTTTGGTCACACTGTTTGCAGCCCTGCAACTGAAAAAGCTATAAAGGGCCGCAAAGCTTTCCCTGAATCAGCGACACTCTCCCTGCACTGACAGTCTGGATAGCTGTGAGCAGAGCACAGCGCGCCGGCCGATATAAAGGCTCGGTCACGCTGTGCAGGCCGGCCAATCACTGCAATTCCACAACTAACAGGGCTGTGGCATTGCAGTGGTCTGCCAGCCAATCCCTGCATGAGGGCTGGCTCTCAAAAGAGCGCCAACATGCAGAAATGAAGACCACGAGTACAGCACGAGTATCGCGAGATTACTCGGTCCCCGCCAAGCCGCCCGAGTACAGCGATACTCGTGCGAGTACCGAGTAGTGACAAGCATGCTCGCTCATCACTAATTACAAATAAGCTGAGCAGCAGCACTCAATGTCAAGCAGCAGCGGCTAAAGCAAACAAGATTTTAGGGTGTATAAAAAGAGAGATTAGATCCCGTGATCCCAACGTATTGTTACCCCTCTATAGATCACTTGTAAGGCCACATCTGGAATACGGGATCCAGTTTTGGGCTCCACATTTTAAAAAGGACATTCAGAAGTTAGAGTCAGTTCAAAGGCGGGCAACTAGACTATTACAAGGAATGGAAGGCCTCCCATATGATGGCAGATTGAAAAAGTTAGATATGTTTAGCTTAGAAAAAAGACGTCTCAGAGGAGATCTCATTTATATGTATAAATACATGTGTGGTCAATATAAAGGACTGGCACATGACTTATTTCTTCCGAAAACAATACTAAGGACCAGGGGGCACTCACTGCGAGTGGAAGAAAAGCGATTCCGACACCTAAATAGGAAAGGGTTCTTTACAGTTAGAGCGGTCAGACTGTGGAATGCCCTACCACAAGAGGTAGTAATGGCAGATACTATAACAGCTTTTAAAAAAGGGCTGGATGATTTCCTCAGTACACAAAACATTGTTGGTTATAAATGACTTAGTGACTAAATGTAGAACTGGTGGAGGAAGGTTGAACTAGATGGACCTAGGTCTTTTTTCAACCTAAGTAACTATGTAACTATATGTAACCTCACTTGGAATCCTTTTCCCATTTCTCGGTACGGTATCTAGTAAAGTGAAAGATGTAATTCAAAACTACAACTCATCCCTGAGAAAATAATCCCTCATAGGGCTATGTCCATAAAAAAATAAGAATTATGACTCTCAGAAGAAAAGAAGAAAAAAAATGAAAGTGTAAAAATTAAAATTGGCTGCAGCAAGAATGGTTTGTGAGCAAGGATACATAATATATTCATGTTCTTCAAATTGCAAATCAGTGACAGAATGTTCTCTGATCAGTAATTTATAAAAGAATGTGTAATATAATTTATCATAAATCATACTTTATGATTGTGTTTGAAAGTACTCAAGTATTCTTTATATTTTTTACCAGTCACATAAAACAGATAATACAGATACCATGTTTTCCCAAAAATAAGACAGGGTCTTATATTATTTTTTTGCTATAAATGATTTGGTATTGACTTGTGTAAATACACCTTAACAACTGGGAAATATAGAATAACTGCTAAATGGCGGAGTCTCCTCAAAACATTGTATACTGAAAAAAGAGCAGAGTCCCGATTAATCAAGACCAAAGTTTTTCATGCCAGTCTGAGGGGATTGAGGTAGAGTGTGAAACACCTTATTCATTAAAGGGAACCTGTCAGCAAATTTGGGGCCTAGAAGCTGCAGCCACCACCAATGGGCTCTTATATACAGCATTCTAACATGCTGTATATAAGATCCCAGGCCGCTGTGTAGAGCGTAAAAATCACTTTTTAATACTTACCTAAACGGTCGATGCGGTGAAGTTTGGTCATATGGGTGTCTCCATTCTCCGGTGCCAGGTGCCTCCTCTTTCGGCCATCTTCGACCTCCTTCTGAAGCCTGTGTGTATGACGAGTCCTACGTCATACACACTCGCCCGTCCCGCGCATGCGCACTACAATACTTTGATCTGCTTAGGGCAGTGCGCTTGCGCAGGACCTCAATGATGGCGAGTGTGGATGATGTAGGATGCATCATGCACCCTGGCTTCAGAAGAAGGATGACAAATATGGCCGAAAGAGGAGGCGCCGGCACCTGAGAACGGAGATGCCCATATGACCCAACTCCACCGCAGGACACCTCATCATGAATCAGGCGAGGTACAAAGTGCCGTACACCTCTGCACATGCAGACTGGATTAAGATTTTTGGCGTAAGGAATGCCACATTTATCATAAATTTCATGAGTGGGGTGGCTGCTCCCCGTCACCCTCTGTACTGCTAAGCTCCATTCACTAGATAAAGCTGGGCAAAAATAGTGTGGAAAAAAGTCACATTGTGCAATAATGTTGAAACTTTTCAAAGCTTTTCATGCTAGTTTTCTGGCACAAAAACCGTGATGAATCGGGAAGGAGTTTTTCTTCATATACTGTATACCAATGGTCATATTCAATTACATTATTAGTTTTAATATTAATTTATCAGATTTTAGTTTAAATGAACCAAACATTTTTGAAAAACATATTTATCAAACACCATCTAACATGAATCACTTTACCTGTGGTCCCCTAAATCCTTGTTCTCCAACAACACCGGCAACACCAGGATCCCCTTTAATACCCTACAGATAAATATTAATGATATCTCAGTGTTTATTCACACAAATGTGTGAATAATTCACACACAAAACTCTAAATATTCAAATAGTATTTACAGATGAATATTTGTTATTTACCATATCTTCAATTATAACACAATATTTTGACGTATTTATATCTTGATACTTACTGCTGCATTTTATTAAAGCTTTTAATTGTTCTGAAGGTATAAAGCTGGGTGTTGTCTATGTCAGCCATGTATGCAATATGACAATTTATTTGGCAAGAAAAAAAAAGCTTGAACATTGAAAATTGAAAAAAATTAAAAATTCTGAAAAATTAGATATGACATTCCTGGTAGAGTATAATACGTGGTGCTGTGTGGGTAAATAAATTCTAAATTCTAAAAATCTTAGCTATATTCCCATTTTTAAATATTAATTGGGGGGAAAAATTTGTAAAGAGTATTCCTATCAGACTTGTGTAAAATATAGAGTGGGTCCCGATATATTGCCCCCTATTATGCAAAGTGATGATTTTGGAAAGACAGTAGGACATTACCCCATACATGGTTCTCCCACAAGTGTTTGATCAAGAATATAATTAATTATATCAATTGCATAGTGTTACTTGATGTAGGTTGTACTGTATATGGGCACTTCTCCATGCGAAAGTAACGCTATGAAATTTATATAATCACTTGAACTATAATTTTGTGTGAGTACTTACAGGAGTGCTCTAAACATCAAATATGGTGGCGCTAATAGCCTACATGTTAAGTATGTCTATTTGTGTATATATTGTGTATGTTCCTCACTCTATATCCTATTAACTCTCCATACTTGATCATTTTAACTTTTTTTTTAATTTGTTTGATTACATTATGCTTTTTTATCTAGTTTTTGTGACTATGGAGGAGGGACCAGCAGTAGGAGGAAGAAGTTGTCTGGTGGTTTCCTTGTAAAATTAGTCTTGAATGCCGCTTGTATTTTATTTTTTATGTGTTTTGTAAAGTATATATTGTGGCTGAAACATCTCAATTTATTAGCCCTTCTATGTTTCTTCTCCGATAAAGGCTTTTTCATGGAATCACTCTGGTGAATTTGATGATTTCTATCTGTCCAATTTGAACTTATATTAAATTTGAATAAATGAGTAGAGAGCCCACATCTTTTCTAAGCAATACTAGATGATTGTGAGGGGTATAAGCAGTTTATGATGGGGAAAGGCGTATTTTGAGTAGTGGATTGTCTTGTTGTTTTCAGATCATAAAAAAATCGAGTTATGCCTATTAGCTGTTGTTTTTAGTTTCAAACTGATTTAAAGGGATTGTTCACCTTTTTTTTTTAACTTAAAGACGTTTTCTCGCAAACAAAGTAAATTTTAATTAATAGATCCTGGAATAATAATAATTTCCACAATTAGATTTGATAAAAAAAGATGTTCCCGTGAGATAATCTTATAAATGTGCCCCTGATATGTGCTGTGTAATGGCCGTGTCTGACCGTACAGGAACATGGTCTGATCATACCACAGCCCCTGCGCCGGAGAAGAAGTTAAAGAGTATACAGGCATTACAGCCTGGGATCAGAAATAATTATTTCTTGGAGGTAAAACATTTTTTAAAAACAGGCAGGACAATGCTTTACCTCACAAAACGAGTCAGCTATGATCCGTGCTGTAATGCCTTTAAACTCTCCTTTGCGTCCTCCTCTGCAAAGGAGATGTGGTATGATCAGACCATGTCACTGTATGGTCAGACACGGCCATTACACAGTACACAGCAGGGACACATATCTAAGATTAACTCAGCACAGGAACATTTTAATTATAAACACATCCAGTTGTGGAATTTATTATTATTTCAAGATCTTTTGATTAAAATTAACTATAAATTAAATTTGTTTGTAGGAGAATCTCTTTAAGAAGCACTTTAGCAATTATCTTTCCTATATAGTGCAACAAAAGCTATTAACACAGACAGATATAGAAGTTTTTGTGTATGTTTTGTGCATTTCTATTTCAGTTGATGTGCCATGTCTAGGTTGTCTGCCATCTAGATTCCATCTTTTCCATTTGCATTGTTCCCCTAATGCAGACTACATATTACATGATGTCTACCTAAATTGCAACATTTAGCGGCAGCAGTAATATCTCTTTTTCACACTAAACTCTCAGTGTATCCTATGTAAATTATACAGCAGTCTTTGTATTCTATGTGATATGTACAACAGAGTCTCAGTGTATTTTATCTGATGTATACAGCAGTCTCATTGTATCCTAGTGGTATATACACAAGAGTCTGTGTATCCTATGTGATGTATAAAGTATAGTCTATGTGTATCTTATTTGATATATAGAAAAGAGTATTGTGGATCATTTTTTATGTATACAGCAGAAGCAGAGTCACATGTGTATCCTATGTGATAAATACACAAGTCTGTACACCAAATGTGATGTATATAACAGAGTCCCAGTGTATGTTATGTGATGTAACAGTAGTTTCATTGTATCCAACATGATGTACACAGCAGTCTCAGTGTATGCTATGACATGTATGCAGCAGTCTCAGTATATCCTATGACATGTATGCAGCAGTCTCAGTGTATCCTATGACATGTATGCAGCAGTCTCAGTGTATCCTATGACATGTATGCAGCAGTCTCAGTGTATTCTATGGGATATATCCAGCAGTCTAGGTTTATGCTATGTGATGTATATGTGAAGCCCCTCATCTACAGGTCATCTCAGGGTCTTCACATGCTGGAAATCTTCCGACAACAGGTATGTCAGGTTAACTTCAATGGGAATCGTAACGCCACTCTCGGTAATTGCGATCAGGGGGTGACCTCCACTGCAGTTTAGAGAGCGTCTGGGGCTGGTGGTAAATGCAGTCTGGTGTTACGGCCTCCCGAGAGTCTCCCAGCCTCCCAGGGGCTCTGGTGTAAGTGTGTAGTACCACAGGTCGCAGAAGAACTCACACACAAGCAGCAATGTCTTTCAGGGTTTTTACTCACTTTCAGTTGGTAGATATGAGACAACCCGGGCGATGCTATGGCGAACCAGGTGGAACAAGGTATCCCTCAGGCTGATATAGGGGTGACTGCTGACTCGCCTTCCTGCACCTTTGTTTCGGATCACCCCTGACTTGAAGTATATCGTGGGATGCATCCAGGGAAGTCACTACTGCCATTCTCCCCTTTCTGACCCATTTGCTGACAGCGTGGACCAAGGATAAGATGGCTCCAGGCTCGATCCTCCTTATTGGCCCCCTCATTGCTGTTGATGCTGCGGGCTCTGTGTTGGTTGGTGTGGGACTTGTTGTCCACCCCATTGGCAGGATTCAGCAGACCATTAAATGGATGTCTGGCTCTAGGGACCTGCAACCCGTATGTGCTTTCACTGCCAGGAGTCCCCGTACTTGACTCCGTACTTCTCTCTCTATTCTGGTGTCTTTCAAATCAACCGTGTGGCAGTGTTCTCCTCCGTCAGCAGCCACTGCACGTGCAGGGTCTGACAGTGTTCCACTCTTCAGCCCTACACTTCAGACACGGCTGCTCACCTCCTTCTCCTCTGACTGCCACTGCACCACTCTCCTCCCAGCTTCACTACAACACCACACGATCTGAGATGTGGAGGCTCTGCCCCCTCCCTGGGTCTGCCCAGGGGTCCCCTCTAATGTGTATGTGTGTTCTGGTTAAAGGGTGCCTGCGTGCTCACACCCTATTTAGACATCAGGATCACCTGTTTTGTACTGACCCAGCATGGGTGCAGTACTCGGTGGTGCCTGACCAGGTCAGGGGTGCCACATATACACCAGAGTTTCAGTGAATGTTATGCGATATATATAGCAGTCTCAGTGTTTCCTGTGTAATAGATACAGCCATCTCAGTTTATGCAATGTGATTTGTATCTCAGAATCTCTTTATCCTATGTGATGTATACAACAGAGTCTCAGTGTATTCTATGTGATGTGTACAGCAACGTCTCAATGTATCCTATGAGATGTATGAAATGTAGATAAAGTACAATTTATACTAAATCTATAAGCAGTGATAATCATACCCGTGGTCCAGAAGTGCCTCTTTTACCAGGAGAACTCTGAAATATAAAACAGTAATATTTCTACTTTCATACTTTATTTATTATCATTGAAGACCATGAAATAGAGGTACTGTATACTTTATGCTATAATAAACATAAATACTGTAATAAACTATTATCGAGGACTGGAGAAGTACGCACATGCGGACAGGAAAGCTTTATATTTATTAAGGGCTCTTGTGTTTTTTGGTCTCCCATTGAACTGCAATAATTTTCCACTTTCACCTTTCATAGCTCATAATTATTAAAAACTAGCTGTAGTGCCCGGGCGTTGCCCGGGATAATAACTGTCTCTCTGTCTCTCTCCCAGTCTCTGTCTGTGTGTCGCTGTCTGTCTCTTTTCTTGTCTGTCTGTTTCTATCTCTCTGTCTGTATTTGCATCAGTCTATATGTCTCAATCTCTGTATCTGTCTGTCTCTCTCTCTCTCTGTTTCTTTGCCCATCTGTCTCTTTGCCCGTCTGTCTCTTTGCCCGTCTGTCTCTTTGCCCGTCTGTCTCTTTGTCCGGCTGTCTTTTTTTCCGGCTGTCTTTTTGCCCGGCTGTCTTTTTGCCCGGCTGTCTTTTTGTCCGGCTGTCTTTTTGCCCAGCTGTCTTTTTGCCCGGCTGTCTCTTTCTAGGTCTGTCTCTTTCTAGGTCTGTCTCTTTCCAGAGCTGTCTCTTTCCAGGGCTGTCTCTTTGCCTGGCTTTCTCTTTGCCCGGCTGTCTCTTTGCCCAGTCTGTCTCTTTGCCTGGCTGTCTCTTTGCCAGGCTGTCTCTTTGCCCAGGCTGTCTCTTTGCCCGGTCTGTCTCTTTGCCCGGCTGTCTCTTTCCCGCTCTGTCTCTTTCCCGCGCTGTCTCTTTCCCGCTCTGTCTCTTTCCCGCTCTGTCTCTTTCCCGCTCTGTCTCTTTGGGCGTCTGTCTCTTTGGGCGTCTGTCTCTTTGGGCGTCTGTCTCTTTGCCCGGCTGTCTCTTTGTCCGGCTGTCTCTTTCCCCATCTGTCTCTTTCCCCGTCTGTCCCTTTCCCCGTCTGTCCCTTTCCCCGTCTGTCCCTTTCCCCGTCTGTCCCTTTCCCCGTCTGTCCCTTTCCCCGTCTGTCCCTTTCCACGTCTGTCCCTTTCCCCGTCTGTCCCTTTCCCCGTCTGTCTCTGTCTTTCTCTATCCATCTCACCACCAACATCTTTTTACCTCACACATAAGCTTCGTATACTAACAGTTTATTTTGTTCCTATAGAAACCACTGACAGTTGCTATTTATAGTCTGGAGCTCCCAGCTCCATTCAGTTCAATAGCTGCAGGATTTTTGTAGAGTAACTGTAAAAGACAGGGTTTAATTTTCCCACCCAAACTTAGTCTATGACGTTCCCTGAGTCACATGGAGTGTCTGTGCAAAATTACGTGATTGTAAATGTGATTGTGCCGATTTCTTTAGCGGACATACACACATATACACACACATACACACACACATACACTGAGCTTTATATATTAGATAACATCTCACCTATGGTTGAGATGAGCCTCTTCATTGCTGGACCCCACAGCTACTGCTATCTCTAGTACCTAGTTGGTTTTATCCTGTTGGCGTCTCATTGTTCTAGTTCTAGATATGAGTGTATCCTCTTTAGAATATGACAGTTCTACATACCTACATACATAACCATTAGGGTATGTTCAAATTGTAGTTTTTTAGGCAGTAAAAATCTGATGTATTTTTGAGAAGCAGGGATTTCAGTATAAACAGTTATCAGTCTGAATGTAGATAAGCCCTCTTCCATAGAGGCAATGTGTATGTGGCAATCCACCATAATTTCTTGAAGGAAACTGATTCAATAAGTGCAATTTCTCTTATTGAAGCATTTTTTAAAACAATGGTGGGGAAAATCAGTTGTAAAAATAAATTGGTTCACCAGTCTAAATCCTCAAGTCTGTAGTCACTCTATGTATCACTCTATGTGACTGCAGACTTGTGAATCCTCTCATCTCCTGCACTGTGCACTGTGAGGATTCACCGGTGTCACAGAAAGGAACGGTGGTCATGTGTCCGTGAGTATCTGATATGTGTAGCACTGGCCAGATTCTGACTAGATTGACACAGCTTCACCAAGTATGAGTGAGGTTGCACCCATCTTTTCAGATACAGTATAGGAATCCTCATATTACAGATTCACGGCCCCGTGACTGCTGTTCCCGGCTCTGACACTGAAGAATAGTCACAGTGCCCAGTGCATGAGGTGTGAGAATTTACAAGTCTGCAGTCACAGAGAGTGACACAGAGTGACTTTAGACTTATGGATTTAGACAGCACAACCCCTTTAAAAGACAATGTAAATGTCCTACTACAAACAATGTGTGGGCTTCAGCTCTTGGTGGTTTTCCTGCAGTTTTCAGCATTTAATACTTTTTTAAAACAACATTACTGTTATACTATGAACTAGCAATGAAAAACATTCCATGCGAATATACTAGAGACGAGTGTATCGCTTTGCATAGCCATGGTCTAGGTCATTACCCTCTGCCGGTGCACAGGACCTGCATGAAGGTCTAAGCTTTCAGGTTCCCCATTATGTTGTTTGATTCACTGGTCTGGTGTGACATTATCTGTGCGGTGTGTAACTCACAGGTGACCCAGCCCCTGTCCACGGCCAGAGAGTACTCACCTGATCCACTCATCTCCAGAATATACCCTTATAAGAAAATAATTTTTACAATAATAAACATATTTATAAATATATATATATGAACTTGTATCAGATTTTATAGCCCCAATTCACTAAGACTGGCATATATTTATTTTTTTATGTCAGTCTTAACAAAGTGAGCGCTTGAGTAAGATGCACTGAGTTTGCAAAGAGGCACACGGCTCTGAATTAGGCAAACATTTGTTGTATTTTGTGCTAGTTATGTGGCGTAAATGATGAATTTGTCAGGTGTGCTTGGTATGCACTGCTTTCACCAAAAAGTGGCCAGTTCTGTCCGGGACTCTCACAAAAACACCAAAAGTTGTGATAATTTTGCATTTTTAAGTTGTGCAATTTTTTTTTCAATATTTCAATGTTTTTTTAAGACATAAAAATGATTTGATTTGATGGTTTGAAGAATTGAACTCTATATATTTTTTGGTATTTACAACTTACATTAATACCATCGGCACCACGTGGTCCAGGTTTTCCTTCCAGTCCATGATCACCCTAGAGAGTTATACAATGAAGCATATTATCAACTACATATTTAACTTTACTAATATAATTAGTTATTGTTAATTGGAAGAATACCTATGAACAATTCCTTTCTCGCCTTTTCATTGGGAGACACAGACCGTGGGTTATATGTTGTCTCCAGGGGAGGCTTGACACTAAATTTAAAAAAGAGTTAGCTCCTCCTCCCACAGCATATAACCCCAGCTAGGCGGGAACTAGCTCAGTTCTTTTTAATGGCAGTAGGGAGGCTGACACGTCTGGCCTGAGCCCCAGGCCAGCTCATGTTTTTTGTTTATTTATTTCTTTTCTTTGTGATTTTATTCTATTTTTGACTATGGGGCAATACCAGGGTGTGCTCACCCCCGTTCCCCCCGTGTACGGGCAGAGGAAACCTGGCGTCCAAAAGCCGTCAGTCTTCCCTCGCGCCCAAGTGGTTGGGTCTGCGTACCCCTCCAGGCTCCCTGGAAGCACCTCACAGAGGTAGCTCCAGAGGGCTAGGCAGAGCCGAGAGCCTGCTAGCCTTGAGCCAAAGATGCGTCCCCGAGATCTCCGCATCCCAGGACCGACGCGTCTTCAGACAGAGCAAGAGCGGGTAGGGAGACGACGTGTACCCATCCCCTGCATCCAAACCACCGCCTGAGGAGGAGCCGGTGGGGCAATGCAGGCCATGATCCCGGGGAAGCAGCATTAATTTAGCTCCCGGCGTCGGCCTGCATGGTTAGCAACGCTCCCTCCACTGCTCCAGAAGCCGCTCCCTCTAGTGGGCCGTCTCTCCCCTCCATGCTGCCAGAGAACACTGACCACCATTACATGTGGGGAGCAGACTTGGGTGAGATCGCCTCCTTGGCTCTGCAACTCTGCAGCACTATATACCGCTCTGTTCAGTGGTATATCGCTGTCTTCCTAGCAGTGTGTGCCTGCTGGCTGGCGGTGTATATCAGCTTTCAGCGGTATATACTAGCTGTGCTTGCAGATATATACTGACAGTTTGGCAGTGTGTGCCACTTTACTATTGGTATATACCAGCTCTGTATAGCAGTCCCTTTCTAATACTGCTACTAGCTCCTCACCCACAGTAGTGTAATACTGCTAAAGGCTCACAGTATAATTGTACATTTGTTGCTGACATGCATAAAAACTGCAAGGGTGATAAAGCTTCCCAGGCATCCTCTATGGACCTGTACTATGCTTGTACCACCTGTGGAAGCTCGTTTCCCAATGGTCGAAGCTATCCACTCTGCCGAGGCTGCGATGCCCCTACTACAATGTCACAACAGGCGTTGCCGGACCAGGGGGTCGTGCAATCTGTGGGTTCGGCCCCGGCCGCCATTCAGGCAGCACCCCCATCTGATGAGGCTATCCCTGCATGGGCTCTTCTGATGTCTAAAAGGTTAGATGACCTGGCCGCTCAGATATCTCAGCCTTCCACAGGCTCCCACAGCCTCCCCCCGGCTCAGCTCCCTCAGAGGAGCCCGCCTTCGTCTTCATCTGGTGTATCATCCCCAGTACGTAAAAAGGCTGTCTCCAAAAGGCGCCATTGCGACCGCTCCGCCTCTTCTGACTCACACGATGGTCAGTCTGACTCAGGCTTCGTGACCTTTAGTAGTCACGATTCCCGAGACTCTGACTCTGATTCAGATGTCCCTTCTGAGTCTAGGCATATGGAAGACACTCTGATAGCGGCTGTCAATCACTCTCTGTCGATTTCTGATCAGCCCTCGGACCCGACTTCTCAGTCGGCAAACAAGCGAGCCAAGAAGCCTCCTAAGTCCTTTGCCCAGGATCCGATTTTTCATCAAATCGTATCTAAACGGTGGGATCACCCTGATAGGAGGTTTAATAAAAAATCCTCCTCTTCATTCGCTTATCCCTTTCCCCTGGAAATGGTTAAGCCCTGGTCGGTACCCCCCGTTGTGGATCCACCAGTATCCAGACTGACTAAACACACGGTTATGTCTGTTTCAGACAACGCGTCTCTTAATGACTCATCCGACCGCGCAGTTGATGCTGCGGTCAAATCTATTTTTCAGGCTTCGGGCTCCTCTCTGCGCCCCCTGTTTGCCATGACTTGGGTGGCAAGAGCTATGAGCGTGTAGAGTAGGAATCTGCGCAAGTTGCTTCGCCCTTGCAATATTCCTCCGGAGGCTCTTGAGAGTCTTGATTTGTTCTCTCTCGCATCTAATTATCTTCTTCACGGCTCTCTAGATGCAGCCAGCTGGTCAGCCCTAACGGCAGCCAATGCTGTCTTCGCCGGCAGGGTTCTGTGGCTAAAGATCTGGAATGCGGACAGTGCCTCCAAGAAGTCCCTGTCCACACTTCCCTTCCAGGGTCTTCGTCTATTTGGTGAATCCCTGGACAAGCTCATATCTGAGGCGACGGGTGGTAAAAGTACCATTCTACCACAAAAGCGGCATGTAGCCAGAAATTTCAAAAAATCTTCTTGGCGCAGGCAGTCCTTTCGGCCTGCCCCCCAAAAGCCATCGGCCAAAGGACCATCCCAACGCTCAGATCGAGGATCCAGTCCCTCAGGAGGCTCATCTTGGCGTTCCCACTCCAAGCAGCCTAAATCCAAAGGACCTCGCTCTGTACAGGCCCCCTCAGCATGACGCCAGGTATCCCGCAGATCCGACTCCTGTGGGAGGGCGGCTTCTGCTTTTTCGGGATATCTGGCTGGACCACACTCACGATGCTTGGGTTTGAGAAATCGTCACCTCAGGTTACAAGATCGATTTCCATTCCCTGCCGGCCAACAGGTTTCTGCGTTCTCATCTCCCAAGGTCCGAAACGCAAAACCGGGCCTTATTTCAGGCCATAGCTTCTTTACAAAAAGCAAACGTTATCATTCCAGTGCCCCTGGAACAGCGCGGCAAAGGTTTCTACTCAAACCTTTTTGTTGTTACCAAAAAAGATGGCTCTGTCCGCCCTATCTTGGACCTCATACGGCTTCGAACTTTCCGAATGGAATCATTGAGAGTTGTACTAGCCGCCATGGAACCTGGAGAATTCCTAGCTTCCATAGACGTTCAAGATGCTTACTTACACATTCCCATATGTGTCTCTCATCAACGGTTCCTTCGCTTTGCCGTAGGACACCGTCATTTCCAATTCAGGGCCCTCCCCTTTGGGCTGGCCACTGCGCCTCGGGTCTTCACAAAGGTCATGGTGGCCGTCATGTCCATTTTACACCCCAGAGGAATCCTGGTCGTTCCCTATTTGGATGACCTTCTTGTCAAAGGGAGCTCTCCTCACGTTTGCTCAGAAAGCGTGCAGATTTGCCTAGACACGCTGTCAAGGCTAGGGTGGCTTGTCAATTTCAACAAGTCACCCCACATTCCTCATCAGCGCATCACCTTTTTAGGTATTCTGATAGACACGGCTCAGTCCCAGGTTTTCCTTCCAGAGGACAAGAGGTCTTCCCTGATCCGGGCTGCCCCATCCCTCCGCTCTCGCCGTCACACATCCCTTCGGAACGGAATGAGAGTCTTAGGCAAGATGGTGGTGGTCATAGAAGCCGTGTCCTTTGCCCAATTCCATCTGCGCCCTCTACAACTGGATCTTCTATCCTCCTGGGACAAGAATCCAGCTTCCCTGGACCGGTCAGTCCGCCTGTCTCGGTCTGCGCTCAGCTCCCTCGTCTGGTGGACTCAAGCCTCATCCCTATCTCAAGGGAAGTCCGTCCGCCCGGTCCACTGGCAGATAGGCTGGGGGGCGGTGTTTCTCCACCACACTGTTCAGGGACGCTGGTCTCCTTCCGAGCGCTCTCTGCACATCAATGTTCTGGAGATCAGAGCCATATTTCTGGCCCTTCAGAATCTTCAGCCCTTATTACTGGGCCTCCCTGTTCGGATCCAGTCAGACAATGCCACGACCGTGGCTTACATCAACCGTCAGGGAGGAACTCGCAGCAAGGCAGCGATGAAGGAGGTATCCAGAATTCCGGTGATCCTCGTGGCCCCGAACTGGCCCAGGAGAGCCTGGTACCCAGAGCTCCTCCAACTTCTCAGCGAAACTCCCTGGCGTCTTCCCGACCGCCCGGATCTTCTGTCGCAAGGGCCAATATTCCACCAGAATACAGCACAGCTGCATTTGACGGCGTGGCACTTGAATCCCTGATTCTAGCCAGATCGGGTTTTTCTTCCAGGGTATTTCATACCATGCTTAATGCTCGGAAGCCTTCCTCCGCCAGCATTTACCACAGGACCTGGAAGACCTATCTTTCCTGGTGTGACCGTCATAATCGGTCACCCCTGACCTTTTCAATCCCTAATGTTCTTGCCTTTCTGCAAGACGGTCTGGACTCGGGTCTTGTTCTCAGTACCCTTAAACGACAAGTTTCTGCTTTGTCGATTTTTTTCCAGAATCAGCTGGCTTCTCACCCTCAGGTCTGTACGTTTCTTCAAGGGGTAGCGCATTTGGTCCCTCCTTATCGCCACCCCTTAGATCTCTGGGATCTGAATCTGGTTCTCGGAGTCCTTCAACTTCCTCCTTTCGAACCTCTGAGAGAAATCTCTCTCCAGCGACTGTCTTGGAAAGTTGCCTTTTTGGTCGCTATCACCTCTATCAGGCGAGTGTCCGAACTGGCAGCTCTTTCCTGTCGTTCACCTTACTTGATATTCCATCATGATAAGGTGGTCCTTCGACCTTCCCCCGCCTTCCTTCCAAAGGTCGTATCCTCTTTCCACCTGAACGAGGACATTGTGTTGCCGTCATTCTGCCCGGCCCTAGTCCACTCCTTTGAGAAAGCCCTTCACAATCTCGATCTTGTCAGGGCTCTGCGGATCTACATCTCCAGAACAGCGCCGTTGCGCAAGTCCGATACCCTTTTCGTCCTCCCAGTAGGACACAAGAAGGGCGACCCGGCGTCTAAATCCACGATTTCTCGATGGATCAGGACCGCCATCTGTGAGGCATACAAAGCACGAGGTGCCGTTCCCCCTCAATCTGTGCGGGCCCACTCTACACGAGCAGTGGGTGCCTCCTGGCTATCCGCCATCAGGCCTCGGCGGCCCAACTTTGCAAGGCCGCTGCCTGGTCCAGTGTGCACATGTTCACAAAATTCTACAGAGTGCATACGCATGCCTCCGCGGATGCTGCTCTTGGAAGACAAGTCCTTCAGTCGGCAGTGGCCCATTTATAAGTGGCCACTGCTCGGTTCTGACAGTGTTTTCATATGAGTTCACTGCAGTTGCAGTTGTTAGTCAGCTCTTAGTCTGATGTTATACACTGTTATTAGTTCAGTTCCCACACAGGGACTGCTTTGGGACGTCCCACGGTCTGTGTCCCCCAATGAAAAGGCGAGAAAGGAAATGACATTTTTGTGTACTCACCGAAAAATGTCTTTCTTGGAGCCTTTCATTGGGGGACACAGCTCCCACCCTTGTGGTTTTGATTATCCTTTTCCTACTGCTTTACACCAAACTGAGCTAGTTCCCGCCTAGCTGGGGTTATATGCTGTGGGAGGAGGAGCTAACTATTTTTTAAATTTAGTGTCAAGCCTCCCCTGGAGACAACATATAACCCACGGTCTGTGTCCCCCAATGAAAGGCTCCAAGAAAGACATTTTACGGTGAGTACACAAAAATGTCCTTTTTTCTACATTTTTAATCCTTATTTGTGAAAATTAACTTGTAGACAATATTGGTTGGCTACAATGGGATATGATTGTAGCTATCTTACTAAATTGCATTAGTTTGAGTTAAAGAAACCCTCCCACCAAACTTTTTATTACCTAAACCAGTCTAAATGTCTAAATGTATATGAAGGTTAAGTGCGGTACTGTACTCAATGACCGACAATTTCCCTAGTTTCTAGCACCACTCTGGTCCTCTTCTTGGTCACGTGACTTCTGTCCCAACATTGCCGGATCACACTCGATCTATATTTGAGCTGGAAGTCACATTTACAATAAGCTCACATTAACGTATCGCTTCCACTGATTCTTTCATGTGAGAGAATCAGATGCTTTTTGCTAATGACACTCGGCTCAAACTCTGCTGCGAGCATGCGCTGAGTGTCATTATACTGTGCTTCAATGCTCTCACGTGCAAAAGTCGAAGCACAGGTGCAGAAAAGATGGAGAACTTAATTTCTCTTTCTTCTCCATTGTTTGTCTATGAATATTGGCTTGCATTCGGATGTCATCCGAGTGCAGTCCGATAGTTTGCACGCACTCATTGACTTGAATGAGTGCGATATACACTGCCAATCGCAGATTTCATCAATTTGTATCTCATGCTGACTCGGCATGAGAAAAGAAGTGTGAACGTAACGTTACAATGTCTAGAGTATGTCAAAAATTAGTGCCCAGAAAAGGACCGGAGAACAGCCCTGGAAACCAGGGAAAATGGTGATTGGTGAGTATATTACCGCACTTACACTACACTATATATACATGTATACATCTTTAAGCAATTAAAAGTTTTGTGTGAGTGTTTCATTAACCATTGGTTATATTTGTTTAATATTTTTAGATTTTTTTTAACATCTAAAACGTTTCACCTGTCTACAAATTACAATACCTGCTATGATTAGATAACTACTTGGGAAATGCAGTTGCAGATAATGTTATATGACAATGATGAAATTTGTAAATACTTCTTACTAGCACTGTATGTTTTATAAGTCTAGTGATGGATTAACAAAAACACAATTATAATTATGAGTTAAAAAATTACAAGTTATAAAACAGATATTAACCTCCATTCCCATTTCTCCTTTCGGACCCCTAGGTCCAGGGATTGTACTTTCTGTTCCTGGATCACCCTGCAGCCAAAAGAAGGCATTAGTATTGGTTCAATAAAGAAATACATCGATTACATATTTCAGCAATGCTGTGGGTATTTTGCATAAATCCTACACATCATTCATTACATGATATGGTATATCCACTGTATGGTTGGTTTGTTACTCATGAAGTCATTTTATAAGTAGAAATTGTCCATGTATACACTGTGATGGTTAAAGGGAATCTGTCTTCTCATTTGACCTATCTAAACTATTAATATGGGCATACAGGTTATATAAAACCGAAAAAAGTCCTACCTTTACGCCTCATATCAGATAGCTTGTGTAATGCTGCCACCAGGGGGAGCCAGAGCTCTGTAGCATAATACACTACACAGAGCAATGAGAACCAGGAAGTGAATTCACAGCGTTCTCATGCATTACCTCAAAGCACAGCTGAGAAGCAGAGCTGCAGAGCATGCAAGGAATAGTCACACAGGCTGGGTCAAACACCGTACGGGCAGAAGCAGGACCGGAGGGACGAGCAAAAGCAGAGTCAAAGTCAGGCCAAGGTCAGTACCGTAGGAAGCAACCAAGTGGGGAAATAGGAGAGCAGACAGAGGACAGGAGGGACGACCAGGGGACAGAACACAGACAAGGGCACGGGGGCACAGGAACAGACAGATCAGGATATCACTCACAGGACCAGCAATCACAGGCAAAGCAGTGCTAAGCTTATAGCCGGCACTGGTTCACTGGAAATGCCAGCTTTTAAGGCATCCAGGGTCTGGAAGTGAGGCTCGAGAGAAGGCTCCGCCCCCTAGCCATGTGGACAGGGAGGCGAACCATGACAGCTTGTTGTGCATAAATCATCTTTACCACTTTATGTAAATGCGCTCTTCCAGGCTATGGGACAGATGCTGCCGGAAAGATAACTCCACCTCCAGAGACTATTTTAAATAAAAGGGGCGTTACCAGTGGGATGTGTGATGGCCGCTCTCTGCTGTGTGTGATTATAACTAATACTTCTGCAGGTGCTTCTTAGCTTCAGCCTCCATCTCACAGGCAGACAGTGTTGCAATATTGTTGCAATAAAGCAGAGCTCAGTGAGCTTCAAAAAATGTGTTTGCAAGAAAACACATTTCATTTCTCCTGTTCTGTTTCAGTTATTTGTCTCACACTGGTAATGCTTCCTTCTATTTAAAATAAGCTATGGAGGTGGAGTTATCTTCCAGGCAGCATCTGCCCCATAGCCTGGAAGAGCTCATTTATATAAAGTAATAAAAGATGATTTATACAATACACGGCATCTGATTTGAGGCAGACAGGTATGACTTTACGACTGTTTTGTCCTTGGTCGACTTCCTCTGGTTACTGTGAGCTCCGGCAGCGAGTGTGTGGCATTCCCTGCACATGTCTGCTGGATCTGTTCAGCAGACATGTGCAGCTAACAGGTGTAGATGGACTGGAGATTTAAAGGGCTGTGATGGAGATTATGCCGTTTAGTCCCATGATGTGATCGTGGGGCGCCAATGTGTTGTCATGGTAGCGCGGGGTCAGATTTTGACCCCTGATGCTACTATGACTCACTTCCTGTGAGAGGAATCACTTCCTGTGAGCGCCGACAGAGGACCAGCACTCACAGGAGATGAGCATTTCTCCTGATCAGAGCGATTCTGTAGCATTGTTATGATCAGGAGAAGCAATTGAACACTGTAGTCAAAAAGTCCCCTCGGGGGACTAGTAAAATCAATAAAAAATGAGTTTTAAAAAATAAAAAACCCCTAAAAGTTCAAATCACCCTTTTTTTCCCCACTGAAAATAAAACAATTAAAAAAAATAAAAAGAAACACATATTTGCTATTGCCATGCTCAAAAACACCCAATCTATCAAAATATAAAAAGAATTAATCTGATCGGTACACGGCGTCAATAGAAAAAACTTCCAAAAGCGAAAATTACGTTTTTTTGGTCACTGCAGCATTGCATTAAAATGCAATAACAGGCGATCAAAACAGGGCATCTACACAAAAATGATATAATTAAAAAAGCCAGCTCAAGTCACAAAAAATAAGCCATCCCTAAGCCGCAGATCCCAAAATGAGAACGCTATGGGTCTTGGAAAATTGGGACAAAAGAGTTATTCTTTTTTATTCACAAAATTCTGATTTTTTTTTATCAAAGGGCTAGTTTCAGCACTTGGAAGGTTCTCTCAGCTTCTGGGGACTCCTTAGACATAGCTAATTTTACAACTTTTTAGAGGTCTGTAAGAGGGGCTGCTACCACAAGGAAATTAAGCACAAATTTCCTGTAGTAGCTCAGAACTTCCAGGAACGCCCTGATTTGTCTTTTTGAGGTGGCATGGCCAGCTCTGTATTGCCAATATTTTTTTAATCTATTTTTTTAATCTGGGGTTTACTTTCACCCCTGCCTATTACATAACCCAGATACTTGGCCTCCTCCATCCACATGGCACATTTCTTCTGGTTAATGGTAAAGACCATCTTCCTTGGAGCATCACTTTGCTTAGATGTCTTCTCAATTCCTGGCTAAATATTAAATGTCATTCAATTGTTAGTGATATGCCACTGCAAACTTTTTTGTGACGGATAGGACCCGAGCTATGGCCCTCTTAAAGCTGGCTGAAGCCTCCTGCAACCTGAAAGGCATACTGACATACTGGTACCATTCTTCTGGCATCGAGAATGCTGTGTTCTCCTTAGCCTTTTTGGATATTGGAATCTGTCAGTACCCTTTCATTAGGTTGAGGCTGATGATGTACTTAACTTTTCCTAGCCTCACAATACTCACATCTACCCAAGGTATTGGGTAGGTGTCGAACTTTGAGACCTCATTGAGCTTCCTGTAGTCATTACAAACCTGCCACTCGCCATCTTGCTTTGGCACTGACACCAGCACTAAGGGTCTTGACTAGCCACTCTTGGACTCTTCAATGACTCCCAGGTTCAGTATCTGTTTCACCTCCTTTGAGATCACCTTTCGCCGGGCTTCTGAGGTCGAATAGGGCTTAAAGTTGTCACAAACATGAGGCTTCATGAGAACCCCATGCTGTATGATATGAAGGTTAACTCTATGTCTCTATTTTCTCAACACTGTTGCTTTTGGGAGCATGACAAAGTTTTTGCGTCCTTGATGTCTTCCTCAGACGTGGCCAACAAACAGGCCACAAACGTGGCCGACTGTACCTCGTTTGCTCTGAGGAGGTGCTCAGGTTCACAATTGGCAATACATTTTGCATCTTGACCACATGTTCTATTACACTTTGGTAGGGCATGGATTCCATTTCCTAGTCCATGTGGGTGTCAGACGTACAGTAGTTCAAATGGAGGGAAGCCTGTGAAGGCTTGTGGAACTTCCCTGATAGAGAATAACAGGATAGAAGACAGTTGCATTCTCGGATGTCTTTTGCTACCATCCTTTTCAGCATGGAAATTAAGGTTTTATTGAATCTCTCCACCAGTCCATCCATCTGCGGATGGTACACCGAGGTCCAGTTCTGTGAAATCTGTAATGCTTTGCATAACTCTTTCATGGCATTTGACTTGAACGTGGTCCCTTGATCTGTTAGTATTTCCTTAGGCAGATCCATTCAAGAAAAGATATGAAACACCTCCCTAGCTATACACCTTGTGAAGTAGTTTCTTAAAGCTACCACCTTCAGTTACTGTGTAGCATAATCATGTAGTACTAATATATATTGATGTCCCCTAGCGGAATTTACCAGGGTTTACACTAAATCTATAGCTGTTTGTTTGAATTCGACCTTGATGATGGATAGCAGAAGTAAGGGACTGTGGAAGTGGGCCACTGGCCAGGTTAGCTGGCACGTGGGACAACATTACTTCAGAATTTCTCTGTAGCATCTGGGCCAGTAGAATCTGTGCAGCCTTTACTCCTGGGTCTTGTTTACCCTCACATGACCACCCAACACATGAGAATGAGCCATTTCTAATGCGGGCGTCACACGATAAGATATATCGGGCGATATGTCGGCGGGGTCACGTTGTAAGTGACACACATCCGGCATCGTCTGATATATCGTAGCGTGTGACAGCTACGTGCAACGGTGAATGAGCAGAAATACCTTCTCGTTCATCGTTGACACGTCGCTCAGTTTCAAAAAATCGCCCGTCATTGTTCCTGAGGCAGCACACATCGCTCCGTGTGACACCCCGGGAATGATGAACACAGCTTACCTGCATCTTGCCGGCAATGCGGAAGGAAGGGGGTGGGCGGGATGCTTACGTCCCTCTCATCTCCACCCCTCTGCACCTATTGGCCGGCTGCCGTGTGACGTCGCTGTGACACTGAACGTCCCTCCCCCTTCAGGAACAGGATGTTCGTCGCCCACAGTGACGTCGCCCAGGAGGTAAGTGCGTGTGACAGGGGGTTAACGACTTTGTGCGCCACGGGCAACTAATTGCCCGTGACGCACAAATGACGGGGGCGGGTGCGATCGCTTATGCGATCGAACGATTTATCATCCCGTGTGATGCCCGCATTACACCCTGTCTTTTTCAGCACTAGTAATATTGGTTCTTTAGATATTACATATCTATAATATTATTCATATCATATATATGCATGATACATTATATCAATTATATCACCTGTAGTCTATTTTAGAACATTACATTTCATTTTTATCCTATATATTCTTTGATCAGAAAAAGATAAAAGGCTAGATTCCAGAAATATCAGTATAGTCATTGTAAAAGAACCCCTCAAATTCTGGAATGCTATAATGTAAAGTTACAATGAAAATAAAAATGATTAATTTTTTAAATGTGTATACTTACCAAAGTGCCTTTCTGGCCTTCATCACCTTTATATCCTTTAGCTCCCCTTAATCCAGATTTACCCTATGAAAATTCAACAAAATTTTAGTTACACTGTGTGTACAATTATTAGACAAGTGAGTATTTTGATAATATCATCATTTTTATGCAAATTTTCCAACTCCAAGCTGCATAAATGTGAATGCTTATTGGATGAAACATATCAGGTGATGTGTATTTGAGTAATAAGTTAGGATGTCACTTAAAGATATCAACACCCTTTATCAAGGAGTGTAAAATTATTTGTTTTTTTTTCAGGCAAAATGGAACAAAAAAAGAGTTAAAACTGATTTTGAAAATTCAAAAAATTTTACCAATCACACATCACTCTTGAATTTGCCAAGTTATTTGGTCACGATCACAGAACCGTCATACATTTTATGCAAATAGTCAACAAGGTCACAAAAAACTAATTGAGAAAAAAGACACATTAACTGCTAAAGATTTTAAAAGAATCAAATGTGAAGCGACCAGGAACCCATCATAATCCAGTGCTGTCATATTTCAGAAGGGCAACTTTCCTGGAGTACCCAGAAGTACATAGTGTTTAGTGCTCAGAAACATTGCTGAGATAAGGTAGGCTAAAAGCATACCACCTCTGAACAAGACACAAACGAAAATGTCAAAACTGGGTCAACAAATATTTGAAGACAGAGTTTTCGAAGGTTTTAGACTGAGGAGATGAAATGGATACTTGATGGAGCAGATGGATGGGCCCATGGTTGAATGAGTTACATTACAGTGTATTGTCGCTAAGTATTGCTCATATTGGGCGGTGGTTCCTTCACTTCTGCACAGGGGCCCACTGGTAAATTTACCTTTTTCCCAGTGGGCCAGTCCAAGACTGACTATATTATGATCTTGGATTTTTGCTTTAGACAGATCTGATAGAGTATTGTAGTCTTCATGCTGCATGACAGATGTATCTGTGTAGTTTGAGCTTAAATAATGCCAATGAACAAAGTTATAAAAAATATTAAAAGTATTAAAAACATATATGTGCACTTATAAGCTTATTCATAGTTATAGTATAATATAGCAAACTATACATATCTTACTTGTTCTCCTCTTTCACCCTTTCCCCCCTTTATTCCTGTAGTTCCAGACGTCCCCTGTAAAAAAAAACAAAACAGAAGATGAAATAAAAAATATATCAAATCAAATACTATTTCATGAATTACAGAGACTGATTAGTCATATACAGTATATGTATGACAGAAACAGTATACCTCTTCTCCATTGAGTCCATCAAGCCCAGGTTCTCCTTCTTCACTCTGCAAAATGAAATATATGTTTGCTATGTACAAAATTCCTTAAAACAGGAGTGGGCACTAGGAGTCTAGTAGGTAGGCCTGTGTTACTTTACCATTTCTTTTTATACTTTATATGTTTTCATGGTACTAGCAAAAGATTATCTTTTTTTAATAAAAAAGGCAATGTGCAAAGAAATACAGACCTGGTCTCCTGGAAGACCTCGGTATCCCTGCAAAATAATTATAAAAGCACTGTTACACTGGGGAGAACCATTTCCATAAAATAATAATTCATAGTTATGGACCAAGAGGGACAATTGCCAACACATTTGAGATAGTATTAGCCAGGTGGAGTAAATGTAGCCTGGTGAATTCACAAGCAATGGTAAAGGTGGACTACTAAGTTAATAACAACTGTCCTGTGGAAGACCTAGTGACAAATCCCAAGGATGTGCCATTACTGTCTGTGTGTCTTGACAGTAGGGAATCTGACTGCTATGGTCCCAATCAGTTTTTCCCACATAGCATTGTATAGTTTCCATTCTCTGAACTTAAGTATTACAAGAATATATAGGGTGCTATATTTTTTTATTCTAAAAATTTCTATGCACTGTGGTCTGCATAGAAGTGATAAAAATAGTGCCTGTGGCACATGAGGGGTCATGATTTGAGAGCAAGATTTCCTACTGAATCACGCTAAATTTAATTTTCATGTCCACACTCTATAACATTATTATGATTATTAGCTTCCGGTAATTTATTTGGAATATTTGTTAATTATCATAATGTTACCTTGGGTCCTTTGGTTCCTGCACATCCTTTGTCACCGGGCTCGCCCATCAGACCTGGCAATCCTCTATCACCCTTAAGAAAAATTAAAACATCTAAAATTTTCTGTGTTTATCTTTGAGTTTAGCCAAAATCAAATTACAAATTGATAGTTCAATCCAGCAACATGGCTTTGTCACTGGCCAGGGGCCATGACTGAGCATTCTCGGATGTTGCAAGCAGAGGCAGTTCTACCTTTGCAACATCGGAGGAACATAGAGTTCCAGCAGACTGGATACAGTGCTTGCAAGGTCTACAGCCAAGAGCTTGTACGTGTTGTGCACCTTGCTTAGGAAACTGACCACCTCTGATAGACTGCAGAGGTTGCTGGCAATCTAGACAATGAGCAGTAAACAATACAATTTAAAATCTCTCCTTAACTGAGAACGGAGAGAATTTTGAACAACAGGTAAATTATAAAGTTGCTTGTTTCTACATGTACTTTGCAATTTTTCTCATTTATGATAATGAGAAAGCCACTGTAATGCCATGAAAATAGGACATATTGGACATTCTGCAGTTTCAGAGCCAAAATCGATCTCACTGATTGATAGTAGAGACTTACCTCCCTTCCTTGTTCTCCAGAAAAGCCTGGATGTCCTTGTAATCCAGCTAATCCCTAGATAAATTATAAAAGGGCAGAAGATGACTTCAGTTGAATACTGCAGGCAATTTTAACCTTTTCATAGTCTATAAAGGTATATTACTAGAGCAAACCAGAACAGTAATGTTCGGAATTGGTATTGAACACATGTATAAGAAGAGATGAGATGTACAAAAATGAGGTGAATTAAATCAAGGGGTTCTCCATGCTGGTATAAATTGAGACTAACAAGGAGAAGACCTCAGCATAAAACAAGCACACCACTCAGTATGGGTTAAATATAAATGTTTACCGAACACAGTCTTTACAAAAAAAATCAGTGTTTGAGTTTGGAGTTCGGATGCTTTACGTATGTAACCACTCGATCGAGCATCGCTGTGCTCGGGTACGCTCGTTGCTCAATCTAGTGCGAGCCACTTGCAGTGTCTGAATGGCTCTCACTGGCGGCAAGAACAACCTTATCGGATGTAGGTTGCGTGAAGCCCTGGCCTATCAAGTCGTCACAGGGTATTGTGCAATCTGCCCTTCAGCACAGTATCCACCCTCCTTGGTTACAGGTCCTGGTTGTTTGGTGTTGCAAACAGCTATAGCCAATCAAAACCCTAGGAATACTTTGCACTGAACCTACCAGACACACCATTGTGGGGCTTGAAGGGAATAGGGCCGCCCATATGAGGGGTTGGTAAGGGGAAGTGAGTAAAGTGACAGTTGAGCAGTTGAGCAGTGGAAGGAGGAGAGTGAAGTCGAGAGGAGCAGGGCTTCTGTGTACTAGGGGGCAGATGTTGGTCTGGGCCTGGTAGGAGCTGGAACCCCCGTTGCAGGGGATAGGGTCAAGTGGCACGGACTGCCGAGGAGGGCGGCCGGTGCCCTTGAGCTATCACCGGGCAGGGGCCAGGGCACGATGGGGTATGTGGACCCTAGGCCGGGAAGTAGCTTCACGCAGCCCGGCAATTTACCCGATGGGGGTGAAGACTTCAAGTGTCATCCCCAACCCACTCCAAAATTGGGATACTAGCGCACCGATGGGATAGGACTTTCCCAATACAGTCCAAAGAAATCCTACGTGTGAACCCTGAGAGCAAGCTCACTACGTTAGCCACACGGGTGAGCAAGACCCGCCAAGTTCTAGGCTTTAGGGTCCAAAAGAGAAAACACAAGTGCCAGGAGAGGGCTACGGACCAACCGCAACACCAAGGGCATGGACCCAAGCGTGCTTTCTCCCAGCTGCAGTGGTGCTCGGAACGTTGGTTTACAAGCTGTTCGTGTGGTTATTTCAGGACTGCGTGAGTACACTGCAAATTCCTCTCCTACATCCCAATGGCACCCCTACATCACCATCACCAGGCTCCCGGGGCAAACACCCCCTACCCACGGAGGGGTTAAAACACCTAGCTGCCATCCCATCGCCACAGGGTGTCCCCAACAGCAGCGGTGGTACCCTATCTTACCATGCACCATGGGTGGCGTCACGAACTTTCCTAATCCCGTGCATGTACTCCCTTACCCTCCCTTTTTAATTCGAGTGTCCGCGCGGGTCCCCCGGGTCCGGATACCCCTCGAGCCACCGCGGCTCCAGATCCGAGCGGCTCGGCCGCTGCTACGGGGTCGGTAGAGTTGTAAAAAATTAAAAATAGAAAGAAAACACTTTGCCCTCCATCCCCCAGAAATGCTCTGTTTGTGGCTGGCTGCATATGAGCAGTGCGTGGAACTGCTCATTCAGTGACTTCCAATGGGGTTCAGGTCAAGTCCCAAACTGAACTTTATCTGAAGTCTGGCTGAACCCGCCGAACCCGAAAATCAACGGGTCCACTCATCTCTAGTTCTTACCCCTGATGGCAAAGTGTATTTAAATGATTTTAAATATGGATTGAAAGGATTATCTGTCTCTTACTTTATGCATGAAGATTAACCCTTTTTTGTGTTGAAGTATTATGTTTCTGTCATGCCTCGGTTTTGTGACTCGATCTGGTGACCTCTTGCTGCATGGTGAGTTTCCTTCTTTGCTGAGCTACAGACTGGTCAATCTCTGTCCAACTGTTGATGGTTATGTTATCTTTGTTCACTCTGGGTCACCATCTACCTTTGCACACCTACTCTCTTTTGATTAGTTGTGTGTAGTTGCCACCCCTCTGGTTCCTCAGGAGGAATGAGAAACCTATCGATGGCCTTTCAAGAAGCCAAGTTGGTGTTTTAGTTGTGTGACTAGGGTTTTTTTTAGTCTGTAGAGGAACCAGTGGGTATGGCTGATTTGTTGTAGACTTTATTTCTCCATTTACCCATGTTTGCATTAGTTATGTGCATAACATTATAGACAGCCCATTATAGTGTGCTGGGGCATTATTATGGATCCTGTTAACGCCTTGGCCATGCAACAATAACGGATTTGTCACTGGACTAGGTGGATATCAAGCTCCAGAAGGAGAACACATGTTCTGCTGCTACAGAGGATTTGGTCTGTTGAACGCCAGAAGATTTAACAATAAGCAAACTATTTATTGCTCTCTTTGCTAGTAGAGCTGCTTAAAGAAATGCATGGTTTAGTGGGGCAATCAGATTTTTATGACATGCAGAGGTCTCTTTCTGGATCTTTTTGGTGGCAGAATGCTTGTAAGGGTACTGAAGAGTATGTCCATAATTTTAGAATCTGTGCCAGGACTGAGATCTTTCTTCAGGTGCCAGAAGATTAAAGGGGGCTTTACACGCAACGACATCGCTGACGAGATGTCGTTGGGGTCACGGAATTCGTGACGCACACCGGCCTCGTTAGCGATGTCGTTGCATGTGAAACGTACGAGCGACCGCTAACGATCAAAATTACTCACCTAATCGTTGATCGTTGACATATCGTTCATTTCCCAAATGTCGTTGCTGGCTCAGGACGCAGGTTGTTGGTCGTTCCTGAGGCAGCACACATCGCTATGTGTGACACCCCAGGAATGACGAACAACACCGTACCTGCGTCCTCCGGCAACGAGGTGGGCGTATTCTTACATGCGGCTGCTCTCCGCCCCTCCACTTCTATTGGATGCCTGCCGTGTGACGTCGCTGTGAGGCCGCACAAACTGCCCCTTAGAAAAGAGGCTGTTCGCCGGCCACAGCAACGTCGCTAGGAAGGTAAGTCCGTGTGACGTGGCCAAGCGATATTGTGCACCACGGGCAGTGATTTGCCCGTGACGCACAAACGACGGGGGCGGGTGCTTTCACGAACAACATCGCTAGCGATGTCGCTGCGTGAAAAACAGCCTTTGCTCTCACCTAGCTAGGTTCTGTTGTGACCAGGTACTCACTTGTCCAAGGACTTTGTCACTGATCTGCCTAACTCGGAGGAAAGACTTACTTCCTGATTAATTAAAACTAAGAAGGATTTAAAAGTGGGGTCATTAGGTGAGCAGTGTCCAGACCAAAAAAGCTGCCAACTGCAGATGTAAAAAGGCCCCTGTCTTTAGGGTGGTGGAGTTTTTGTGGCTATCCTCAAAAAAATCTACTTCTTAACCTTTGTCCGGCTGAATAGGTACAATTGTAACTATTCCGTTTTAAAATTGCAATACATTTTTTTTTACAAAAGCCATAGAGGGCTGAAATTTCGTGACATCTCTGCAGTTTTGGTCCAGAATATATTGGCCAAATTTCAATAAAATATCTCCACCCACTTCCGAGATAAGGGGTTGCTGTTAACGTTGTAAAATTATGCAGCCTGACGAAGGCTAAACTGGCATCTAGGGGGTTTGCCCTCAAAGGTGTAGGTCCTGACTCCTTACAGGATTATTGAAGTTTTGAATCCTGAGACAGTTAAACTTCAACTCCCTTTGGCTTGGAAGATCAAAACTTCTTTCATTTTTCTTTTTTAAAAAGATTTGAGGGGAACATTTTGGTATTGTGATATTCACTCCTGCCTAAAACACTATCCATGACCATAAGCCCCCACCCGTTACAGTTTACCTTTGTGTGTTTAATGATATCGCACACACTCTCTGGACAGTTTTTAAATTTATGTTGTTTCTTTATTTATTTATTTTTTGGCTAAGTGCAAGGCTAAACACCCTTTAGTGCCACATGAAAGGCACTAAAGGATGCAAGATTACAAAATCCAGGGTAGTAGGACATTATATATATATTATATATATATATATATTATATATATATATATATATATATATATATATAATCTATCCATCTATCCATCCATCCATCCTTCTCTGTATCTATCCAGCTATCTATCTTTCTAGCTTTTGACTGTATGTAACCCTCCTTCCGTTTTTTTTTTTTTGCTGTCTGCAAAACAAAACGGAAGGCACACGGATGGCACTCGGACCGTATACGAAATGGAACGGATGCGGATGTCATGCGGATGCATCCGTGGAAAAACAGGACTGTTTTTTGTGGACTGCAAAAATGCGATGGTCATGTGAATGTACCCTTATTGATTCTTCCCAGATAAAGCAAGACTGGGATGTCTCTGAATTTTAACCCCATTGTGTCTGTATTATATCATTAAACATGCACTATTCTATCTGTTGCACCAGTTGTGTTCATTTAGTTTTTACTTAGCAAACTTTGCGCTATTATTGTTACTTCGTGTATGATAGAATCATTGCTGATTGATGCAATGGGACCTCTGCAGGAGATCATCATTTACATGCAGGTAGAGATAAAGAAGTAGTGTTACAGTAATATATACCATATATCTGAAAATGATCTACCAGCGACAGCTGTACTTTAGTCACTATATGTTCCATTTAATGCACATACCTTCAGTCCCTGATTTCCATACATCCCCGGTGATCCACTTTCTCCATGACATTCACAAAATACACAACAACATGTTTTTTCAAAAACATGGGACTAAAAAAAAAGGACAAATTATAGTTCTCTTACATGAGTGTAATAATTATTATTATGTTTAGGAAATTAATATTATTATTCTGGACCCACAATAGCAAACTCACCATTTGTTGAGCAAGTCTAATCCCAATATCTGGCATCTCAATATCCAGCTGATAGTCATAATTAAAGCCTCTGCCAAATTCTATATATTTCATGTTATCATATCCTTTTGTTCTTTCCAAAGCGACAGTAACTAAGGCATTTAACCCTAAAAAGTTTCAGAAATGCATATGTTATATAGTTAGTGATATCTATAACATAGAGAATTTAAGGGTGTTAAAAAATCCATTAGAACACGAATACTACTTAAGTGATAGAAACCAAGAAATGCCAATCTATCAAAGCTCTATGATTACACACAAAGTCGTAAGTTGACTTAGTTATTCAATATTCTGTTGTATAATGCCTTCACATCGTGCATACCAAAATATTTTTCCTTAAAATTAGAGCCTCTAAGGCCCCCTTCACACATCTGTACTTTTGGTACTTATGTTACTGTTTTTATACGTACATGAATCATGGACATACGCAGACCCATTAAAATAAGTGGGTCTGCGCACACATTAGTGATTTCTCACTGACATATTTTCGTGCGGCGTACACACATGTCCTTGTATTCCACACGGAGACAAGTCCTTATTTCTCTGACATCACTGATGTCACACGGATCACACAGTGGTGTGATCCATGCAGGGGTAGGCTGGGAATGATGCCCTCATCCTGTAATGATACCCTCATCCTGTAATGATGCCTCCGTCCTGTAATGATGCCTCATCCTTTAATGATGCCTCCATAGTGTAATGATGCCCCCATTCTGTAATGATGACCCTGTCCTTTTGATGCTCCATCCTGTAATGATGCCCCCGTCCTGTAATGATGCCCCCGTCCTGTAATGATGCCTCCATCCTGTAATGATGCCCTCATCCTGTAATGATGCCCTCATCCTGTAATGCTGCCTCCATCCTGTAATGATGCCTCCATCCTGTAATGATGCCCTCGTCCTAGGCCCTGTATGTAATAATGTCCCTGTCCTGGTCTCCGAATGTAATAATGTCCCCATACTATCCCTGGTTGTAATAATGTTTTAGTCTTGATCCCTGTATGTAATAATGTCCCTGTCTGTAATAATGTCACTGTCATGGCCCTGTACATAATAATATTCCCTGTCCTGGGCCCTATATGTAATAATTAGAGTTGAGAGAGTACCTAACTTTTCGTACTCTCCATACTCATAATGAGTACTGTCTAATACTCGCGTATTCATTCCAAATAGCGTGTGCAATGCAAGTCAATGGAGAATACTCACAATGTAACGAATAACCGTAATTCTGCACTATTCGCTACTCGCACGAATAGTACGGCATTTGGGTTACTCATTACTTTGTGAGTTTTTCCCAATTGACTTGTATTGCACACGCTATTCAGAATGAATACACGAGTAGCAGACAGAACTCAGTTATGAGCATTGCGTGTACGAATAGTTAGGCACTCTCTCAACTCTAGTAATAATGTCCTGAATTATCTAATCCTTAATGTCCCCTATTATATGTAATAAGGTCAACGTTCTCGGCCCTGTATGTAATAATGTCCCCTGTTATGTTATAATGTCCCCATCCTGGGCCCTGTATGTTATAATGTTCTCTGTTATGTTATAATGTCCTGGTCATGGCCCCTGTATGTAATAATGTCCCAGTCCTGGGCCCTGTATGTAATAATGTCCCCGGCCTGGTGACCGAAGCAGAAGTCGCAGGTGTGGACTCCAATGGAGACGTGACATCCAACAATGCAAATCTTCAAGCAGAAGGTGGATAAACATACAGTTGGGATGATTTCAGAAAACCTGCACTTGCATGGGGTTGGACCCAATGGCCCTTGAGGTCCCTTACAATTATACCATTCTATGATTCTATGATTATTTTCTCATTGATTTTATCTTAGGTTTTTTGAATTTGCCACAGTGTGAATATGCACTTATAAATTGCATTCTTTGGCTTTGCTATGGCTCTATACAACCTGATACAGTTTTTTAAATATCTCCACAAAAAGGCACAAATAGGGGTCTCACATGCAAAAAAAAAATAAAAAAAGATTCATCATTTAACCCCTTCAGCCCCCGGGCACTTTCCGTTTTTGCGTTTTTGTTTTTTGCTCCCCTTCTTCCGAGAGGCGTAACTTTTTTATTTTTCCATCAATCTTGCCATATGAGGGCTTGTTTTTTGCGGGACGAGTTGTACTTTTAAATGAAACCATAAGTTTTACCATATAGTGTACTGGAAAACGGCAAAAAAATTCCAAGTGCGGAAAAATTGGAAAAAAAGTGGGATTGTACAATAGTTTTTGGGATATTTTATTCACCGTGTTCACTATATGGTAAAACTGATGTGTGGGTATGATGCCTCAGGTCGGTGCGAGTTTACAGACACCAAACATGTATAGGTTTACTTGTATCTAAGGGGTTAAAAAAAATTCACAAGCTTGTCCGAAAAACGTGGCGCACGTTTTGCGCCATTTTCCAAAACCCGTAGCGTTCTTATTTTTCAGGATCTGAGGCTCAGTGATGGCTTATTTTTTGCGTCTTGACCTGACGTTCTTAACGGTACCATTTTTGCGCAGATGCTACGTTTTGATCGCCTGTTATTGCATTTTGCGCAAAATTTGCGGCAACCAAAAAACGTAATTTTGGCGTTTGGAATTTTTTTGCCGCTACGCCGTTTACTGATCATATTCATTGATTTTATATTTTGATAGATCGGGCATTTCTGAACGCGGCGATACCAAATATGTGTGTATTTTTTATTTTTTTAACCCTTTAATTTTCAATGGGGTGAAAGGGGGGTGATTTGAACTTTTAGGTTTTTTTATTTTTTTTTAATTTTTTAAAACTTTTTTTTTTACTTTTTTTTTTTATTTTACTAGTCCCCCTAGGGGGCTATTGCGATCAGCAATCCGATCGCTTTGTACAATCTGCAGATCTCAGCTACAGAGCTGAGAACTGCAGATTTGCTGCTTCACTTTCAATGCCGGCTGTATTCCGGCATTGAGAGGAAGTGACTCATGTTAGCCACAGGCGTCATCACATGACCCTGTGCTACCATGGCAACCGCCGAAAGTCACGTGATCATGTCACGTGACTTCCGGCGGGGGCGGGGTAAGTCACTGTCATGGCGGCGCCCATATACATATCGCTGCCAAGACTTTGGCAGCGAAATGTAAGGGGTTAATGGCCGCGGGTGGAAGCGATTCCACCCGCGGCTAGCAGGCACACATATCAGCTGTTGATAACAGCTGATATGTGCGCGTCTCGCCGCCGCCCGCCGGCGGCAGGGAGCGGGGCTTACCGGGAAACGATCCATGACGTATCTAGTACGTCATGGGTCGTTAAGGGGTTAAGGTACAGTTGGCTCATTATCTTATTAAAGGGATATTCCCATCTCCAAGATCATATTAGATGTAATAATAATAATAATAATAATAATAATAATAATAGCAAATACCTCCAATTTACAAATATAGTATTGTTCTCCAGATTAGTTATGTCACTTACCTCATGTGCAGGGCATTATGATAGCTTAGGTATCCAAGGTTATGACCACGCATATAGCCACAGTAATGCGGGCGTCACACGGGATGATCTATTGTGCTATTGCACGAGTGATCGTACCCGCCCCCGTCATTTGTTCGTCACGGGCAATTAGTTGCCCATGGTGCTCAAAGTCGTTAACCCCCTGTCACACGTACTTACCTTTCAAGCGACCTCGCTGTGGGCGGTGAACATCCTCTTCCTGAAGGGGGAGGGATGTTCAGCGTCACAGCGACGTCACACAGCGGCCGGCCAATAGAAGCGGAGGGGCGGAGATGAGCGAGACGTAAACATCCCGCCCACCTCCTTCCTTCTGCTTTGCCGGCGGGATGCAGGTAAGCTGTGTTCGTCGTTCCCGGGGTGTCACACGGAGCGACGTGTGCTGCCACGGGAATGATGAACAACCTGAAGTTCGATTTTTTAAAACTGAGCGACGTGTCAACGATGAATGAGAAGGTGATTATTTCTGCTCGTTCACCATCACACGTAGCTGTCACACGCTACAATATATCAGACGATGCCGGATGTGCGTCACTACTGACGTGACCCCGACGACATATCGCCCGATATATCGTACCGTGTGACACCCGCATTAGTTACTTGTGGTCATAACCATGGATACCTAAGCTTCTCCCAGGTCTGCACACGAGGTAAGTGACATAGCTTATCAGTAAAACTATACTACATTTCTAATTGAAGGTATTTGCTAATTTTCTAATTATTACTCCTACTGCATATTGAGATAGAATCTTGGAGATGGGAATAACCCTTTAATATAATCAATTATTTCCAAAATATAATGTGCTTAATACTCAATGACAACCCACTTGCACCATTTACCTTTTTTCTGAAAATCTTTTGTCAGTTCAGTGGCTTTTACATTTTCATCTAGTCCATCAGTGAAGATTAGCATCATCTACATAGCATAAGGAAGGCGTTAAGAATGAGTACAAACTGTGACAGTCTTAATTAGGTAAATGTGACTGATACATACCTTTGCTTTTCCTGCATCATTCTTTTTAAATGTTTTCCACATGGACTGAAGAAAGGGGGTTGTTAGATAGGAAGGACCTTTGACCGAAATGGCTTTGAGTTTCAGAGCTAAATCGGATTTATAGGTGTGGAATTGAGTGGGAAAGGGTGGATTTGCATTTGGAACATAAAAAGCTACGCTAATCTGAGGCGTAGTGCCAGGGAGGCAGCTTATACTTCTCAGATTCATCATGCTGTGTAAAATAGTATCAATACTAAGTTGCAAACGATATTGATTCTGGAATAAATTTTTGCCATTAGGATAAGCTGAAATATCAAAACCGACTATGACATCAAGAGAACAACCTAGAATGAAAGGATAGAAGACACAGGTATAAGATTAAAGAAGTACATTTACATTTGCAAACAGGTATCTTTCGAGGAGTGTGTCCACACAAAAGGAGTTTCCAAACTAAGCACAGCATATTGTAGGATACTTAAGGCCCAAACGAAACGACGGATCTAACGATATATCGCCGGGGTCACGGATTCCGTGACGATCTTCTGGCATCGTTAGCGACGTCGTTGCGTGTGACAGAAAGGAAAGACCGTTAACAATGGAAAATACTCACCTTATCGTCCATCGTTGACACGTCGTTCCTTTTCAAAAAATCGTTGATTATAGAGGTCGCAGGTTGTTCGTCGTTCCCGAGGCAGCACACATCGCTACGTGTGACACCTCGGGAATGACGAGCTACAGCTTACCTGCGGCTGCCGGCAATGCAGAAGGAAGGAGGTGGGCGGGATGTTACGTCCCGCTCATATCCGCCCCTCCGTTTCTATTGGGCGGCCGCTTAGTGACACCGCTGTGACGCCGCACGAACCGCCACCTTAGAAAGGAGGCGGTTCGCCAGCAATAGCGACGTCGCTAGACACGCAAGTCCGTGTGACGGCTCCAAACGATTTTGTGCACCACGGGCAGTGATTTGCGCGTGACGAACAAACAATGGGGACGATCGCTAGCGATATATTGCAGCGTGTAACGGGGCCTTTAGTCTGAAAAAAAAATTGTGCTTTAGTCGGTTGCTGTATTTTTTCCAAATTCTTCTTTAATCAAATATACTACTGATACACTTGGTGCAGTGGATTAGAAGCAGTGGCGTAACTAGAGTCCAAAGAACCCCAGAGCAAAATTTGGGCCTGTTATCCCCCACCCGCATGTGGGTCAGATGTATGTGCCCTTGTAGTGTTCTAAATCTTATAAAGACATATGGTTTTCTCTTCCTCCCTCTTCATTACATAATAATGTCCCACGTCCTGTACTAATTTCCCATGTCCTGGTCCACTTCCTGGTAAATGTGTCTCCCATCCTCATATATACAGTATGTTCCCCATTCTGGGCTACATACTGGTAAATATGTCTCCCATCCTCATATATATATGTGTACCCCATTCTGGTATATTTGTCCCCATCCTGGTATATGTATAACTACTGTATATTTATTGTGCATTATATGAGTACTGGTCGACAATCATATACATTGCACTTTATTTTGGTCTTTAGTGCAATAACTAGATTGATATACATAGCTGCATAGTTATTATGCCAACTTTTGAATTATATGTATTAGTACACGTCACTGTTTCTGATTATAATGTATTATATGTTTTAATGGCATTGTCCCCCCTTTTTTTTAGTTACCTCTTTGCTATTTTAAAACCTTGCTTTATCATGTATATTTAATAAAATATATGTATTTTTATTAATTTCTTCTCCTGAGCTCCTTTCTTCTAGAATAATTTTCTTTATTTCCTTCTTTAATTGGCTTTGTATGGAAATTTATCTCACTTAAACCTGAACACATTCTATTGATTAATAATAATAATAATAATAATAATGGGGGAGAGGGCAACTCATATGTCTTTGTAGGATTTAGAATGTTACAAGGGCTCATAAATCTGACCATCATGCGGGGGAGTGCCCCAAATTTTGCACATGGGGCCCATCAAACACTAGTTATGCCACTGAATGCTGGTATATATGTCCCCTGCCCTGTTTTATATATCTCCCATCCTGGTAAATATATCCCCAACCTGTTATATATGTTGCCCATCTTAGTAAATTACTACTAAATTATTACATACTGTATGTCCCCATCCTGTTATATATATTCCCATCCAGGTGGATATGTCCCCCATCCTGGTATATATGCTTCAAATACTGGTCTATATGTACCCCATCCAGGTATATATGTTCCCCATCCTGGTATATATGTTCATCCGGGTATATATGTCCCCAATTCAGGTCCCATCCTGCTATACATACTCATCGTGGGCCCATTGTGGTATATATGTCCCCCATCCTGGTATACATGTCTCCCATAATAGGTCCCATCCTGGTAAATATGTCCCCATCCTGGTATACATGTTCCCCATACTAGTATATATGTTCCCCATTCTGGTATATATATTTCTCATCCTGGTATATATGTCCTCCATCCTGGTATATATGTCTTCATCTTAGGCTCATCCTGGTATATCTGTTCCCTATCCCTGTATATCTGTCCTCATCCTGGTATATATGTTTGTGATTTGATTAGTCCCATTAGTTGATCCCATTGATTGATCAATCATAGCTATTACAGACTGTGACCTTCTTTGATTCATGCCATGACAGGTCACCATTATGTTTAGTTGTAGGCTTTGTTGCACTGTTTGGTTGGCTCTGGATGACATTTACCGTTAATGATATAGTTGTACGTCCATATAAAGCCATGATCAAGAGGTGCAGTTAATGGTCTGTATGATGTGTATTAGAAATCAGATTATACTTACTTTCAGCAGGCCGCTCGCTGCATACATCATCTACCAATCTCTTTTTAATACTTTTTAATGCATCAAAATTGTGGACCGAAAACCTTCTATCTTCAGCTCCAGCAATATAAAGAAGCTGCCTTTCAGACACGCTTCCCACCCCCACGGAATAAGTAGCAATGCCTTTATCTCTTAGAGCTTCTGCAGGCGTTTCAATTTCATCTTGTGAATCTCCATCTGTTATGACGATCAATATCTGTTGGATCTTTTCTCTGATACGACTATTATTTGCTAGAGTAAAATCAATTTTCTCAAGAGCATTTCCAATAAGGGTGTTTCCTTTCATCCATGTGATGTTCTTAATCTTCTGTGTTAAACTTTCCTTATTTATATTTGGCATTAGTGTAATCTCTGATTGAAATTTATGACTATATTGAGAAACACCCACATGAACCTTGCCGGGACCAATATCAAACTCTTCAATGGTAGATATCATGAATTCTTTCATTTTATCAAAGTCTGTAGATCCAATACTTGTGGAGCCATCAATCAGAAAAGTGACATCTGCTTGTTTTTCACAGGGAGCTGCAAAATATCAAAGAAATATAGCATTTACATATGAAGGGTAGAGTTGGTGTGAAACGAGTCACTTGTCCCAATCCATCGGCCACAAGAGAAATCTGTGGCCACTACATTGGAGCAGGAGTACCACCTCTTACCTACTCTTCTTTTGATTAGTCCGCCTGGCATGACGTTAATGTTACGGCATGAGGCACATGTCACATCGAGTCAGGCTAGCAAATCAAAAGAAGAGCCACAGATGTGGCAGGTTGAGGTGGTACCCTACCGTGCAGTGGCCTCAGATGCAGCCAATGGAAATGATGTGTAAATAAATTTGCACCAACTCTAATCAGGGGTCAATTGGGGATACAGTATGATAAAAATAACCCTCCACATTTAATGTGTGTCAATTTCAACCATACTGACAAGCACTTCAGCAATGTTTTTCCTACAAGAACTGACACAAAGTAGCATGTACATTATATTGACAATACTCAGATGAAATATTTTTACATGACATGAAACTGATAAACTATATAAATTTCCTGCATTTAATATGGAATAAAGTAAAAATTAATTGGGCTACACATATTTAGGGTTATGTTTACATATATGCATTTTCCATTGCAGATGTAAATTTTGACCATGCCCCTAGCCACACCCATTTGACAGTGAGGAACATTCAGCAGATGCCCTGGACTGTTGGTTCATTCATAGTCGGAACAGCCAGAACTTTCTCACCTTTAGGCCTGTTTCACACGTCAGTAAAAAACACAGACATTTTCACTGACGTATAAAAAACGCACATGTCCCTCCGTGTGCCGTGATTCACAGCACACGTGGCTTGTCCATGTGCAATCCGTGATATGTGATCCATACTCCGTGATTGCACATGGTCGTATTCTCACCTGTCCCTGTTCCTGCTGTCTGTGGTGCTCAATCTCCAGCGATGCAGCATCCGGCCGCCACTATCACCTCTGCAGCTACTTCCGGGTCGGCTCTGGCTGCATGCATGAATATGCATGCCATAATGAGCCGGCCAGGAAGAAGCAGAGAACAGCTGCCGAACACAGCGTCGCTGGAGATGGATGAGTTGAAAATGCTTTATATTTTCAATGTCTATTTTTTTCTGGTACGTGTTTCACGGATCCCACCATAGTGTGGTCTGTGGGACATTAGTGATGCCAGAAAAAACAGACATGTCTCCGTGCAGCAATCACAGACACGCGTGTACGCCGCACGAAGACACGGTCAGTGACAAATCCCTGATGTGTACGCAGACCCATTGATTTTAATGGGTCTGAGTATGTTCGTAATTCTGGTACATATAAAAAAAAATAGCACATACGTACCAGAATCACTGACATCTGAAACAGGCAGGTTTTTGTTTTTGGCAGGTGTCCGCAACAAACTACACAATAACAATCTTCCCTCATTATTGCATTTTTGCTGTATTTTTTATGTCTTTTCTGACTTACTAAATGTGTTTTTTTAGTGCAGATATAATGTCACTTTTTTAAAGTGTTTTTTATAGTACAGAAAAGCTTTTATTCTGCACTTAACAAAGTAACTGCAGTTTTTTACATGTGTTTTTTGTAAGCTCCACATAGGAGCCTTTAGAGAGAAAAAAAGCCCCCAAACTGCAGAATTCTGCGTTTTTAGACGCACAGTGGGTGAAGTTTTCATGGAATCACATCCACTTTGCTTGGACAATTAAAGAGATCATAGTCGTGAACGAGGAGGCAGTTCATGCACAGCGCCGACCATGATCTCACACCTGAGCAGATACATCACCGGCGCACGAGTGGGAAAGTGTTTTTATGCTCAGCTTGCGATAGGGGCAGAGAGAACTGCGCCTGCCTGAGACTTGGGCAGCAGAGTGGATGATGACGGCGGCGCCATCCTTGTCAATCATGTCAGGAGGACGGCGAAGAGCGGCAGGAGTGGGGGGCAGGAGACAAAATAGAGCCCGCCCATCTGGCCAACAGAACTAATTTGCATAGACAATGGTGAGATTTTATAAAGTTCTTTTTTGGGTTTGGAATGGGGGCCAGCAACAAGGTGCACCTTCATAGAATGCAGCTCAGGAGCCGCAGAAGGTGACACTTGTGGTTTTATAAGGAAAAAATTGGTGACAGGTTCCCTTTAAGCCTCTTTCACACGTCCGTGCCTCCGGTACGTGTTTGGTCAGTATTCTCACGTACCGGAGACACGGGCACACGTAGACCCATTAAAATCAATGGGTCTGCGCTCACGTGTGTATTCTGCCATGGACCGTGTGTACGTGTGGAGCATCCATGTGCTCTACACGTAGACATGTCCGTTTTTCTCTGGCATCACGGGTGTCACACGGAACACAAACGGGTCATACGTAACACAAATGGAGCACACGGATGTGTTCCGTGTGATATGCACCGGAAAAAACACATGTGTCTGCGATAAAAACAAAACAAAACGTTACTCACCTTCTCCAGCCCTGCAGTCTCTGCCGCTGCTGTCACTTGCTACTGACAGCTGCTCATTATGCTCATTGCATATTCATTTCACTGCGGCCGGAAGCAGCAGCAGCGGGGAGTCGGCAGGACCGGAGACCGAAGATCAGCACCACGGACAGCGAAGCCAGGGACAGGTGAGTAGAAAGTTCCTGTTCTCCGTGTGTTATAACGGATAACACACGGAGAACACATGTGTGCCATACACATGGCTCACCGAGGGCAATACGCACCTTTTGACACGTCCGTGAAAAAACGTGCGTGATTTTCACAGACGTGTGAAAGAGGCCTTAAACACAGCAGAATTTCTGTGCACAACAAGGCAGCAGAAAAAAATGCAACATTTACACTACATGTGAACCCGGGTCCGAACCAAGCAAAGTGGATGTGATTTCATGAAATCTTCCCCCTCGATACGTATAAAGACGCTTCTGAACTGTGTACTATTAGTGTATCCTTTCTCTCTATAAGCCTCTATGTGGAACCTGAAGAAAAATAAGCAAAAAAAATGGAGTTGCTTTTTTTCCTACTACAGAAAAGCTTTGATTCTGTGTTTAAAAATGCATTATAAAATCATATTCATATATGCACCAAAATGTATCTAATAAGGTGGAAAATGCATAAAAAACAGCAGCAAACACGCAATAATCATAGAAGTTTATTATTGCGTTGTGTGGTGCGGACACCTGGAGAGAAAAGTTAAGCTACATATAAACACGGCCTCAGTGTTGCATTTCATTGCATTACATTTGTTATGAGTTTAATAGAGAAAAATAATCACATCTTATTTTTATACCATTTACCGATCCCCATACGATTACAGGGACCAAATATGTCCATGCTATTTTCTGATTTGTGATGTTTATTATTTAAAAAAAAATTGCATAAAAAATGACATTATTCTAAATTTTTATTAGTAGTTTTATAGTAAGAAAAAAATCTCTCTTTTAGGGTATGTGTCCATGAGCAGGGCTCGCTGTGTTTAGAACACAGCGAGTCCTGACCGGGGGGCTGCATATCTCTTCCGCAGGAGAACGCAGGAGGCCGCAGCTGTCAGTACCCACGATCAGGGTTCAGTACGCTGCGGTGTCCTGCTTGTGTTTCCCTACGGAGGACGCAGGCGATTCGAGCAGTAAACAATTGACATGCTGCGATCTGGAAAGACGCTCCGCAGGTCAGTGTTTGCTGCGTAAAAAAGAAGCATAGTGTACAAGGGATTTCTAGAAATCCCATCCACTGTGCTTGTACTGTACATCACAGCGGTTTGGACGCAGCTGAAGTAGGCTGCGTCCAAACCGCTGAAAATACTGATCGTGGGTGCGCACCCTGTAGAATATGGGACATAAAAATACACCGCTCTGCACAATGTATCTCTATGCACCAGTATAATCTGCTTGCGGAGGCAGAGCCTGCACTGCATTTTCAAGTATACAAGATTCTCCCTGTGACATGATAAGAGCCTTTGGTTCAAAGCCTTAACTCCTGCTGAAATGTGTGATGATTGTTGCTTTGACTCCCAGGGAGGGTAAGGAATGGAATAAAAACAAAATTACATTTTTGCAATTATTTTATATTAGTTTTAGGAACAAAAATATCTGACTTTTTTCCACCTCTAGAATACAAGGACATAGAGATATGTGGTGCCCCTGAGGCTTCAGTCGCCACAGGGTTCTGCATCTCACTTAAGGTGCAGTACTCATCCTAGGTAAGGAAGAGGTTAATTGCTGGTGTTTCTCACATTCACAAACCACACACAGTCAGGTGCTTTTCCACTGGGATTGGTCTAGGGTAGACAGGGGGTGGCCATCACGAGGCATGAGACTTTCCCGGTCACTAGGACAACCACCTGGGGGGCGGGCACCACTTGGGGGAAAAGGAAGGAGCATCTTCACACTTAGTCATTTAACCCTGGGCACAGCTTGGGGTGAGGAGCACAGTCGGGACCTTGGTCCTGGCATTTTCTACCTTACACTTTTTGGAGCACTACAGGACCTGTGGCTTGGAGCAGGTAGCTCATCCCGGCCCCCAGGCTCTCTACAGCTACTGGGGATTCCAGGGTCTACGGAGAGTGCAGGAAACACCCACAGCTCGTCCACGTTCCATCAATGGTATTGGAGGGAACCTGACTAGAAAGGATACACAGTGGGAACAATGGCGGTGATCTCGGAATTTACCCGGGATCGGCTGGTGCCCATCATGGCAGAGACCGGCACTCTAAGGGTAACAACTGGACAGTGAGTAAAAACCTTGAACCGCAACTACTGAGTCAGCCCTTCATTGCCGTTGCCGTTACCCCGCGTTCCGGCGCCAATGGCCACCACTACCACCTCCATCATCCTCCCTGGGGCCTAGCTTCACCTGTGGGAAGCTGAACCATCCTAGCTGCGACACCAATCCCTAATCCCTGGCCGCACATCGCAGGGCCCAACCTCCAACACTCCTTCATCCTCATCATCCCACCATCCCATCATCCAACCCTTTTTGATGTACACCTTGGGGCCACAAAGTCGGGCAGGGCCACCTGTGACATCCCAGACCGACATCACCGGCCCGGCGACGAATATTTAACTCCTTCCCCATGGGTGCTACAGATACACTATGTACAGTTTATCTCCATGTAGCTGAATAATCTGCTTTTGGGTTCCCTGCCTGCATTACAGGTCAAAATTACCAAATCATCTTAAATCTACTGATCTGGGAAATGATTCAGTGGTAGAGCTGCTGCCTGCACACAAGGAGCTGTAAAGCAGCAAGGAGTGGTGAGATGAAGTCAGGACATAAGCCCTTATTGCTGGCACAGCGGGATGGAGCCTTCTACTTGGAACAGTCTTGCTGACTTTTGGAGAGTTGGGAGTTATACATACATAACATGGATATTCAGCTGATTTTCCATCATAAACTTGAAAAATTGCAGCATGTTACAGGAGCAGCATAGATTGGACATTACCTAAAATCTCATTCACTGTGCTGGTCCTGTAATATGCCTTCATTTTTCTCTTCTGTAAGTTTGTGATGGAAAATCAGCTGCATAGCTGTATCTTGTAGGTATATCCTTTTAGAAACAAGCCTAAACTAGGTGAACACATGAAGGCCACAATTCATTTCTGAACAATGTCTTGTTGAAGAGTGTGTTGAAATAAAAAGTACTTTTTCTTACCATTTCTGGTTAATTCATGGCACTAGGCACTTTAAAGCAGTATTCAGTATTTATTTTGTCATTCATTATTTAAGGTATAAATAGCACAACAAAATACTAGGCACCTTATAATTTATACTACATTAAACATTTTTTGTAAAGTTTTTTACCTTTTGTACCCTATTGAATATCTCGGTATAATTCATGAGTTTGTATTTTTAATAATTTTAGAACATGGTAAATAGTAGTCTGCACTCTAAAATTAAATTTATATCTTCTATTTGTATTATTATTAGAATTTCCTGCTTGGCCCAATATCCTAATCATGTTTTGTTGGGACTATCCCTTTTTGAAATATTGCATGTATACCCTGGTTATCTAAAATTGTTTTTTAAAAATGTTTGTAATAAAATATATATATAATTTTATATTATATCTTTGATTTTTTTGTCACTTCTGACTCCTGGAAGTGGAGACCTGCCTTTCTCCATTTCAAGGGAGTCTTTCTGATAAAATTATAACTAATGAGTGACTTTTTCTAATAAGGGATTTTTGAAGTTCTATAACTATTATATGCTCAATTTAATATTAGTAAAATAAAATAAAGATATAGTACCTATTTTATGACAGATATTACAGAATATGACTCACCTGTTTTTTTACATATAGCATCAGAGATATTAAGAAAAATGTTCATTAATTCATTGAACTGTTTAACAAAGAACCATTTGCCTTTGGATCCTGCCATTGTTTTTAGTTCATCTTCATTGGCTTTATCTATTCCAATTGCTAATATTGTGATCCCAGCTTTTTCAAGAGATTGTGAAGTTTTATTAAGTTCAGCACGATCATGAGAGTCCCCATCAGTTATAACCATAAGATACTGAGGGACTCCTCTCTGTTGCCGACTGCCATGCTGCTCACTAAAGAATCCCTTGGAAAACCGTAAGGCTTTAGCAGTGTATGTATCTCTTCCTGTTTGTTTATCCTTTTCAATAGCTTCAATAATAGCATTTTTATTGCTGAATGTATTTAGGTAGAACATCTTATAGGGGTTATCTGCGTATTTCAGAGCTCCAATTTGAACTTTATCTGGTGCAACATCTGATTTATTCACAAAGGACATCACAAATGATTTCATTATTTCTTCCTCCTCATAGTCAATACTACTTGATGTATCAATCACGAAAACAATGTCCGCCTGTTGTATTCTTGGACACTCTGTGAACAGACAGAAAGAATATTTTCAGTATTTTCATTTCTTAAAAAAAAAATGGAAAAAAGAATAAATCATTTTTGTCACCTTTTCAAACCAAAGATTTATCACACATGCTAATTATTTTTTTTAGGTCATAAAAAGTACATTTTTGTACAAATAAATAAAAACTATAGCCCTTGGCAAACGTTTCAAAAGTTAAGTTGTTGCATCCTGAAAGATATTCATAGCATATTACTGGTATATGCCATCAATGAGTAATTGGCAATAATCCTGTGCTTCTGAGTCTTAAAGGGAGAGATTAGAATCCATTTTTGCCTCCCCCGTCTCTATTTTATGTTTCAAATCCACCACATAGCATCTTTACACCACAACTCGCCTACACAGTTCCCAATGGCTCCTAAATTTCTGAGGGACCGAGAACTATCCTAAACCCCAACACATCTCCGCGCAGTCGCAATCGTAGAAAACATGTAGTACAACCATAGCTTGCTACTTGGCACAGAAAGTAGCCTTCTTTCTTCAAGGTCAAGGGTGTACAAAAACCCTGCTTGTATTCCAGTAAAGTAGAATCATTTTGTGGAACACTACACAGGTGTCCTACTTCTTGATTCTCCAAGCTCGTTTATCATATCTCTAATTTGGCCATGCACATCAACTCTAATGGGTCTGTGGCGCCCACAGTGGCCATACATATTGGATAGTTTTTGACCACACACTGCTAGATATTTACACCCAGCAAAACGTAGATGTGTTTTGAACATTAATAGGTGACTATATTTTTCCTAAATGCCTCTGCCAGCGGCTTGTCAACTTGCTCAAACATCCTTTTCATCCGCAGGTCCTGACCGGCGGGGCTGTGAGTCTCCTCCACTGGAGACCACAGAAGAACACAGCTGCCCGTACCGATGATCCAGGCACGGGCTGGTGCAGTCTTTTTCTTCTGTTCTCCCTGCAGAGAACACTAGTGACTCCACAGTAAACAATTGACATGCTGCGGCTCGGAAAGACGCACCGAAGGTCAGTGTCTGCTGTGGAAAAAACAAGCACAGTTGGCACCGGATTTCTAGAAATCCCATCTACTGTGCTTGTACTGTACAACACAGCATTTTGGACACAGCTGAAGCATGCTGCATCCAAAATGCTGCAGACATTGATTGTGGGCACAGAGCCTAAAGGGGGCTTTACACGCTACGATATCATTAATGTTTTATCGTCGGGGTCACATTGTAAGTGACGCACATCCGGCGTCATTAACGATATCGCAGCGTGTGACACTTACCAGCGACCTTAAGCGACCTCAAAAATGGTGAAAATCGTTCACCATGGAGAGGTCGTCCCAAAGTCAAAAATCGGTAAGAGTTGTTTATCCAGGTGGTTCATCGCTCCTGCGGCAGCACACATCGCTGTGTGTGACACCGCAGAAGCGAGGAACGACTCCCTACCTGCCGCCGGCCACAATGCGGAAGGAAGAGGTGGGCGGGATGTTTACATCTCGCTCAGCTCCGCCCCTCCACTTTGATTGGCCGGCCGCTTAGTGACGTCGCTGTGATGCCGAACGTCCCTTCCCCTTGAAGGAGGGATTGTTCGGCAGTCACAGCGACGACGCCGACCAGGTAAGTGCGTGTGACGCTGCCGTAGCGATAATGTTCACTGCGGCAGCGATCACAAACAATTGCATGCGCGACGGGGTCGGGTACTTACTCGCTCGATATCGCTACAAATTGCTAGCGATATCGCTACCGTGTAAAGCCCCCTTTAAGGTTTGCTATAAATGCAACTGTAGAAAGTTACACTGAAAAAGATGTTCTAGATCATGTAAACGCAAAGTTGCCCCTGGAAAGCAAGATCACCAGACAGAAACCAAAGGTCTCATGGTTGGATAACATCAAGAATGCCACAGGAAGGAACATAAAGCAACTGAAAGAAGTCTCGTAAGACAGAGATGCATAGTGAGATCTGACCTACAGAGACTGCAATGGTCAGACATTACTGCATGAATAGAATTGAGTAAGATACATATACAAGACCTTCAAAAAGTATTTATAGCTGTGAACTTTTCCACAAACTTAAATATATTTTATTAGGATCTTATGTGATATACCAATACAGAGTAACAAGTATTTGTGAAGTGTAAAGGAAATGATACAGGAAAATTGTTAATTGTTATACATGCAACCGACCCGCTCCTGTCTGGAGAGTGTGAGTCTGTGCCGGATCATTCAATGAGACACTCGCGCTAGTTCCACGCGAGGCACTGGCAAGTGTGACTCTGGCCTTACTAGTCTTTTGGGCTAGGTCTCTCTACCAACTTTGCACAGCTAGAGGCAGAGATTTTTGCCTATTCTTATTTGCAAAATAGCTCTAGCTCAGTGAGATTGAATTGGGATTTGGGAGAAATGCTTCAGTCTTGCTACAGATTTTCAATGGGATTTACATCTGGACTTTTAACTTCTACACCCCCAGCTGATTTTCTGTTCTTCGTTTCCAATTTTTCCTCCCCTTCTTCCAAGGGTCATAACTTTATTTTTTCCATCATTATAGCCATACAAGGGATTTTTTTTGCAGGATGAATTGTACTTTTCAACGACACCATTCATCCTCCACTAGAAAAAGGAAAAAAAATCCAAGTGCAGTGAAATTGCAATCGCATGAGTGTTTTCATTTTATTTACCATGGTCACTATTTTTAAAAACTGACCTGGCAATATGATTCCCCAGGCCAGTGCAAGTTCGTAGATACCAAACATGTATAGTTTTACTTTTATCTAAGTGGTAAAAAAAATTCTGAAGTTTGTAAAAAAAAAAAAAAAAAAAAAAAAAAAAAAAAAGAATTGCGTTTTTGTTGCAATATTCTGAGACACATAGCGTTCTCATTTTTCTGGATCTGTGGCTCACTGACAGCTTATTTTTTGAGTCTTGAGCTGATGTTTTTAATTCTATAATTTTTGGGTAGATGCAATGTTTTGATCACCTGTTATTGACTTTTAATGCAATATTGCGGAGACCAAAAAACCATAATACTGGCATTTGGAATTTCTTTCTCTCTACGTCATGTACCAATCAGGTTAAATGATTTTATTGTTTGATAGTTTGGGTATTTCTGAAAGCATAGAATACCAAATATGTGTATTTTTTATTATTATTGTTTTATTTTCAATGGGGAAAAATGGGGATGATTTGAACTTTTAGGTTTGTTTTTTTTAATATTTTTTAAAACTCTCTTTTTAATTTTTTTTTACTGGGTTTTACTTGTCCCCCTAGGGGACTTCATGATTACACTGATCACTTATGCTGATCAGAGCGGTGCTTCAGCATTGCTCTGATCAGGAGAAATTCTGTGATCATGTGAGTCCCTCCGCTCTGTCGGCATTCACAAGTAGTGAGTCATTGCAGTGACAGGGGTCATTATCTGCCCTTCTTGGCAATATGTTGTTGCCCCGTGATTGCATTAGGGAGCCGCCAATGGCCTCAGGGAACGGTGCAATACCCAGCTGGAGCTTGTTAGATCACGCTGTCAGAGTTTGACAGCTCGATCTATGGGGCTAAAAGGCATGGGCGGGGATTACCATGAGCTGGCCATCGCAGCTCATGGTAACTGGACAGACACGGCCAAGACATACTAATTCCTCCTTGGCCGTCAAGGGGTTAACTGGGCAATTCAAACACATGAATATGCTTTGATATAAACCATTTTATTGCAGCTTTGATGGTATGTTTACGGTCGTTGTCCTTATGGAAAATGAACCTGGGCCCCAGTCTCAAGTCTTTTGCAGCATCTAACAAGTTTTCCTCCAGGATTACCCTTTATTTAACTCCATCCATCTTCCTTTCACACAGAGATTTTTTACAAACTTCACTGACTGTCATGGAGCAGTCATGTTCTGTTCAGACTACAGATCCTGACACTTTACCCGATAACTTCTCTGGTATCTGTGATCAATGCAGGGAGATTCAGGCTTGACCTGCACAGTGGTAATTCATAGGCAGGCTAGCAAAAGTTAATCTTTGCTATTCTTCTTCTTGGCCTCTTTTAATCACATGTTGTGGGGAAGCCAATCACATCTGCACCCCTCCTATATATGCTGGCTAGATCCTTCCACCTGTGCCAGCTATAGTTCATCTTAGCTGGTCTGGTGAGGTGTTGTGATACATCTATCTGGTGGTTGTTATACTTGTTGCTGAGTGCTTTTGTGGATTTAATCCTTGTTGCCTTGTTTTTACCTTCTTGCATTTGTTTTTCCCCTTAGTCTCTTTGTCTATTCCTGTGTGTGTGCAGAGTGTCAGAGTTTTGGATTTCCCTTGCCTGTCTTTATGTGTTTTGAATCACACTCCTGCCCTATCCTTCCCTGGAGGAGAAGGTATTAGATTAGTACTGGTCAGGAGCATAGCCATGCAAGGGGCTCAGGCATCTCCAAAATTAAGTAACCGTGAGGTTAGAGTTAGCCTAGGGTCTCATAGTGTGAGGGACAGCATAGGAGTCCCTGTCCCACGCTGTCCTAACAGGCAGTTTGTGACACTTCCCTTCAACTCTGACTTGCGTCCCTGTCCTTGCTGAAGAAAAGCATCTTCACAGAGTAATGCTGCCACTACCATGTTTGACGGTGGGGATGGTTTTTCAGGGTGATGTGCATTGTTATTTTTAGTGTTCCACATTGCATTTTGCATTTAGCCCCAAAAGTTCTACTTTAGTCTCATCTAACTAGAGTACCTTGTTCCACATGCTAGCTGTGTCCCATACATGGCTTTTTGCAAGTTGTAAATATGACTACTTATGGTTTTGCTTTCATAAATGGCATTCTCCTTGCCACTCTTCCATAAAGACCAGATTTGTGGAATATACAACAAATAGTTCTCCTTGGACAGCTCCTCCAAAGTGACCATGGGCCTCTTGGTTGCTTCTCTAATTAGTACTTTCCTACTTTAGATGTCTTGGCAAGTTTGCAGTTGTGCCATAAGCCTTCCATGTTTGGATAATTTATTGAACAAAGGTACATGAGATATTCAGAGGCTGAAGTATTTTTATTACAATCCAACCCTGCTTTAGTCTTCTCCACAACTGTATCTCTGACATGTCTGGTCTGTTTCTTGGTTTTCATGATGCTGTTTGATCCCTAATGTTCTTCAACAAAACTCTGAGGTTTTCACAGAACAGCTGTAGTTACATTGAAAATGTATTACACACAGGTGGACTGAATTTACTAATTAGGTGACTTCTAGAGGCAATTGGTCATTTTATTTAGAGATACAAGTCTAATACAAATGAACGCCACAATTTTCTGATTTATTTTTTTAAGTTATTTAGAAAACCTCTTATCATTTTCTTTACACTTGACAAATACTTGGTACTTAGTGCTGGTATATAACATTAAATCACAATAACATACATTTAAGTTTGTGGGTGTAACGTGAAAAAATTTGGAAACATTCACTGGTAATGAATATTTTTTCAAGGCACTGTAATAGAACTGGAATTATAACAAATGAAGGGTGTATAATTGGAATTAGTCCAGCACCTCAGTTATTATCACATGACCAGGACCGAGCATGTTCGATCTCGGCAGGTCCAATCCTCTGAAGCTAATCAACGAAAAGAAGGATCTGGCAGTAGCTTGTTTTTCTCTCCCCACTAATATAAATATACATTCTCACCCATACTGTTAAGAGGAGGACCTCATATTTTTCAATGTATATATATTATAGTACAGGTATAGAACTAGACATTTGTATATGTACACTGACCTTCTTTACAGATGTCAAAAAGCAGTTCTTCTTCTTTAAACTGCAACATTTCAAAAGACTCCACATAATGTACTTGACCTGCAGGCCCACTTATTACTTCTAGTTGGGTTTTATTCGCATTGAAAATACCTATGGAGATAATGTTCACGTTATCGTTCCTCAAAGACTCAGATGGAGGTTTAACATCATCTTGAGCTTTTCCATCTGTTATAAGCAAAAGCAGCTTTTTCACATTAGGTCTAGCACCCTTGGTTGATGTGAAGTACTGGGACACAAATTCTAAAGCTTTCCCAGTGTATGTTTTTTTTTTCATGAATGTCATTTTATTGATGGCTTCCAAGATAATAGCTTTGGTTCCATCCTTGTTTAACGATAGCACCGGCACGTTGACATCACTGAATTGGACAATACCAAACTGTACGCTATCCGGACCAACATCTGTTTTCATAACCAGGCTTTTCATAAACGCCTGAATTTTCATAAAGTTTTCTTCGCGTATGCTTCCAGAACTGTCAACTAGGAACATTATATCAGCCTGAACCTTTTGGCAAACTATAAAGACAAAAATAAAAGTTAGTTTTACTAGTATTAAATGAATATATAGTATTCATTCTTAATTGTTTTGTAATATATTGCTTAGTTTACCTTCACCAGAACAGATTTCATTGACTATCAGATCTTTTATGTCTTTCAATGCATCAAAATTGTTTACAAAATAGACCCTTTTGAGGTCTCCTGCGATTTCCCGTAACTGAGTCTGGTTGGCTTCTTTAACTCCAATTGCATACATATTTACATTGTTTTCCCTGAGAATGGCGGCAGCCTCCTTGACGCTATCTTGAGATTCTCCATCTGTAAGAACAATAAAATATACAGGCACATTCCCTGGCCTAGTATTAGTGTGGTCTAATATTATTTTCCTAGTGGAATTTATTGCTTCTCCTGTGTTGGTTCCTCTACCAAGTTGTCTGATGTTATGTATTGCCAGTTTCAATTGGATTTTATTGTAATTATTACCAATGCCAATCTCCAGTTGACTGCTATCAGAGTACTGTGCAGCTGCAAAGCGGACCTTATGAGGCCCAATTTCAAACATATCTATTAGCTCCCCCAGAAATGTCTTCATCTCTATAAAGTCCGCAGGATTAATACTTCCAGAGCTATCAATGAGCAAATAAAAATCAGCTACCTCTGTCTTCTGACATCCTGCAAAGAAATATTATAACATTTAATAAATATTTCAACTGACAGTCAATTTTCAATATTTAAATTAGATTAAAATACATAACAGTGCCAAATAGATGGTAAGCTTAATTCCTTTGTGTTTCTCGCCAGACTGAAAATATTTTATTTTTTGTCAGTTTTGATTTCTATGTTTTGTTTCCATAAGAACAACTGCTCTCCACATTTTGTGATCTATTAGGGTTCAGATGAACAGCTTCACCTACTGGTGTACACTGACGGAACAGGTCCAATATGTAAGAACAAAATTTGAGCCCTTTCAAGTCCAACACTTCAGCAGAGTGCACAATTACACCTGCTTTGAAGGTGGATAGGGCCCCCGTTACCTATTGGGCCCCAATAATGACATGTCCACATCCGGCTTCCCCTGTAAATGCTTATGATTAGTGATGGGCAAGCATGCTCGGCACTGTTCAATACTCAATCGAGCATCGGTGTGCTCAAGACGCTTGTTACTCGATTGAGTAATGCGGGTGCTCGAATACCATGCTCAAGTTGAGCTCCTCATGTTTTGCGGCTGTTAGACAACCAATAAACAATAAAGATGCGGGGATTTGCCTGCCATTCATTTAATGCAGTAGCAATGTTGGCTAATGGCTACTAGCGTATTGTGATTGGCCAGCCACATCGCATCAGGGGGTCTTATATGAGACCCGTGGGCACGTTGCTCGACACACTGTCCTCTGGAAGCAGTTCAGGGAGAGATGATACTTACAGGAGGCAGAAATTAGAATAGAGCAGAGTTTGTACACATACACCCTTTAGTGCCTTTCATGAGGCAGTAAATTGTGTTTTTAGCCTTGTTTAATGTAATAAAGTAATAAATTATTCAAAATAACGGCATGGGGTCTATTCTATTTCTGATAACCAGCCAAGGTAAAGCAGACACCTGCATACAGATATTATCAGGCTAGGAGGGTCCAAGGATATTGGGCTCTTCCCAGCCTAAAATACCAGACTGCAGTCACTTCAGAATTGGTGCATCCATTAGATGCGCCAAATTCTGGTGCTTTGGCTGGCTCTCCCTGATTGTCCTGGTGAGGTGGCAATCAGGGTAATTATTCTGGGGGGGTTTGTCAGCTATGTAGCATCAGCTAGAATCAAGCTCAAGGGTTAGTAATGGAGAGACATCTATCAGACACCACATAGCTAACCCAGTAAGTAAGAAGAAAAAAAAAGACACACACAAATAGTTTAATCGAATAAAGACTCCCCCGCACTATCCCTATTCACCAATTTATTATAAAAAATGTTCCCACAAAGCTCCTCCGTTATAATCCACGATCCATGAATGCAGTTGCGGTCGACTTTGATTAGCGGTAATGTATGACTATTCACATGCACTGGATAGTGATGACGACTCTCAACAGAGCTGTCAGCTCTACAATGCTCTGAGTTTCAGCCAGCGGCTCTGCTGACTACCTGGCCCCTGTGAATAGCTGTACTTTATTGCTATTCACTGTCGCCCTAGCTGTATTCATAGACTTTGGACTATGACGGAACTTTGTGGGAACATTTTAGATAATAAATTGGTGGGATAGTGTGGGGGAGTCTTAACCCCTTAACGACCGCGGGCAGTAATATTACGTCCTAGCGGTCATAATTTTACTGCCCGCGGTCTGCCGCCGGTAGCATGATTTTCACAGCTGAGATGTGTGCCTGCTAGGCACGAGCAGAAACGTTATCTGCTCATGCCGTTTAACCCCTTAAATGGCGCTGTCAATATGTGACAGCGCCATTATAATCGTGATTGTGGTAAGCTTTTACTTACCGCCCGATACCGGAAGTCACGTGATGTGACGTGATCACGTGACTTCCGGTGGTTGTCATGGTAGCACAGGGTCATTTGATGACTCCTGTAGTACACATGAATTACTTTCAGTTTCACTCGGCCCGGAGCCGAGTGAAGCAGAAAGTGAGATTATCTGCTGTTTACAGCTGTGTAGCTGTAATCAGCAGATAGGGCAGAGCGATTGGATTGCTGATCCATATAGCCCCCTAAGGGGACTAGTAAATTAAAAAAAAAAGTTAAAAATAAAAGTTTTAAAAGTTTTTAAAAAAACCCTAAAAGTTCAAATCACCCCCCTTTCGCCCCATTGAAAATTAAAGGGTTAAAAAAATAAAAAATATACACACATTTGGTATCGCCGTGTTCAGAAACGCCCGATCTATCAAAATATAAAATCAATTAATCTGATCAGTAAACGGCGTAGCGGCAAAAAAATTCCAAACGCCAAAATTACGTTTTTGTGTCGCAACAAATTTTGCGCAAATTGTAATAACAGGCGATCAAAATGTAGCATCTGCGCAAAAACTTTACAGTTAAAAACGTCAGCTCAAGATGCAAAAAATAAGCCATCAATGAGCCATAGATCCCAAAAAATAAGAACGCTACGGGTCATGGAATATGGCGGAAAATGTGAGCAACTTTTTTAGGACAAACTTCCGATTTTTTTTAACCCCTTATATAAAAGTAAACCTATACATGTTTGGTGTCTACGAACTCGCACTGACGTGAGGCATCAACACATCAGTTGTACCATATAGTGAACACAGTGAATAAAATATCTCAAAAACAATAGTGCTATTGCACTTTTCTTGCCATTTTTCTGCATTTGGAATTTTTTTGCCGTTTTCCAGTACACTATCATAAAACGTATGGTTTCATTTAAAACTACAGCTCTCTCTTCAAAAAATGAGCCCTCACATGACCATATTTACGGAAAAATAAAAAAGTTACGTCTCTCAGAAGAAGAATGGCAAAAAAAAAACGGAAAGCGAAAAATCGGCCGATCGTGAAGGGGTTAATTCAAATAAACTTTTCCTGTGTCTTTTTTTTCTTTTTTCTTACGGGGTTATTAATGGGGGTAATTGATGGACACCTTTCCAATTATTAACCCTAGGGCATGATGGCAGCTGACATTACACTGCTGACATCAACCCCGCAAAAATATTACCCCGATTGCTACTGTACCAGGGCAATCAGGAAAAAATGGGCAGAATTGGCATATCTAATGGGATGTGATAATTCTGAGATGGCTGCGCAGGGGTGGGATTCAATTTTTTAACAACAGGTTCCCTATTTGTGTTTGGAAACCACGCCCATTTTAAAACCACGTCACATTTGGATGCCACACCCAGTTTGTTAACCACACCCATTTTCACGCAGTTTCCTCAACCACAAAATACAAGTAAAGGTAACTAAGAATAAAAGAACTTTAGCATTCTTACCCTTCCTATACCTTCTCTGATAGTCTAATTGCCTCATGTCGTGTACTAGTTTTATAGTCAAACAGTCAGTCATTTCTTAGCTTAGCATATTGTATTAAAGGGTTTTTGTACAATTTTTAAAAATGAGTACTAAAGGAACCATGTTCAAAAAGGAAAGCACTATCTCTACATCTGTAGCTCAACTGCCTACTGCACCCAATCTCTGGCCTCAGCAGCCACAGGCCAAATATGTGCAAATAACTAACAAGGCAAAGGGATGACTGAAATAGTCAGGATATCATTCCATAAAGATAAAAAGCTTCTCCACTCTTTTATCAGCCCCTATCAATGTTGCTAATGTGTTGGGAAAAAAAAAAAGCATCACTTGGAGCTGTGCCCGTCTGCTTTTTTTTTTTTAACTAGACGCATTAAGGACATTGATAGGGGCTGATAGAATGTATGGAATGATATCCTGACTGCTTCAGTCATCTCTTTGCCTCATTGGTTATTTGCACATATTTGGCCTGTGGCTGCTGAGGCAAGAGATTGGGTGCAGTAGGCAGTTGAACTACAGATGTACAGGAGATATAAAGGGTAAGAAAAAATATGAGCACTCACCGGTTGTTTGCTGTGTGAAAAAAACCTTTTATTCAGGCATCGGAGTTACATGCTGTGCAAGGAGGGGAGAGGGAAGGAACAGGCAGCACGTGTAGACGACGATCGTTTCGCACACCTGCGGTGCTTCATTGGGTCTGACTAATTGTGACATCACATACTGATATTTAAATTAGTGGGTCAAGCTGTCATCAAAAGGGGAGTGATTAAAACAATGTTAAAAACAAAACCTATACAGGTGATGTGACAAACTAGAGAGTGCAATGTACGGCAGGCAACAAGGCAAATAGAAATTCATTTAGCCTAAAAAGATTACTAAGTCATTTTTATCATTGAAGCCAATTTGGCTCATAGCCTTGTATCTCATGATGTATTGAGCTTCTTTGCGGAGCAATAGTTTATGGGTGTCACCGCCCCCTACTGGTGTTTCCACCAGTTCCAGTCCAGCAAAGGTTAAAAAATTACAGTCTGCATTATGTGTAGTTATCATATGATTGATCAATCGAGTAGCACCTATCCCCATGGAGATGGAATTCCGATGTTCTCTGAACCTTATAAACAGTGGTCTAATTGGCTTCCCTATATAAAAAAAGCCGCAGGGGCAGAAGACAATATAGACCACCATTTTGGTTCTGCATGTAATTAGTTGTTTCGTTGTGTGCCATACATCGACTACTCTAAAGGATTTTTCTGTTACATGATATTGACAAAAGGAGCAGTTTCCACATCTGTGGTTACCCACTGGTCCTATGCGATGCAACCATATATTGGGGGGAACGTACCGTTTTTTAACCAAGACATCTCCAATATTTTTTTTACGTCTATAGGAGATAAGGGGTCTATTACTGGCTATCTCTGATAATTCTTTTTCTTTTTCTATAATATGCCTGTTCTTATTAATGATGGATCGAATGATCTTATCCATCGGACCGTATTTGAAATTAAACACAAAACGATGTTGTGTTTTAGCTTGTGTTTCCATATTATTAATCTGGGGATGTCTTGGTTGTTTTTTTCTATTCCTTATAGCATTTTTTTTCCCAGGCTCGTTCCTGTGCCAATACAATCTCAGACCGTGGGTAGCCACGTTCCAAAAATCTCAGTGTCAGATCATCAATTTGTTTGGACAGCCTCACTGGGTCATTATTAATTCTATAAACTCGCAGGAACTGACTGTATGGTATCGATTGAAGGGCATGTCTGGGATGTGCTTTTATGATGTAGTAATGTGTTTACTGCTGTGGGCTTTCTATACAGTTTGCGTGTAATTTTTCCCTCTATGACAGACAACCTTACGTCTAAAAATTCAATGATTTGGTCACCAAACACGGATGTGAAGAACATATTATATTTATTCACGTTTAGATACCTCACGAATGCCTCCAAGTCAGCCTGGTCCCCATCCTATATAATCAGTACATCATCTACAAAGCGTAGATATTTTCTGATGTGTTTTATATATGGGTTTCTGATATTATAAATGAGTTCTTCTTCCACTGTAGCCAGGTATAAATTCGCAAACGTGCATGCTACAGGAGTTCCCATAGCTACTTCGCTATGCTGGAGGTACCAGGTGTTGCCGAACTTGAAGGCATTATGTGATAGGACAAAGTCCAAAGATTCTTCTATGAATTTAATCTGCGCTGGGCTTTCCCCTATCTTTTTTAGTCTATCAGTGATTACATTAACCCCGAGTTGTTGTGGTATGTGGGTAAATAAACTTTCAATGTCCAGGGAGACCCATTTAAAAGAGGGCTGCCACTCAAACTTTTCGAGTTGTTGGACTAAATCCCCTGTATCTCTAACAAACGAAGGGATGCAGAAGAGCAATGGGTGCAGCAACCAATCTAAATATTTAGAAAGTGCTTCTGTTAGTGAACCTACCCCTGATACAATGAGTCTCCCTGGTGGTGCAATTGTGGACTTATGAATTTTAGGGACCGCATACCAGTGTGGTTTATTTGGAAATAGGGGTAAAAGTTTTTCCGCTCTGTTTTTGGTTAAGTAGCCTGAAGCTACCTGTTTATTTAATAGGGTACGAAGTTTTTCTTTGAACTTAGTGGTGGGATCACTTTTCAGTGTTTTATAAACCTCAACATTATCTAACTGGGAATGTGCTTCCTTTAGATAATAGTCCGTGTTTAGCAGCACAGTGGCACCGCCTTTATCTGCTTTTCTTATTGTCAAATTATTTAGAGATTGTATTTTTTTCAAGGCATGTTTTTCAGCGGTGGACAGGTTGTCTGGCAGGGAGGGATATTTTACAGCTCGGATTTCACGGAGCACGATTTCCTGAAACAGGTCTATATTATTTCCTTGTGTTACAGGAGGAAAAAAGGTGGATTTTATTCCATCAGTGAAAAATGAGGAATGGCTCTTTTTAGTATTTTGATCCGCATCAGTCTCTTCAGCTGTGGGATCGATATTGTCATCCACAATGCTTAATAACAGCATTGCGTCAGATTTCACAGACATAGATTCAAGATCATTGTAGCAGAACCCAATAGGGTCACTGCTAAATTGTTTCTCTACTGAAGAGGCCGTCACTGGATTTCTCTGCATATTTTTAGTAGCAAAAAACTTTTTTAAGTGTAACTTGCGACAAGCTTTAAAAAGGTCAATCTCAAAGTCCACTATATCAAAAGGCTCCGGGACACAAAAATTGAGTCTCTTTTCCAACACGGCTATCATCTCTGTGTCCAATACATGGTCAGTAAGATTGAATCTTTTCTGTTTCGTCGGCTGGATTAGGCTCTCCACGCTACTTTCTTCCTTTTGCCTGTCAAAGCTGTACTTGCGTTTGCCTCGACCTCTCCTCGTGCATCTTCTAAAAGGTTACTCTGTTGCTTGAATGTAGTATCCTCACTGAGCCTCCTTTTTGATGATAGTGGATCATCCGGACCACTAGAGTCTGAATCAGTTGTCCATGCTGTTTTTCTGTATTTGCCCTTATTAGCAGGTTTTCTGGAGCTGGTGGGAACAGTCCATAAAGGCTCCGTTCTCCTCTGGTCAATTGCCGGTTTGCTTGAAGCTTCTCCCCGACCTAGGATCTGTGAACCCCATCGTGCCTTTCGGTCCCGGACCAGTGATAGGACCAGGCTGCCGGTTGTCTTCCTCAACAGGCTCCAAGCACCTAGCCTCAATCCCCTGTGACTGGGGGTCCGACTGCTCTGTGTCCAGACCACCGTCTGCGACCTAGTTTTCCTCTCCCCTGGGAGCTCCAACTCCCAGCTTCCTCAGAGCTCCTCACAGCTCGAGAGCTACCACTCAACTAACTGACTTCGACACCTCCCACCTCCCTTTCTGACCCCTAGATGGGCGGCCCTATTCCTGCTTAAGCAGTCAACTGGTGTGCCTGACAGGTGTGGTGCAAAGTGTATATAGGATTTGTGAATGTTGATGGAGGCAACACTGCAGGATGGAGACCCAGAACCATGAGGGGTTGAATACTGCACGGGTAGGATAGTTTGTGCAGTACCCTGTGACGACCTGAATAGTCCAGGGGCGCCACATATATTACCACTGGAAACGGAAATAAATTTACCTACTCACCAGGTTGAACAAAGAAAAACAATTAACTATAAAGGCAAGAGGTGTAAATCCAATGGGGGCACTCTGAGGGAACCTCTGAGATGGCGCACGGTGTATAACTTATCACCACTAATAACACAGCCTTAAATTTTACCAACGTCTGTTTTACACTGAGCAAAGGGATACCCGGGTATCTTAAACCTATGGTACCATTAACCTCCACGAAAGTTTCACACAGGCCTGTGGTCCGAGTTCGTTGTATATAATTCCAAAGAAGGAAGAAAAAGGAAACTCAAAAATCTTCTTCTTGCTCTAAGGATGTCTTCACCCTGGTCCTGCCACACAGGAACCCCGGACTTAGTCGATATTATCCAATTACTACACACAGAACACGGTCTCAGGCCCACAAATCTGTAGTAATCCTCAGACAGAACGCAGGCATCCCCAGTCCAGAGAACAGCCCTCCCCTCAGGAAATTTGAGCTCCTTTCTCTCACACAGCGCTGTCCAATTTCTTCAGCACCGCTCCTGGTTCTTGTGCGGTTACTGATCAGGATTTTCTGCGTCACACAGCTGTCTCTTTCAGCCAGCCCCGGATCAGCACTCTCCCTCTGAGGTAACTCCAGCACCTACAGGGTCTCTGACCCAAAACCCTGCTGATTAGTGCAGGCAGGCAGAACTCACAGGCTCCTACTGCACTGATGACACAGTCACATTTCAGACTCTCACACTCCACCCCACTAGAGGTTGGCGTCCCTGACAGACCTCCCCACTCAAATTCGTCCTGTGCATAGCGCTGAAGGAGTATTCCCGTTGTAGGGCAAGTGGTTCTCCTGAGGCCAACCCCAACAGATTCAGGCCTCATGGGGGCAGGAGACTCTTCAGCAGTGTCATCAGAGGGGGCACATGATGCTGTTCCCTCCCGAGGTAGAGCACCCTGTGACCCATCATCCATGTCAGGTGGCTGACATAATTCCCCACCTTCAGAAGGGCATGTCTCAGACTCGACACGCTCTTCACACGGGGGAAAATCTATCACAAGGGCCAGGTTGGCAGGTGCAGGGGAAGGCACATCATCAAACTCAAAGACATCAGGAATTTCCCCCTTTTGGGAAGCAGTCTGTGGTTTCTACAGGATTCGTGGCTTCGAACCAACACCGCTGTTGCATGTTACGGTGAAGATTACGAGTAGGTCCCCCAGTCCCCACTGGCTCGACCTCATATACTGGAATCTCAGGGTTCAACCGTTTTACTATCTGGTAGGGAGTTGTTTCCCAACGGTCATCCAATTTCCCAGAATGGTTGTTTTACCCTTACTATCACTCTATCCCCCAGGGCGAAGAGCTCTGTTTGCACCAGTTGCTTGTCCTTATGAGACATCTGACTGAGTCAACTACCCACCACCTGATGCACCACTTCTACTCGTCACCGATGCTCTCGAACCCATTCAGATGTGGTCCAAGAAGAATCAGAGGAGTGATCGGGCATGTTCAAATCTTCAATATCTTGGACATCAACATGTATGGCGAGTAGCCAGTGGTGCTGTGCACCCGGTTATTTTAGGCCCACATTAGTGCAAGAAGGTAATGGGGCCAGCGAGCCTGCTGCCCACCTTCCAAGGTTCTCAACATCTGTATCAGGGTGCGATTAAATTGCTCGCAAGCCCCATTTCCTTGGGGATGATAAGGCATCGTTCTCGAATGTGCTATACCATACAGTTGACGCAGCCCCTCCATTAGAGTCCCCTGGAAGCATGCCCCCTGATCTGAGTGTATCCTTCCAGGACACCCAAAAACCTGCAGAAAATGTCGACATATGGCCTTAGCCACCGTCTCCACCGTCTGGTCTCTTGTTGGCACTGCCACTGCATATTTAGTAAAATAATCTGTCATTACCATGCAATAGGAGGACCCAGACGTTGAGTACCCTATCAAGCTATCAAGACGTAATCAATCATGAGCAATTCTAAGGGGGAAGAGGTTTTAATAGTTTGCATAGGAGCCCGCTGCTCAGGACTCTTGCTGAGCCCACAGACCCAACACTGCCGACATGCCTCTGCCACCATTGCCCCCAGATCAGGGCAATAGAGGACTCGCTGTAGCCACTGGAGTGTCTTTTCACTTTCAAAGTGGGCTCCTTTTTCATGCGCCTCACGAGCGCCCACCGGGCCCATCTTTACAGGGATTACCAGCTGATACCGGTGTTGTAGCTTAGATGGCAGATACACCTTACGATACAAGAGGCCCTTTTCCACACACAACCTATCCCATTGTCTCAGTAATTTAATTTGTTCTGTGGACAGCTGGGCCTTGTCCTTTGCACATGGCCAAATCCCATTTTGTACCCAAGCGTGCACTAGTGTAATGTCTGGGCACTCGCTCTGGTCTTTCGCCCAATTTGAAGGTGTTTTGCCCAGGATACATGGCATTCCGGATGCCACCCCACTTGAGTGTGCCACACTACGGAAGATAGGTACCTGTCTCAATTCAGGGGTTTCGGTGTCCTCTAATTTGTCATCAACAGTTTCTCCTGCGGACCCAAGGGGTACCCTTGACAGCGCGTCCGCTTTTGAGTTTTCTCATCCAGAGTGAAACTTAATCTGGTAATTAAACTTAGCAAGGTGGGCGACCCACCGCTGCTCCATCACTCCTAGTTTCACATTCTTCAAGTGAGCCAGAGGGTTATTATCTGTCATAACACCTCAGCTCCCGTTAAATACTCGGAAAAGCGTTCAGTCATTGCCCACACCAGGGAAAGTAGTTCTAGGCGAAACAAACTGTAGTTAGCCATGTTGCACTTAGTTTCTCTTTAAGACCTGCTGCCATAGACGAAAACTCGCTCTCGGCCGTCCTGCATTTGTGCCAGTACCGCCCCCAACCTATGAAGACTACCATCTGTGTACAACAGGAAAGGGGCATCAAAACGGGCATACGCCAACAACGGGGCACTAGTTAGGGCGGCTTTCACCTCTTCAAATGCCTTTTGCTGCTGGGACCCCCATTGCATAGGGCGGTCACGAGGGCCCAATGCCGTCCCTCTTAAAAGTGCATTCAGGGGACCCACAACTTGTGAAAACCTGGGCACAAAGCTTCGATAATACCACGCCAACCCCAAAAAAGCCCAAAACCCCCGCAAGGTACTGGGAGAAGGCCACTCCAGGACCGCCAGGACCTTGTTGGCTGCGGCTAACACCCCGTTGGGGGTCACTAAATGGTCTAAGTACTCTATACGGCTTTTGAACAGTTGCCATTTCTTTGGTTTTATTTTCAAGACATGACGGCTGAGCCATCGGAGTACTTAGAGCCCCATTGGCAGAACAAATGCTGTCTTATCCCGGTCTTTCTCAGCCATCGGGACCTGCCAATAGCCGCTCACTGAGTCCAGTGTTGAGAAATATTTGGCCCTTCCTAATGCCGACAGAGACTCTTCAATTTGAGGCAATGGATATGCATCTCGTACCATGTGAGCGTTTAATTTTCGATAATCCATACAAAATCAAAGGGTCCCATCTTTCTTTTTGACCAGGACCACGGGGGCTGCCCAGGGACTTTGACTCTCTCGTATTACTTGATTGTTGAGCATACTAGCCACCATACCCTTCACTTCTTGATAGAGCATCAGGGGAATCTGACGATATCGTTCTCTAATGGGCGGGGTGTCCCCCATGGGAATCTCATGCTCAATTGTATGAGAGCAACCGAAGTCTTCTCCATGCCGCGAAAAGGTTTCCTGATGTTCCCACAGGACTCCCTCCAACTTCTCTAGTTGCCCAGAAGTCAGGTGCTCCCGATCCACCCCCATCTGAAACATGATCACATATCCATTCCATTCTTTAGTAGGAGGTTTGGGTCCCTTTACTTCGACCGCAAATGCCCAGGATGACTGTCGATCTGGGCGCAATTAATTCACTGTCTTGTCAGCCACTGGTCCCTCCGGCACAAACAGTTCAGCCAGGATGGTCCCAGCAGGGAAGTGACAGCCTCATCAAGCACTTTGATGCATCTGACTGACACCCATCCACTCTTTACAATAGCCAGCGACCGGGCCACGTGAGCTTTAGTAAATGAAGACTTCTCTATGGCTGGCTCCAGTAATACTTCGAGTCCATTCAGTCTTTGTGCCGCCCCCACTAGCAGCATTAAGAGTTCCTCCTGTCAAGGCGCCAGCAAGATAGTGGCCCATGATGGCACTCGGACCAAGCCCACCCCGCCCCATGGGACTGCACTCTTCAGCAAATTGCAGCTCAGCATTTGATGATGTAACATCCTCTGGGTTGGTCAGAGACTTCTAGCACGAGCCCAGTATCAGGGTCCCTCACTAGCGTACATCTGATGATTGAAGTCTCGTAGAATGTTCATTCTATGCGTCACCTCCATCCCCCTTCTAGGGGGGTGGTCCACCAGCACTATCCCTTTCTGACCCAGCTCTTGGTCAAACAGTTTCAGGTGCATCCACACAATCCCTTTCACCATCAGCTGGCCATTGTTAGCGGCGGTAAGTCTTATCCCTTGGACATCTTCGGGAACCACTAGTTGACTCAAGTATCTCTCATACACTTCTAGAGGCATAATGGTACACTCGGATCCCGTATCCACCAGGCACCTCATCTTTCGACCTTCAAATTCTGCTTCTAGAATGGAGCTGCATGCGAACAAATCTTGCTCATCCCGTCGAGGGCTTGGTGGGAGTTGGGCCACTGCTGGTCGCCCTATCATGGCAGTGGCTTGGATTTTAACACTGGCGGAGGAGCTTCGAGCAGTATCCAGCAGTATCGAGAGATGTGTCCCCGCTGCCCACACCGCCAACAGGTGAGTGCTCTCTGCGGACGTGGGCCCGAGTCATTCAAACAAGGTGGCCCGACCATCCGGAGTCACCAACACCGAGGAGGCGGCAGATGGTCCCTCTGGGGGGGGGTAGGGACATACCCAGCTTTGATTTTTGACACCTCTAGCTTTAACTCTCTCAATTCAGTATGCAGAGCTTGTACAATCTCTACCAGCCCCCCCCCCTGCCTGCCATGGACGCCCGGCTTCACTCTGTCTGGGTGCTGTCCACGGACTGCTCGACCACCAGGGCAGACTCCTACTTCCTTTCCATTGCGGCCTGGTAGGTCTGCCAGAAGGATATTTCCGGTGTAGCCCGGGCCGTCTCCAACATTTTGTCTCTAAGGAGCCTATTGACTAACCCTGTGATGAATTGATCCTGGAGCAAGTGGTCTACCTCCGGAAATGCCCCCATGTCCCCTGAGTCTAGTCGCTGCAACTCGTTCAACATATCCTACAGGGTATTAGAGTACTGCATCAGAGTCTCACTTTCTTTTTGCGGGCTATTAAAGAACATGGATTGAAGCTGGGTCACATGGGCCTGTCCTCCTAAGCTCCCCTCTAACAGTTCCAAACTTTTCTCTAGCGTATTTCTTTCAGCCTCAGGGCGTACCACTACCATTCGCCTAGCGTCACATTCTAATGTATTTAATGCCAGGTCACACATCCGCATGATACTATGGACCCCCTCAGCCCAATCATGTAATGCCATGTTATGCCCGTCGTATCTCGGCATGTGCTGGAGTAAAGCTCCTACCGGCACATACCCTCCCTCATTCGACGCGGCTGCCAGGGGAGCCACACCCAGCATGGAGGTTGCTGATGCAGCAGGGTCATTTCTTTTCCCGCCTCCGTCCATGACAGACACTGGTGTACCGCCCTGTGAGGGGCCCGGCCGCTTTTTCGCAGCTCGGGCCGAGCCGCTCGAGGTCCGGGCTCGGGTGGTCAGTGGCACGAGCGCCTCCAGACCGGGGGCCACGTCGCTCTGTTAAGGGGGAGAGTCTGTGGGGTGGTGGCGGGACGAAGCGAGCAGCCGGGCGGGCCGTGCTGTCGTTCCTACTGGTCGTGACGCCACCCACGGGTCGTGGTGACGGGATGCACCACCGCTGCGGCTGGAGTGAAGGCGGGCTCGTCCGGGATCGGTGTTGCGGCCGCAGCCTAGATGTTAGCCCCTCCGTGGGTAGGGGCGGTGTGTCCTGGGGCCCGGTGGTGAGGGGCCCTGGCGTCGTTATCGGGGTGCAGGGTGCCGTGCTGCGGTGCAGTGTCGTGCCTGGATGGCACTGGTGTACTCACGATTAATCCACACTCAGAGTCACTGGTAAACCAAAGTTCGGGTATGGTCGGGTCCCGCAGCCGGCTGCTTGTGTCCCCTGTGAGGTTGATGGTGGCCCCTTTTCCCTTGCACCTCTTGTGTGGTTTTTCGGCTCCCCTGCCTGGACAGTGGTAGCCCGCTCCCCGGCGTTTAGCTGCCAGAGGAGCCCTCGGTTGCCCGCAGGCGCTGGCACGTCGGGTGTTTGGCCCTTGGCGGTGGCACTCACCCGGAATCGGTGGGCTTTTGCCTTCTTTCGGGACTTTGGGTGTGGATGAACCCATGAGGTCCAGGCAGCAATCAGTCAATTTGCCTAGACTCAGTGGCTTCTAAGCTAGGACGGGGTCTGAGTTCTCGGTTTCTGGTGCTCCGGTACACGGTCGACTCCCCAGTTCAGGGCCGGCGGGCTCCAACCCTGGCCCGGTCTCTACGGTTCCGCCGGTTGCTGTACCGATACTCCTGCAGACGGCCACCACCATCTGCCTGCCTGACGGTTAAAGGGTCCCAGGCTCCAACCCGGGTCCCTGACAGTTTCTCTCCTTTTCACCTCCTGTCACTCTCACACTCTAAACTGTTCTGTTTGTACTTCCTGCCTCAGGACAGTAGTCTCCTCAGTGGGCGTGTCTTTACGCCTGACTCTGCCCACCTGGTGTGCTCTACTGGCCCTGAGGGAGGCATCAGGTCTCCCTTTCGGGTGACGGGTGTGTCCACACAGGGGATGGGTGTGTGTGTGTAATGTGGTAGGTGTTGTTACCTGTTACCTGGGGTCCAGGGCGTCACAAACCCCCTTGGTTTAATGCAGACCGTCCGCGGGCTGCCCGACCAACTCCGGTTTATTTTTATTTTTCAACTGTAAAACGGGAAAACGGGAAACATTTATAATTATAATAACATTTGTACAAACTATGGTTACTGAAGGTCTTCACATAACGGGAGGCATTTTGCTTTAACATTTCATAACTTTATTAACGGAACTGGTTCATGTCCTTCCACCTTTCCCACCCAAACAACCTAGCCTTGATGCTGCCCCTAAGAAATTGGCAGCACCCCTTTTCCCCAGTCCGGAAACAGGAACATGGCCAGATCACCCAGGTGGGAATGGGTACTGTGCGGCGCACCCGGCAGTTGTCAAAGGGCTCCCGGAGGATGGTCACCGGTCCCGGTGGTGACTGGACCCCAGCCTGCTCTGCTGCGGGTCCTACCTCCAATCTGCCTCTCCGGAGGCTAACGGAACGGGAAGGCATGTTAAAAGGGGCAGATAGGGCAATATTAACAAGCCCAAAAGTTTTTGGGTGGCCGGCAAGTCCACGGCCTTGTCCATGAGCAGTCACTCACGCAACAGGGTGTAAAACGGGGGTTGCACACAAGTCCCAATGGGGACGGGTCCTTTTTATAGCCAATGGGCTACCAGCTCCTTAATCGGTGGGGTACTCCTCTTCCACCTCCACTTTGGAGCTGTACGGTGGATGAGGGGGTTGTCTGCCACTCCGGACATCCAGGGCGAACCAGCCCCTCTCTCCTCGGTGCCGGGTATTGTGCGCCAGATCGCCGGGCAGGAGGTCACGGTGTGGGTGCCCGAACGGGAGATGGGCATTCACATCCCGCCGGGAAAAGAAAACTTCTCCATCCAGTTCGGGGTCGTACAGGAATCCCCACCCTTTGTCTTTGTTGAATCTCCTGACCTGGCCCTGGTAGGTGGGGCCCCGCACCCAAGATCCAGCGCTCCTCAGGTGCTCCTTCCCCTCGATGGTATGGGCAAGCACCTCTTCTCTTCTCTTATCCCTGGCCACTATCTCCTGGCTCAGTTGGCTGGGCTGACGCTCCCAGTACAGGGCATCTGCACGCCCAGGGTCTACTGCGGTGGGGGTCTGGCCCAGCCAGCGCTCCCCGGTGCCAACCACGATTGGCACTCTACAAGGGGAACACTGCTGTGTCACGGCTGGCTCTGCTGCCTTGCAGCCGCCTCCCCGCGGAACCTCAGCCGAGGCCCGCGACCCTGGAGCGGCTTGCCTGGTCTTCTGGGCCTTCTTGGCCGGGCGGGTTACTGGAGCCTGGACACTCTTCGGCGCGGTCACTTCCGGGACATCCGGCATCACCTCGTGGTCGGGTACTGGCCGGTAACGGGTTCCCTCGGGCAACGGGCACAGCGCGGCCGGGTTCCATAGCAGGTCCGGGCCAGCCTTCCCAAGCAGCTTCCCATGAGCGCCCGGGACGGGCTCCGCCACCGGTGTCGGGAGTGGGGATACGGGTGGAGGAGCAGCGACAACTGCTGCGGGCAATGGAGGAGGCGGTATGGTGGGCAGCAGCAGACTGAGCCCCTCAGCTGCGATGGCCGACCCCTCAAGGGCACAGGGACGTGGGTCGCCTTCTCACCCTGCCAACACAGTCATCCTTTCACAGGCCCGTACGACAGCCACTATCTCCCCCATCTCTGCCGCCCAGTGCTCCACCAGGAAGCTTACCTGGTGCTGGAGGTGGCGACACATCTCTTCCGTCCGGGCCTTCACCCACGCCGCTTTTCGGCAGGACGCCGCTAACGGATACCTCTAAGGCGCACTTTCTCAGGTAAGTGGACTGTCTGAATCCTGTTCGTGACGCCAGAAGAGTCGATGTGTACCGCCCTGAGAGGGGCCCGGACGCTTCTCCACTGCTCGGGCCGAGCCGCTCGAGGTCCGGGCTCAGGTGGTCGATGGCACAAGCGCCCCCGGACCGGGGGCCATGTCGCTCTTTTAAGGGGGAGAGTCTGTGGGGTGGTGGCGGGACGAGGCGCGCAGCCGGGCAGGCCGCGCTGTCGTTCCTACGGGTCGTGACGCCACCCACAGGTCGTGGTGACGGGATGCACCACCGCTGCGGCTGGAGTGAAGGCGGGCTCGTCCGGGATCGGTGTTGCGGCTGCAGCCTAGATGTTAGCCCCTCCGTGGGTAGGGGCGGTGTGTCCCGGGGCCCGGTGGTGAGGGGGCGCTGGCGTCGTTATCGGGGTGCAGGGTGCCGTGCTGCGGTGCAGTGTCGTGCCCGGATGGCACTGGTGTATTCACGATTAATCCACACTCAGAGTCACTGGTAAACCAAAGTTCGGGTATGGTCGGGTCCCGCAGCCGGCTGCTTGTGTCCCCTGTGAGGTTGATGGTGGCCCCTTTTCCCTTGCACCTCTTGTGTGGTTTTTCGGCTCCCCTGCCTGGACAGTGGTAGCTCGCTGCCTGGCGTTGAGCTGCTGGAGGAGCCCTCGGTTGCCCGCAGGCGCTGGCCCGTCGGATGTTTGGCCCTTGTCGGTGGCACTCACCCGGAATCGGTGGGCTTTTGCCTTCTTTCGGGACTTTGGATGTGGATGAACCCGTGAGGTCCAGCCAGCAATCAGTCAATTTGCCTAGACTCAGTGGTTTCTATGCTAGGACGGGGTCTGAGTACCCGGTTTCTGGTGCTCCGGTACACGGCTGACTCCCCGGTTCAGGGTCGGCAGGCTCCAACCCTGGCCCGGTCCCTACGGTTCCGCCGGTTGCTGTACCGATACTCCTGCAGACGGCCACCACCGTCTGCCTGCTTGACGGTTCAAGGGTCCCAGGCTCCAACCCGGATCCCTGACAGTTTCTCTCCTTTTCACCTCCTGTCACTCTCACACTCTAAACCTGACTCCGCCCACCTGGTGTGCCCTACTGGCCCTGAGGGAGACATCAGGTCTCCCTTTCGGGTGACCGGTGTGTCCTCACAGAGGATGGGGGTGTGTGTGTAATGTGGTAGGTGTTGTTACCTGTGACCCCTGGGGTCCAGGGTGTCACACTGGATCCTGCCGACTACGCCAAGTTAATGTAATGACCGTAGGTCCAAAGAGAATCCACTGGGGCACAAACCGAGACAGAGGCAGAAATAAACAAGGGTTTCTTTACTAGGTTGAGAATTAGAGTACGATCCAGAATAAATTATGATTGACTTAAGAACCCCTCAAAACACCACAAAAGTGATATTAACACACTTAGCTTTTAGCAGGAATCACCGATCTTAGAGTTCCCGGGTTATGTATATTACCACAGGAATTAGGAATAAATTTACCTACTCACCAGGGTGAACAAAGAAAAACAATTAACTATAAAGGCAAGAGGTGTAAACCCAATGAGGGCACGCTAAGGGAACCTCTGAGATGGCGCACTGAGTATAACTTATCACCACTAATAACAAAGCCCTAAATTTTACCAACGTCTGTTTTACACTGAACAAAGGGATACCCGGGTATCTTAAAGCTATGGTACCGTTAAGCATCACAGAAGTTTCATATAGGCCTGTGGTCTGAGTTCGCTGTATATAATTCCAAAGAAGGAAGAAAAAGGAAAGACAAATCTTCTTCTCGCACTAAGGATGTCTTCACCCCGATCCTGCCACGCAGGGACCCCGGACTTAGTCGATATTATCCAATTATTACACACAGAACACGGTCTCAGGCCCACAGCTCCGTAGTAATCCTCAGACAGAACACAGGCTTCCTCAGTCCAAAGAACAGCCCTCCCCTAAGGAAATTGGAGCTCCTTTCTCTCACACAGCGCGGTCCAATCCCTTCAGCACCGCTCCTGGTTCTTGTGCGGTCACCGATCAGGAGTTGTGTAAACTCTGCTGCATCACACAGCTGTCTCCATCAACCAGCCCCGGCTCAGGACTCTCCCTCTGACCCAAAACCCTGCTGATCAGTGCAGGCAGGCAGAACTCACAGGCTCCTACTGCACTGCTGACACAATCCCATTTTAGACTCTCACACAGACCACAAGAGCAGTGATGAGGAGATGCAGGGAGCACAATAGGTGAATCTTATATTATAGAACAATCATTCCCTTTTGTGCAAATTTCCAAAGCATTTTAAAATCCTCAAATAAAGGATGTAGGATATACTGTATGATGAACAATAGCCCTCTTAGAGAAGCAACACTAGAACACAAAGGAATTTGGCGTGTGAGGAGGCACCACCAAAAAGGTACATAAATGTTGACAAGGTACCACCGAGGCCAATGAGGAATTCAGAACAATGGTGAAAGAGGCACAAAAATGGTCAGTGAGAGTCGGCAATTGGTCAGTCAGGACTTCTGTCTCTTTCTTGCCTTCTGACCCATTGCATGCCAACCCTCACTGACCTTTTTTCTGCCTCCTGACCCACTACATGCTGACTCTTATTGATCCTTTTTCTTGCCTTCTGACCTTCTGCATGTTGGTCCTTACTGACCCTTTTTTATGGCCTTCTAAAATACTGCATACTTACCCTCACTGACCCTTTATCTGTCTCCTGACCCACACTGATCCTTTTTCTTGTCTTCTGACCCACTGCCTTCCGGCCCTCACTGACCCTTTTTCTACCTCCTTAACCCACTCCATGCCTACCCTCATTGACCCTTTTTCTGCCTCCTGACCCACTGCATGCCGACTCTCAATGAACCCTTTCTTGCCTTCAAACCCACTGCATGCTGACCCTTACTGACCCTTTTTCTTGCCTTCTGACCCACTGCATGCCAACCTTCACTGACCCTTTTTTCTTGCCTTCTAACCCACTGCATGCTGACTCTTATTGATCCTTTTTCTTGCCTTCTGACCTTCTGCATGTTGGTCCTTACTGACCCTTTTTTATGGCCTTCTAAAATACTGCATACTTACCCTCACTGACCCTTTATCTGTCTCCTGACCCACACTGATCCTTTTTCTTGTCTTCTGACCCACTGCCTTCCGGCCCTCACTGACCCTTTTTCTACCTCCTTAACCCACTCCATGCCTACCCTCATTGACCCTTTTTCTGCCTCCTGACCCACTGCATGCCGACTCTCAATGAACCCTTTCTTGCCTTCAAACCCACTGCATGCTGACCCTTACTGACCCTTTTTCTTGCCTTCTGACCCACTGCATGCCAACCTTCACTGACCCTTTTTTCTTGCCTTCTAACCCACTGCATGTGGGACGCCCTGGACTAGCCAGGTGGTCACAGGTAGGCCCTTGCATAACACCCGTACCCTAAAAAGGTGTCATCAGTCACCCTTAAAACCCTAGTCACCTCCCTCAGGGTTTGATGTTCACACCAGGGGAGCGTGCCCAGGTGGTTGGACACGCCCATCGAGGAGTTCACAGGTCCTGAGGCAGGAAAACACCAGTTAGATAAGTTGTGGAGTTCAAGGAGTAAGGTTCAAGTGCAGAGGCAGACCTGTGCCCAGGTCTGCCGCAGTCTAACAACAGGTGTCTGGGTCAGAGCCCAGTCACCTCTGGCTGGGAGGCATACGGTGGCCTCAGCCTGCAGGAGTCGGGAAGACAGCTCGGTGGAACCGTAAGGGACCGGGACAGGGTAGTGGCCCGCTGGTACCGAACCGGGGAACCGACTGGAAACCGGAGCACTAGGCGGGGTACTCAGACCCTGAAGCGAGGTCCAGAAACCAGTGGACCACATTAATTAACTGATTGAGGTCTGGACTTTAGGTCCTTTCCCACCTGAGTCCCGACTGAAGACAACAGCTCACCGAGGGAAATAGAAAGCCACCGCATAGGCAGAGAGATCCCACGGGCCAGCGTCTGCAGGCAAACGGGCTCTCCCGACATACACAACGCCGGGGAGCGTGCTCCCGTTGCTGAATCACAGGCAGCCCAAAGCTACAGTACAAGGTGCAGGAGAAAGGCGGAGACCACCAACCCGAGTAGGGGGACCAGACGTAGCCGGCTGCGGGCACCGACCACCATCATCTTGGTTTACCAGAGACTCTTGTGCATCAATCATAGTGAGTACAACTGGGCCCTCGGGCCACGCACTGCCCTGCACCGCCAAGCACTGACATACTATCCCAATCGGGTCCCGGGGCCATCACCCCTGCCCACGGAGGGGTTAACACCTTTTCTGCGCAACATCTCCCCCGGGTGCCTAGTAAACAGCAGCGGTGGTGTCCACATTCACCACAACCCGTGGGTGGCGTCATGAACTTACCTAAAATCCACGGCCCCGGCCGTAAACCTAACCCCCTTCGAAGCGCCAGCCCCTTTCAGAGCGAAGTGACCCCCCAGGTCCGGAGGCGCTCGAGCCACCCACCAACGAGCCCGGATCCGAGCGGCTTGGCTGCAGCCGAGTGCGGGGCGGTACACATGCTGATCCATAATGACCCTTTTTCATACCTTATGTTCACTGCATGCCAACCCTCACTGACCCTTATTCTTGCCTCCTGACCTACTGCATGTTGTCCCTCACTAACCCTTTTTATTATTTCTTCATTCAGGAAGCATTAAAATGGGTAAAGAGGGCTGACGTGGTGGATCAGGAAGTAGTACCAAGAGTAAATGTAAATAAAGCAGTTCGAATGTTTTAATAAGAACCAACAAAGGCAAGACCATAAGGCAGTGGGGCAGGGGATCTCTTGGTATGAAAGGGGGTTTTGGAAGTACCTAGATGGCGAAAGGTACTTCCCCCAACCCCAATTCTCCTTGACGGTTTTGTATGTGGGTGGAGAGGGAGGCACATTTTGTTAGGTGAGGAGACAGTAGCTACAATACTATGAGCACCTGTGTGAATAGAAACTCTAGTAATATACCAGACAGCAGTGTAAAAGGTGTATAGTAACACGGGGGGGGGGGCTTTTCTGGTGGTGCTCTCCTTGTTTCTGAAACAATGCACATGTCCTAGCCTCAGAGCCTATAAATTAGTGGAAAGAACGAGTCCTCTGTCTCATCACTTTAAGTCCTTTACCACTCGACGATTTTCTGTTTTTCATATTCGTTTTTTCCTTCCCTTCCTCTAAGATCCATAACTTTTTTATTTTCCTGTCAACATAGCCATATCAGGGCTTGTTTTTTGCGGGATGAATTGCACATTTGAATGACACTATTCATTTTGCCTCAAATTGTACTGGAAAACGGGAAAATAATTCCAAATGCAGTGAAATTGCAATAAAAGTGCAATTGCTTTTTTTTGTTATTTACCATGTTCACTATAAAGGTAAAACTGACCTCGTAATATGATTCACCAGATCAATACGAGTTCATAGATACCAAACATATATACTTTTACTTTTATGTAGGTGGTAAAAAAAATTAAGAGATTTGTAAAAAAAAAAAAAAGAATAGCGCTTTTGTCGCCATTTTCCAAGACACGTAGAGTTCTAATTTTTCAAGATCTGTGGCTATGTGAAGGTTTATTTTTTGCGTCTTGAGCTGACGTTTTTAATTATACCATTTATGGGTAGATCAGATATTTTGATCTCCTGTTATTGCATTTGAATGCAATGTTGCGGTGACTAAAAAACATAATTCTGGTGTTTTAATTTTTTTCTTGTTACACCAATCAGATTAAGTGATTTTATATTTTGATAGATCGAGCATTTCTGAACACGGCAAAACCAGATATGTGTATTTGCTTGTTTTTGTTTTATTTTCAGTGGGGCAAAAGGAGGTGATTTGAACTTTTAGGGTTTCTTTATTTTTTCTTATTATTAAAAACTTTTTTTTGACATTTTTTATTGATTTTACTAGTCCCCTAACTTTATACCTGCACTGTCTGATCGCTTTTGCTTTTCAGAGCGATGCTTCAGCATCACTGTGAACAGCAGAAATGCTGATCTCCTGTGAATGCCGGAACTCAGCCGGCATTCACTGGAAGTGAGACACACAGCAACAGGAGCCATCAGCTGACCCCGCGCTGTCATGACAACCTACTGGTGCCTCATGATCGCGTCATTGTGTCTTCTGATGACAACAGGGAAAGGCGTGATCCAAGCATGTTAGATTGCGCTGTCAGAGTTTCATAGCACGATCTAAGGAGTTAATAGGTGCAAGTGGATTGTGTGAGGCTGGAAACAGTCAGATTCTGGCCCGGAGGCTGCATATTGAAAATGTGAGACCACATGATCGCCATTCCCGGCTCCAACACCAGGAAATCCTCACAGTGCACAGTGCAGGAGATGTGAGGATTCACATGTCTGCAGTCACATAGAGTGACACATAGAAAGACTGCATACTTGTGGATTTAAACCTGACAACTCCTTTAAGGCAAGCAGGAGACAGTCTTATATACAGCCCTCTCACCTGCCTCCCATCTGTCTCCTGCCTCACACTCTGTTCTTTCCTACCTGCCTCTTGGTTCTTTCTTCTTTCCTGCCTGTCTCTTGTGTTTCCTGCCTATTTCTGTCTTTTGTTTACTATCTATATATAGTCTCCTGCTGTCTAACTCTCTCTTTTTATTTCAGCCATCTTATCTCACTCTGCAGTTTTTTTTCTTTTGACTGCCTTCCTAGCTGTCTTTGGCTCTACCCACCCACATTAGCTATGCTTCCTACATGTTTCTCCACAGTTTGCCTCAATGATGCTCCAATCTGCCTGGCTGTCTATGGTTCTGCCCCATCACTCCATGTGGCTCCAGTCTACCTGCTGTGACGCTGTGGAGGGGAGAGCTCTGCGGCTGGCTTCTATCTCTGCTGCTGGCGGCAGGTCAGGTGAGTATTTGTCCTCCATGTCTAGACGCTTATGATATTCTGAGGTCAGCCCTCAGTGCTGTCTCTCAGGGACTGGCACAGTCAGTGCTCCTAAAGCAGGAGGATTGTAGTGCCCCTTGAGAGACAGGACTGGATTCTTACTGGCTTTGTAAACTGGTCATGATTTTAACAACCGATTCAGTAGAAACAGTAAGAACTAACTGAATCCCACCCCTGTGGCTGCAGGCTGGTATTTTTAGGTTGGGAAGGGCCAAATAACCATGGACCTTCCCAGCCTGATAATATCAGCCCCCTGCTGTTTGCTTTACCTTGGCCGATTACCAAAAATAGAAGGACCCCATTTTATTTATTTAGTTCACAGCAGTGACTTGGGAGTCAGAGATGCATCCAGGTGTCTTCCACATTCTGTTCCCACTCTATTTCAGTGATTTTTCTGGGCCTCTAGCCCTCCTGTTAGGGTCTTTCAGAAACATGCTTAAGTTTCCCAATGACTCCATTAGACTAGTTACTCAAATCGAGTTCATCCAAGTGTCTGACTTGCTTGATTCAAGTACCGAGCATTCGAGTGTACTTGAATAGTGCTCGCTCATCACTAGATATGACATAACCATGTTTTACATGGTTACTCATTAAATTGAATATATATTTGTAATACAATATTGTCATCTGTCACCACCCTTAAAGGTGACATTGATTTTGATAAATGTTTATCTATTTAATGTAACACTAATCACTTTTCTAATATAACTTTAAGCAAAAAGTCTCTACTGCTTCCACTCTACTTGAACTGTTTCACTTTTTTACCTACTTCCATTTTGATTACATTTTGCTTCAGAATTCCTAGTGCATGCTGGGATACTCAAACAAGATGTCATGAAGGGCTGTGGTCAGTGGAAGGGACATATGTTTCAGGGGTGGGTCTGGCCTCTGCTCTCCCTGCTCGTCATGTTTCCTTCTTACAGTGCGTTCAGACAGTGCACTCTTTTACTGGCTCGTTATTTCTCATTAGAGTTGGTGAGGAAGCGCACTGTCACTGTGTGTTGAAAAGAATAATGCACAGGGAAAAGGGAACATGTACTGAGTATATGTCAGAACTGGCAAATATTCATGCTCAGTAAAGCAAGGTCTACACCAGCAACTGAAACAGACATATCATTTCAGGGCAGAGACAGAAGAATTTGGAGCGCACTACCATAATCCCATAACTAAGGACAGAGGCGGCGGGAGTGACCGCAGCCACTGCCTGCAGATGACATCCGATTTGGTCATCCGAGCATGCACTAGGGATTGTCAAACTAAAGGTCACCAAAACAGAAGTGGGTTAAAAAAATATTGTTAGATAACGTGGAAAGGGAATAATATGGACTTTTTAACTAAAGTATGTTAGAAAAGTGATTAAATCATTACAATAAACAAAAACAATTAGGATTAAATTCAATGATAGATTTGGCACAGCCCTGTAGCTCCTTCAGCTTAAGAGACTTTATTTGTTGCATTGGTATTAGTTTTTTAAAGCTACTACTACAAATTTATTATTAGGCACATTTGGTCTAAGTCAATAGATAGTCATAAACAAAAAAGATCTACTAAATGAAAAACTCAGATTGGATTGTGATAAATGTTTTGAGTTAAGGCCCTGTCACACACAGAGATAAATCTGCGGCAGATCTGTGGTTGCAGTGAAATTGTGGCCAATCAGTGCCAGGTTTGTGGCTGTGTACAAATGGAACAATATGTCCATGATTTCACTGCAACCACAGATCTGCCAAAGATTTATCTCTGAGTGTAAAGTGGCCTTTTCTCGCCAAATGATAATAACATCTGTATTTGGCCTAATTTGCAAACCCATTTATGAGAATAGGTTAGTCTAAACCTGTAGTTCAGATCAAATCGTACAGACATGTGAAATAAACTAAAGACTATAACTAGAGTTGAGCAAGTACCAAACTATTCATACTCGCTATACTCATAACGAGTGTTGTCTAATACTCGTGTATTCATTCCGTATAGCGTGTGCAATGGAAGTCAATGGGGAAAAATTTGCAAAGTAATGAGTAACCCGAATGCCGTACTATTCATGCAAGTTGCGAATAGTGCGGAATTCGGGTTACTCGTTACATTGCGAGTTTTTCACCATTGACTTGCATTGCACATGCTATTCGGAACGAATACAAGAGTAGTAGACAGTACTGATTATGAGTATAGCGAGTACGAATAGTTAGGTAATTGCTCAACTCTAACTATGTGTCTGTGTGTTGTCTGTTTAAATAACATAAAGACAGATTAATAAATACCATGAAACCTAAAGTACCCGATGGTGAAGCCTAAAGCACCAGGTACCCACAGCCTACAGACCTTTGAGCTTTGAATCCGACATTGATTACTACTTTCTCTGAGAAGATGATGTTTCCCTATTCATTATATATGACAGCAGTCATTTTTATCACCCCTTGATAATATTACCATACAAGAATATATACTTCATCTCTTACCTTGTTTTATTTCATATCTTTGTTTTGACATGTCCAAATCTCTGTTAACAACATAATCAATCTTCTTATGTAAAATGTCTGCATTTTTTGAAAGGTTAGAAAAGGTGTTCACCTTGATTTGATAATTGTGAGGGGGATATGATGTAATTTCGTTCATTTGTGTTTCGTTAGCTTGAGAAATGCCCACAGTAAAAATTCTAACATTTTCCTTTCGCAGAAAATATGCAGCTTTAACTACACTATCTGCAGAGGACTTATGAGTGATCAGGATGGCTAGTTTCTTTACTCCCTGCGTCTTTCTTTTTGCTAGAATGTTACTGAAAACTTTACTTCTTGCAAAATTAATTGCATCTCCAATATTTACAATCTTTTCAGTTGAAGGTTTAATGTCTTCAATCTTTTTTTCCAGAATAGATAAGTTGACTCCGGCTTTGAGATTGACAATGACTTCTGCTTTACTATTGAATTTCACCAGGCCAACATTGGTGCAGTTAGCACTTATTGTCAGATTTGCTAGGAAATCACTTAGGAAATCTTTTAAGTCTTTGTTTTCTGACAATGTATGTTGAGAAGTATCCACCATTAACACCAGATCTGTTGCTATGCCGCCATCACATACTGAAAAGGGACACAAAAATAATAAATTAAGATAAATGTGCAATTTTTAAACATTTAAATTTTGTAAAAATATAGACATAAGAAGTTATCTATTACATTAACATTCTATAGCTTGATAGCTGACTCTGAAAAGTCATCAGAAAGCAGGTACACTTTAAGTATATTTTACTTAGAGGTTGTCCACTACTTTAAAATTGATGGCCTAACCTTAGGGGTACTTTGCACGCTGCGACATCGCAGGCCGATGCTGCGATGCCGAGCGCGATAGTACCCACCCCCGTCGCAGCAGCGATTTCCTTGTGATAGCTGCCGTAGCGAACATTATCGCTACGGCAGCTTCACATGGACTCACCTGTCCTGCGACCGTCGCTCTGGCCGGCGACCCGCCTCCTTGTTAAGGGGGCGGGTCGTGCAGCGTCATAGCGACGTCACACGCCAGGCGGCCAATCGGAGCGGAGGGGCGGAGATGAGTGGGATGTAAACATCCCGCCCATCTCCTTCCTTCCTACGGAAGCCGCAGTGACGCCGGTAGGAGATGTTCCTCGCTCCTGCGGCTTCACACACAGCGATGTGTGCTGCTGCATGAGCGAGGAACAACATCGGACTGTCGCGTCAGCGTAATCATGGATTACGCCGACGCTGCACTGATGATACGATTACGACGCTTTTGCGCTCGTTAATCGTATCATCGAGCCTTTACACACTACGATGTCGCATGCGATGCCGGAAGTGCGTCATTTTCAATTTGGCCCCACCGACATCGCACCTGCGATGTAGTAGTGTGCAAAGCCCGCCTAAGTATAGGTCATCTTTGCTTGATAGATAAGTGTGTACGACACCCAGCATCCCTGCCGATAAGCTGTTCTCGGTGTTGGCAGCGACCGGAACTGTTCAGTTATAGAGCTGCACAGCTCTGTCAAGCTTATAGTGGTCAAGGCAAGGTACTGTACATCGGCTCCCTATTTAAATGAATGGGGGGGATGTGCAGTACCTAGCCGCAGCCACTATTCTGTCGACAGAGCTGTGCAGCTCCATAGCTGAGCAGTTCTGGCCATCACCAACATCGGGAACAGCTGATCAGTGGGGTACCAGTGGTCACATACCCACTGATTAGACATTGATGACCCATCCGAAAGGTAAGCCATCAATTTTAAAGTAGTGAAAAAACCTCTTTAAGTAAACAAATATACTTAAAGGGGTTGTTCGAAGGCTTCAGAAATTTAAATCTAAATTCCTATATATTTTTGCCCCAATCTAAACAAATTTCTAATATGGCTGTATTCAACATTTCCTAATCTTCTCTGACTTCAAAATCTAACTACTATTGTTTCCCTCCTCCCTTACTTCCTGTCTGATGACGCTTTGTTTGAGAATCCCAATACATGTTGAGATACTCAAAGTCTCATTAAAGCAGGGAGCAGAGCTTGCAGTCACTCTCCCAGCCTCTGCCCTTTCTCTGAAATGAATCCTTATCAGTGACGCTCATTTCTGGGGTTGCTCTGTCCCTCCTTGCTTGCTGTGCACTGTGCAATTTGCACAGTATCAGTGTTCGCTCTGTTGCTAGCTCAGATCAGCAGAGCTTTCAATACAGAGCAGTGCACACTGTCAGTGCACTTAGAGTACCTGGCCTCATGCAGAGACCAGTGCTACCCCAAAGTAACATCAGAGCAACGACACAGCAGGGACAGAACAGCCCCTGAAACAAGTGTCACTGATGAATCTTTGTTTCAGGGAGAAGGTAGAGGCTGTGACCACAGCCCTCTGCCCCCTGCACTGATGACGCTTTGTTTGAGTAGCCCAGTATGCACTGGGATTCTCAAACAACATGTCATCAAAATGGAAGTAGGGAAAAAATATCAATATTAGTTATATAGTGGAAGGGTAGGAAAGTGTTACTGAATGAGATTCTATGTAGATAGAAGAGGGAGTCTCTGTCTCCTCCCTCTGCATCTAGCTCCTCCCTTCTCCCATTGCCATAGAATCTCTTCAGCACCAACTGTCATTTGTTGTCAGTAATGGGAAAGTCTTCGCAGAATACACATTTTACCTCAGAACTGAGAATGTTAATAATGAATGATCAATTTTGGCAGAGATAAAAGTAAATTTGTCTGTTAAGATATCTTACAAAGTTGCTTATTTTCATGTGTACAATTGTGCTTTAATGCAATTTATATGATTTGTATATGGAATTGTTTACTAACTTCCAGATCTGCAGGTCTCATCCCTAGTTAGTTGTCTCTGAGCTACTGTGCCTGGAGACCAGTTAGATGGAGATTAGCTGCTATAATGTCACTTATACACAGAGGATACATCTTTATCTCCAGATCCTGCTCTCCAGTCTCTCTGTAACACACCCTCAGAAGCTGTAGCAGTTTGGAGTACATTGCACAGCAGAACTGCGTAGTGTAGCTGTGAATCCATCAATGGGATGACATACAAAAATGATAAAAAAGCAACAGCATCATCTCCCAGTGTACAGTTGTCTCCCTCTCTCTTCCCCTCAAACCTTCCAGCTTTCTATGGGGTGCTTGCTATCTGAATGCTTTGTGAGTTGAAAGTCTGTTGTTTTTTTGCAAAAATAAATTTTAGCAGCACTTCACAGTAACTCGTGTTTTAGGATTTGTCCTATATTTTCTTATCAGGTTTTTACAGGCACTTTGCAATTTTACCCATCCAGAAAATTAAAATAATGCGTTTAATGGAATCTATCACCAGGTTTTGACTGCACCATCTACAATAAGAGCAGCATAATACATGAACAGAGACAGTGTGGCTCCCTGGACAAGCCAGGGGCCACAGGTAACAACACACACACACACACACCCACTCCCAGCAGTTTCACAGCAGACATCCCCAGTGAAACTTGATTCCTTTCCTCGGGCTCAGACTGACACACCAGGTGGGCGGAGTCAGGAGATGGAGATGCCCACCCAGGCGTTAGCTGGCCTGAGGCAGGAAACAAGCCCAGTCAAGTCCTAGGAGAGGAAGAGAGAGGAGGTCTGCAGAGAGGCAGACGCAGACTGGGGCCTAGGATTGGAGCCTAGGGCCCTCGTGCAGAGTGAGGCAGACGGTAGTGGCCGTCTGCAGGGAGCCGGGGAGACAGTTGGTGGAACCGTAGTTAGCCGGGGCTGGGCGGTGGCCCACCGGTACTGAATCGGGGAGCCAGCTGGAAGCCGGAGCGCAGGAGGAGTGTACGGAAGGTGCAGGAAAGGACTTACACCACCAAACTGGGTCAGGGGAAAACACCGCAGCATCTGTGGGACCCGTCCATCCAGCCGAGTGTTTTACCAAGAACTGTGTCCTGATTTCTGGCTGAGTGAGTACCACCGTGCCGTGCGGCACAGCGCTGCCCCCGCGACCCTGCACCTCACCAGGCCCCGCACCTGGCCTGTCATCCCTCATCCACCCCTACCCCATCACCGGGCCCCGGGACAACCAACCCCCTACCCACGGAGGGGAGAAATAACAACAAAGCTGCTCCCTGTCACCGCTCCCGAGATCCCCATACAGAGCAGCGGTGGTGTCCACACAATCACCACAACCGTGGGTGGCGTCACGGACAATCTCCCTTACCCAACCCCTTTTTACTGTGGAGCCTGGGATCACAGACCGGGTCACGCCACCGTGATACCCACAGAAGTGACCCCGTGGCCTGGATCTGAGTACCCCCTGGTCCCCGGGCGACACAACAGTAATTCTGTTGAGATTGTAAAGAACCAAAAGGAGAGGTTAACCAGGGAAAATGGAGAGGACATATACAGGGTAACATGTGACCTGCTGTGACACAGCAGGAAAATATCAAAACCCCTGAGGCCAAGGTGGATTATAATGAGGGCAATCTGGGCTACCGCCCAGGGCCCGAGGCTCCAGGGGGCCCTTGCTCAGATTGCCCTCATCTATTATCAGCGGTGGTCCGTGAGCGATGTGATTCCTGCTGTGCAGTATCAGTTGCGGAGCGGTAGAAATCCCCTGTGGCCAGGCTAGAATGTACTTGCTGCTGTGAGGTGATCATGTGACCAGAAGGGGCGGTGCTTCCTCGTCCAGTGCAATCACTGATCAGTGTTTACTGTGGCTGGTGGAGGAAGTGAGATAAATGAGGATCTGCAGCGTGGATTAAGGTGCTTCATATAGAGGATTATTAGGCTGATAAATGTTAGGTGATTCCTGTTTTGTTTTATTTTTTGTGGAGGGGGGCCCGAGGGGGGTGGGAATGTAAAAAAAAATCCTAGTGTGAAAGCAGCCTTAATCATAGAGAGAGGGTTTTTTTTTGTTAAAAAAACCTAGTGTGAAGGCAGCCTTTTAGGCTGCTTTCACACTACATTTTTTTTAACATGTGTCCTGAACGTTTTTTTAACGCAAAAACGGATCCAGTGCAAATGCGTTTTCATTTTAATGCATTTGCAATGGACTCGCGTCAACATGCGTTTGCGTGCGTCATAGTGAGGATCCAGCGACTTGCAGTTTAACATTTTTCAAAAACGCTACTTGTAGCGTTTTTGAGCTGCGTCCAAATACTGCAAGTCGCTGGATCCTGACTAAACAGCACGCAAACGCATGTGAACGCTGGCATGCTGATGAACAGGATCCTGTTTGGCCAGAAATCAGCCTGGCATGATCAGAGTCTCTCTCTTTCTCTATCTCCTCTCTCCTCTCCTCCCCTCTCCTCTCTCCCCTCCCCTCTCCCCTCTCCTCTCCCCTCCCCTCCTCTCCCCTCCCCTCCTCTCCCCTCCCCTCCTCTCCCCTCCCCTCCTCTCCTCTCTCCTCTCTTCTCCCCTCTCCTCTCTTCTCTCTTCTCCCCTCTCTTCTCTTCTCTCCTCTCTTCTCCTCTCTTCCCCCCTCTCCCCTCCTTCTCTCTCCTCTCCCCTCCTCTTCCCTCCCCTCCTGTCCCCTCCCCTCTCTCCCCTCCCCTCTCTCCCCTCGCCTCTCCCCTCTCCCCTCTTCTCTCCCCTCTCTCCCCTCTTCTCCCCTCTTCTCCCCTCTTCTCCCCTCTTCTCCCCTCTTCTCCCGTCTTCTCCCCTCTTCTCCCCTCTTCTCCCCTCTCCTCTCTCTTCTCCTCTCTTCTCCCCTCCCCTCTCTTTTCCTCTCTCCTCTCCTCTCCTCTCCCCTCTCTCTCCTCTCCTCTCCCCTCTCTCTCCTCTCCTCTCCCCTCTCTCTCCTCTCCCCTCTCTCTCCTCTCCCCTCTCTCTCCTCTTCTCCCTCCTCCTCTTCCCTCTCCTCTCCCCTCTCCTCTTTTCTCTCCCCTCTCCTCTTTTCTCTCTCCCCTCTCTCTCTCTCTCTCTCTCTCTTCCTCTTTTCTCTTCTCTCTCCTCTCCTCTTTTCTCTCCTCTCCTCAGAGGGGAGAAGAATGGAGAATAGAGGAGGAGAGAGCAAAGAGGAGAGAGGAAAAGAGAGAGAAAAGAGGAGAGAGGGAGGGGGGAGAGGAGAGACTGATCATGCCAGGCTTGTTTCTGGCCAAACAGGATCCTGTTTATCAGCATTCCAGCGTTCACATGCATTTGAGCACTGTTTAGTATTTGGACGCTTTTTAGGTTATAGCTTTGGCAACTATTTGACCTGTGTAGGGATGGGGGGGGCCCACAGAGCCTGAACAGCCCGGGGCCCTGGTTACCCTTAATCCGCCCCTGTGTGTGAGTCATCACCCAGACTTGTATCAGGTCGCATGCGCTGTGTCGTTTGGACTATGTTGACACGCTGAGTTTTTCCTTTGTTTTTTTCTGTAGCTAAAACCTGTTATTTTGGCATTACAAAAGCTGCTTCCAAAAAGAAGGTTTTGCTGCGTTTTTGCTACTTAGTTTTTTTGCTTTAGGTGGGTTAAGTGTATCATATATACAGTTAGGTCCAGAAATATTTGGACAGTGACACAATTTTCGCGAGTTGGGCTCTGCATGCCACCACATTGGATTTGAAATGAAACCTCTACAACAGAATTCAAGTGCAGATTGTAACGTTTAATTTGAAGGTTTGAACAAAAATATCTGATAGAAATTGTAGGAATTGTACACATTTCTTTACAAACACTCCACATTTTAGGAGGTCAAAAGTAATTGGACAAATAAACCAAACCCAAACAAAATATTTTAATTTTCAATATTTTGTTGCGAATCCTTTGGAGGCAATCACTGCCTTAAGTCTGGAACCCATGGACATCACCAAACGCTGGGTTTCCTCCTTCTTAATGCTTTGCCAGGCCTTTACAGCCGCAGCCTTCAGGTCTTGCTTGTTTGTGGGTCTTTCCGTCTTAAGTCTGGATTTGAGCAAGTGAAATGCATGCTCAATTGGGTTAAGATCTGGTGATTGACTTGGCCATTGCAGAATGTTCCACTTTTTTGCACTCATGAACTCCTGGGTAGCTTTGGCTGTATGCTTGGGGTCATTGTCCATCTGTACTATGAAGCGCCGTCTGATCAACTTTGCGGCATTTGGCTGAAACTGGGCTGAAAGTATATCCCGGTACACTTCAGAATTCATCCGGCTACTCTTGTCTGCTGTTATGTCATCAATAAACACAAGTGACCCAGTGCCATTGAAAGCCATGCATGCCCATGCCATCACGTTGCCTCCACCATGTTTTACAGAGGATGTGGTGTGCCTTGGATCATGTGCCGTTCCCTTTTTTCTCCAAACTTTTTTCTTCCCATCATTCTGGTACAGGTTGATCTTTGTCTCATCTGTCCATAGAATACTTTTCCAGAACTGAGCTGGCTTCATGAGGTGTTTTTCAGCAAATTTAACTCTGGCCTGTCTATTTTTGGAATTGATGAATGGTTTGCATCTAGATGTGAACCCTTTGTATTTACTTTCATGGAGTCTTCTCTTTACTGTTGACTTAGAGACAGATACACCTACTTCACTGAGAGTGTTCTGGACTTCAGTTGATGTTGTGAACGGGTTCATCTTCACCAAAGAAAGTATGCGGCGATCATCCACCACTGTTGTCATCCGTGGACGCCCAGGCCTTTTTGAGTTCCCAAGCTCACCAGTCATTTCCTTTTTTCTCAGAATGTACCCGACTGTTGATTTTGCTACTCCAAGCATGTCTGCTATCTCTCTGATGGATTTTTTCTTTTTTTTCAGCCTCAGGATGTTCTGCTTCACCTCAATTGAGAGTTCCTTAGACCGCATGTTGTCTGGTCACAGCAACAGCTTCCAAATGCAAAACTACACACCTGTAATCAACCCCAGACCTTTTAACTACTTCATTGATTACAGATTAACGAGGGAGACGCCTTCAGAGTTAATTGCAGCCCTTAGAGTCCCTTGTCCAATTACTTTTGGTCCCTTGAAAAAGAGGAGGCTATGCATTACAGAGCTATGATTCCTAAACCCTTTCTCCGATTTGGATGTGAAAACTCTCATATTGCAGCTGGGAGTGTGCACATTCAGCCCATATTATATATATAATTGTATTTCTGAACATGTTTTTGTAAACAGCTAAAATAACAAAACTTGTGTCACTGTCCAAATATTTCTGGCCCTGACTGTAAGTGCTTCTCAATAAATTAGAATATCATCAAAAAGTTAATTTATTTCAGTAATTGAATACAAAAAGGGAAAAGCATATATTATATAGTCATTACACACAGAGTGATCGATTTCAAAAGTTTATTTCTGTTAATGTTGATGATTTTGCAATGAATTGAGCAATGAAGTGAATCGCGCTGTCACCAGAGACTTCAGTCTGCAATGCAGAAGTCAAGATTACCAAATCTGCCTATCTTTATCATTAGAGCCAGTAGCTCAATGGATAGAGCGCTCGCCTAAGAAGCATTAGTTCACAAGTTCTAATCCTGGCCGCCCCGGAAAAAAATTTAATTTATTTTAAATTATAATTATTATTTATTTATAATTATAATTTAATTTAATTATGCACTGAGGGGAGGAGGCGAACATGAGCTGTGAGCCGCGGGACACACCTCTAAAATGGGAGGAGTTCACGGAATGAGGCTTCAGTGCTCTCTCCTCTCTCTGTTCTCTCTCTTTCTCTCTCTCTATTTCTCTCTCTTTCTCTCTCTTTCTCTCTCTATCTTTCTCTCTCTATCTTTCTCTCTTTCTCTCTTTCTCTCTCTCTTTTTCTCTCTCTATCTTTCTCTCTCTTTCTCTCTCTCTTTTTCTCTCTGGCTCCCAAGGAGAGGGAAGAAAGTGTTTCAGGGAGGACAGTGTAAAGATACTATAGACAAGGAGAGGGATGGAAGTGTTTCAGGGAGGGGAGAGAAAACATACTATGGACAAGGAGAGGGAAGAAAGTGTTTCAGAGAGGGCTGAGAAAGCATACTATAGACAAGGAGAGGGAAGAAAGTGTTTCAGTGAGGGCAGAGAAAACATACTATAGACAAGGAGAGGGAAGAAAGTGTTTCAGGGAAAGCTGAGAAAACATACTATAGACAAGGAGAGGGGAGAAGGTGTTTCAGGGATGGAAGAGAAAACATACTATAGACAAGGAGAGGGGAGAAAGTGTTTCAGGGACGGCAGAGAAAACATACTATATACAAGGAGAGGGGAGAAAGTGTTTCAGGGAGGGCAGAAAACACTAGACAAGGATAGGGAAGAAAGTGTTTCAGAGAGGGCAGAGAAAACATACTATATTATAATTATTATTTATTTATAATTATAATTTAAGTTAATTATGCACTGAGGGGAGGAGCCAGGCATCAGCTGTGAGCCACGGGACACACCTCTAAAATCGGAGTAGTTCATGGAATGAGGCTGCATTGCTCTCTCCTCTCTTCTCTCTCTCTCCCCCCTCTCTCTCCCCCCTCTCTCTTTCTCTCTCTCTCTTTCTCTCCTCTCTCCTCTCCCCTCTCCCCTCTCCTCTCTCCTCCCCCACTCTCTCTCTCCTCTCTCCCCACTCTCTCTCTCCTCTCTCCCCACTCTCTCTCCTCTCTCCCCACTCTCTCTCTCTCCCCACTCTCTCTCTCTCTCTCTCCCCCCTCTCTCTCTCCCCACTCTCTCTCTCTCCCCCCATTCTATCTCTCTCTCTCTCTCCTCTCTCTCTCTCTCTCTCTCTCTCTCTCTCTCTCTCCCCTCTCTCTCTCTCTCTCTCTCTCTATCCCCACTCTCTCTTTTCTCTATTTTCTCTCTTCTTTCTCTCTCTCAGACCTGGTGATGATCAGCTGATATGGTCACCTGACGGAATCAGCCGACACTATAAGTCGAGCGGGGCGGCCGGCATTTTACCTCCCGGCCGGCTAAACTATCAGCTGATGCTGTCAGTCAGGAGTCTGCACTGATGTGTGTAGTTTTTTTTTTGCACTGATGCATCAGCTGATTGTATAAAAGCCGTTTATATAATCAGCTGCTGTGTCATGTGATTCAGGCCCTTGAACCTGACACATCATCTGATCGCTTTGCCTTCCAGCAAACCGATCAGATGATATTGGATCCGGATTGGACGGCGCGGGACCCTTGACCCACGATTACTGCAGAGGGGGTTCTTTATTTCAATAAAGATGGAGTCACTAATTGTGTTGTGTTTTATTTCTAATAAAAATATTTTTCTGTGTGTTGTGTTTTTTTTATCTGTACTAGAAATTCATGGGGACCATGTCTAATATTGGCGTGACACCATGAATTTCGGGCTTAGGGCCAGTGGATAATATACAGCTAGCCCTAACCCCATTATTACCCAGCGAGCCACCCGTCACCAGGGCAGCTGGAAGAGTTGAATACAGCGCCAGAAGATGGCGCTTCTACGAAAGCGCTATTTTCTGGGGCGGCTGTGGACTGCAATTCGCAGCAGGGGTGCCCAGAAAGCTTCGGCACCCTGAGCTGCGGATTCCAATCCCCAGCTGCTTAATTGTACCTGGATAGACACAAAAATTGGGCGAAGCCCACGTCATGTTTTTTTTTTAAATTATTTCATGAAATTCATGAAATAATTAAAAAAAAGGGCTTCCCTATATTTTTGGTTCCCAGCCGGGTACAAATAGGCAGCTGGGGGTTGGGGGAAGCCCGTAGCTGCCTGCTGTACCTGGCTAGCATACAAAAACATGGCGAAGCCCACGTTAAATTTTGGGGGGCAAAAAACTCCTGCATACAGTCCTGGATGGAGTATGCTGAGCCTTGTAGTTCTGCAGCTGCTGTCTGTCTGTATGGAGGAGAGCAGACAGCAGAACTACAAGGCTCAGCATGCTCCATTCACTAGTGTATGCAGGAAAGCAGACAGCAGCTGCAGAACTACAAGGCTCAGCATACTCCATCCAGGACTGTATGCAGGAGTTTTTTGCCCACCAAAAAAATGACATGAGCTTCGCCATATTTTTGTATGCTAGCCAGGTACAGCAGGCAGGTACAGCTGCCCCCAATCCCCAGCTGCCTATTTGTACCCGACTGTGAACTAAAAAAATAGGGAAGCCTTTTTTTTAAATTATTTCATTAATTTCATGAAATAATTAAAACAAATTCGACATGAGCTTCGCCCCATTTTTGTGTCCAGCCAGGTACAACTAGGCAGCTGGGGATTGGAATCCACAGCACAGGTTGGTCCGAGCTTTCTGGGCCCCTCTGCTGCGAATTGCAGTTCGCAGCTGCCCCAGACAATGGCGCTTTCACATGAGCGCCATAATCTGGCGCTGTATCCAACTCTTCCAGCAGCCCTGAAGCTGGGTGGCTTGCTGGGTAATAATGAGTTAATACTAGCTTTGTTTTACTAGCTAGTATTAAGTCAGAGATTCTTAATGTCAGTCAAGTTTGACCCGGCCATTACGAATCTCCAATAAAGGGTTAAAAAAAAGACACCACACAGAGAAAAAATACTTTAATAGAAATAAATACACAGACACACTTAGAGACTCCATGTTTATTACTCCTTCTTCTTTCTCCTTCAACCCATGCAGCTCTGCTACATCAGACAGCGCTGCATGGGAGGAAGATGCTGCTGCTTCCCGTGCAGTCTATTCAATCAGTGAGTGAGCTGAGGCTGCAAGCTGTCAGCGGTGACGTTACTGCTGACAGGCGGGTTGCTATAGCAATGGTGATCTTCGCTATTCACCGGCTGTGACAGCCGGTGAATAACTGAACTAAGAAGCAGAACGGGGAAGCCGACCGTGTGCCAGAGCATGTCGCCGGTACATGGAGATACACAATCGAGCACCGCGTACCGGAGAGATGCACTGACAGGACCTAGCATGACGTCTAGCCATGTGACCAGTCTGTAGCCAAAGAGATAATGGACACGTGACTGGTCACATGCTTTTTTTGATGTCACGGAAGGTCCTATCATCAGTGCTGGTTACCGGGAGGACGCAGCGATTATCAGAAGGAAAAGCGGCGGGAGACAGAGTGCAGGACGCGTCGCGGGGACCTGTGAGTGTTATGGCAATGTTTATTAACTGTATGTGTACATTTATAATGTGTTTTTACGTGTTTGTGTTTGCCTGCCATTGGTTTCAATTGGGTTCGAGAGGTTCATCGAATGGTTTGTCGAACGTTCATCGACCGGAGCCTCCGTTCGATGAACCGAACTTGAGCCTGCAGAGGTTCTCTCATCTCTAGTCACGAGTGTCTCCTGTCTTTAGGAGACTTGTGACAGCTTTTGAATCTGAGCTTCAGAGACTCTGAAGACTCTGGATTTTAAATGTATTTGATTACTGTTGGTGCAGGAAGTGTTAATGACATTTTCCTTGCTGGTATCTCCTAGTTAGTTCATCTCGGATGCAGCCGGTTTATGACCAATCGCCTTCACTTCAAATAGTGACATGATCTATCACCTGATATCAGTAATAGATACATTCTGTACTAACCACATTGGAGGGACGAAGTCTCTAGTAGCTTCTGGAGTTCTGCTATTGCAGCTGTGTCTTCTGCAGCCCTGGTGTTTGGCTGCAGCAGTAACGTTTTCTTGGATATCCTTTTGTCTTTGTTTCTCTGCCTATCTTGCTTCCCCTGTGCCTACTGCAGTGGTGTAGTCTTGCGTGCTCACCGGCCTTTGCACTATACAGGGTGAGTGAAGGGATAGATAGGGACTAGGCAAGTGATGGGGATGAGGGGAAAGCATTGTATAGGGAGTTAGGCCGGTTTCACACATACGGCTTTTTGCCGTTTTGCCGGATCCGGCGCTCTCCCGTACAGATAATACAGTACAATGACAGCGCTGTAACTTCCGGGTCACATGCGCCGGTCACAGGACAGCATGTGACCGGCGCTTGTTGCGCTGTCATTGTACTGTATTAACTGTACGGGAGAGTGCCGGATCCGGCAAAACGGCAAAAAGCCGGATGTGTGAAACCGGCCTTAATGACGTAAGGGGAGCTTAAGGGCTAGACACAGGTTACTGTCAGGAGTTGTCCCATTCCTTGCTCCTTATTGTTAGGCCCGGCCCACACAGGGGACTAATGCGATCCTCGCGTGACACTCGGCTCACGCTGGCAGCACAGCGGGAGCTGAGTGTCACGCGAGTGTCACTGCGACTGAGGTCCAATCATGCGATCGGACCTCAGCAGCGGGGGTCGGCCAGCACTGAGGAGGAGCGGGCCGGTGCTGAGGAGGGGCGGGCTGGCGCTGCAGTGGGGAGGGAGGGATTTTTCTCCCTCTCTCCTCCGGAGCTGGCAATAGTCATTCTTGCCCTGCACTCTCAGTACACAGGTGTTCTGCAAGTGCAGTGCGATTTTTCTCTCGCCCCATAGACTTCAATGGTTACGAGGAACGCATTACAGTCGCAGCATGCTGTGATTGTTTTCTCGGTCCGATTAGGGCTGAGAAAATACTTGCTCATGGGTGCTTACACATAGGCTAATATTGGTTTGAGTGGAATGCGATGTTTTATCGCATTCCACTCGCTCCTATTTTCATGCCGTGTGGCTTAGGCCTTAGAGTCTGACTCTCCCTTTCCATCCCCATTTGTAATCCGTGTGTTACACTGGGCGCCTGACATCCACTTGTCCGTGCATGACAGTCAAAGGATGTTTGGAGCTCTGTGGTTATTAAGTGACCAAGAGTCTATGTGCGCTGTAACATTACATGGTCTGTTACTTCATGGGTAACATACTGTTGTTCCCAAACCTTTTCTTAACAATAATACCAGCCATATTTAATTGACTATTCAGGAGCGATGAAATTAGATGAACTGACATTACTATATTGACATGTTGTATCAATGAGCTCTTTAGAATGGCCCATAATTTATCAAATATTAGTGCAGGCAGACCGCACAGCGAGGAACTGGATTGTATACACTTATGGCTATGGGACTAAAGAAAATACCTGAATTCAGTGATTAAGAGAAATATTCCAATGCTTCTGTCCATATAGTGTATGCAACTAAAGTTCCTCCCTTGCACTAATAATTGCTACTGTAATATATATATATATATATATATATATATATATATATATATATATATATATATATATACTGTTATAATTTTTGTTTTTTGTTTATTAGTTTATTATAGTTTATATTGATGGTTTCCGCTTTCTTCTCTATTGGATGCATTTATTTTGGAGTATTATGGATTTTATTCCCTGGATTGCGATGGACATTAATATCTACATATATATATATATATATGGACACAATTTGGATCGATTGAATGTTTTTCTTATGCATGCCATTTATGTAGTGTCATATTATGTATTTATTTTTTATTGGATTGGTCACTTGTCACTAGTACTGATATGTTTGAAAGAACTTTAAGAGACATTTTTTAAAGAAAAATATTTTATCTGCACATGTTTCTATATATATGTATTAGTTTTGATTTTTTCTTACTTCAATTTTTATTTATTTTTTTCACATTATTCCCTTGTTTATATATATATCTTATATATACATGTGTATGTTTTTTAATATATATGTGTATGTATATTTTGATATGCATTTTTTATATTATTTTTCTTATTTATTATTTTTTATCATATCTCACAAAAAAATTTTTTTTCACATTTTTTCAGTCTGTGTGTGTTGTATTTTGATACATTAATGTATATACAGTTAGGTCCAGAAATATTTGGACAGTGACACAAGTTTTGTTATTTTAGCTGTTTACAAAAACATATTTAGAAATACAATTATATATATATATATAATATGGGCTGAAAGTGCACACTCCCAGCTGCAATATGAGAGTTTTCACATCCAAATCGGAGAAAGGGTTTAGGAATCATAGCTCTGTAATGCATAGCCTCCTCTTTTTCAAGGGACCAAAAGTAATTGGACAAGGGACTCTAAGGGCTGCAATTAACTCTGAAGGCGTCTCCCTCATTAACCTGTAATCAATGAAGTAGTTAAAAGGTCTGGGGTTGATTATAGGTGTGTGGTTTTGCATTTGGAAGCTGTTGCTGTGACCAGACAACATGCGGTCTAAGGAACTCTCAATTGAGGTGAAGCAGAACATCCTGAGGCTGAAAAAAAAAGAAAAAATCCATCAGAGAGATAGCAGACATGCTTGGAGTAGCAAAATCAACAGTCGGGTACATTCTGAGAAAAAAGGAATTGACTGGTGAGCTTGGGAACTCAAAAAGGCCTGGGTGTCCACGGATGACAACAGTGGTGGATGATCGCCGCATACTATCTTTGGTGAAGAAGAACCCGTTCACAACATCAACTGAAGTCCAGAACACTCTCAGTGAAGTAGGTGTATCTGTCTCTAAGTCAACAGTAAAGAGAAGACTCCATGAAAGTAAATACAAAGGGTTCACATCTAGATGCAAACCATTCATCAATTCCAAAAATAGACAGGCCAGAGTTAAATTTGCTGAAAAACACCTCATGAAGCCAGCTCAGTTCTGGAAAAGTATTCTATGGACAGATGAGATCAAGATCAACCTGTACCAGAATGATGGGAAGAAAAAAGTTTGGAGAAGAAAGGGAACGGCACATGATCCAAGGCACACCACATCCTCTGTAAAACTTGGTGGAGGCAACGTGATGGCATGGGCATGCATGGCTTTCAATGACACTGGGTCACTTGTGTTTATTGATGACATAACAGCAGACAAGAGTAGCCGGATTAATTCTGACGTGTACCGGGATATACTTTCAGCCCAGATTCAGCCAAATGCCGCAAAGTTGATCGGACGGCGCTTCATAGTACAGATGGACAATGACCCCAAGCATACAGCCAAAGCTACCCAGGAGTTCATGAGTGCAAAAAAGTGGAACATTCTGCAATGGCCAAGTCAATCACCAGATCTTAACCCAATTGAGCATGCATTTCACTTGCTCAAATCCAGACTTAAGACGGAAAGACCCACAAACAAGCAAGACCTGAAGGCTGCGGCTGTAAAGGCCTGGCAAAGCATTAAGAAGGAGGAAACCCAGCGTTTGGTGATGTCAAAATGGGTTCCAGACTTAAGGCAGTGATTGCCTCCAAAGGATTCGCAACAAAATATTGAAAATAAAAATTTTTTTTTTGGGTTTTGGTTTATTTGTCCAATGACTTTTGACCTCCTAAAATGTGGAGTGTTTGTAAAGAAATGTGTACAATTCCTACAATTTCTATCAGATATTTTTGTTCAAACCTTCAAATTAAACGTTACAATCTGCACTTGAATTCTGTTGTAGAGGTTTCATTTCAAATCCAATGTGGTGGCATGCAGAGCCCAACTCGCGAAAATTGTGTCACTGTCCAAATATTTCTGGACCTAACTGTATATTTGTATGTATGTATATATTCATATATTTATAGTGTATTTATATGTTTATCTATATGCATTTTTGCACGAATTAACATGGTCTATTATATTTATACACAATCTTTATATATATATAATTTTTCACTTCATATACACTTAGTATGATAGTATTATTTATTATCTATTTAATGTGATATTTATCTATTCGGCATGTATTAACTGTGACGATCGATCTATATATTTGTATGTTCTATAAGGTATTTCATTGTAATTTCAGGATATATACATATTCCTGCATTAATGTGCTACTTCTTCTTACTTAAGTTTACCTAGTTCCCCCTTTCTAGTATTTATATGCTCCGTGATTGTGCGCATGAGGGGATGGGGCAGGAGCGCGTCATGGCTGGGGGTGTCTTTATCCGACGTGGGCCGGATCACATGATCGGTGTTTGGCCACGTGACTCGTCACGTGGTCAGTGCCGCTCGCGTCATCCTCCCCGCCTCTGGATGACGTCCTCGGTCGGATGACGGCTTCCTTTCCCTCACCCACGCATGCGCCCTATAGTGATTGCAGTGGGGATTGCCCTAAACAGCTGATAGGCTGTTCATTGTTTAAAAGGAGACTACACTAGCTGTCTCAATACACATTTCCCTGACGAAGGTACGCCGAAACACGTGTAGGGTGGGTTGGAGGCTCCCTATACACGGTCCACATGGCTTCAGGTACATCCATCTAATTAAATGTATTTACATTTGTTTGCTTGCACATTGCACTTTTATATAGTCTAACTTTGACTAAGCATTGTGGATCTACCCCAGGTGGTTATCTTGCTGCTCTTTGCATGTGACCTCACATGGAATTGTCTGCCATAGTACCCCTAATTATAGTGCACTTTTTCACGATTATACACTTTATTATTACTGTTGTGCACTTTATAAACACGATCAAAGACCGGAGGGAAAAATTCAGTAGGTACATTATATAACCTAAGCATATATTTCAAAGTGATTCCCCAAATATTGGATTAATTATCTGGAAAAACTCCATCTATACAATTAGCAAAAAATGTGTATAAACAACACACAAAGGAGTACTATTTCCATAAAATGTGACAATCTTTATTGAAAAAAGACATACATACATAAATTTTAAAATATCATTATTCATCAATAGACAAAAAATGTTTTAGAGGTATAAGGAGGACTTCTTACCAGCAATCACCCCCCACATAAGTATATGTGTGGATCCCAATCAAAATAAGTGCAGACCTGCAAGATCTATATTAGCAGCAATAACAATATATCTGCTTTTAATATAAAGTATATCAACCCAAATGGGCCAGATTAAGTCAAAAAGCTGCTGCACACATATATAGAAAAATACAGCCAGAAGACTGTCCCAGGGTAATTACCCAACTCTATATAGATATCAAAATGGAGTTTATAAGTGCATCAAAGCTTACCCATATAAGGGACAGAAAAAAGGCAAGAGATCCAAACAGTGGGGGGAAGATAGGCAGCTCCCAGTCCTGAACGCGTATCGCTCTCGCTTCCTCAGCAGGCTGGAGGCGGGGGTGGAAGTGCGTTCATTCCCTGATCACAGTGTTAAATACACCTAATCCATTCATTAGTCGGCTGGTGATGTGCGCACGTCATGTCGGCGCACGCGCAATGCACAGCCCCTGGTTGTTGTGACAACATGATGCAGCTTTCCAGCCACAGTGCGCATGCCCAGGGAGAAATCTCCCGATGACGTCAATGCGCATGCGCATCGGGCATAAGGAGGCCGCAGAATGTGTACACCCAGGGAAAACTGTCATAAGGCGCGCGCACGTACGGAGCACATCACCATATAGTACAGAAGGAGATTCAAGCATATATGTTCACATACCTTTAATGCCTAATAACCTAATCTGCCTCAAAATAAATGCATATCTACATACAAAAATAGTATGTTTAAGAGTAAGGCATATTATATATAGGTAAACTGGGTAATTATAACTTTATTCTTATTAAGTACATAGTGTATCTCACTCCATAGGGCACCATATGCTTTCAATTACATACAAAAAAGTAGATAATAACAGCATCCAGTAATGTTTATATACATAAGTACAGATATGAATACAAAAAAGGAGGGGGAAAAAAAAGGGGGGGGGGGATTTTTTATTTCACAAGATTTTCAATGTATATGAGCCATTGTGGTGTTATGATGGGTCCTGAGTGATACAAACAACACTTCATATAGATATATCACATGTACCGCCTCCATATAATTAGAGACCCAAGTACATAAACACGGTCACACATAAAGAACAGACATCATTCTAAAATGATGCCAATCAGAACATATAATTAATACCATTATTTTATTATGTCCAAATGTATATATATATATTAATTAATTTTAGATATTCATTTTGAAGTGGGGGCTGATGGCGCTTTGCACACTGATATTCATCGGAAGGAGACTTCCGTGAATTCTTTGTTGCACGCGTCATCGGCCCACACTAAGTCTACGATTAGGGCCGTCCCGACGGGGCAGTTTTTGAGGGCTAGGCGTGTCTGTTCGACGGACCAAAGCTTTGAGAGACAGTCACAGGATTTGAGGGCAAGATTTCAGCAGAGGGGTTACAGCAATCGTGACATAAAGAAGGGATACCTTAGGGCCAAGCATACCCCAAGAGAACAGTTACTATTTAAGACAACTAACTCCAAAAAATTGAAAAATCAGAATAACGAGATTAGATTTATATCTACGTTTAATTGTCAATGGAAGAGAATGAGAGATTGCCTAGAAAAACATTGGGCAATCCTAAAGACAGATAAAATTCTAGCCAAGAATGTCTCAGAGATTCCCCTAATGACACCTCGTCGTGGGAGGAATCTTAAGGACATCCTTGTTGATAGCCACTATGTGGCAGAAGTGACTAACCCATTCTTTTCACAACAACCAATGAGGAGGAAAGGCTGTTTTACATGTGGGGAATGCTTGGCCTGTAAGGGTAATAATATAATTCAGGGCACTGATTTCCGTTCGGCAGATGGTGAGAAATATTTCAAGATCCAAAAATATATAACCTGCAAGAGTTCTTTCGTTATATACCTCGCAACGTGTCCCTGCTCAAAGCTATATGTTGGGTTAACATCTAGACAACTTCGGGTGAGAACGAGGGATGTATTGGAATACCATCTGTCCATGTGGATCCTCATCCAGTTTTGGAAGGATATTTCGGCAATATTATATTCAATGAAGGAATATGTTGTTATTAATGATTTATGTAACCCTCTGTACGGTAATTTAAATTGACTCCTTCTTTCTTGGGGGTAATTGTATATGAAGGTTTATGAGTTGTGTGAGTCTTATTGATATTAAAATGGTCACACATAATTTAAGAATAATAATAACAAAACACATGAATAAATACATAAATATAATAAAATAATGGAATGAATTATGTGTCTTAATTGGCATCATTTTAGAATGTTGTCTGTTTATTTTATGTGTGACCATATCCATGTACTCTGATCTCCATTTATATGGGGGCGGTACATGTGGTGTATTCATAATACGTTTAGTCCATATCACTCAGGACCTATTTGATGTTATAGGGTCTTGTGGACGTGTGTTATGATATTGATGACTCATGTAACCCATTATACTATAATTAAAATTGATCTCTTGTGAAATTTTGTGTGTGAAGGGTAATGAGTGATATTATTTGTGTTGATATTAAATGGTCACACATAGATTAATGATAATAACAAGTAAAAATATGAATTAATATATATATATACATTTGGACATAATAAAATAATGGTATTAATTATATGTTCTGATTGGCATCATTTTAGAATGATGTCTGTTCTTTATGTGTGACCGTGTTTATGTACTTGGGTCTCTAATTATATGGAGGCGGTACATGTGATATATCTATATGAAGTGTTGTTTGTATCACTCAGGACCCATCATAACACCACAATGGCTCATATACATTGAAAATCTTGTGAAATAAAAAATTCCCCCCCCCCCTTTTTTTCCCCCTCCTTTTTTGTATTCATATCTGTACTTATGTATATAAACATTACTGGATGCTGTTATTATCTACTTTTTTGTATGTAATTGAAAGCATATGGTGCCCTATGGAGTGAGATACACTATGTACTTAATAAGAATAAAGTTATAATTACCCAGTTTACCTATATATAATATGCCTTACTCTTAAACATACTATTTTTGTATGTAGATATGCATTTATTTTGAGGCAGATTAGGTTATTAGGCATTAAAGGTATGTGAACATATATGCTTGAATCTCCTTCTGTACTATATGGTGATGTGCTCCGTACGTGCGCGCGCCTTATGACAGTTTTCCCTGGGTGTACACATTCTGCGGCCTCCTTATGCCCGATGCGCATGCGCATTGACGTCATCGGGAGATTTCTCCCTGGGCATGCGCACTGTGGCTGGAAAGCTGCATCATGTTGTCACAACAACCAGGGGCTGTGCATTGCGCGTGCGCCGACATGACGTGCGCACATCACCAGCCGACTAATGAATGGATTAGGTGTATTTAACGCTGTGATCAGGGAATGAACGCACTTCCACCCCCGCCTCCAGCCTGCTGAGGAAGCGAGAGCGATACGCGTTCAGGACTGGGAGCTGCCTATCTTCCCCCCACTGTTTGGATCTCTTGCCTTTTTTCTGTCCCTTATATGGGTAAGCTTTGATGCACTTATAAACTCCATTTTGATATCTATATAGAGTTGGGTAATTACCCTGGGACAGTCTTCTGGCTGTATTTTTCAATATATGTGTGCAGCAGCTTTTTGACTTAATCTGGCCCATTTGGGTTGATATACTTTATATTAAAAGCAGATATATTGTTATTGCTGCTAATATAGATCTTGCAGGTCTGCACTTATTTTGATTGGGATCCACACATATACTTATGTGGGGGTGATTGCTGGTAAGAAGTCCTCCTTATACCTCTAAAACATTTTTTGTCTATTGATGAATAATGATATTTTAAAATTTATGTATGTATGTCTTTTTTCAATAAAGATTGTCACATTTTATGGAAATAGTACTCCTTTGTGTGTTGTTTATACACATTTTTTGCTAATTGTATAGATGGAGTTTTTCCAGATAATTAATCCAATATTTGGGGAATCACTTTGAAATATATTCTTAGGTTATATAATGTACCTACTGAATTTTTCCCTCCGGTCTTTGATCGTGTTTATATTGACTATATCTGTTTTCACAGCCAGTGATCTTAGAGAAATGGATTATAGAGCTCGAGATCAATCATGGCTCTGCCAAATTAATGAGGTTTTCAAGGAGGATTCCAATGGGTGTCTTAATTTGAATCAGAAAGACCATTTGACCCAGATTAACCATCTGAAGTCATTACTCCACAGACGTATTAGAACATGGTGGAATAAAGGTTTTCTTGAGAAATATGTTACTAAAGGTCTTATTCCTCGTGGCCTACGGATCCAAGTATTCCCATCCTTTTCTGTGGAGGAGGAGTGGTTCAGAAAGGGATGGGAAGAAAGTGCCAGCATATGTTCAAGGAAATTCATGGAATTATTGATCAAACTTAATGATCAAACCATCAAGGACCTAGAGAAAGAAATTGAATTAGTCCAGGATGCCCTTAAGAAGGAACTGAGTTCCACCGAACTGGCTAAATTACAGACGGACATTGAAACTGATCTCACTAAGTGGGAGGGAGAATTAAAGTCAGCTAAAACCAAAAAATTCCAAAGGGATCTGACTGATCAACAAAATAATCAGATCTACAGATGGAGAAACAAGAAATTTCCCCTTTTTCACCGTAATAGATCAAGATCTCAATCCTTCTCTTCAGTTACATCTGGTGAGGGATCTGATGTTGAGGGTATCAAGAGTGGACAAAATCTTTTCAACACGTATAGAGGAGGACCTAAGGAGACCTTTATGGCCAATAAGGGAAAGGGTCCGGCCAAAAGGAAAAACATTTCTCCTGGGGTGGCACAAGAGACCAAAAGAAAACCTGGCCTACTTGATGTAATTAATCTTTCTCCACATATCCTCTCTGAGACTCAACTACAGGTTCTAGGGTTGGGCTTAACATTTGTGCCAAATAACTCCTTTGACTATTTCACTGCAGTCAAGGATCTTTTTCTTTTTTCAAGAAAATTGATTCTGAGGAAATTACATTGCAAAAGGGAGGTCCCTGGAGTGAGTTTGACTGAGGTTGAACAGGAGGCTATCCGCACACTAGAGGATTTATTAAGGGAACAGACAGCAGACCCTGTGCAGAGATTCCCAGTTGCCTTGTTGCCCAGATCAACTGTTTTTCCCCCCCTGTCGGTTTGCTCACAGATAGAAATCTTCACAAAATTGGTCTTGGAGGATTTTGGTAAGATCTCGAGATTTAACTATGGAGATAATCTCTCTAATAAACAACGGAGAGCTTTGAAAGAACTAAGAGAGATCAAAGATGTTGTAATTAAGAGCGCCGACAAGGGGGGAAATGTGGTTATTTGGCCCACAACTCTATATGAACGTGAGGCGTTTCGCCAACTAAACAACAGGGTGACATATCAAAGGTTGAGTCATAACCCTATCCTTGAATTCAATTTAGAGCTACAGGAGATCTTGGATAGGGCTTTTTCACAGGGAATCATCCCGAAGAAAGTGATGGATGGTCTGATTGTTAAGCATCCCAGGGTACCAACCTTTTACCTGTTGCCGAAGGTCCACAAGGATGCCACCAATCCCCCTGGACGCCCAATTGTCTCGGGGATTGGTGGCATCTGTGATCCTATCTGTAAATTTGTGGAGTTTTATTTAAATCCTTTGGTACAGGATTTGCCTTCCTATACACGTGATACCACTGATGTGCTCACAAAAATGGAGGGACTCCACGTCGAGCCTGATATGTGGTTGGTGGCGGCCGATGTGGAGTCCCTCTATACGTGCATAGCACATCAGGACGGTCTGGAGGCAGCGCGCCTTTTTCTTAGTGGCAGCCGTCTGGATGGACCTACTCGTGGACTTATTTTGGAACTTTTGGATTTTATTTTAACTCACAATGTATTTTTATTTAAAGACCGTTTTTATCTGCAGAGGCGCGGCACCGCTATGGGGGCAGCATGTGCACCATCGTATGCAAATTTATTTTTAGGCATGTGGGAGAGGGGGTTGTTCCATGGGGATGACCTCTTCTCCCAACATGTGATATGTTGGCACAGGTACATCGATGACGTGCTGTTCCTGTGGCAAGGTGCGGCGTCTCTGCTAGATGAGTTTATGATTTATTTGAATAGAAATGATTTAAATATTAAGTTGACTTATACTGCTAGTCAGACACAGATAGATTTATTAGATATTCATTTTGAAGTGGGGGTTGATGGCGCTTTGCACACTGATATTCATCGGAAGGAGACTTCCGTGAATTCTTTGTTGCACGCGTCATCGGCCCACACTAAGTCTACGATTAGGGCCGTCCCGACGGGGCAGTTTTTGAGGGCTAGGCGTGTCTGTTCGACGGACCAAAGCTTTGAGAGACAGTCACAGGATTTGAGGGCAAGATTTCAGCAGAGGGGTTACAGCAATCGTTACATAAAGAAGGGATACCTTAGGGCCAAGCATACCCCAAGAGAACAGTTACTATTTAAGACAACTAACTCCAAAAAATTGAAAAATCAGAATAACGAGATTAGATTTATATCTACGTTTAATTGTCAATGGAAGAGAATGAGAGATTGCCTAGAAAAACATTGGGCAATCCTAAAGACAGATAAAATTCTAGCCAAGAATGTCTCAGAGATTCCCCTAATGACACCTCGTCGTGGGAGGAATCTTAAGGACATCCTTGTTGATAGCCACTATGTGGCAGAAGTGACTAACCCATTCTTTTCACAACAACCAATGAGGAGGAAAGGCTGTTTTACATGTGGGGAATGCTTGGCCTGTAAGGGTAATAATATAATTCAGGGCACTGATTTCCGTTCGGCAGATGGTGAGAAATATTTCAAGATCCAAAAATATATAACCTGCAAGAGTTCTTTCGTTATATACCTCGCAACGTGTCCCTGCTCAAAGCTATATGTTGGGTTAACATCTAGACAACTTCGGGTGAGAACGAGGGAACACGTTCGGGACATTACTAACTCGAGGCAGGTTACCGACGACACAACCCTTAGGACAATCCCTAGACATTTTAAGAACTTTCATGGCTGTGATGCATCTGGTTTAAAATTGAAGGGCATTGACATCCTGCACTGTGGTATTAGGGGGGGAGATCTTAAAAAGCAGTTGGCACAACTAGAATGTCGGTGGATAGTCACCTTGGGCACCTTGACACCGAATGGGCTCAACGAAAAACTCAGTTTTGCATCCTTTCTCTAGTAAGATAGGAGTAATATGACATGAATGGTGTTTTCTGATTCAATTTTAATTTTGTTTTATTCTCTGTTTTTAAGTGATTATTCATCTGTAAAGGTCGGTGATACATAGTCCTATGAAATTGGGATGTATTGGAATACCATCTGTCCATGTGGATCCTCATCTAGTTTTGGAAGGATATTTCGGCAATATTATATTCAATGAAGGAATATGTTGTTATTAATGATTTATGTAACCCTCTGTACGGTAATTTAAATTGATTCCTTCTTTCTTGGGGGTAATTGTATATGAAGGTTTATGAGTTGTGTGAGTCTTATTGATATTAAAATGGTCACACATAATTTAAGAATAATAATAACAAAACACATGAATAAATACATAAATATAATAAAATAATGGAATGAATTATGTGTCTTAATTGGCATCATTTTAGAATGTTGTCTGTTTATTTTATGTGTGACCATATCCATGTACTCTGATCTCCATTTATATGGGGGCGGTACATGTGGTGTATTCATAATACGTTTAGTCCATATCACTCAGGACCTATTTGATGTTATAGGGTCTTGTGGACGTGTGTTATGATATTGATGACTCATGTAACCCATTATACTATAATTAAAATTGATCTCTTGTGAAATTTTGTGTGTGAAGGGTAATGAGTGATATTATTTGTGTTGATATTAAATGGTCACACATAGATTAATGATAATAACAAGTAAAAATATGAATTAATATATATATATACATTTGGACATAATAAAATAATGGTATTAATTATATGTTCTGATTGGCATCATTTTAGAATGATGTCTGTTCTTTATGTGTGACCGTGTTTATGTACTTGGGTCTCTAATTATATGGAGGCGGTACATGTGATATATCTATATGAAGTGTTGTTTGTATCACTCAGGACCCATCATAACACCACAATGGCTCATATACATTGAAAATCTTGTGAAATAAAAAATTCCCCCCCCCCTTTTTTTTCCCCCTCCTTTTTTGTATTCATATCTGTACTTATGTATATAAACATTACTGGATGCTGTTATTATCTACTTTTTTGTATGTAATTGAAAGCATATGGTGCCCTATGGAGTGAGATACACTATGTACTTAATAAGAATAAAGTTATAATTACCCAGTTTACCTATATATAATATGCCTTACTCTTAAACATACTATTTTTGTATGTAGATATGCATTTATTTTGAGGCAGATTAGGTTATTAGGCATTAAAGGTATGTGAACATATATGCTTGAATCTCCTTCTGTACTATATGGTGATGTGCTCCGTACGTGCGCGCGCCTTATGACAGTTTTCCCTGGGTGTACACATTCTGCGGCCTCCTTATGCCCGATGCGCATGCGCATTGACGTCATCGGGAGATTTCTCCCTGGGCATGCGCACTGTGGCTGGAAAGCTGCATCATGTTGTCACAACAACCAGGGGCTGTGCATTGCGCGTGCGCCGACATGACGTGCGCACATCACCAGCCGACTAATGAATGGATTAGGTGTATTTAACACTGTGATCAGGGAATGAACGCACTTCCACCCCCGCCTCCAGCCTGCTGAGGAAGCGAGAGCGATACGCGTTCAGGACTGGGAGCTGCCTATCTTCCCCCCACTGTTTGGATCTCTTGCCTTTTTTCTGTCCCTTATATGGGTAAGCTTTGATGCACTTATAAACTCCATTTTGATATCTATATAGAGTTGGGTAATTACCCTGGGACAGTCTTCTGGCTGTATTTTTCTATATATGTGTGCAGCAGCTTTTTGACTTAATCTGGCCCATTTGGGTTGATATACTTTATATTAAAAGCAGATATATTGTTATTGCTGCTAATATAGATCTTGCAGGTCTGCACTTATTTTGATTGGGATCCACACATATACTTATGTGGGGGGTGATTGCTGGTAAGAAGTCCTCCTTATACCTCTAAAACATTTTTTGTCTATTGATGAATAATGATATTTTAAAATTTATGTATGTATGTCTTTTTTCAATAAAGATTGTCACATTTTATGGAAATAGTACTCCTTTGTGTGTTGTTTATACACATTTTTTGCTGTTGTGCACTTTATGTATAATTTATAGCATTTGCACATATATATATATATATGTATATATATATATATATACATATATATATATATATATATATATATATATATATTTATTTATTCTGTGGCAGTTTTCCATGTGTGCTCGCCTGTTTTGGGCTCTTGCTGCCATCTGGTGGCCTTCTCATGTAATTACACTTCTTATTTATTTTTATATATAACTAGAAGGTGGCCCGATTCTACGCATCGGGTATTCTAGAATTTACGTATTGTGTAGTTCATGTATGATTTTTGTTATATATATATATATAGATGTTGTTGTGTGTAGTTACCAAGTGTTTGTGTAGGGCGCTGTACATGTTCTGAGTGTCGCGGGGGGTGAGAGCGGTGTTGTATGTGTGTTGCGTGTGTTGCGTTGTTTGTGGAGCGCTGTGTGTCTGTAGCGTTGTGTGTGTGTGTGTGTTGTGCGGTTTGTGTGTGTGGTGTGTTTTGGGGGAGGTATGTTTTGAGCAATGTGTGTGTTGTGCAGTATGTGCGTATATTTGTGTGTGCAGCGTTGTCTGTGTGTGTGGGTGTCTGTGTAGGGCGTTGTTTGTGATTCCTAGTGTGTGTGTGTTGTGCAGTGCGCGTGTGTGTGTGTGTGTGTTGGGGGGAGGTGTGCACCTCCCATCGTGCTCCATCCCCCATGCTGCGCACCCCCCATCGTGCTGCATCCCCCATGCTGCGCACTCCCAAACGTGCTCCATCCGCCATGCTGCGCACTCCCAAACGTGGTCCATCCGCCATGCTGCGCACTCCCAAACGTGCTCCATCCGCCATACTGCGCACTCCCCATCGTGCTGCATCCCCCATGCTGCGCACTCCCAAACGTGCTCCATCCGCCATGCTGCGCACTCCCCATCGTGCTCTATCCGCCATGCTTGACACTCCCAAACGTGCTCCATCCGCCATGCTGCGCACTCCCAAACGTGCTCCATCCGCCATGCTGCGCACCCCCTATCATGCTCCATCCGCCATGCTGCGCACTCCCAAACGTGCTCCACCCACCATGCTGCGCACTCCCAAACGTGCTCCATCCGCCATGCTGCGCACTCCCAAACGTGCTCCATCCGCCATGCTGCGCACTCCCAAACGTGGTCCATCCGCCATGCTGCGCACTCCCAAACGTGCTCCATCCGCCATGCTGCGCACTCCCAAACGTGCTCCATCCGCCATACTGCGTACTCCCAAACGTGCTCCATCCGCCATACTGCGCACTCCCAAACGTGCTCCATCCGCCATGCTGCGCACTCCCAAACGTGCTCCATCCGCCATGCTGCGCACTCCCAAACGTGCTCCATCCGCCATGCTGCGCACTCCCAAACGTGCTCCATCCGCCATGCTGCGCACTCCCAAACGTGCTCCATCCGCCATGCTGCGCACTCCCAAACGTGGTCCATCCGCCATGCTGCGCACTCCCAAACGTGGTCCATCCGCCATGCTGCGCACTCCCAAACGTGGTCCATCCGACATGCTGCGCACTCCCAAACGTGCTCCATCCGCCATGCTGCGCACTCCCAAACGTGCTCCATCCGCCATACTGCGCACTCCCCATCGTGCACCATCCGGCATGCTGCGCACTCCCAAACGTGCTCCATCCGCCATGCTGCGCACTCCCAAACGTGCTCCATCCGCCATGCTGCGCACTCCCAAACGTGCTCCATCCGCCATGCTGCGCACTCCCAAACGTGCTCCATCTGCCATGCTGCGCACTCCCAAACGTGGTCCATCCGCCATGCTGCGCACTCCCAAACGTGCTCCATCCGCCATGCTGCGCACTCCCAAACGTGCTCCATCCGCCATACTGCGCACTCCCAAACGTGCTCCATCCGCCATACTGCGCACTCCCCATCGTGCACCATCCGGCATGCTGCGCACTCCCAAACGTGCTCCATCCGTCATGCTGCGCACTCCCAAACGTGCTCCATCCGTCATGCTGCGCACTCCCAAACGTGCTCCATCCGCCATGCTGCGCACTCCCAAACGTGCTCCATCCGCCATGCTGCGCACCCCCCATCATGCTCCATCCGCTTGGGAGTGCGCAGCATGCCGGATGGTGCACGATGGGGAGTGCGCAGTATGGCGGATGGAGCACGTTTGGGAGTGCGCAGTATGGCGGATGGAGCACGTTTGGGAGTGCGCAGCATGGCGGATGGACCACGTTTGGGAGTGCGCAGCATGGCGGATGGACCACGTTTGGGAGTGCGCAGCATGGCGGATGGACCACGTTTGGGAGTGCGCAGCACGGCGGATGGAGCACGTTTGGGAGTGCGCAGCATGGCGGATGGAGCATGTTTGGGAGTGCGCAGCATGGCGGATGGAGCATGATGGGGGGTGCGCAGCATGGCGGATGGAGCACGTTTGGGAGTGCGCAGCATGGCGGATGGAGCACTTTTGGGAGTGTGCAGCATGGTGGATAGAGCACGATGGGGAGTGCGCAGCATGGCGGATGAAGCATGTTTGGGAGTGCGCAGCATGGGGGATGGAGCACGTTTGGGAGTGTGCAGCATGGCGGATAGAGCATGATGGGGAGTGCGCAGTATGGCGGATGGAGCACGTTTGGGAGTGCGCAGCATGGCGGATGGAGCACGTTTGGGAGTGTGCAGCATGGCGGATAGAGCACGATGGGGAGTGCGCAGCATGGCGGATGGAGCACGTTTGGGAGTGCGCAGCATGGGGGATGCAGCACGATGGGGAGTGCGCAGTATGGCGGATGGAGCACGTTTGCTCAGCCTCTCTCCTTCCAGCCTCCCTCAGCATCAGCCTCCCCCTCCCAGCCTTCCCCAAGATCAGCCTCTCTGCTCCCAGCCTCCTCCAGCACGCCGTGCTCCTCTGCCGACACTTACCCACACCCGATCGCATCCACTCACCCACACAACCGATCGCATCCACTCACCCACACAACCGATCGCATCCACTCACCCACACAACCGATCGCATCCACTCACACACACCCGATCGCATACACTCACACACACAGACACTGACGATATTGCACATACGCGCTGATACTCACAACATCCGGGGATATCACATGCTTCTGGCCATGTGATCCTCCGTCAGGTCCTGGAAGCTCACAACAGCACAATATCGCCGCCGAGAAGCAAGCGATATCCCAGGATGTTGTGAGTATTTGGATGCGATGTGATGTGTGAGGTGTGTGTGAGTGTGATCTGATTTGTGTGTGTGTGTGTGCTGTTATGTGTGTGCTGTTATGTTATGTATGTTCCGCAGCTGCAGGACCTTGATGTGTTGATGCGATGTGATGTGTGTGTGAGGTGTGTATGAGAGTGAGTGTGAGCCGGTGTACACTGGTAACTATGGAAACATCGGGTAACTAAGGGACCTTAGTTACCCGATGTGTATAATGGTTACCAGCTTTCACGGCCTCCGTTAAGATCCCAGCATCGCAAGGTTATGTCTGGCGCTGCCGGGATCCTGACGGAGCCGGTGTAGAAGCAAGCGATATCCCAGCATGTTGTGATGTGTGAGGTGTGTGTGAGAGTGAGTGTGAGAGTGAGTGTGATCTGATGTGTGTGTACTCACCTGGGAATCGGAGCCCCGTGTCAGTTGGGCGGCCAGAGCGAGCGTGCATTGCGTGAGGGGGGCGGGGCCTGCAGAGAGCCGGGGCGAGAGGCCAATCCGTGTGGGGGGGCGGGGCCATGGCGAGCCCAGCGGCCAATCAGCTTTGTGTCACCGTAAGGACACAATTTCGGAGCATGACAGACAGACAGATAGACAGACAGACAGACGGACAGACAGACAGACAGACAGACAGAATAAGGCAATTATATATATAGATTGTACTGTGTTGTGGGTTCCTCCTGTCATCATTAACCTTGCATATAACTTGCTGTTTTAATTACATTAATAAAGGAATATATATTTTATCGGATTTTGGCTGTTTTTCTTGTCGGTTTTATATTTATATGAATAGCCTATTTATTGGAGTTGGGGTGTATTTAATATATTTATATGTAGTGATAGTTTTTTAAAAATACACTATATTATACCCCCCACCTTGGCATTAATCTGTCCAGATCAAAGTATTGTAGTGCACCTGCGCAGGACCTCAATGCCGGACAGTGTGCTTGACATAGTTCGTATTTGGAATGAACACTGAACCTCGGGTTCGCTCATCTTTAATTATGATACCTTTTTTATACTAAGGTATTTTACATTATATGAAAATATATAATATACAGTTTACACCAAATTTCCAAGATTTTATATGAATAGGCTTACCACCAGTATGTTGAGTAAATGACAGCTGCACACAGAGAACCATCACAAGAAAACCAAACTCAAATTTCATTTTCAGAGCAGCAGAAGGCAGTTACTGAAGGAATCTAAAGATAAAAATGCACAGCTGATGTCAGTTATGTAGCAAAAGAGAAAGAAACACAAGTACAAAATTGGGATCCAAAAGTGCTAAACTAATACAACTGTTTGGTAGAACATTTGTTTTCAATAACCGAGGTTACACACAGGCCACTCATTTACAGTTAGGTCCAGAAATATTTGGACAGTGACACAAGTTTTGTTATTTTAGCTGTTTACAAAAACATGTTCAGAAATACAATTATATATATAATATGGGCTGAAAGTGCACACTCCCAGCTGCAATATGAGAGTTTTCACATCCAAATCGGAGAAAGGGTTTAGGAATCATAGCTCTGTAATGCATAGCCTCCTCTTTTTCAAGGGACCAAAAGTAATTGGACAAGGGACTCTAAGGGCTGCAATTAACTCTGAAGGCGTCTCCCTCGTTAATCTGTAATCAATGAAGTAGTTAAAAGGTCTGGGGTTGATTACAGGTGTGTGGTTTTGCATTTGGAAGCTGTTGCTGTGACCAGACAACATGCGGTCTAAGGAACTCTCAATTGAGGTGAAGCAGAACATCCTGAGGCTGAAAAAAAAGAAAAAATCCATCAGAGAGATAGCAGACATGCTTGGAGTAGCAAAATCAACAGTCGGGTACATTCTGAGAAAAAAGGAATTGACTGGTGAGCTTGGGAACTCAAAAAGGCCTGGGCGTCCACGGATGACAACAGTGGTGGATGATCGCCGCATACTTTCTTTGGTGAAGAAGAACCCGTTCACAACATCAACTGAAGTCCAGAACACTCTCAGTGAAGTAGGTGTATCTGTCTCTAAGTCAACAGTAAAGAGAAGACTCCATGAAAGTAAATACAAAGGGTTCACATCTAGATGCAAACCATTCATCAATTCCAAAAATAGACAGGCCAGAGTTAAATTTGCTGAAAAACACCTCATGAAGCCAGCTCAGTTCTGGAAAAGTATTCTATGGACAGATGAGACAAAGATCAACCTGTACCAGAATGATGGGAAGAAAAAAGTTTGGAGAAGAAAGGGAACGGCACATGATCCAAGGCACACCACATCCTCTGTAAAACATGGTGGAGGCAACGTGATGGCATGGGCATGCATGGCTTTCAATGGCACTGGGTCACTTGTGTTTATTGATGACATAACAGCAGACAAGAGTAGCCGGATGAATTCTGAAGTGTACCGGGATATACTTTCAGCCCAGATTCAGCCAAATGCCGCAAAGTTGATCGGACGGCGCTTCATAGTACAGATGGACAATGACCCCAAGCATACAGCCAAAGCTACCCAGGAGTTCATGAGTGCAAAAAAGTGGAACATTCTGCAATGGCCAAGTCAATCACCAGATCTTAACCCAATTGAGCATGCATTTCACTTGCTCAAATCCAGACTTAAGACGGAAAGACCCACAAACAAGCAAGACCTGAAGGCTGCGGCTGTAAAGGCCTGGCAAAGCATTAAGAAGGAGGAAACCCAGCGTTTGGTGATGTCCATGGGTTCCAGACTTAAGGCAGTGATTGCCTCCAAAGGATTCGCAACAAAATATTGAAAGTAAAAATATTTTGTTTGGGTTTGGTTTATTTGTCCAATTACTTTTGACCTCCTAAAATGTGGAGTGTTTGTAAAGAAATGTGTACAATTCCTACAATTTCTATCAGATATTTTTGTTCAAACCTTCAAATTAAACGTTACAATCTGCACTTGAATTCTGTTGTAGAGGTTTCATTTCAAATCCAATGTGGTGGCATGCAGAGCCCAACTCGCGAAAATTGTGTCACTGTCCAAATATTTCTGGACCTAACTGTATATAGAAGGCTTTGTAGACAGAATAGATAGGATAAGTCAGTCGAGAGACAATAATATTTCTCTGCTCTAGAGCCATGTATACAGACAAACAGCATGAAGATAAATCCCACTATCCATGTTCAACTCTTTGTACTAACATTTTAGCAAGTATGAGCAGTACATGTGCTCAGTAGCGTAACTTGAAGCTTGTGAGCTCCAATGCAAAATCTCCAACAGAGACCCCAACTATCATGGGTCTTTCATTTTAAAATTCTTCCCATAATCCTAAGGGACCTTTTGAGCCCCCTAGCTTCCAGGGTCCGAGTATGATTGCAACCCCTGCACCTACTGTAGTTTTGACCCGCATGGGGTCTGACCTTTCCTTTGGCTCTGTTTTTCACCTGCATTCATGGGTTTCCAACAAGTTTTTTGATGGACTCCCTTAGCCACCTCTTGTCACAGCCGTTTTTGCGCTTCTGTTTTTTTCTTTACTCTCATTCAAGAAGAAAAACTTTTTTTTCTGTCAACATAGACATAAGAGGCTTTTTTTTGCACAGCGAGTTGTACTTATGAATGATTCTATTTATTTTATCAAGTGATGTACTGGAATGCAATAAAAAGTTTCAAGTGCAACAAAATTTGGGAAAAGTTAACTCAGTAGGTGCCAAATAAGAGTAAATCTGAGCTCTTAGTTTCCAGGCTACCACAGTGATATCTGCTAGTGGTTGATGAATGAATTTCTTTGTTTTACAACCGGATAAAGATCTTGTCCAATACTTCTTCATGGAGGGCGATCTTTTGGCATTCAACAACATCAACGGTTTAATGGAAACTCTGAAGAAAAGTCATAATCCAGAGCAGCGCCCGTTTTAAACAAAGTGAGGCCCTGGGCAAGAAATAAAAGTAGGTTTTTTAACCCAAACAGAGGCATTAGTTTGATAGGGTCCCAACAAAAATGAAGTCGCCTTGCCGCTGACTGTTGGGCTCTCATAAAATCTGACCAGTTTTGTGTGCTAAGTATCTGAATTTTTACATGTTTTTTCATAGCAGTAATGCATGCCTATATTCCCATATTCATTGTTCTACATATCTTAGCACTACAGAGTGCAATTAAAGGGAAAATGTCATGTTGTTCATTTATATTAAACCACCTCCAATGTGTGTGATGCAATGTAAACCACTAATATGGTTTAATTTTTTTTTTTTACATGTATTTATCTTAAAAAACAAACAAAAAAAACCAACTTTATATGCGTAGGTGAATGCAGTAAATCCCTAAAGGCTGTTTTACACGCTGCAATTAGTCGTGCGATCGCATTTGTCGCACAATGCTATAACCCCCCGTCACACGTACTTACCTTCCAAGCGACCTCGATGTGGGCGGCGAATATCCACTTCCTGAAGGGGGAGGGACGTGCGGCGTCACAGCGACATCACACAGCGACCAGCCAATAGAAGCAGAGGGGCGGAGATGAGCGGAACGTAAACATCCCGCCCACCTCCTTCCTTCCGCATTGCCGGCGGGACGCAGGTAAGCTGTGCTCATCGTTCCTGGGGTGTCACACGGAGCGATGTATGCTGTCTCAGGAACGATGAACAACCTGACGTTCGATTTTTAGAAAATGAGTGACGTGTCAGCGATGAACGAGAAGGTGAGTATTTCTGCTCGTTCAAAGCTGTCACACACTACGATATCACTAACGATGCCGGATGTGCATCACTTACGACGTGACCCCGCCGACATCTCGTTAGATATATCGTAGCGTGTAAAGCCCGCTTTAGTTTTCAGTCACGGGGGAGCCTTTGCTGGGATCAGTCACTGTCACTCAAGTTCAGGTTCATACGGGGTTGCTAGGCGGGGGGCAGAGGCGCCAGCAAAGATTTCATGCAGAGAAAGAAGGAAAAACAGCGCTTGCGCAGGAAGGTAACTAGAGGTTAGAACCGTGGGAAAATGTTTAATGCGCCTGCGTAAGGGGTAAATAGGTTGAAAGTCGTGGGAAAGTGTTCAGTGCGTCTGTGTGCAGGAGTGTTATGACAGTCGTGAGGACTAAAGTGACAAAGTGCCGGTGTCCTAAAAGGGATACGGAAAATTAAACAATGATGTGTAAAACGGGCAGACATAAAATGGGTATTACAATAATACATAAATTGGTGTGCAAAAATTATGAGGAAGAAAGGAAGCAGCGCTCATGATGAGCTTACTGTCACTGGTATCTTGATAGTGGAACTGAATATACGGGGATGCTTGGCGGGGGGCAGAGGCGCCAGCAAAGATTTCATGCAGGGAAGAAAGGAAAAACAGGGCTTGCGCAGAAAGGTAACTAGAGGTTAGAACCGTGGGAAAATGTTTAATGCGCCTGCGCGTGGGGTAAATAGGTTGAAAGTCGTGGGAAAGTGTTCAGTGCGTCTGCGTGCAGAAGTGTTATTACTGCCGTAAGGACTAAAGTGACAAAGTGCCGGTGTCCTAAAAAGGATACGGAAAATTAAACAATGATGTGGAAAACAGGCAGATATAAAATGGATATTTACAAAAATACACAAGGTGGTGTGCAGAAAATATATGGATGGGACATGAACGTTAAGACATGAAAAAATTGGGGAGGGGGGAACAAAAAAGTGCCAAACTAAAATACTGTATATATAATATTACATATAATATAGGGCTGTGTAAGGAATAGCAAAACTAGAGCCGACCTCATGAGACAATTTACGGGAACCCCGAAAAGGCTGAAAAGAATATATTTGTAGCAAATATATAAAGGGTATTTAAGGTCCTAAAAAAGGAGGGGGGAAGGGGATGTTGTGCAACAATGATTTTTATTTTTATTTGTGTTTAAAATTAAAAAATAAAAGTTTAAAATTGGTTAATATAAGGGTTTATGTATAAAGTATATATAATCTATATAAGTATATATGTATACGTATAAAAAGTGTAGTACATATATACCGTATTTTTCGCTTTATAAGACGCACTTTTGTTCCCCCAAATTTTGGGGGAAAGTAGGGGGTGCGTCTTATAATCCGAATATACGGGGGGTGTGTGTGTGTGTATGTGTATATATGTATGTGTATATATATATATATATATATATATATATATATATATATAATATACACACACATTACAGAGTCCAGGGGAGGTGGGGGCAGCTCTGGAGCTCTGCTGGGGGGCTTGTGAAAGCTGGGAGCGGCAGCGTTTAATATCCTCCACCCGCTCATATAATATGCACAGCCGCTGTCCACCACCATGGTGCTGAAAGCACACCGCGGCGATGGGCTGGGGCAGCAGTGTATATTATATCTGCCTGCGCCCTCCTTTGATCGCACATGCCCCTCCCCCTGTGTTAGCTATGGCCCCCATGCTGCTGCCCATAGAAAAATAATAAACTCTTTACTCACCTCCTCCAGCGTGTCTGCCCGGTCTCCCTCCTGCTGCTGTGATCATGCATGCAGAGATGTCACTCTGCCGTGCCGATAACATAACAAACCGAGAACCAGGAAATGCAGGAGGCCGGAGCTCAACCCCGAGGAGGGGGTCACGAGACAAGACAGTGCTGGAGAACCAGGAAATGCAGGAGGCCGGAGCTCAACCCCAAGGAGGGGGTCACGAGACAGGACAGTGCTGGAGAACCAGGAAATGCAGGAGGCCGGAGCTCAACCCCGAGGAGGGGGACACGAGACTGGACAGTGCTGGAGAAGGTAAGAAAAGAGTTTATTTTACTAAAAGCAGCAGCCTGGGGCGATATCTAACACAGGGTGCTGTGTGCCAGCAATAGTGGGCCGTGTGCAGCCACAGTGGGCCATGTGCAGCCACAGGGGGCCCTGTGCAGCCACAGGGGGCCCTGTGCAGCCACAGGGGGCCGTGTGCAGCCACAGGGGGCCGTGTGCATCCACAGGGGCCGTGTGCCAGCCACAGGGGCCGTGTGCCAGCCATAGGGGCTGTGTGGCAGCCATAGGGGCCGTGTGCCAGCCATAGGGGCCGTGTGCCAGCCATAGGGGACATGTGGCATCACTGGGGGACGTGTGCCAGCACAAAGGGGCTATATTTAATAAAAGGTGGCCATATCCAGATTAAGAGGGCTAATTTTAGGATGGGGGGCTATGAGGGACATATACCCTATATGATTTGTTAGATGGACACTGGCATTATAAGACGGACCCCATTTATTAAAAAATTCTCTATTCCTTCACCAAATTTAGGGGTGCGTCTTATAATCAGGTGCGTCTTATAAAGTGAAAAATACGGTGTGTATATATATATATATATATATATTATGTATATATATGTATATATATATGTATATATATATGCATATATATATATATATATATATATATATATATATATATATATATATATATATATATATATAAAAAGTGTAATATATATATGTGAAAAGCAACATGACCTGTACAAAGATTATGATGTAAAAATACATGGTAAAAGGCAGAACGTGTCAGGCTTTACACAACCGCCTAAATTCACATAGGCACAACATTAAAATTGGCTACATGTTACATGGACTTTCGAAGCACTGTACATTGGCTCACAACAAAACCATGCCTTTTAACATCACAACCAAAGAGCAAATCACAGTAAATTGTGCAAATAGAAAGGACAACCTCAACAAGAAGGAATCTTTCTGGATTCATAAATTGGACACTTTGAAACCCGTGGGTTTGAATCTGATAACAGACTTGTCCCTTTGATTTTAGACTTTTTACTCTATGGAATTCCTTTGTTTTTATATATCTTTTATACATTTATATATATATAAATTTTTATATATTTTTATATATATTTTTACATAGATTTATATATATATATTTTTTTGCATGTATGTATTTTATGATCTCATTTCACCCAGAGCACTATTTATAGTTTTATCTTGTCTTTCCACCCCTTCGGGCTATCCACTTTTTTGCCACAAGTATATGTTGGCATCCTACTGATTAATCTTATATTTATGTTTTGTAAGTATTTTTACATCATAATCTTTGTACAGGTCATGTTGCTTTTCACATATATATATTACACTTTTTTTACATATTACACTTTTTTACTTTTTTATATATATATATATATGTATTACACATTTTATACGTATACATATATATTTATATGGATTACATATACTTTATACATAAACCCTTTTATTAAACTTTTATTTTTTAATTTTAAACACAAATAAAAATAAAAATCATTGTTCCACAACATCCCCTTCCCCCCCACCTTTTTTAGGTCCTTAAATACCCTTTATATATTTGCTACAAATATATTCTTTAAAGCCTTTTCGGGGTTCCCGTAAATTCTCTCATCAGGTCGGCTCTAGTTTTGCTGTTCCTTACACAGCCCTATATTATATGTAATATTATATATACAGTATTGTAGTTTTGTAGTTTGGCACTTTTTTGTTCCCCCCTACCCAATGTTTTCATGTCTTAACGTTCATGTCCCATCCATATATTTTCTGCACACCACCTTGTGTATTTTTGTAAATATCCATTTTATATCGGCCTGTTTTCCACATCATTGTTTAATTTTCCGTATCCCTTTTAGGACACCGGCACTTTGTCACTTTAGTCCTCACGGCTGTCATAACACTTCTGCATGCAGACGTACTGAACACTTTCCCACGACTTTCAACCTATTTACCCCTTACGCAGGCGCATTAAACATTTTCCCACGGTTCTAACCTCTAGTTACCTTCCTACGCAAACGCTGGTTTTCCTTCTTTCTCTGCATGAAATCTTTGCTGGCGCCTCTGCCCCCCGCCTAGCATCCCCGTATATTCAGTTCTACTGTCAAGATGTCAGAGGCAGTAAGCTCATCGTGAGCGCTGCTTCCTTCCTTTCCCCCCCTCCTCCTTTTTGTTTCCATTTATTTTCATATATTTTTTTCATTTTTTTCAGACTTCTGTCCACCTACACAATTCCTTCCAGTTCTCCATTGTTTATTGCGCTATGCTAATGCATTTGCGAAGGTCTTTAGATTTTTTGATTTTTTTACATTTTCACAGACAAATTTACCATCAATATATACTGTTATATATCATTTTTATTTATTTTTACATTCTTTCATTACACATAAACTCGTACCTTTTAATCCTTAATTATATTTATATTTATTTTATATTGAACATTTCAAACACATTTTTTTCTTTTTCTTTTTTTCCTTTTTTTTCCCGTTTTTTTCTTTTCCTTTTTTTCTCTTTTTTTCTGTTTGTCAAGTTTGGCAACTTTATCCACCGATGCACGTGTCTATGAGTCACGAAGGGGTGGATGATGTAATTTCTGAATACGTGGCTACATTCTAACACATATATAGGAGCTTACGGCTCCTTGGTTGCTATAGTCTTTATCTGTACATTGTCCTGATGATGATGACGGATGTGTCCTCGAAATGCGTAGACCTGTGAAAAAAATACAAAGCATCTGGATTCTCTGTGGCTTGGCGTGGATTTTTAAACCTGCTTTCTCCTCTATCTCTTGGATGAGCTATGGAACTGAACATTGGAGAAATGGTGTTTAAGGACCTGTGGGGATGTCACAATTATGTGACCATAATGGGCGGAGTTCAGCAGAGAAGTGATACTGAAGGACCTGTGGTGACTAGCAGAAGAGAAGTGGTTCTGCAGGACTTGTGTTGATGTCTGTTATGTGGTCACCGGAGTCTGCTCCAGCAACTTCTGCTCTGTTCACCAGGTGACACCATGTTCCTGCCGTGGATGGGGCTGGTGATGGGAGAGGAGTCGATGCCAGTGGCACCGGTGGGCGCAGGCTCCGATCATCCACTGGGCTGGGTTATCTTGGGATCTGCAGTACCACTGGCTGACTGTGGGTGGCGTGTGTCTTCCAGCTGAAGTTGCCAGCGTTCAGCTACAGCCTATGGGAAGACACCACACCCTTCTTAGTTCCCCTCCTGTCTGCTGACCTCTGCCAGAGATAGTTCTGATTTCCTTGCTCCTTGTCTGCCCTATTCTGTTTTGTGATTCCTGTGTGCTGACTTCTGCGTGTTTTCTGACTACCCTTCTGCCTGCTGTTTTTGTACCTCGCTGCCCGATCCAGATTTGACCTCTGCTACGATTTCTGATTACGTCCTTCTCTGCCGATTCTGTCCCTGTTCTGCTATTCCTGGTTTGACCCTGCCTGACGACTACTCTCATCGGACTACTGCCTTCCACAGGTAGTGATCTCCAGGGCCCTGTGTAATTCCAATTCCCTGTATAGGGGTTAAAGGGTTTCAGGGTTCTGGGGGTCCTGCTTGGTGAGTGGCTTCCTTCTAGTCTGTCCATTACATCCCACCTGAGTCTGTTGATCTAAGCAGGCATTACAATGTCACGATCATGTGACTTTAATGGGTGGAGCTCAGCAGAGGAGTGATGTTGATACACCTATGGTATAATCACTTACAATGCTGGGGGTGTGACTAAGTTAAAAAAAGAATCATGCCTGAACTTGAGTGACAGTGACGGATCCCAGCAAAAGCTCCACCTCTATGACTGAAACCTAAGGTATTTACTGCATTCACCTAAGCATATAAAGTCTTTTTATTAAGAGAAATACATTGATTTTTTTTAAACCATGTTAGTGATGCACATTGAATCATTTAAAACACATTGGGGGCACTTTAATATAAAAAAAACTACATGACACATTCTCTTTAAGTGTACACTCTAATCTGTACACTCTGGGCAGCTGCAGACTGTTTTTTTTAGGCGGGGGGGGGGCAATAAACATGGGTCTCCACAGCCTGAGAATATTATTTATTTTGACACCAATATACATACACAGACAGCGTGTGTGATTGCAAGCAGTCACACACGCTGTCACACAGTGTGGGGGCACTGTCTGACTGCAACCAGTCAGAGACTTTGGGACTACTAGTAGGTGAGGAAAGAAGGGAATATGTATGAAGGATATTGAGCAGTCCCAGAAGTAGTATGAGCATCACAGAAGTAGTGTTACAGCCACATGAGGCAATGGTAAGTATAGCATGCCTGCTTTTCCCTTTTTTTCTTTCTTTTTTTTTTTTGTTTAATTACCCGAGTAGCCAGATAGTTACCCGGAGTTACCTGAGAGCTCCGGACCCGGGGTTGGCGCACAGGTACTTTTGAACCCGTGTGAATCCAAACTTTTACTGTCCAGGTCCACCCATCACTACTCCTGATCTCTGCTTGTGATGGAGTTACAGATATTACTGAACAGTGTGGCTCTCAGCAGAACAAGAGGCCAAGAGATCGGCACATCCCTGACTGCTGCTGCGCTGCTCAGTGTTAATTGCAGTTCCTTTGCAGAGGTGGAGTTAGGGAGTGCGCTGAAGACTTTCAGTTCCCCTCTTAATGAATCTAGCACATTTTTCAGCTTACATAACATTCAAGAAATTTACTACAATCTGGCTTACAATTGTGCTGTATTTACACCACTTTTGTGGAGTAAATTATGTTAAATTTCTTGCCCGTGCTCACCTGTGCCCCCTTTCCATTGGGTTTTGCTTTCTTTTAAAAAAAGTCCCCTTTCCCCACATATAGCATATATTGCCTAGTCCCCTTCTCCCCCACAGTTATGGTATATGACCTATTCTCCCTCTCTCACAAATTCCCTATATAGTCTAGTCCCCTCTCCCACATATAGCATAAACATTAATCACTGCAATCAAGCAATTCCTGTGATTGTCAATGAGACTTCTGCATCTCTCGACAGGTATTTTGGCTGCTCCTTAAGATAAAACTGCTCCAGTTGTCTCGTGTTTGAAGCTTGCCTTTTCCAGACAGTATGTTTCAGCTTTTTCTAAAGATACTCAATAGAATTTAGGTCAGGGCTCATAGAAGGCCACTTCAGAATAGTCCAATGTTTTCCTCTTAGCCATTCTTGGGTGTTTTTAGCTGTATGTTTTGGGTCATTATCCTGTTGCAATGACCCATAACCTACAACTGAGACCAAGCTTTCTGACACTGGGCAGCACATTTCTCTCTAGAATCCCTTGATAGTCTTGAGATTTCATTGTACCCTACACAGATTCAAAACACCCTGTGCCAGATGCAGCAAAGCAACCCCAGAACATAACAGGACCTCCTCCATGTTTCACAGTAGGGACAGTTCTTTTCTTGATATGCTTCATTTTTCTGTCTGTGAACATAAAGCTGATTTGCCTTGCCAAAAAGTTACATTTATGTCTCATTTGTCCATAGGACATTCTCCCAGAAGCTTTGTGGCTTGTCAACATGTAGTTTGGCAAATTCCAGTCTGTCCTTTTTATGATTTTTTTTTCAACAATGGTGTCCTCCTTAGTCGTCTCCCATGCAGTTCACCTTGGCTTAAACAATGATGGATGGTGCGATCTGACACTGATGTTCCTTTAGCTTGAAGTTCACCTTTAATCTCTTTAGAAGTTTTTCAGGGTTCTTTTGTTACCATTCGTATTATCCATCTCTTCAATTTGTCATCAATTTTTCTCCTTCGGCCACGTCCATAGAGGTTGGCTACAGTCCCATGGATCTTAAATTTTTGAATAATATGTAAAAAATTGTTTAAAAGAACTGAAGTCCTCAGTGAAGACTTCAGTTATTTTAAACAATTGTTTATCTCTACTGGCTAACACAATACAAAGATATATTTTACGTGAATAATATGTGCAACTTTAGTCACTGGAACATCAGATTGCTTGCTTGGAGATGGCCTTATAACTAGAGATGAGCGAACCGGTCGCGGTTCGGCTCGAGGTCGGTTCGCCGAGCCGAGGTCCCGTTCGAGTTTGGTTCGTCGAACGTTCGACGAACCGAACTCGAACCAATAGGCTATAATGGGAGGCAATCACAAACACATAAAAATGCATTATAAATGTACACATACAGTTAATAAACATTGCCATAACACTTACCGGTCCCCGCGATCCCTCCTGCACTCTGTCTCCTGCCGCTATTCCATCCGATGATCGCTGAATCCTCCCGGTGACCGGCACTGCCAGCAGAGATGCAGGACCTATCGTGACGTCAAAATAGCCATGTGACCAGTCACGTGGCTATTATCTCATTGGCTACAGACTGGTCACATGACTATGACGCGTCATGTAGGACCTGCGAGTGCATCTCTCCGGTACACGGTGCACATTTGTGTATCGCCGTGTACCGGCGACATGCTCTAGCACACGGTTGACTCCCCGCTCCGTTAGGGACCGGCTGACACAGCCGGTCATTAACGGAGATCACCGTTGCCATAGCAACGCAGTTATCGGTGACGTCACCGCTAACCGCAGCTCCGGGAGCACCGTTGCTATGGTAACGCGTCTGTTAGCGTTACCGCTGTTACCGCTAGCAGCACTGATCATTCACGGAGTGAAGGCTGCACGCTGCTTCTCGTGCAGCTTTCACGGAGTGAATGCTCCACGGGAAGCAGCGTCTTCCCCCATGCAGCAGTGATGTAGCAGAGCTGCATTTGTTGAACGAGAAAGACAGAAGACCATGGATCGTGGAGGGCTGACAGGGGGTAATAAAGATGGAGTCTCTAATGTGTCTGTGTATTTATTTCTATTAAAGTATTTTTTCTCTGTGTGGTGTCTTTTTTTAACCCTTTATTGGAGATTCTTAATGGCCGGGTCAAACGTGCCTGACATTAAGAATCTCTGGCTTAATACTGGCTAGTAAAACAAAGCCAGTATTAACTCATGATTACCCAACAAGCCACCCGGCTCCAGGGCTGTTGGAAGAGTTGGATACAGCGCCAGATGATGGCGCTTCTATGAGAGCGCCATTTTCTGGGACGGCTGCAGACTGCAATTCGCAGCAGAGGCGCCCAGAAACCTTGGGCTAACCTGTGCTGCGGATTCCAATCCCCAGCTGCCTAGTTGTACCTGGCTGGACACAAAAATGGGGCGAAGCCCACGTCATTTGTTTTTTATTTATTTCATGAAATAAGTGAAATAATTAAAAAAAACGGGCTTCCCTATATTTTTGGTTCCCAGCCGGGTACAAATAGGCAACTGGGGGTTGGAGGCAGCCCGTGGCTGCCTGCTGTACCTGGCTAGCATACAAAAATATGGCGAAGCCCACGTCATTTTTTTGGTGGGCAAAAAACGTCTGCATACAGTCCTGGATGGAGAATGCTAAGCCTTGTAGTTCTGCAGCTGCTGTCTGCTCTTCTCCATACAGACAGACAGCAGCTGCAGAACTACAAGGCTCAGCATACTCCATCCAGGACTGTATGCAGAAGTTTTTTGCCCACCAAAAAAATGACGTGGGCTTCGCCATATTTTTGTATGCTAGCCAGGTACAGCAGGCAGCCACGGGCTGCCTCCAACCCCCAGTTGCCTATTTGTACCCGGCTGGGAACCAAAAATATAGGGAAGCCCTTTTTTTATTATTTCATGAATTTCATGAAATAATAAGAAAACAAATGACGTAGGCTTCGCCTCATTTTTGTGTCCAGCCAGGTACAACTAGGCAGCTGGGGATTGGAATCCGCAGCACAGATTGGCCTGAGCTTTCTGGGCCCCACTGCTGCGAATTGCAGTCTGCAGCCACCTCAGAAAATGGCATTTTCATAGAAGCGCCATCTTCTGGCGCTGTATCCAACTCTTCCAGCACCTGCCTGCTATACCTGGCTAGCATACAAAAATATGGCGAAGCTCACGTCCTTTTTTTTGTAGTTTTTTGGCAAAAAAAATAAAAAATGCTTCCCTGGATTTTCCATTGCCAGTGAAGGTAACACCAAGCAGTGGGGGTTAGCAGCCAGTAGCTGCTTGGATTACCCTTAGCTAGCAATACAAAAAATGCAGCGGGAGCCCATATATATTTTTTTTAATTATTTATTTAAATAACTAAAAACAAAATGGGCTTCCCTGTATTTTGATTGCTGGACATCACAGTGCTGTAAAAATAAATCTTTAAAAAAATGACGTAGCGCTCCACGGTATTTTTGATTCTCAGCGCAGATAAAGCAGACAGCTATGGGTTGCCACCCCCATCTGCCTGCCGTTACCTTGGTTGGCAACCAAAATACAGGGAAGCCCATTAATTTTTTCTATTTAAAAAATAGTTAAAAAAAAAATGACGTTGGGTCCCCCCATTTTTGATAGCCAGCTAGGGTAAAGCAGACGGCTGTAGCCTGAAAACCACAGCTGGCAGCTTTACCGTGGTTGGGGATCCAATGTGGAGGTCCCCTCAGGCTCTTTTTTATAATTATATATTACCTATACGTGGCCTCTATTTTCTATAACAGACTCCTGATATAATTCAATCATAACCTATAAGAAGACTCTGGAATCTAGATATTATATTCAACAAGTAGAAATTTATTATTACAAAAAAGTGCTCGTGCAAATTACATAAAATTCATTATACTTTAGGATACATTTGGGATATTGGGAGGGATGTATAACCGCACTAAAAGGGATAGTGCAAATCCGGTGATTACTATATTAACTGGACCAGTAAGCCTACAGCAATGTCCTATGTGAACATGGACATAAATACTTAGGTGTTTCTGACAACATGGAACCTCAATACCTAGGGCCTGGGGTATAGATGGAGATTATTATGGTGGCTGCCAGTGAATAGGTTACCATAGAGTCTATTCCATTAAGTGGGAATACACATCATAGCCACAATAATTAACGGTCAATCCATACCACCTAATCAGTCATATGATGTATATGGAAATAGTCATTCACATCAATAACTTCCACCACCAGTTTAACCCCCAAGGGTAAATCCTCCTGATGAAACCGGCAGTGCGGTGAAACGCGCGTCGAGGTTGGGGCAAGTGCATTCGGTGCTACTATATAGGACCTTCATTGCTCAATATGACTACAGGTAAATAGATTTACCCTTGGGGGTTAAACTGGTGGTGGAAGTTATTGATGTGAATGACTATTTCCATATACATCATATGACTGATTAGGTGGTATGGATTGACCGTTAATTATTGTGGCTATGATGTGTATTCCCACTTAATGGAATAGACTCTATGGTAACCTATTCACTGGCAGCCACCATAATAATCTCCATCTATACCCCAGGCCCTAGGTATTGAGGTTCCATGTTGTCAGAAACACCTAAGTATTTATGTCCATGTTCACATAGGACATTGCTGTAGGCTTACTGGTCCAGTTAATATAGTAATCACCGGATTTGCACTATCCCTTTTAGTGCGGTTATACATCCCTCCCAATATCCCAAATGTATCCTAAAGTATAATGAATTTTATGTAATTTGCACGAGCACTTTTTTGTAATAATAAATTTCTACTTGTTGAATATAATATCTAGATTCCAGAGTCTTCTTATAGGTTATGATCTTTTTTATAATTATTTTATAAATATTAATTATTACACAATAAAAGTAGGGTCCCCCCAAATTGGATCACCAGCCAAGGTAAAGCGGACAGCTGTGGTCTGGTATTCTCAGGGTGGGAAGGTCCATAGTTATTGGGCCTTCACAGCCTAAAAATAGCAGGCCGCAGGCACCCCAGACGTGGCGCATCCACTAGATACCCAACATCATAAACTGTCAATACTAACAAAAAAAAAAAAAATCGACAAAAGAAATTTATTTGAAAAAACAGTCCCCAAAACATTTCCTCTTTCAACAATTTATTGTAAGAAAAAAAATAAAGGGGTCCCACGACGACTCTGGACCGGCTAGAATATGGGGGGGGGAGACACTCAGGGAACGTATCCCCCATTTTCTAGGAGTGCGGACCCTTCATGTGAGGAGTGTGGGTGCAATGAATCTGCACTCACTCTCCCCGGGTCCACAGCAGCAGAGTCCATGTCGTAATGGTTGCTACCAAAGCTGCAATGCCCTGCTCATGAGGTAAGGGCATGCCTAATCAGGAGAACTACTGTAGAGGAAGCTCTGCTCACTGGTATATAGGTGCTCAGAGGTAATAATAGATAAAATTAGTGAGTAACCTCGGCACTCTAAATCTCCCAGACTAAGTCAGTAAGTCACAACGGATAGTAATGCAAAATCACTCTTTATTGGTCCGTATTAAGAAAATGTTTTTTTTCATAAGCATATATGTTTTTGTCCAAAACAAGTTACAAATGACGTTTCAGCCTGAGCCTTCGTCAGATTGGACTTATCTGCATGTAATCATGAAAAATGACAATAATCAGTATCACATAAGAGTGAGAGAACAATAACATAAACTCGAACAATGTAGAGGTACAATTGGGATGCAGCAAAAAAATTGCAACACAGCAAGAAATGAAACACATGATACAAATGTCATAATACAGTACAAGGACAATATAGTAATGACAAATATGGGGTCAGAGTAGGCTTAGACAGCTCTGGTACGAAAGAGATGTCAATCATAAAGTAACATGTGCAGTAGGTGTAGAGCTACACTATGCATGGCAGAGCTAATGAGTAGACCGACCATAGAAAAAGAACGGAGAAAAAGTGGAGAAAAAGTGGAGAAAAAAATGTAGAAAAAGTGGAGAAAAAGTGGAGAAAAAGTGGAGAAAAGGTGGAGAAAAAATGGAGAAAAAATGGAGAAAAAATGGAGAAAAAGTTGAAAAAAAGTGGAGAAAAAGTGGAGAAAAAATGGAGAAAAAGTGGAGAAAAAGTGGAGAAAAGGTAGAGAAAAAGTGGAGAAAAAGTGGAGAAAAAGTGGAGAAAAGGTAGAGAAAAAATGTAGAAAAAGTGGAGAAAAGGTAGAGAAAAAAATGTAGAAAAAGTGGAGAAAAAGTGGAGAAAAAGTGGAGAAAAAGTGGAGAAAAAAATGGAGAAAAAATGGAGAAAAAATGGAGAAAAAGTGGAGAAAAAAAGGGAGGAAAAAGTGGAGAAAAAGTGGAGAAAAAAGTGGAGAAAAAGTGGAGAAAAAGTGGAGAAAAAGTGGAGAAAAAGTGGAGAAAAAGTGGAGAAAAAAATGGAGAAAAAGTGGAGAAAAAGTGGAGAAAAAAATTTAGAAAAAGTGGAGAAAAAGTGGAGAAAAAAATGGAGAAAAAGTGGAGAAAAAGTGGAGAAAAAGTGGAGAAAAAGTGGAGAAAAAGTGGAGAAAAAGTGGAGAAAAAAAATGGAGAAAAAGTGGAGAAAAAGTGGAGAAAAAAAATGGAGAAAAAGTGGAGAAAAAGTGGAGAAAAAAATGTAGAAAAAGTGGAGAAAAAATGGAGAAAAAGTGGAGAAAAAAATGGAGGAAAAAGTGGAGAAAAAGTGGAGAGAAAGTGGAGAGAAAGTGGAGAAAAAGTGGAGAAAAAGTGGAGAAAAAAATGTAGAAAAAGTGGAGAAAAAGTGGAGAAAAAGTGGAGAAAAAGTGGAGAAAAAAATGTAGAAAAAGTGGAGAAAAAGTGGAGAAAAAAATGTAGAAAAAGTGGAGAAAAAGTGGAGAAAAAGTGGAGAAAAAGTGGAGAAAAAGTGGAGAAAAAAATGTAGAAAAAGTGGAGAAAAAGTGGAGAAAAAGTGGAGAAAAAGTGGAGAAAAAGTGGAGAAAAAAATGTAGAAAAAGTGGAGAAAAAATGTAGAAAAAGTGGAGAAAAAGTGGAGAAGAAGTGGAGAAGAAGTGGAGAAGAAGTGTTTGTTCATGCCAGATGGGAGATAAATAATTTTTTACCGGCGCTGTCATTTACTGTAACGTGATCATCGGTGTACGGTGTATACCTGTGATCCCGTGAGCGGGGACCGGAAAAACCATCCTGAATCATGATCTCCAGGGTCTCAGCTAGCCCTGAAACCCCGGAGAGTTTCTGACGCCGGGGGGCGCTTATCACTTATTTCTGCCTGCTGTTTATAAACGGCAGATCAGAATAAGGCTACATTAACACGACCGATCCATTTTTGCGGTCTGCAAAAAACAGTCCGTTTTTTTTCACGGGTGCATCCGTGTGGCATCCGTTTCCGTTCCGTAGACAGTCCGTATGTCATCTGTTTGTCATCCGTGTGCCTTCCGTTTTTTTGTGTACTGCAAAAAAACTGAAGGAGGGTAAATGCATAAATTTACCCAGGATCCATAGCTTCATCCTACATGAGGCGGTCACATGTTCACTCCAGTGCCATTTTCTACTGCTTTTCACAGCGTAGAGCGCTCTGGTGATTTTCTTGTGCTTGTGCACTTCATATCAGTCTTTTCTGTCATTATAATGGCAGAAAGACACATAATGTTCGACTCTCCTGCATTTTGTAATTTTGCACCCTTTGGTGCCTTTCATGTGGCACTAAGGGGTGCTTAGCTTTGTATTTAGCCAAAAAAATGAAAAAAAAATGACGTAGGGTTCCCCCTAGTTTTGTAGCCAGCTAGGGTAAAGCAGACGGCTGCATCCTGCAGACCACAGCTGGCAACCTCACCTTGGCTGGTAATCCAAAACTGAGGGCACTCCACGCTGTTATTTTAAATTAAATAAATAATTAAAAAAAACACGTAGGGGTCCCCCCAAAATTGGATCACCAGCCAAGGTAAAGCAGACAGCTGGGGCCTGATATTCTCAGACTAGGGAGGTCCATGGTTATTGGACTCTCCCCAGCCTAAAAATAGCAGGCCGCAGCCGCCCCAGAAGTGGCGCATCCATTAGATGCGCCAATCCTGGAGCTTCGCCCCAGCTCATCCCGCGCCCTGGTGCGGTGGCAAACGGGGTAATATATGGGGTTATTACCATATGTGTAATGTCACCTGGCATCAAGCCCTGGGGTTGGTGAGGTCAGGCGTCTATCAGATACCCGACATCACCAACCCAGTCAGTAATAAAAAAAATAGACGACAAACACATTTTTATTTGCTCCAGGGTATCACACAAAAACACGTCCAACAACCATCTGACTCTTCTCCTTCTACTCCTACTTCTATCAGGTGATATCTCTCCTAATCCCGGTCCACCCCATGCTAACTTTACCCCCTTCCCCACCTCCCATAGAAACCCTGATAATATTATTAACATTCCCTGTACACCCTCACTTCCCTCTTTTAATTGTGCTCTATGGAATCCACGGTCTGTATGTAACAAGCTTCCTTACATCCACAACCTCTTTCTCAATAACTCTCTTAACTTACTAGCCCTCACTGAAACCTGGATTCAGGATTCTGATACTACTTCCCCTGCTGCCATCTCTCATGGTGGTTTACACTTTACCCATTCACCAAGACCTGGAAACAGACATGGTGGTGGAGTTGGGTTACTCCTGTCCCCACAATGCACTTTCCAGGTCATCCCCCCAGCTCCATCACTCTCATTCCCATCCTTTGAGGTTCACACCATCAGGCTCTTCCATCCCCTTCCCCTCAGAGTAGCTGTCATATACCGTCCCCCAGGCTCACCCACCCAGTTCCTTGACCACTTTTCAGCCTGGCTGCCACACTTCATGTCCTCTGAATTGCCAACCCTGATCCTAGGAGACTTGAACATCCCCATGAACAGCCCCTCCTCCCCTTCTGCATCCCAGCTTCTATCTCTCACCACCTCTCTTGGCCTCTCACAACTCTCATCCTCAGAGACACATGAAGATGGTAACACCCTTGACTTGGTCTTTTTCCGCCTCTGCTCAATCTCTCACTTTGACAACTCACCTCTTCCCCTCTCTGACCACAACATCCTCTCCTTCAAGCTTACAAACCGTCGTCCACTCCAGCACACTCCCACCTATCACACATTCAGAAACCTACAGGCCATTGACTCTCAAACACTTACAGACTCTCTACACTTATCACTATCCCCTATCTCCTCACTTTCATGCCCTAATCTGGCTGCAAAGCACTACAATGACACACTCAGAAGCACCCTGGACCAAGTAGCACCCCTCACCCTCAGAACCTCCAAACACCGAGTAAAACAACCTTGGCTCACATCACAAACTCGATTTCTCCAGCGATGCTCTAGGAGTGCCGAGCGCCTATGGAGGAAATCCCGCACACCAGAAAACTTCATCCACTACAAGTTCATGTTAAGGACCTACAACTCTTCCCTTCACCTCGCCAAACAGACCTACTTCACCACCCTTATCTCCTCACTAGCCAACAATCCAAAAAAGCTCTTTGACACCTTACACTCCCTCCTCAGTCCCAAAGCACAGACCCCTATCACAGACCTTCATGCTGATGACCTGGCCTCGTATTTCACAGAGAAAATAGAAAACATCCGCCAAGAGATCAGCTCCCAGTCACTAAGCGTTGTGAATCCCATCCCTCGCCACATCCCATCCAGTTCACTTTCCACATTTGACCCAGTCACAGAGGAGGAAGTCTCCAGGCTCCTCTCTTCTTCTCATCCTACCACTTGCCCTACTGATCCCTTCCCCTCACGCCTACTCCAGACACTCTCTCCGGTTGTCACCACTCACCTAACTAAAATCTTCAATCTCTCTCTCTCTTCTGGTATCTTCCCTTCCTCCCTCAAACACTCTATTATTACTCCATTATTAAAAAAACCTTCTCTCGATCCGTCCTGCACAAGCAACTACAGACCAGTCTCCAATCTCTCCTTCATCTCTAAACTCTTGGAGCGCCTGGTCTACTCTCGTCTCACCCACTACCTTTCCACTCACTCTCTTCTAGATCCTTTACAGTCTGGCTTCCGCCCTTTACACTCAACAGAAACTGCCCTTGTCAAAGTGACCAATGACCTATTGACAGCAAAACGTAACGGTGACCACTCGCTGCTTATTCTTCTTGACCTTTCTGCAGCCTTCGACACTGTTGACCACCATCTCCTTCTCTCTATGCTCCATTCTATTGGCCTAAAGGACACTGTGCTTTCCTGGTTCTCTTCCTATCTTTCTGGCCGCTCGTTCAGTGTATCATTTGCTGGCTCCACATCTTCTCCTCTTCCTCTCACTGTTGGGGTCCCTCAAGGTTCAGTCCTTGGCCCTCTTCTGTTCTCCCTCTACACTGCCCCAATTGGACAGACCATCAGCAGATTTGGCTTTCAGTACCATCTTTATGCTGATGACACACAGCTATACACCTCATCCCCTGAGCTCACCCCCGCTGTACTACAGAACACAAGTGACTGCCTGACTGCAGTTTGCAACATCATGTCTGCTCTCTATCTGAAACTTAACCTTTCCAAAACTGAACTTCTTCTTTTCCCTCCATCTCCCAACCTTCCTAAACCTGACATCTCCCTCTCTGTGTGTGGCACAGCGATAAGTCCTAGGCCGCAGGCCCGCTGTCTGGGAGTTATACTTGACACTGATCTCTCCTTCACCTCCCACATACAATCTCTTGCCCGCACCTGCCGCTTGCACCTTAAGAACATCTCTAGAATCCGCCCCTTTCTCACAATGGAAACGACAAAAACCCTCACCGTGGCCCTGATCCACTCTCGCCTTGACTACTGTAACTCTCTATTAATTGGTCTCCCCCTAACTAGACTCTCCCCTCTACAGTCCATCCTTAATGCAGCAGCCAGGGTCACCTATCTGGCTAACCGCTACTCGGACGCCTCTGCGCTGTGCCAGTCATTGCACTGGCTGCCCATATATCACAGGATCCAATTCAAACTGCTTGTTCTCACCCACAAAGCTCTCCACAGTGCAGCACCCTCCTACATCTCCACCCTCCTCTCTGTCTATCATCCCACCCGTTCTCTACGCTCTGCAAATGACTTTCGACTAACATCCACACTAATTCGAACCTCCCACTCCCGAATCCAAGACTTCTTCCGAGCTGCACCAAACCTCTGGAACGCTCTACCCCAAGAAGTTAGGACAAATCACAACTTACTCAGCTTCAGACGCTCCCTAAAAACGCATCTTTTTAGGGCGGCCTATCACACTCCCTAGCCAAACTAATTTCACATAATCCCTCTACAACTTCTCAGAACATAACCCCATGTCAAACTCCTTGGCACCCAAATGCATCTCAAGGCTCTTGCCAACTGGTCCAGGAAGCCATCATCTATCCCCCATGAGCTGGCTGGATTGTCATTTTAAATAAACACTTGTACCTTGCCCCTCCCCCCATCTCATTGTAGATTGTAAGCTCTCACGAGCAGGGTTGCCATTTTTCCTTTTAAATATTGTAGCCTCTATAATTGTTACTTGTTTGTATATGTTTATGTATATGATATGTATATGTTCCTCCTGAATTGTAAAGCGCTGCGGAATATGTTGGCGCTATAGAAATAAAGATTATTATTATTATTATTATTATTATTTGAAAAAACACTCCCCAAAACATTCCCTCTTTAACCAATTTATTAGAAAGAAAAACAAATCCAGGTCTGGTGTAATCCAAGGGGTTGCCATGACGATCCACACTGTCCCAGTCAATGAAGAGCAGAATGTTCCCCTTTGGCTGGGAGAGCAGTGCAGTAACCTGAGCTAACATCAATAGGTCAGCCCAGGTCACTGCAGGGGAGGACAAGTGCTGCTGTCAGCGAGGTACATTACCTGTGCTGATCTCCTGCACTGCCGACAGCACCTGTCACTGAGTTCAATGACCGCTGCCTTCACAGCCAAGTATCGCGAGAGGCCCGTGACGTCACCGCTAGTCAGTCTCGGGTCGGACGCGAGAGAAGGTGATGTGACAAGCGGCGGCCATGGAGGACAGTGACAGCGCTGAGGTCGGGATGGCGGGACTTCATCACCGCAGGTAAGCCGAGCAGGGCCATGTGTGCAGAGTGTGTGTGTGTACGTGTGTACATGCCGCGGGCAGGAGGGGGTGGAGCGAGCTGAGCGGGGAAGTGTGGGCTTCCTGCACGTAACTAGGATAAACATCGGGTTACTAACCAAAGCGCTTTGCTTGGATACCCGATGTTTATCTTGGTTACCAGCTTCTGGCAGGCTGCCAGCGATGGCTCCTGCACACTGTAGCTGTAAAAAGCCCTGCTTTTTGCTGCTAGAACCGTTCTCGAACGTATCTAGAATTATCAAGCTTTTGCAAAAAAGCTCGAGTTCTAGTTCGATCTAGAACAGCCCCCAAAATCACTCGAGCAGCGAACTGGAGAACCACGAACCGCGCTCAACTCTACTTATAACCTTTACCTTTTAACATGCTTGTCTATAATTTTCTTTCTAATCACCTGAGACAACTTGTTCCTTCGCTTCCCCTGGTCTATGTTGAGTGTGGTACACACCAGGTCACCAAACAGCAAAGTGAGTATCTGTAGCCATATATACAGGCCCACTGACTGATTACAAAATTGTAGACACCTGTGACGCTAATTAATGGACACACCTTGATTTAACATGTCCATTTTGTCACATTGTATTTAGGGGTACCATCATTTCTGTCCAGGCCCATTTCATGAGTTTTATTTTTTTTTAAAATTCTGTGGAAGCAAGGTTGAATAGCAATGTCTGACTTTCATTTATTCATTTTCATAGATTTTTTTAATTTATTATTACTTTTGTCAAATTCAAGTTATTTCTGTGACTATTGTAGGTTCTTCTTTCATTAAACGAGGGGAACCAACAATTTTGACCACATGTGTATAGCATATATAACCTAGTCCACCTCTTCCACATAGCATATATAAACTAGTCCCCACTCCCCCACATATAGTATATATAGCCTAGTCCCCCTCCCCCACATATAGTATTTATAGCCTAGTCCCCCCTCTCCCACATAAAACCAAGTCCACCCTCTCCAACATATAACATATGTAGCCTAGTCACCCCTCTTACACATATAGCATATATTACCAACTTCCCTCTCTCCCATATGTAGCATACATAGCCAAGTTCCCACTCTCCCATAATTGATGCATATAGATCCAATTTTCTATTGCACATATCAGTTTCACATAAAATAATATGTAAATATGAAAACTGCTTCTCTTACCAGTCTTGTGCTCTAGGAAGAAGCCTTGTCAATAATAATATTAGCAGAAGAAGGAGGAGAGTAGATCCATGCAACGTGGCTACGGTGAGACAGTTTCAAATATTTCTGTGAGGCTGTCACGCTCAGCAAAGGAGACCCGTGGCAACACAGTGCACAGATCACAATGCAACAGGCTAGCCGGGGGTCTTCTGATCAGAGCGTGACAGCCTTATAGAAATATATGAAGCTGTCATGCTCTTGTTGGAAGAACACATTCTAGTCTGTGCACGGACTGTATCGCATGGATGTTTGAGAGAACCCTTACTGTCAATGGCACTTCTGCACAGTCAGTCTAACCTAGCGCTAACACCTAGCGCTAGCACAGTAGGAGGACGGGGTGCACCACTATGGATGCAGGTTAGCAGATCAGTGAATAGCTAGGGTAGGGACCCTTGCATCTCTTGTCAGTGTTGACCCCGCAGCGGGACCCATCGGGGGCATTTCCCAATTTTACAGTGAGCTAGTCCAAGTCTAGTGTTTACACATGTTTAGGTCTTTGAATTGTTGCTGTTTCCTCTAAATCATTATCAAAACATTGGCATAACAAAATATTCTGTATCTTTATATTTGCAAAAATACCAATGTTTAACAGTACTGAAACTTTTTTGCATTAATTATATATAAAGTTTGAAACTGGTCTAAAATTGGCTGATGTGATTGAATTGGTTAATAAAATGGATTGTTTCTGTGGAAAAATTTATTAAGATCCTGACAGCTATATTTTGATTTAGCTTGAATTCAGCTTGAAGTTATTTTAACACCTTAGTGATGGAGCCAATTTTGACTTTAATGACCAGGCCAAAATTTTAATCTGGCTTGTGCCACTTCATGAGGTAATAACTCTGGATTGCTTCAACATATCCCAGTGATTCTGAGCTTGTGTTTTCATTATGCATTGTACTTTATTTCATGGTAAATTTATTTTGATATTTTTTGTGTTTATTTGTGTAAATATCGGAATTTTGGCAAAAAGTTTGAAAATTTTGCAATTTTCAAACTTTTAAATTTTATGTACATATAGTCATGCTGTGCAAATTAATCAATAAATAACATTTCCCATATGTCTACCTTATATTTGAACCTTTTTTGAAGTGTCATTTTATTTTATTAGGAGTAAACGTTTAGCAGCAATTTCCCATTTTTCAAGAAACTTTAAAAACCTATTTCTCTATGGACCTATTCAGATTTAAATGGGCTTTGAGGGCCGATATATTGGAAATTCCCCCATAGAGATACAATTTTAAAAACCGCGCTTCTCAAATACTTCAAAACTGCAGTCAGGAAAATTTTTAACCCTTCAGGTTAAACAAAATGAATTAATTGGAGACTCTTATGTCAACCATGGATTATGATGTGGTGGGCATTACGGAAACCTGGCTGGATGAAAGCCATGACTGGGTGACAAACATTTAGGAGGGACAGGAAAGACAAAAAAGGTGGTGGGGTGTGTATATTTATCAAATCTAACCTAAAACCTGTGTTGAATGATGGCATTGGGGGGAACTGCAACAATGTAGAGTCAGTATAGGTAAATGTACATCGGGAGGGGAATAATGGAAAAATGCTAATTGGAGTTTGCTATAAGCCTCCTAACATACCTGAACAAATAGAGGGTGAAATGCTGGAACAAATTGAAAAGGAAGCTAATAATAATAATAATCGGGTTCTTATTATGGGGGATTTCAACTATCCAGACATACAGTGGGACATAGAATCTTCTGGTTGTGCTAAAAGCTGTAAATTCTTATCTACCATTCAAGACTATTTCCTCTCTCAGATGGTAGATGAACCGACGAGGGGAGATAATTTGCTAGATTTGGTCCTGTCAAATAGACCGGATACAATTTCAGATCTACAGGTCCGGGAGCACTTGGGCACCAGCGATCATAATATGGTAAGCTTCAACGTAATATTCAATAGAACATTTCAAAGGGGAAATGCTAAAACCTGGAATTTTAGGAAAGCTGATTTCAACAAATTAAGGGAAGAGCTTAAATGTGTAGATTGGGACAAAGTCATGGTAACTGGGGAATGGGGATACTGAACATAAATGGGCAAAGTTTAAGGATATACTGCTAGAGTCCTGTAAAAAACTTATACCCTCTGGTAATAAAATGTCCCGGAATAAAAAGAAACCACTATGGATAAATAAGACTGTACAAAGTATAATAAAACAAAAACAAAGGGTGTTTAAAATCTTGAAGGCTGAGAATACAGAAATAGCATTTCAGGAGTATAAAGATATCAATAGGAAATGCAAAAAAAGAAATCAAACAAGCAAAACTAGCTACTGAAAAAAAAATCGCCAATGACATTAAAATAAATCCCAAAATCTTTTATAAATACATTAATGCCAAAAGGAAAACAAAGGATAGTATTGGGCCCTTAAAATATAATAAGTTAGTTATAGAGGACAAACAAAAGACTGAGATATTAAGTAGGCATTTCTCATCTTTGTTCACCAAGGAACTGACTGTACCAGGCATCATTCAACAAGTGAAAAATCATAGTTCACCACCCGATATAATTAATTTAACACAAGAAGAAGTACGCCTACGTCTGAGTAAATTAAACATTTACAAATCCCCAGGGCCAGATGGCATTCATCCACGAATATTGAGGGAATAGAGCTCTGTAATTGACAGACCGCTGTATCTCATCTTTTTAGACTCGCTTGTAACAGGGTTGGTGCCTCAGGATTGGAGGATTGCTGATGTGGTACCGATATTTAAGAAAGGTAAGAGGGTAGATCCAGGCAACTACCGTCCAGTAAGCCTGACATCAGTAGTATGCAAAGTTTTTGAGGGCATTTTAAGGGATGACATGCAAAAATATGTTGCAGAAAATAATATAATAACTGACAGACAGCATGGATTCATGAAAGATAAATCGTGTCTAACCAACCTGTTGGGGTTCTATGAGGGGGTAAGTGCAAACCTGGATATTGGTAATGCAGCTGATGTGATTTATTTGGACTTTGCAAAGGCATTTGATACTGTACCACATAATAGCCTTATACTAAAGCTCCAGAAGCAAGGACTAGGGGAAACTATATGTAACTGGGTAAGGAATTGGCTAAAAGATAGGAAACAAAGAGTAGTCATAAATTGAACATTCTCTAAATGGGCCATAGTCAGCAGTGGGGTACCGCAGGGATCTGTGCTAGGACCAATTCTTTTTAATCTCTTTATTAATGACCTTGTGGATGGGATTGATAGTAAAGTGTCAGTCTTTGCTGATGACACCAAACTATGTAGGATATTAAAAACTGACCTTGATAGTACAATATTACAAAAAGATCTGGATAAGATGTCAGAATGGGCAGATACTTGGCAAATCAGATTTAATGTCGATAAATGTAAAGTAATGCACCTAGGACGGAGTAATCCTATAACTGCGTATACATTAAATGGAAGTAAACTCGGGACTACAGAATAGGAGAAGGACTTGGGTATTCTCATTACAAATAAGCTGAGCAGCAGCACTCAATGTCTGGGGAACAGAAACTTGCAGTTCCAGCAAAGGAAATAGATTTTTGATAACAATGAAAGATAATTACCTTTCACAAATGGTACAGGACCCCACAAGAGGGGGAGCACTACTAGACCTTGTACTAACCAATAGGCCAGACCGCATATCAAATATACAAGTTGGGGGTTACTTGGGTAATAGTGATCACAAAATAATAAGTTTTCATGTATTCTTTAGTAAGATGTCTAGTAGAGGGGCTACAAGGACACTAAACTTCAGGAAAGCAAATTTTAAACGGTTGAGAGATGATCTTAGTGCAATAAACTGGGATGATGTACTAAGTCATAAAAGTACACAAAGCAAATGGGAGACTTTTATGAGCATCCTGAATAGGGCTTGTGCAGAAAATATACCCTATGGGAACAAACATGCTAGAAATAGGAGGAAACCCCTATGGCTAAACAGAGTTGTAAGGGAAGCAATAAAAGAAAAACAGAAAGCCTTAAAAGAATTAAAGAGGGTAGGTAGTGATGAGGCATTATATAATTATAGAAAATTAAATAAAATATGTAAAAAGCAAATTACGTTAGCTAAGTTTGAGACAGAAAGACTCATTGCGAGAGAAAGTAAAAATAATCCTAAAATATTCTTTAACTACATAAACAGTAAAAAACTGAAAAGCGATAGTGTTGGCCCCCTTAAAAATAGTCTTGGTGAAATGGTGGAAGGGGATGAGGGTAAAGCCAACCTGCTGAATGAATTTTTTTCTACGGTTTTTATACAAGAAAATGCCATGGCAGATGACATGTGTTAGGGCCAGGTGGGCGGGCAGACCCAGGAGGTGGATCCACTAGGCTGAACACCTCACCGAGGGCAAGGTGCCCGGTAGCCGGAGCACTACAGGTAGAAGGACAGTCCGTTCAGAGGAGTGTAGAAGTCCCTGGGACCACGGAGTCACTGAAGGTAGTCCGGGTGACGGAGCTCAGGTTCGGAGGCCGAGATGACGTCAGGCAGAGTCCGGAACCGACGGAGCGTGAAGACGGGTCACCACAGGGATCGGAGATGGTATGAACTTGATGGGATGGCAGACCGTCACCGTTCGGGGTTCGGGTATCATCAGAACCGGTTGGCGAGGCAGGGGCGGCTCTAGGAGAGAGATAGGTAAGTATACCACAAAACACAAGGAGACCTGACTCCTAGCTTAGCAAAACACGAAGAACAGGCCCCGCCCACTTGGAAGGATCTCCCTATATACCCTGTACCTGATTCTTCAATATCCTGTTGGAGAACACTGGCCCTTTAAGAGAGGGTCAATGACCGCGCGCGCGCCCTAATGCGCATGCGCGAGGCCCGGGTGCCAGAAGCCAGAGCAGGGAGCGGTGAACAGGAGGCAGGAGAGCCGGGCTGGAGCAGGGTTGCCGACGGGCGCCGGGAGCGGGGACCAGGCTGCCTGGGGACCGCAGGTGATGGGGCATGGAGGCTGTGGAGCGGGGGACGCCTGGCAGAGGAGCCGGGAAGCGAGGCAGGGGAGCCGGAGAGCGTGGCCGGGGAGCCGAGGAGTGTGACAACATGATCAGTGATACCATAAATTCACCCTTGAATATTACCTGCTTAACCCAGCAGGAAGTACGCCGCCGCCTCGAAATCACTAAGGTTGACAAATCTCCGGGCCCGGATGACATACACCCCAGAGTACTACAGGAATTGAGTTCTGTGATAGATAGACCATTATTTTTAATCTTCTCAGATTCCTTAATAACAGGGTCGGTACCGCAGGACTGGCGCATAGCAAATGTGGTGCCAATATTCAAAAAGGGGACAAAAACTGAGCCGGGAAATTATAGGCCGGTAAGTTTAACCTCTACGGTTGGTAAAATCCTTGAGGGTTTCTTGAGAGATGCTATACTGGAGTATCTCAAGAAAAATAACCTTATGACAGAGTATCAACATGGGTTTATGAGGGATCGATCCTGTCAAACTAATTTGATCAGCTTCTATGAAGAGGTAAGTTCAAGCCTGGACCAGGGAAATCCAGTGGATGTTGTGTATATGGACTTTTCAAAAGCTTTTGATACGGTGCCACACAAAAGGTTGGTACATAAAATGAGAATAATGGGGATAGGTGAAAATATGTGCAACTGGGTTAAAAACTGGCTCAGTGATAGGAAACAAAGGGTGGTTATTAATGGTACGTACTCGGACTGGGCCTCAGTTCATAGTGGGGTACCACAGGGGTCAGTATTGGGCCCGCTTCTTTTCAACATATAAATGACCTTGTTGGGGGCATGCGGAGTAGAATTTCAATATTTGCAGATGATACTAAACTCTGCAGGGTAATCAATACAGAGGAGGATAATTTTATATTACAGGGAGATTTATGTAAATTGGAGGATTGGGCTGAGAAGTGGCAATTGAAGTTTAATGTAGATAAATGTAAGGTCATGCACTTGGGTAGAGGAAATAACATTTATGATTATGTACTTAATTGTAGAACACTGGGTAAAACAGACACAGAAAAAGACTTGGGTGTATGGGTGGATGGTAAACTTCACTTTAGTGGACAGTGTCAGGCAACTGCTGCCAGGGCTAATAAAATAATGGGATGTATTAAAAGAGGTATAAGTGTTCATGAAAAAAATATAGTTCTACCTCTGTACAAGTCACTAGTGCGACCGCACCTAGAATACTGTGTACAATTCTGGTTACCGATATATAAGAAGGACATAGCAGAACTGGAGAGGGTGCAGAGAAGAGCGACCAAGATTATTAGAGGAATGGGTGGGCTGCAATACCAAGACAGGTTATTAAACTTGGGGTTATTTAGTTTGGAAAAACGAAGGCTTAGGGGGGATCTAATCACAATGTATAAATATATGAGGGGACAGTACAGAGACCTTTCCAAAGATCTTTTTACACCTAGGCCTGCGACTGGAACACGGGGGCATCCGCTACGTCTTGAGGAAAAAAGGTTTAATCATAATCACAGATGAGGATTCTTTACTGTACGAGCAGTGAGACTATGGAACTCTCTGCCGCATGATGTTGTAATGAGTGATTCACTACTAACATTTAAGCAGAGCCTGGACGCCTTTCTTGAAAAATGTAATATTACCAGTTATGTATATTAGATTTTATGACAGGGTATTGATCCAGGGAACTAGTCTGATTGCCGGATGTGAAGTCAGGAAGGAAATTTTTTCCCCATTGGAACTTGTTTGCCACATTGTTTTTTTTTTGCCTTCCTCTGGATCAACATGTTAGGCTACGGGTTGAACTAGATGGACTTAGAGTCTCCCTTCAACCTTAAAAACTATGATACTATGATACTATGATACTATGTCAAACAGCAGCTGCAAAAGCAAACAAGATTCTAGGGTGTATAAAAAGAGAGATTAGATCCCGTGATCCCAACGGATTGTTACCCCTCTATAAATCACTTGTAAGGCCACATCTGAAATATGGGATTCAGTTTTGGGCTCCACATTTTAAAAAGGACATTCAGAAGTTAGAGTCAGTTCAAAGGCAGGCAACTAGACTACTACAAGGAATGGAAGGCCTCCGATATGATGAAAGGTTGAAAAAGTTAGATATGTTTAGCTTAGAAAAAAGACGTCTCAGAGGAGATCTCATTTATATGTATAAATACATGTGTGGTCAATATAAAGGACTGGCACATGACTTATTTCTTCCGAAGACAATACTAAGGACCAGGGGGCACTCACTGCGAGTGGAAGAAAAGAGATTCAGACAGCTAAATAGGAAAGGGTTCTTTACAGTTAGAGCAGTCAGACTGTGGAATGCCCTACCACAAGAGGTAGTAATGGCAGATACTATAACAGCTTTCAAAAAAGGGCTGGATGATTTCCTCAGTACACACAACATTGTTGGTTATAAATGACTTTGTGACCAAATGTAGAACTGGTGGAAAAAGGTTGAACTGGATGGACCAAGGTCTTTTTTCAACCTTAGTAACTATGTAACTATGTAACTAGGTGCCGGACAGGAATTATTGCATAAGTTGAATGAAAAAACAATTGTAATTTTTCCTGTAAAATGTTGCTTTAGTCCCATTTTTTTGCTGTTACAAAACATATCATTACAAAATGTACCCCAAATGTGTTACACAGTTTTTTTATGAGCGCGCTGATACCCGATATGTAGTCTGAAATCTCTGTTTGGACAAACAGCAGGCCTCGGAACAGAAGGAGCACCATTGAATTCTGGACCAAAATTTGTCTGAAATAGATTGCGGGTACCATGTCGCATTTGCAGGTGCCTAAACAGCAGAACCCCCCATAGATGACCCTATTTTGGAAAATGCTCTCCTCAATAGTGGGCATTTTAAATCCACAGATACTACGCAGAATTTAATAACATTAGGTTGTCATATTAAAAATTATCATTTTTTTCACAAAAATGTTACTTCTTGCAAAAATGAAAAATTTGGGGCTAAAGTAACAGGAAAAGATTAACCACACAGTTTGTTACCCACTTTCTTCTGAGCACGGCTATACCCAACATGTAGTCAAAAAGTTCTGTTTGGACAAACAGTAAAGCGGGCTTTACACGCTACGATATCGTTAATGAATTATCGTCGGGGTCACGGTGTTTGTGACGCACATCCGGCGTCATTAACGATATCGCAGTGTGTGACACTTATGAGCGACCTTAAACGATTGCAAAAGCGGTCAAAATGGTTTGCCGCGGAGAGGTCGTCCTGAATCAAAGAATCGTTTTCTGCTTATTAGCGATGTTGTTCGTCGTTCCTGCGGCACCACACATCGCTGTGTGTGACGCCGCAGGAGCGACGAACATCTCCTTACCTGCCTCCACTGGCAATGCGGAAGGAAGGAGGTGGGCGGATGTTGTGTCCCACTCATCTCCGCCCCTTGGCTTCTATCGGACGCCTGCCGTGTGACGTCGCTGTGACACCGCACAAACTGCCCCCTTAGAAAGGAGGCAGTTCGCCGGCCAGAGCGACGTCGCAGGGAAGGTAAGTCCGTGTGACAGGGTTAAACGAGGTTGTGTGGCACGGGCAGTGATTCGCCCGTGTCGCACAACCGACGGGGGCGGGTACGATCGCTTGCGATCTCGCTAGCGAGATTGCAGCGTGTAAAGCCCACTTTAGGCTCAGAACGGAAGGAGCTTTATTTAAATTTTGGAACACAAATAGATTACGGGCACCATGTTTCATTTGTAGGGCACCTGAGATAGCAAAACAATACATATGACCCCATTTTGGAAAATGGACTCATTAAGGAATTCATATAGGTCTGTGCTGGGCATTTTGAACCCACAGGTGCTTCGGAACTTTTTAAAAAGTGGATAGCAATAGTTGTATTTTTCTTCCTCTAAAATGTTGTTTTAGCCCCAAATTTGTTATTTTGACAATGAATAGTAGCAGAAAACGGACCCCATAACTTGTTACTCAATTTCTTCCAAAAACAGTGTTACCTCGTACATCCAATTTCAATCTGATATAAGCAGCGACAGGCAATGGAGAGGATGGAGAGACTAATCTTTCCCTCTTCACCGCACCTGTGATCTGATTCTCAGATGCAAGAGAATCGGATCACAGTGGAATGACACTTGGCCCACGATGGCTGCAGAGATTGAGCCAAGTGTCATTAGCATATCGCATCTGGTACTCTCGTATCGGATGCTATATACTCGTCTGACTGTGACAGAGGCAGATCGAGACCCTTTGGACTCCGTTGGGGGTCTGTTCTGGTGGTATCCATTTGTTGAGGTGTTCACTCATCTGTGGTAGGCCACATTTCTGCTCTAAAAAGACACAAAGACACCTAAAATGATGGGACACTGCTGGAACAGAGACCAGACAGAGTACACATTGTCTCCATCTGCCTTAGGCTGGACTCACACGAGCGTATGGCATCCGATGCAAGAGCATCGGATGCGATATGCCAATGACCCCCGGCTCAGGCTCTACTGCAAGCGTGAGCTGAGTGTCATGCGACTGTGACCCGATCCTGCAATCGGGTCACAGCTGCGAAGCTGAGGGCGGGCGCTGCGGAGGAGAGGGAGGGGTTAATCGCCCCATCTCCTCCATTGTCAGCCTGTGCGTATATCGCACTGCACTGGGATAACATCCGAGTGCAGTCCGATGTATCTCTCGCATCCATTCACTTGAATGGGTGCGAGAGATACGGCTCTCGCAGAAATTCGCAGCATGCTGCTACTTTACTCGCATCCAGATTCTAGATGTGAGAAAAGCTGACCAACTGCTGTCCCTCATTGACTATTATTGGTCAGAGTGCAATGCGAGAATTTCTCGCATTGCACTCCTCCGATTTCAACGCTTGTGTGAGCGTACCCTTATTATAATGAATGGTTCTGTCTGGAGTTTTGTCTGAATCGCAGCTTTAGGGATTTACACGTATACTCTGATGTAAGGGACTCGACCACCCCAGGGCTATGGGACACCCGGTGCCGGGCCGGACTAGTCCGGGGGTCGTCAGTGGTGGCGGGTCCCGGCTCCGTGGCCCTGGTGGGTGTCAGTTAAATATGGCTGGTGAATAAAGTTTATGGTTGTCGTGACGCCACCTGTGGTTTGCGGCTATTAAGCCGCCGCTGCTGTGTGAGGCCTCCGGGTTGATGATATGGCAGCAATGGTGGTACGGCTCCCCACAGGTGGAGCGGTGCCCAGGGGACACTGTTGGTGCTCGTGAGAGGCTATGGTGTTGTGTGGATAACACGGTGCAGGGCCGACAGGCAATGAAAGAAACAGGCACAAACAACAGTCTCTTTACCTTCTCCTCTTTTACTTCACAAACGGTTAGTCCTGGGAGACCGTTACAGGTGGTAGAGGGCTCCGGCCGGCCTGGAAGTAACTGAGATGTCGTTTTGGCCAGATGAGTATGAGGCCTACTCCTGTTCTTTCCTTACTGTGATAGGACCCTGATCTCTGAATTTAGTAATGGCCCTCTTGTTGCTGGGACCGGTGGTACGTCCCTTTCCCTCTGTGGTAGGCTGCGCAGGCCCTCTCTGGTGCTTCTCTGCTGGAGTCCACACCGGGCCCTGATGATGCAGCTGTACCTTCGGGCTGTTTATGGGCCAGGTGCTTGCAGCTCTCCTGCCCTTCGGATTCGGCTACCAGGGAGTATTTTAGGCCCTGGTGGCCACAGACTCTGATGTCCGAGTCTCTTCTGCACCTCTCTGCTCCCCCTGCTTCACTGGGCCAAGCTGCTCCAGCTATAGGCCCCAATTCCACAGGACAGCACTACTCTGCATCTGCTTGCTATCACTTCTCTCTACAGACTGAACACTAACCCCTCCCTCAGGTCAGGCTTAAGGAATGCTCCCTCGAATTCCAGGTTCAGAGCTCCCCCTGCTGGCCTGAGGGAGGAACTGCATTGGATGTTAAACTTACTGGCCAATAGACCTCCCAATTACCTTCAGGCTCAGCATTAACCCTTTGGTGGGGCAATGCTGTTGTGGCGACCAGGTCCTGGGGCGCCACATAAGCGCTAAGTGGAGAGTGCACAATAAATTTCAACGAATGCTGATTTTTGGGAGGAAGAATAAACAGACAGTAGTACAAGAATAGTTCTTATTTTAATGTTTGCGCAGTCCACCTTGCGGTATTAGTGATAGGATGGCTTTATTCTTGCTGTCATTACAATTACAGTGATACCAAATTTATATTGTTTTTTTTAATGTTTTGGTGCTATCATCACGCATTAAAATTTTTCTTTCATTTATTTATTTTTTGTTTTGTGATTTTTTTTTTTTTTTTACATTTTGCAAGTTTCTTTGCTTTTATTAGCTTTTTTTACCTAGTCCTCTGTTGCAGGCTGGGCCTGACAGGCCACCATACATGGCAGACCCGAAGGTCATCATGTGAGCTTCAGCTGCCATGATAGCCCTCGGCCCCCCCCATGATCGTGTCACAGGAGAGCTGGGAGAGGTAAAAAAAAGTACTCTTTGCTCCTCTGAAACTTCTATGCTCCGCTATCGCTATTGATCATGGCACATAGACGATCGCAAAGGATTAACATCACCAGGACCTGATGCAATCAGGTTCTGATGATGTCTCCAGGCAGAACTACCGTTCTTCATTGGAAACCCAGCGATGGCAGAATGCAAGGGGGTCTTGATCCCCTCCATATGGACCATAAAAATATGCTGCCTCTGTACAAAGCCCAACAGAAGCTGACATATATTTACCATCGGCGGTCCAGAAGCGGTTAAAGAAATAGCAGATTTATATTTTTTTTATGCTTTGCACTTTTATACACTAAAAACTAATTTTTTTTTCATCACCATATTCTGAGAGCTGTACTTCTTTTAATTTTTATTTTTTTTTACAAATGAGCCATTTTAGAGCTTGTTTTACACAATACTTTTTGGCATTTTCCTTTATACTATTTTTTTTAATATAACTTTCTGATCACTTTTTAGTGTATTGGTATGATGAAAAAAAATGACATTTTTGTTTTTTAATTTTTTTGTTATGGTTTTTGATGTATGGAATAATTAATGTAACAGTTGTATAGATTGTGTTGTTATGTGTACTTTTCTTTGTTTTAACACAAAAGTTCTATTTTTAGTGGCAAAACAGCTTTTTGTGATTTTTGTGCTTTTTTTTACATTTTTTATTTCACTCTTTTTTACTTTTTCACTTTGTTTCACTGTGGGACATGAATATTTTTCACTGATCTCATGTATTGCAGTACTCATGTGCTGCAGTGCTGGAGATCTGTCAAAGACTCACTAACAGAGCCTTTTAAGGCTGCTTTACACGCAGCGACATCGCTAGCAATGTCGCTCGTGAAAGCATCCGCCCTGTCGTTTGTGCGTCACGGGCAAATCGCTGCCCGTGCCGCACAATATTGCTAGGACCCGTCACACTATACTTACTTTCCTAGCGATGTCGCTGTGGGTGGCGAACAGCCTACTTTCTAAGGGGGCGGTTCATGCGGCGTCACACGGCATGTGTCAAATAGAAGCGGAGGGGAAGGAAAGTCCCGCCCACCTCGTTGCTGGAGGACGCAAGAACGGTGTTGTTCGTCGTTTCTGGGGTGTCACACATAGCAATGTGTTCTGCCTCAGGAACGATGAACAGCCTGCGTCCTGCACCGGCAACAATTTTATGAAAATGAATGACGTGTTAACGATCAACGATTAGGTGAGTATTTTTGATCTTTAACAGACGCTCAAAGATGTCACACGTAATGATGTCACTAATGACGCCGGATGTGCGTCATGAATTTCGTGACCCCGACGACATATCGTTAGAGATATTGTTGCTTGTAAAGCCCCCTTTAGACTCTGATCATAGCAGCTTCTAATAGGCCACTGTACCCTGGATTCATCAGATAACCTCAGAATACCATGGCAATGATCGGCACCCGCAATTACTATCGCAGGTGGCCGATCTTCTCAGTGGGGAACTTTAAAACCCCTTTTATTCACTTAATGGCATTTAAGGGGTAAATTGGTCCTGACTGGTTCAAAAACTGGACGGGGCCAATGCCCCCAGGTCTCAGCTGTCAGATACAGCTGTCACCCTCATGAATTTTGCCTATGGATTGGCACTATTCACTTATTCTTCAGCGGCATTAAAAAGCGGCGCTGAGGAATAAGGCCCATGACCGACTACTGATACTCCTTTTAAGACTAACAGACAAGTCAAGGGCTAAATGAAAAAGATGAATTTGCTCTGTAAAATAACCTATTTTGTGAAAATCTTTGGTGTTGCCAACTGTGGTATATCTGATCTATCTGAATTATCGCTATTAGACTCTAAAAAAATTACATTTTAATGTAAGTCCCCTAACAAATCTGTAACTGTCATTTTCTCCTACATGCTATTTAGACGCGTATAAAATGTTGACAATATTGAATATTGTCACTCTGAGGATATAGCTAGAATGGTTGATGACTCCATGTGTCATTTCTTAAGACGCTGTGGATATCTGTTGTTACATATGTTCCTCACTTTTTTTGCCTTTTTTTAAATTTACGGTGTATGGGAGCTGCATCAGATGTATATTAGGATAATTAAATACAGTTTCCTATTATTAGAGTATGTAATTCTAAGGAAGAGTGCACTACATCCTTTGAAGTGGTGCCATGTGTAAGAGATTACAAATCAGAAGAGCTGACCTTCAAACAGAGGGGAACAAGTGTTTTTATATCCTCCTTTCTTTAGAATGGATCGGCTGGTTTTATTAGCTGCACGTTTAGCTGTGTTTTGGCCCTAGTATAACCCTGGTTGTTAGCATAGTATTTTTTGTCATGTTAAAATTTGAATTTTTTCACAGCCATAATGTTACTTTCCAAACTAAGGAGATTAATTTTCATTGACTCATTCCATTTTTCCCACAAAATAGTCCCACAATAAGTCAATCTATTGTACCACAAATGTTGATGAATATACTGTCGCAGGGAACTTTTTAATATGCAGTCCTCTAGGGATCATTTTATGTTCCAAATATGAATTAAGGTTCTGAATTCTTTAGTGAGACATTTTTCCAAATCTTTGTTACGAAAACCAAGTTCTTGGTTCAGCTGACCATCTATGGATGTGATATTAGAAAAGAAATAGCCGCTTTGTTATGAGGGGATAAATACTCCTCTTAGTTACATACAAGTGCATCTCAATAAATTAGAATATCATTAAAAATTTAATTTATTTCATTAATTTAATACAAAAGGGAAACACATATATTATATAGAGTCATTACACACAGAGTGATCTATTTCAAGTGTTTATTTCTAGAAAGATGCAATAGATCACATGAGGCACTTCCAATATATCCAGCCTTGATAAGGTCGGTATTGATAAATTATTTTAATAAAAAATACATATGTGTGTATATAATAAAACAACGTGTATCAGGTTGAAAACATATTAAAAATGAATAATGTGCACCTCAGTGGTATACCAAAGGAACTGGTCAAACTGATCCATGCCCAAAGCAACAAATTGTGAATTGATCGATATATTAAAACTTTGCAGTAAATCATACAGTCATGACCAAAAGTGTTTTCACCCTTGAAATTGTTCCAGAAAATGAATTGTTTCTCCCAGAAAATGTTTGAAATTCCACGTTTTGTTATACACATGTACAGTTGAAACCAGAAATTTACATACACTATCTAACAATGTATAAATAAAGAAATATAGGTGCACTGCCACTAAAAGGATTAATGCATAAATTGGGTGCAAGCAAAAGATAAGCAATTAGAATAAATGAAGAAGATAAAGAATCTGCCTTTGAATCGGAAGCATAACCAATATATGAGAATAACACAATCTTTATTAGCACCCAAAGTTATATATTTTTCCTCCCATGCTCCCATATAGATGTTTGTGATGGAGGGCGAAAAACCGCCCCCATCGAGGCACCTCTTTTTTGGAGAGAAAAGCATCTATTGAAACTGAAGAAATCCTTTCTTAGTAGAAACTCCACTGCTTTGTATAAAAAAATCTTAAGTATCTAGATTATAATTGCTATAATTAGCTAGATGGGATCTAAGAATCTTCAATGCTAAGTGATGGGGAATAGAACGGTATAAGCTTGTAACATCACATGTGAGCCAGAAAGAGGTTTTATTCATGGGCATATGATCTAATGATAATATCCCCGAGTTGACCGGCTAAATTCCTAACCAGCAGTTGAAGATGGAGATCAACCCAGGAGCTGAGCTTTTCTCTTAAACTACCAATCCTTGCAATGATACGTCTCATAGGATGGGAATAAAATTCTTATGTAACTTATTTTTTTCAGTTGAAGTCTGCCCTCTTCTTCTAGGGACTAGCTTGACCCCAGTGGGCTGATGCCACAATTTAACTGCTGCTTATCCTTACTGTCATCTGTTTCCTACAAACTCTATCTAACCCAGGCACTGGTCACATTTCCTTCATCCTACATAACAAATCTCTCTTACATAGCAATCTTACTCTTTACTTTTGCACTTTTATTATATACATTCTTGTGTCTTCAGGGGCAGGAATGCTACCACCTTATACAGCCGGCTGGATGGACACTGCCACAGCTGCTGCTTTCAGTGAAGCTATGCTTGCTGCTAGCTCCCACTTCATGAAATATAGAAATGAGAATATTGTTACGTCACTTCTAGGTGCCTGGTCTTGGAATGCACTATTCCTATTAACACTTTTTATATCAGTTTTAGACAAGGATCTTTGTCTCATATAGAAAAAAAATAATATTGATTCATGGATAGTGTTGAGTGGACCCGGATCCCTCTCTCTCTCTCTAAGACAGACAGGCGATATGGGAAAGGCACAGGTCAGAACAGTTGCTGGGAGGTAGGACGGATCAGGGAACACTCACAGGAGCCTGACTCACGTGCTGCAGAGCAGGAACTAATACAGCCGGCATTCCAGTAATGGCAGCAAAAAGATATAGCATCCTGCCCACCAAAACGAGGCAGGTAGGAATAAACTCCTCCCATGGCCTATAATGCTGGGGAGAGATACATGTCATGGCTCAGAGGTTTCTGAGCCTGACACAAATGATGACACCTACCTAATATATTGAATCTTTTCTCCACTTTTTTTCTCTGAGCTGCCATATACAACAACCTTTTTTTTCCTCCCTGCTATCTCCAACACTGAGAGAAGAGAAGTATAGACCAGAGAAGGTCCTTAAGCCTGCTTTACACGTTGCAATTTCGCATACGATATCGTATGCGATTTGCAACGCCCCCATCGTATGTGCGGCATGTTCAATTTGTTGAACGTACCGCACAAACGATTACCCCCCGTCACACATACTTACCTTCCATACAACCTCGCTGTGGGCGGCGAACGTCCACTTCCTGGAGTGGGAGGGACGTTCGGCGTCACATCGACTTCACGCGGCAGCCGGCCAATAGAAGCGGAGGGGCGGAGATTAGCGGGACGTAAACATCCCGCCCACCTCCTTCCTTCCGCATTGTGGGCCGGGAGCTGCAGGACGCAGGTAAGATCTGTTCATCTTTCCCGGGGTGTCACACACTGCGATGTGTGCTGCCTCGGGGACATTGAACAACCTGCCGTTCAATTTTAGAGAAAAGTACGATGTGTATGCGATTAACGGATTTTCGTTCAATCGCAATCGCACGTACCTGTCACACTCTGCAATGTACCTTACAATGCCGGATGTGCGTCACTTACGACGTGACCCCGCCGACACATTGTAAGATATATTGCAGCGTGTAAAGCGGGCTTAACAGCAAGTTCTCTGTTGGCTTTAAGCCAGATTTTCCAAACTATCCAGCCAGCTTAAAAAAACAGCAGAAACATAATAATTTTAATAAATATTATGTAGAAAGTTGCTTAGTTTGTATTTGTGGAAAACCAATGAATAATAATAAAAAAAAACAAAACATTTCAGTTCATTCAAGTGTGAATCACCTTTAAATGATTATTTTAGTAACAAGTTCTGTGGGTAATTCTACATTTTGGTTGACAACAACTTTTGCATGGGCATTAATATGGCAGTCTGAATGAACCACTTATGCTGGTGTGCCACCCTCGTGCCAGCAGCCGGGCTGCTAGGATTCGGATACGCGGTGGCTCGAGAGGTCTCCGGACCCGGGGGTGGTGCGGCCACTCAAATGAAGGGAGTATTTACAGGTGATAGTGTTTAGAGTTCCTGACGCCACCCATGGTGTGTGGTAATGTGGAGTACCACCGCTGAAGCTGGGAGTACCCAGAGCTATGCAGTGGGGCAGCCATTTGTTAGAACCCTCCACGGGTGGGGGGAATGCCCCGAAACTCGGTGATGGTGTTCGGGGAGTGTCGTTGGGTGCAAAGGGGGTCACTTGCGTACTCACTCAGTCCATAAAGCTGACACCAACAACTGGATAAACCAAAGTTCTGGATACCACTGCCGCTGAGGGGAGCTAGTTCGGGTCCCATCCCCGATGGTGCTGCCTGGTGATCCGTGACCTGCCTCCTAGCACTAAGTTTACTTCTCTGTTGGTCCCGGTAGTATGGAACTAGTCAGGTCCTGCTCCCCACTATGGCTAAGTATTGGAGCTTGCTCTCAGGGTTCACACTTGGGATTTTCTGGACAGTTTGTGTGGAAAGTCCTATCCCCCTTGTTGTGCTAGCACCCCGATTCTGGAGCAGGTGGAGAGCAGATCTTGAAGGCTGAATTCTCGTCGGGTTAATTGTCAGGTTGCCTGAAGCTACTCCCTGACCTAGGGTCCACGTACCCCGTCGTGCCCTGGTCCCAGCCCGGTGATGGTGCAAGGCCGCTGGCTGTCCTCCTCGACAGTTCTGTGCCCCTTGCCACGATCCCCTGCGACCGGGGGTCCAGCTCCTTCTAGGCCCAGACCACCGTCTGCCACCTAGGTAACTGCTCCGGAGCCCTGCTCCTGACCTCCTCTCTCTTTCACTTCCAAACTACTTCTCCCTACCCCTGACACACCTGACCTCCCCTAACCAACCCCCCAAATGAGCGACCCCTATTCCACTCAAGCCGTCCACTGGTGTGTCTGGTGGGTGTGGTGCAGAGTGTACCTAGGATTTTGATTAGCTGATGTAGGCAACACCATACAGTTAGGGACCCATAACAAAGAAGGATTTGGATATTGCATGGGAGGGAAGATTGTGCAATACCCTGTGACAACCTGATAGTCCAGGGGCGTCACACTGGCACACAAGGGTGGGCTGGAAGGGACTGAATATTCATTTGCAATTTACACATGTTCCAATAACTGAAGCCAATAAGAAATAACGTTTGGAACTCCATTCTATGTCTGAACAGGGTGCAAAAACCTAAAAAAACATCACTATGGGGAGATAAGGTATGCACACCAGTGACTATGTAAGGGGAATACATGTAATAGCAGAAACTGCTGTGTGAATACTGACATGAAAAATTCAATAGCTATATGTAAGAATGAAATGTGAAAAATGGAACCTGCATTACTGCCATGAATATATGAATAAAGAGAAATTTAGCTACTGAATTGATCAATGCAATAGAGCCCCAACACTACGCCAAAATATTTCTCTACGTTGGGGTCTCTAGCTTGTGTGTGTCCTCTCATGCAGTTAAAAAACTTACCGTGTATGGGAAGCTGAGACCCAGGCTATATATACGATGTGGATTGGCAATAGGTGTGTATGGGGAGGGTTCACAAACGAAAAACTACTAACAAATAAGAAATAACGTTTGGAACTCCATTCTATGTCTGAACTGGGTGCAAAAACCTAAAAAAACATCACTATGGGGAGATAAGGTATGCACACCAGTGACTATGTAAGGGGAATACATGTAATAGCAGAAACTGCTGTGTGAATACTGACATGAAAAATTCAATAGCTATATGTAAGAATGAAATGTGAAAAATGGAACCTGCAGTTTTTAACTGCATGAGAGGACACACACAAGCTAGGGACCCCAACGTAGAGAAATACTTTGGCGTAGTGTTGGGGCTCTATTGCATTGATCAATTCAGTAGCTAAATTTCTCTTTATTCATATATTCATGGCAGTAATGCAGGTTCCATTTTTCACATTTCATTCTTACATATAGCTATTGAATTTTTCATGTCAGTATTCACACAGCAGTTTCTGCTATTACATGTATTCCCCTTACATAGTCACTGGTGTGCATACCTTATCTCCCCATAGTGATGTTTTTTTAGGTTTTTGCACCCAGTTCAGACATAGAATGGAGTTCCAAACGTTATTTCTTATTTGTTAGTAGTTTTTCGTTTGTGAACCCTCCCCATACACACCTATTGCCAATCCACATCATATATATAGCCTGGGTCTCAGCTTCCCATACACGGTAAGTTTTTTAACTGCATGAGAGGACACACACAAGCTAGGGACCCCAACGTAGAGAAATACTTTGGCGTAGTGTTGGGGCTCTATTGCATTGATCAATTCAGTAGCTAAATTTCTCTTGATTCATATGTTCATGGCAGTAATGCAGATTCCATTTTTCACATTTCATTCTTACATATAGCTATTGAATTTTTCATGTCAGTATTCACACAGCAGTTTCTGCTATTACATGTATTCCCCTTACATAGTCACTGGTGTGCATACCTTATCTCCCCATACCAATAACTGAAGCCGGCACAGAGGGGAGGGCAGCATTATAGACAAGGGAAGGGGGTGGATATTCATTTGCAAGTAACACATGTTCTAATCACTGATGTTGCAACAAAGGGGTTGGCAGGATTATAGGCAGGGGAAGGGGATGAATAATACTTTCCATTAACCCATATTCCAATCACTGATGCCAGCGCAGAGCGGTGTGCAGGGGAAGGGAGTGAATATTCTGTTTCAATTAACGATCAACACAATCACTGACGCCAATACAAAATATAAGACAGCTCCTGGAAATAAGCCCTAGCCCATCTTTGGAACCCAACAATAATATAAGACCCTGACTTATTTTCAGGGAAACACAGAGGAATGAGGCTTTCATAGACTTGCACTGAAAAGTGACCTCTGGTTCACTCCAGCAAACATTAGAGAGATATAGCAGGTCACAAATTGCTGCAGGTGAAGACAGCAGCTGGTATGTATAAGACTAAGTGCAGGGAATTTAGATTAGAAGCACCACTCGAGCGGTAAAAAAATAAAATAAAATAAATAAAAATGCTTGATTCGTGCATTCAGTAATGAAAGTCTAAAATTTATTTTTAATTGCTTTCATTACCGCAGTGAATAAAAATAACTTCTTACAGATGGCAATGTGGTCACATGAGGCTTCCATAAATTAAAAAAACAAAACTATTATACTAATGCCAGATAATGATCTAAGCAAAGACATAAAAAACAATGTTGTTAAGACTACAAACACATGCATGCATTCTATATATGTATTTTTGACTTTGAATCAGAAGAAAATGTTGATGGGAAAGTACGTAGTTTACTTTGACACAGCACAATTTTTTTTTCCTCACACTGAATTGACTCAAACTTTTTAAATTACGGTCAACTTTACCTCAGAGGCTAAAAATGGCAATACATCCTCAAAAGCTGTTGGCTACATGAGACAGCTTATTCCTCTTAACTCCAAATACAAATGTATGCTTGGTTGAGCAAGCATGTGTTCTCATTGGGAATTGATATCAGATGCTTTTCTTCCTGAAGGTTAGATGAGCGTATATAAAATCATCCGTATCATTCAGAAAGCTTGAACAATTTGCATTCATATTGCCTTCTGTATGCCATCCATGTGTCCTTATTTTATGTGTGTGACTTTCATATTTATACATCAATTCAATATATAAAAATTTAAAAGACCGAATACAGTTTTCTAGGTTAAAAATGGCAATGTATCTATCATAACCAGGCCTCTTTTACACGTCAGTGAAAAACAGACGTTTTTCACTGATGTGATAAAGGTACGTATGTGCCGCTGTGTGTCGTGATTATGTCACATATGTGATCTCCTTGTGCTATCCGTAATAATACTCGGACATCAGGCACTTATACTCATCTGTCCACGCTCCTGCTGTCCGTGGTGCTGATATCTTCTGCCCTCCTGTGTCCAGCCGCTGCTGTTTCCCCTCTGCAGCTACTTCTGGGTCAGCTGTGCAGTGCATTTGTATGAGCATAATTAGCTGGCCTGGAAGCAGGGGACAGCAGCGGCTGTAGACAGTGTTGCTGGAAACGGGTGAGTTTAATAAGCTTTTTATTTTAAATGTACGTGATTTTTCTGGTACTGTTTTATGGATCACACCACTGTGTATTCCGTGTGACATCAATGATGCCAGAAAAAACGAACTTGTCTCCATGCGGAGCACATGGACAGGAGACGCCTGTACGCAGCATGGAAACACATCAGTGAAAAATCACTGATGTCTGCACAGACCCATTTATTATAATGGGTCTGCATATGTCCATGATTCTGGTACGTATAAAAACTGCAACATACGTACCAGAATCACTGACGTCTGCAGGAGGCCTCAGAGACATTACAGGTGATCTATACGGGATTGTTTTTGTGCACACGATCTGGTCTCATCAGATACACAGAGGAGAATATTGCTGATTGTTGAAATTTTTACATGGACATTCAGTCTGTGTGAAAAAACTGTCATCTGAGCAGCACTTATTGCATCACTTTGGTCATTATGCTGGCCAATTTTTACTTGGTCAGCACATTTCTATACACTCTGCTCACACGAACAAGCCCTTAAGAATGAAGGCCGGTAAAATTCTACATGGGAATCTTACATAATTTTTGGTGGAAAGTCAGGAAGTTACCATGTACATAAGATGGTCGTCTTGTCCTGCCAAAATCATCAGGTTTGGGCAATATTGCTCTGTCGTTGTAACTTATTTCTTTATGAATGAAAAATAAGAATGACGGTTGCTCTTTAAAACACAGAAAAACATTTAACACCTTGAATCATGATCAATGTTTACCATTGACGCAGTACATAAGGCCACGTGCACATGTTGAGTATTCGGTGAGTTTTTCACCTCAACATTTGTGAGGCCACATGCACACGATCAGTATTTGGTGAGTTTTTTACCTCAGTATTTATAAGGCCACCTGCTCACATTGAGTATTTGGTGAGTTTTTTACCTCAGTAAGACTCAGTAACCTGAACTTCAACAGGTCCACTCATCTCTAGTGGTAATAACTCTGGAACGCTTCAACATATCTACTTCAAGTTAGTGATACATTTTGGTTGATATGATTTACATGTATCTATGAAAATATAAAAAATTGGCAAAAACAGTGAACATTTATAAATTTTCAAAGTCATTATCTAAGAAAATTAGAATAATTACCACAAAACACATGAAAAAGCTTCCTAAGAGTATAAAATGGTCTCTTAGTCTAGTTCAGTAGGCTACACAATCATGGGGAAGACTGCTGACTTGGCAGATGTCCAGAAAGCAGTCATTGACACACTCCACAGGGAGGGTAAGCCACGAAAGGTCATTGCTAAAGAAGCTGGATGTTCACAGAGTGCTGTTGTATCCAAGCATATTAATGGAAAATTGAGTGGAAGAAAAAAGTGTGGGCGATAAAGGTGGACAAACAATTGGGATAACCGCATCCTTGATAGGATTGTTGAGTAAAGGCCATTCAAAATTTGGGGAAAATTCACAAGGAGTGGACTGCTGCTGGAGTCAGTGTTCAAAAGCTACCACACACAGACGTATCCAGGACATGGGCTACAATTGTCACATCCTTATGTTACGCCACTCATAACCAATAGACCACACCAGAAGTGTCTTACCTGGGCAAAGAGAAAAAACTGGACTGTTGCTCAGTGGTCCAAGGTGTTGTTTTCAGATGAAAGTAAATTTTGCATTTCATTTGGAAATCAAGGACCCAGAGTCTGGAGGAACAGTGGAGAGGCCACAATCCAAGCTGCTTGAGGTCTTGTGTGAAGTTTCCACAATCAGTGATGGTTTGGGCAGCCATGTCTGCTGGTGTAAGTCCACTGTGTTTTATCAAGACCAAAGTCAGCGCAGCTATCTACCAGGAAATTTTAGAGCACTTCTTGCTTCTCTCTGCGAACAAGCTTTTTGGAGATGGAAATTTCATTTTCCAACAGGACTTGGTGTGACGACATGGACTCTCATGGGTTAAAGTTTCTTAACATTCAGCCAGACTATTGTTCTTATGTGTGCTAAGCCATGTTTGCTTAGCTATTGTGTCTCCACACTTGGCACCTGTCCATACTGCCAAAAGTACCAATAGCTGGTTTAATAACCACAGTATCACTGTGCTTGATTGGCCAGCAAACTCGCCTGACATAAACCTAATAGAGAATCTATGGGGTATTGTCAAAAGGAAGATGAGAGACACCTATCAAAGCAACCTGGGGTTCCATAACACCTCAAAAGTGCCACAGGCTGATCGCCTCCATGCTACACCGCATTAATGCAGTAATTCATGAAAAAGGAGCCAAGTATTGAGTGCATTTACTTTAGGCCTGCAACACACATCCGTGTTTCCGGTACGTGTTTGGTACGTTTTTGCACGTACCGGAGACACGGAGACACGGAGACCAATGTTACTCTATGGTAGATGGCACACACACACGTAAAATCACACGGAACGTGTGTCCGTGTGGTAAGTACATGTGTGCGGTTTTCTACATGGACGACACGTCCATTTTTGGCCTGCAACATGCAGGCACGGACCCGCTATAGTCTATGGGTCCATGCCTGCACGGACCGCACACGGAGTATGTCCGTGTTCAGCACGTTTCATCCGTGTGCGTTTTTAAACCAGCGATCTATTTTTTTTTTTTATTATTAAAGTCAGTCTACTTACCTTTTTTTCTGCTGTTCTCAGTCATATTTACATTGGCGCTCGGTCTTTTTCTTCCCCCAGGTCATACTTACCAATCCCCGATCACCAGCACGGCGAGGAACAGCTGTGCAGAGCATACGCGGCAACAATTACTTTGAAAATGCCGGCCGCTCATCAATCAATCTCGTATTCCCTGCTTTGCACGCCCACAGGCACCTGTGATTGGTTGCAGTCAGACACGCCCCCCCACACTGAGTGACAGCTGTCTCACTGCACCCAATCACAGCAGCCAGTGGGCATGTCAATACTGTGCAGTAAAATAAATAAATAAATGATTAAAAAAAACGGAGTGTGGTCCCCCCCCATTTTAATACCAGCCAGATAAAGCCATACGGCTGAAGGCTGGTATTCTCAGGATGGAGAGCCCCACGTAATGGGGAGCCCCCCAGCCTAACAAGATCAGTCATCAGCTGCCCAGAATTGCTACATACATTATATGCGACAGTTCTGGGACTGTACTCGGCTCTTCCCGATTTGCCCTGGTGCGTTGGCAATCGGGGTAATAAGGAGATAATGGCAGCCCATAGCTGCAACTAAATCTTAGATTAATCATGTCCGGCGTCTCCCCGAGATACCTTCCATGATTAATTTGTAAGTTACAGTAAATAAGCACACACGCCTGAAAAAATCCTTTATTTGCAATAAAAAACACTAACAAATACCCTCGTTCACCATTTTATTAAGCTGCCACCGGCTTAATCATGGAAGGTATCTTGGGGCTCCCCATCCTGAGAATACCAGCCTTCAGCCGTATGGCTTTATCTGGCTGGTATTAAAATGGGGGGGACCACACGCCGTTTTTTTAATTATTTATTTATTTATTTTACTGCACAGTATAGACACGCTCACCGGCTGCTGTAATTGGGTGCAGTGAGACAGCTGTCACTCAGCGTGGGGGGGGCGTGTCTGACTGCAACCAATCACAGGCGCCTGTGGGCGTGGAAAGCAGGGAATATGAGATTGATTAATGAGCGGGCGGCATTTTCAAAATAGTAATAGCCGCCGGAGTTTTTATAACAGCCGTGCAGCGCCGCGCCGGAGATCGGGGAATGGTAAGTATGAGAGAGGGCTGCTCACTTCATTCACTCAGGGTATTAGCGGTCACCGGTGAGTCCTTCACGGGTGACCGCTAATCAGTACGCAGCATACAGACAGAGCCGCGGCATGACAATGAAGTCGGGTGAAGTTCACTCGAGTTCATTCTCATCGCGCAACTCTGTCTGCTGTCAACCGACATGTATAAACGACATTGTGCATCACACACGGACATTCCACATGGACATTCCACGTACACATACACTGGCATTTTACACGCACACACGGACATGTTACACGCACACACGGAAAGCATACGCCATCACACGGATGCCATACATACCGGAGAAACGCCCCAAAAAAAGGGAACACGGACCCGAAAAACGGATCGTGTCAGACGTACGTTTTTTATGCGGAAGTGTGTTTTCGGCCTTACAGACTTTTCAGTAGGCGCCAACATTCCTGAGTTTACAATCATTTTTTCAGTTGGTCTTATATAATATTCTAATTTTCAGAGATGAGTTTTGGGTTTTCATTGGCTGTAAGCCATAATCATCAACATTAACAGAAATAAACACTTGAAATAGATCACTCTTATTGTAATGACTTTACATAATATATGCGTTTGACTTTTTGCATTGAATTACTGATATAAATTAACTTTTTGAGGATATTGGCTACTATCACACACTAAAAAACATTTTTTGTTTTTTTTTTTACAAAAAAAGTTTTTGCACTACCATATTTTGTGAGCTATAATTTTTTTTAGATTTCTCCAACAGAGTCATGTAAGGGCTTGTTTTTTGCAGGAGTTGACATTTTTATTGCTACCATTTTAGAGCACATAACTTTTTGGATTGTTTTTCATTCCAATTTTTGGGAGGCAGAATGAATATGAAACAGCAATTCAATAATTGTTATTTTATTTTATTTTTTATCAGTCTGATTACCACATTTATAGTTTTTTTTATGTTTTTCCACAATAAAAACAATTTTATAGAAAAAAAGAGTTGTTTGTGCACTGCACTATTCTGAGAGCTGTAGCTTTTTTTATTGTCCACTGACAGAGCTGTATTATGGCTTGTTTTTTGCAGGACAAGATAATGGTTTCAACAATACAATTTTTAGTTATATAAGATTTTTTTATCATGTTTTATTCCATTTTTTTTCCACAATATGATGATAAAGCATCGTTTTATGGCTCCTTATTTGTGTTTTTCTTTTTGTTTTTTTATAATGTTAACTGCAATTGTTAACTAGTATGACAAGTTTACAGTTCGGGTTATTCTGGGCATGGTGATACCAAATATTTCTTCACATAAATATACATGTTTATTAATATACATTTTTTTCATTTGTTTTGCTCTTTATTTTGGGATTTTTTTATTATTCTCACAATTTTTTAAAAACTTTTTTAACTTTTTTTTAGTTACCCCCTTTATGGGATATTAACTTTTGCTTATGTATGGCAATGCATTACACCTGTGAGTGTGACACTGACAGACTGCCTCTTAGGCCTCCGACACACTCACGTGAAAATCACGCACGTGCCGAGAGACACGTATTTCCCCTGCGTGTTGCGTGCAGGTAAGTACGTGTCACTGGTATGTGCTGGCCACGTGTGTTCTCCGCATGCTATCCGTGATAACATGCGGAGAACAGGTTATTTACATACTCACGTGGTCCTTCCTGCTGTCCGTGGTGCTGATCTTCGGTCTCCAGCCCTCCCGTCTTTCCGCTGCTGCTGCCGCCAGGCAGTGAAGCGAATATTAAATGAGAATAATGAGCGGCGGTCGGCAGCAAGTGGCAGCAGCGGCAGAGACAGGAGGGCTGGAGAAGGTAAGTTAAGTTTTTTTTCTCTGACACATGTGTTTTCTCCGGCGCGTGTCACACGGGACCTCATCCACACTACACCCGTGTGGTACGGGTGCGGGCCGTGTGACACCCGTGCTGCCGGAGAAAACACTGACATGTCAGCGTTTAGAAAAACGCACACACGTACAAACGCACACGGACACACGTTCCGTGTGGTTTTACGTGTGTGTGTCTGCTACAATAGGGTAGCATTGCTGAACGTGTCTCCGTGCCGCCGGTACATGCAAAAAATGGCAAACACGTACCGGCGGCACGGATGTGTGTCGCAGGCCTTAGACAATGCTGCTGGCATGGTCTAACAGTCCACCATAGCCAGCAAACCAGCAGGTCATTATTTGACCTAGGGTTGCCATGGCAATGAACAAGGCACGTGAGTCCTGATTGGATGGGAAAGGAAGTACACTCCCCCTCCCAGCCTCCTAAATGCTGCAATCTCTACCAATTGCAGCATTTAGTGGGTTAAACAGCCAGGAATGGTGCCTGCTATCACTTAGGCCTCTTTCACACGTCCCTGAAAAACACACACGTTTTTCACGGATGTGTCAGAGGTGCATATTGCCCTCGGTGTGCTGTGTGCATGGGCTACGTGTGTTCTCCGTGTGTTATCTGTGATAACACACGGAGAACGGGAACTTTCTGCTCACCTGTCCCTGGCGTAGCTATCCGTGGTGCTGATCTTTTGTCTCCGGTCCTGCCGACTCCCCGCTGCTGCTGCTTCAGGCCACAGTGAAGTGAATATTCAATGAGCATAATGAGCGGCGGTCGGCAGCAAGTGACAGCAGCAGCAGAGACAGGAGGGCTGGAGAAGGTGAGTAATGTCTTGTTTTTTTTCTCGCAGACACATGTCTTTTCTCCGGTGTGTGTCACACGGAACACATCCGTGTGGTCCATGTGTGTTCGTATGACACATTTGCGTTCCGTGTGACACCCATGATGCTGGAGAAAAACGGACATGTCGGCGTGAGAAACACACGGACACACGTAAGTACGGAATAGACACACGTTCCACTCGAAAATACTTACGTGAGTCCAAAACATTAGGAATACATAGGTCTATGTGTGTATATGTCTCCGGTACATGAGAAAACTGCCAAACACGTACCAGAGGCACGTACGTGTGAAAGAGGCTTAAAGCTGAGCTCCCGGCAGTGATGGTGCAGGCAAAATCATGTTCTTAAGTGTGCATATAATAATGGTTGTGTGTTATTTTTAGTAGGTTGTTTGAAATATATTTTTTGATCGCATAGAAATGTGAACAGTATGAGCGAGCCAGAACAGCTAAAAATAAGAAAAGTCTCTGCCAAACACAAGCATTGCTTCAAGTTTTTTTACATTTTATAAGTTTGCTTTGCTGTTTCAAAATCAAATCATTTTTGGCTTTATGTTGCATCCAACATATGCTGAGGAGACAGGTTGCCTCCATATCCAAAGTTGTGAAAAAAGATTGTCATATTCATGCTTAAATTTCTTCAGAATTTGTTTGATCAATATTAGAAACATGTGAGCCCCTTGTATGGTGACTAAAAACACATTCTCCATCAGACAGTTTTCCACCATCCAGGTGGCTCATATGTTCTTAATGCTGATGAAACAAATTCTGTAGAAATTTACTCATGAATAGGACAATCCTTTTTTCACTACTTTGTATATTTACTGTTGGTCAGCAGACATGGATTGACACACATTCATAATAAAAATCGTGATACAGTTGCCTCCATATCCAGTAAACTTGACTTTGTAACATTTGGAAAACTTTTCCTGGGAACACATACCCTCTTGGCAACAAGTCATCTGACCCATGTAAGTTATGCGGGCGTCACATGTTACAATCTATCGTGCGATCGCACGAGCGATCGTACCTGCCCCCGTCGTTTGTGCATCACAGGCAATTAGTTGCCCGTGGCGCACAAAGTCGTTAAATCCCCGTCACACGTACTTACCTGCTGAGCGACGTCGCTGTGTGCGGCGAACATCCACTTCCTGAAGCGGGAGGGACGTTCGGTGTCACAGCGACGTCACACAGCGACCAGCCAATAGAAGCGGAGGGGCGGAGATATGTGGGATGTAAACATCCCGCCCACCTTCTTCGTTCAGCATTGCTGGCGGGACGCAGGTAAGCTGTGTTCATCGTTCCTAGGCGACGTGTGCTGCCCCGGGAACGATTAACAACAGGACGTGCGATTTTTAGAAAATGAGCGACATGTCAGCGATGAACGAGAGAGTATTTCTGCTCGTTCATAGCTGTCACACACTACGATATATCAATAGGAAGATTTATTTAAATTCACGGGGAAAACAAACGGCCTTTCACCAGCAAAATGGTAGAACATAAAAAAAAAGCAATCTTCCCAGCAAAATAAGTTTGTGCTTGCTCCAGTGCTGACAGACTGTCCAGCACACACCAGAGATGACTCTACCTCTACTGTCAGACCATAAATGAGGCAGCTGAACTGCCTTTTATAGCCCTTTACAAATCCTGGAACTGGAAGTAAGGGAACGGCAGTCCCACTCGGTTCTAGTAGCCGTTCCTAAAACTTGGACCCCGAATCCGGGCCCAATAAAAAACACCTTTCAGCTCCACATGTGCTGGAACTTGTTTCTCTGGGTCCTACATCACTGAGGCTTGCCACCTCAGTGACACATACAGTTGAAACCAGCAGTTTAAGTACATTATATAAAAAGACACATATGTATGTTTTTCTCACTACCCGACATGAAATCAGAACAAACCTTTTCCGTTTTAGGTCAATTTGGAACCAAAATTATTTATATTTGCCAAATGCCAGAACAATGAGAGAGAATGTTTTAAGGCATTTTTATTACTTTCTGCAAAGGCAAAAGTTTATATACACTAAGAGTACTATGTACTAAGTACTACTTTAAACAATATTGGACAACCCATATGATGATGTCATGTCTTTGGAAGCTTCTGATTCTGGTTTATTGGCAACATCTGAGTTAATTAGAGATACATCTGTGGATGTATTTTAATTCACACCTGAAACACACTGCTTCTTTGTGTAGCTTTCCCAGAAAGTCAAAATAAATCAGCCAAGATCTCAGGAAGAGAATTGTGGACTTGCAGAAGTCTGGTTCATCCTTGGGTGCAATCTTAAGATGCCTGAAGGCTCCTTGCTCATCTGTACAACAATTATATGCAAGTACAAAGAAGATGATAATGTCCAGCCATCATACCGCTCAGGAAGGAGATGGGTTCTGTGAACTAGAGATTAATTTATTTGGTCAGACATGTACATATCAACCCAAGAAAAAAAACCAAAAGACCTTGTGAAGATGCTGGCGGAAGCTGGTAAGATTGTGTCATTATCCACAGTGAAACGAGTATTGTTTCAACATGGGCTGAAAGGTCACTCTGCTTGGGAGAAGCCATTACTCCAAAAGAAACATAAAAAAGTCAGATTAATGTTTGCAAATGCACATAGGAACAAAGACCTTAAGTTTTGGAGACATGTCCTGTGGTCTGATAAAACTAAAATTGAACTGTTTGGCCATAATGACCATCATTACATTTGTAGTAAAAAGGAAGAAGCTTTGACACCTAAGGACACCATCCAAACTGTAAAACATGGGGGTGGCAGCATCATATTGTGGGGTTGTTTTGCTGGAGGAGGGATTGGTGCATTTCCCAAATAGATGGCAACATCAGGAAAGAAGATTACGTGGCAATACTGAAGCAACATCTCAAAACATCATCCAGGAACTTAAAGCTTGGGTGGAAATTGGTCTTCCAAATGGTCAATGACTCAAAGCAAGTGGCTTAAGGAAAACAAAATCAATGTTATGGAGTGGTCATCACACAAAGACCTGATCTCAATCCTATTGAAAATTTATGGACAAAGCTGAAAAGGCAGGTGCAAGCTAGGCGACCTACAAAGATGGCTCAGTTACACCAGTTCTGTCAGGATGAATGGGCCCAAATTGCTACCAACTATTGTGAAAAGCTTGTGGAAGGAGATCCAAAATATTTGACCCAAGTCATGCAGTTAAGGGCAATGGTACCAAATACTAATGAAATGTATGTAAACTTTTGACTTTGCAGAAAGTAATAAAAATGCCTTAATAGATTCTCTCTCTCTCTAATTTCTGGCATTTGGCAAATATAAATAATTTTGTTTCCTAATTGACCTGAAACGAGAAAGATTTATTCTGATTTCATGTCAGATAGTGAGAAAAACATGCAGATGTGTCTTTATAGATAGTGAATGTAGACTTCTGGTTTCAACTCCCGTCCAGACCAGTCCAGCTGCCACCTGCTCTATTTGCTATGTATTCCTCCTGTTGGTAGCTGTTCAGATTCAGCTACCTCACCCCTTTCCACAGGCAATGCTAATTAAGCACCATCTTGGATCTGGTCCGCCTTTATCAATGGTTGCTGTTTGGCACTGGGAGGATCAGTTCTGATATAGTCCTGGTATGTGTAGGGCTTGCTCCACATGCTGGGACCTGGGCTGGTCTCTATCCACAAGTGCCTTTTTTGCAACATAGAAGCGGTTATTTACAGGTTAGGGTACTTTCACACATCCGGATTTTTGCTCTGCGGCACAATACGGCGTTCTGCAGAAAAACCGCAACCGGCTTTTGTAACGCCGATTGCGTTTTTTTTTTGCATTGACTTACATTAGTGCCGCATTGTGCCGTAGGGGCTTGCGTTCGGTCCGGTTTTTGCCGCATGCGGCAGATTTAGCCGATGCGGCGGCCGGATCGAACGTACCCTGCAACGTTTTTTGCTCCGGCAAAAAACACCGCATCGCGCCGCATCCGGCCGCTGCGGCGCATTTTTCAATGCATCCCTATGGAGGCCGGATGCGGCGCGATGCGGAAAAAAACGCATCCGGTCGCCGCATGCGGTATTTTCCACTGCGCATGCTCAGTAGCATGCCGCAACCGGAAAAAACCGGACCGGCCGCATGTAAAAACTTATGCAAAGGATGCGGTGTTTTCACCGCATCCGTTGCATAGTTTTCACAGCCGGATTGAGCCGCAGGGCTCAAACCGGATGTGTGAAAGTAGCCTTACAGGTATGTGTGCTCTATTATGGTTCTGCTTTTAACTTTATCTAGGAGGCCGCATGGCACATGAAATACAGAATATAGAGTAGGACCCCCCTATTGAGATTTGCCGTGACGTTGGCAGGGGTGGCTCAAAAAATTGATCAATTATTTGCTAAAAATCTCATTTTTTTTATTGTAGTACAGTTGGAATAAATCTGAGAATTTTCACTTTTTATATGATGCATGCCAATTTCAGATCGTGCTGGCTCCCCTCTCCACCTGCTCTATTGGCAGTAAAATGCTGTGTTCAAAACTCCTCTTTTTGAGTGTTTTCTATGTGTGTTTGTAGCATTTTTCAGGTGTGGATTACATGTGTGCGTTGTTTACTTACATGTGTAATAAAGTTAGTTTTTCCACCACAAAATGAGTGAAAAATGCTTTGAGAATGTCATGAAAAATAGATATGTTTTTGCAGTGATTTTTCACTTTCTCATTACATTCTATGAGTGAAATAAAATGCTGCCAAAACACTAATAGAATTGACATACATCTGAATTTATTAGGTCTGCAGTTTTACAATTCAATCAGTAAAAAAATAAGTATCTGCATGAGATTTCTGAAGTCTTATAATTTTACCTGTAAGTAAAAAAAAAACAAACCGCAAAATAAACAAACAGAAAGCCAGCTAAACTCAAAATGGCATGTATTATAAGATGTGTGCTGCAGTAAAAATTCCAAACTGTACTATTATAAATTTGAGATTTTTGGCAAAAAAATTGCAATTTCTTGAGCTACCCCGCCATGTCACGGCAAATCTCTTTGTGGCAGACCTTCTCTAAAATATTTTGTATTTAAAATGTGCCATACGGCCTCACATATGAAAAAGTAGAACTGTAACAGCACTTACCTGGTGCTTTTCAATACTGTACCCATGACTGAATTACGGCTGTGGGCGGGACAGGCCCAAGCAAATGCTGCATGATATAAATAGTTTGTGGACAGGGCCTGATGGCTGAATGTGAACAGCCACCAATTGCCAAAATCAGGACAGGTGGAAAAACAAACCAAATTGAGATGCACGGCAAGGTAGGGTCAGCCACCAACCAATTCAACAAACTTTTATTTTTTTATTTTTTTTGTTGAATTGGTCAGTGGAAGACCCTCACCTTGCCATGCATCTCAATTTGGTTTGTTTTTCCACCTGTCTTGATTTTGGCAATTGGTGGCTTTTCACATTCAGCCATCAAGCCCTGTCCACAGGCTATTCATTTCATGCAGCATTTGCTTGAGCCTGTCCCGCCCACAGCCATGATTCAGTCATGGGTACGGGACTGAAAAGCACCAGGTAAGTGCTGCTATAAACAGTTCTACTTTTTCATATGTGAGGCTGTTTGTCACATTTTAAATACAAAAAAATTTAGAGTAGGACTGCTCCAAAGAGATTTGTCATGACATGGCGGGGTAGCTCAAGAAATTGCAATTTTTTGCCAAAGATCTCAAATTTATAATAGTACAGTTTGGAATCTTTAGTGCAGTGCACATCTCATAATACATGCCACTTTGAGTTTAGCTGGCTTTCTTATTTGTTTTTTGTTTTGTTTTATCTGTAACTGTAAAAAGCAGCTTTTAATTTGCATTAAAAAACAGTAACAAGAAAAAAGCTGAAAAAAATCATTTGAACATGGCGTAGGTAAGCTATCTTGGGAGTACCAGGGATCATGGAATCCAATGATTCTGAAATGCTGTTTATCTAGAGACTACTTATTTAAAACCCTATACTTGCTCTCTGTAGCTTCTTGCTCTGCCACATACTTTGCAAAAACCTTTGGAAAATAGCGATGAATGAGCATTAAAATGCCTGAGTGCTCGGTATTGGAATCAAGCAGGTCAGACGTTCGGGCAGACTTGACTAACAATTATTATTTTAATCCGTTTTTTATGTGCAGGTTGGGTATGGAAATAGGAATCATTAAGTTGATTGACAATTTATGTTAATGAAATTGAAAGGACTAATATTGACATTTTGTCTTTTTGCTCAAAGATCTTTAGACACCTGGTCCATTTACCCATATGATGATAAATTGGGACTGTGAAGAAGTAACCATACTTGAATAAAGAGAATTCATGATGATAAAAATTGGGACTATGAGGAAGTAACCATACTTGAATAAAGAGAATTCATGAAAAATTCTACACCAAGAACAGCATCCCTCTTGTATTGTATTGCATGAATTGGAGATACATATAAGCATAGTAATATAATTGGAATAATTGTTTCTAATATTTTTGCAGTCTTATGTGAATATTAAGGTGGTGCGTGGAGTCTCGTCGGAGCCCGGATGCTCCTTCCTCACCCGGTCCTTAAGGACCGTGTGGGGGAGGTGGCTCCGGTGTCCCCCGGGACTGACACGCCGTTGTACCTTGTAGGAGCAGTGGGCTGTTGCTGCCATTTGGGGACGCTTAATATGGCTGCACCACCATCACTGCATAGGGTCAGAACTGTATTGTTCAACAGTATCTATGACTGAGTGAAATCTTATTGACACTCTCAGATTGAGGTGGCTTAAGGCCCCGTCACACTAAGCAACATCGCTAGCAGCATCGCTGCTAACGAACAACTTTTGTGACGTTGCTAGCGATGTTGCTGTGTGTGACATCCAGCAACAACCTGGCCCCTGCTGTGAGGTCGTTGGTTGTTGCTGAATGTCCTGGGCCATTTTTTAGTTGTTGCTGTCCCGCTGTGAAGCGCAAATCGCTGTGTGTGACAGCGAGACAGCAACAACTAAATGTGCAGGCAGCAGGAGCCGGCTTCTGCGGAGGCTGGTAACCACAGTAAACATCAGGTAACCAAGAAGCCCTGTCCTTGGTTACCCGATATTTACCTTTGTTACCAGCCTCCGCCGCTCTCACTGTCAGTGCCGGCTCCTGCTCTGTGCACATGTAGCTGCAGGACACATCGGGTTAATTAACCCGATGTGTGCTGTAGCTAGGAGAGCAAGGAGCCAGCGCTAAGCATTGTGTGCTGCTCCCTGCTCTGTGCACATTTAGCTGCAGTACACATCGGGTAATTAACCCGATGTGTGCTGTAACTAGGAGAGCAGGGAGCCAGCGCTAAGCGGTGTGCGCTGCTCCCTGCTCTGTGCACATGTAGCTGCAGCACACATCGGGTAATTAACCCGATGTGTGCTGTAACTAGGAGAGCAGGGAGCCAGCGCTCAGTGTGCGCTGCTCCCTGCTCTATGCACGTGTAGCTCCGTGCGCTGGTAACCAAGGTAAATATCGGGTTGGTTACCCGATATTTACCTTAGTTACCAAGCGCAGCATCTTCCACGCGGCGCTGGGGGCTGGTCACTGGTTGCTAGTGAGCTCACCAGCAACTCATGTAGCGACGCTCCAGCGATCCCTGCCAGGTCAGGTTGCTGGTGGGATCGCTGGAGCATCGCAGTGTGACATCTCACCAGCAACCTCCTAGCAACTTACCAGCGATCCCTATCGTTGTTGGGATCGCTGGTAAGTTGCTTAGTGTGACTGGACCTTTAGTCTGGAACTGGGTATCTCTGTCACAATATAAACAAGATCTTGATATGTGGAATGGGTAATATGCACTGGCTTGATGCCTGGTATGCGGTGTTGTGATTGGTTTATTCAATTTTGCAAATGGGTGAGTCTTTTAGTGATTATCTTGTGCTTTAGCCCGTATGTCTGCTTTTGCGGTTATTAGAGTTTGGATAAATTGGTTGCACAGCTGCACATGTTATAGGGTTTAGATAGCCCGACTTTTATAGTTACATATCTCTTGTCATCTTTGAATATGAGCTTCCAATTTAGAGGATGAATCATGTCACTTGCCCATAAATAAACGGGTATTGGGTCACTGTAAAAAAAAGACCATAGAAACTTAATTGTAGGGGGGGATTCAAGTATGTAGACCGAAAGAACAAAACCCCTTAAAAATTTTTATTTTTATTAATGCATTTTAAAACATACCCCAAACAAATAAACAAAACACACATAAATGGGACAGCAAATCCCAGGTCCGCCAGGAAAATAGGAGACCCCTCTAGGACAAAAGAGGTCACACTGGCGAGCACAGGGGGGAGGAAAATTGTACGTCCCTTATAAACAACAGTTAATACTGCCCATTGAAAAAGTCCATCAAACAATGTGTATGGATATCCAGTCCAGTATTAGAAAGTGCAACCAGGGTATGGCCAAACAAACCCTGTAAAGGCCCTGCCTTGCCGCGGAGGTTGGCACCCTAAACCTAAGCGCTGTGGCGCCCCCACTCAACGAAGACTCACCCTGCTTTCCCTTCGCTGGTCTATTGTGCAGCTAATCTGGGAAGGAGGAAGTGAGGGGCGGTTGCACTTTATAGAAAACACTCAAGGGGGATCTCATACAATCATAACAATAGAGCAGTATATATTCAGTAGTTTATAGTGTTAAAAGTGGACCATACCAACAGTATTTACTTTTCTTCAAAAAGGGCACACATATAGTCACTGAAGTGCCTATTCATACCACTCATGTATCTCTGCACATGCCCAAGGGAAAGTATTAAGCCAAAAAGTGCACAAAATATATAGAACCCTTAGATAAACTTCCTAAGCTCCGTGAAACTACTCAATGAGCACCCTCTAATTCCAGACAATAAGGAGATAATCGCGATTTCGCATGACAAAAAGGACATAGGCCTATATTGTCCTAAATGAAATCTCCTAATGACCCAATGGCCGCATGTCAGAACTCCCTCACAGGATTTTTGGGAACCAAAAGTCCGTATGGGTTATTAAACAAAGGGTGCACACTTCACAGAAGGCAACAGCAAATATTTTTTTACACTTTCACAGAAGGCAAAATAAACTTCACAGAAGATGATACATGCAGTGGATTATGAAGCAGTTAATCAGGTCCACATAACCATAATAGAAATTGTCAGATGTAGGCATAGTACTTAGCTTATTTATAGAAGTCCTATGACGGATGTAAATACATCAGGGTCCAAATTGACACCACCAAAGCATTGCCCAACGCGTTTCCCCCCGATCGCAAGTCACATCGGGGTTCATCAGGGGCTCCCTATTAGGGTAGACAACACTGGCTGCAATCTGCCACGTGTAGGGCTTGGTAACCGGCGTCTTGTGCTGCAATGACAGCGCCTGTATTTAAAAATGGCGCCAGACGCCGCCCACAGCTCCGGAAAGCCGGAAGTGAGGTAATCCTATACTCGTCATAGGGAATGACGTAGATTCAGAGAGTCCAGGTACGGAGCGCTAGCAATATGAGGAATCCCCGGAAGTGACGCTGGTATTCTCCAACGTCACAGGAAATGATGTCAGCGGACTTCATTCCCGAACGCACTGCTGGGATTCAGCCTGCCGTGGAACGCACCATGCGTTCCACAGATGGAAACACTGATGCTGAATAAGGGAAGTACTGAGCTATACCACCATAAGTCTCCCTGAAGAAAATATAGTGCCGACAGCACGTTCCGTCCACATATAGCACGAATCATCCTCAGGGGTAAAGCTCAATCATATTTTCTAAAGGGACTCCTATAACCTTTCTGCAGAATACGATGTTTAATATCTCTCAAAGAGATCGCAAACACGGACCTGATAGCATGATAATGCCCATGCTGTATGTGATACTACCTCACCATTAAAATCAATGTACAAGACCACAAGAAAATTATGGTTAAATTAGTTTGAGGAAGATATGTAATTTCTGGTACCAAAGAATATGTCTAGGATCAAAAAATTAAATTGACCCATATAGAGATCCATGAAAATTATATCATAGATAAAAAGTGCTCGTGAAACAATCATTAGCGAGCTATAGCTGTCTCAACTCAGGGTTAATTAACCTAAATGCATAAGTGGCTCTAGTCCGAAAGGGGACGACCTTGGACCCAGATCAGAAGGGAAAAATGGGGGGAGAAAAGAGGAAGGGGGGGGGGGAGGGGGGGGAGGGAAGGAAGGAAGGACAAAAAATGGCTGGCTAAATGAAGCTAGAAAAAACCAGTTGTTCGTTGAGACCGCTGGGATTGACCGAGTCCAGCCAGAAAATCCAGCGTGTCTCCCTCTGCAGGAGTTTCTTGTCCCAGTCTCCGAGTCGGACTGGTAACGGAATCACCTCAATCACCCTAAATGAAATAGAGTCAGGGTTCCCATTATGGCAGCTATTTATATGACGAGCTATGGGGGTGTCTCGTTTATTTCTTATGTCCCCCAAATGTTCGCCAATCCTGACTTTCAGCTGTCTCTTAGTTTTGCCCACGTAGTCTTTCGGGCAACTGCATGTACACATATAGATTACTCCTTCCGTCTTACAATTGGCAAAATTACGGTTCTTATAGATTCTGCCTGTGTAGGAACTTCTAAACTCCTTAGAGGGTGTAATATACTTACAGTATATACACGATCCACATTTAAAAGTGCTCACCTCCCTCAGATCTAGCCATGTACCGCTTTTCTTAGGTGGGGCATAAAAACTATGCACCAATTCATCCTTCAAGGTTCTTCCCACCAATGTCTGGGTCACTTTTTAAGATGTTCCAACATTGGAACATCTTAAAAAGTGACCCAGACATTGGTGGGACTATCTGTGATCATCCCTCAATAACATATAAGAGAGGAAGAACCTTGAAGGATGAATTGGTGCATAGTTTTTATGCCCCACCTAAGAAAAGCGGTACATGGCTAGATCTGAGGGAGGTGGGCACTTTTAAATGTGGATCGTGTATATACTGTAAGTATATTACACCCTCTAAGGAGTTTAGAAGTTCCTACACAGGCAGAATCTATAAGAACCGTAATTTTGCCAATTGTAAGACGGAAGGAGTAATCTATATGTGTACATGCAGTTGCCCGAAAGACTACGTGGGCAAAACTAAGAGACAGCTGAAAGTCAGGATTGGCGAACATTTGGGGGACATAAGAAATAAACGAGACACCCCCATAGCTCGTCTTGTAAATAGCTGCCATAATGGGAACCCTGACTCTATTTCATTTAGGGTGATTGAGGTGATTCCGTTACCAGTCCGACTCGGAGACTGGGACAAGAAACTCCTGCAGAGGGAGACACGCTGGATTTTCTGGCTGGACTCGGTCAATCCCAGCGGTCTCAACGAACAACTGGTTTTTTCTAGCTTCATTTAGCCAGCCATTTTTTGTCCTTCCTTCCCTCCCCCCACTCCCCCCCCTTCCTCTTTTCTCCCCCCATTTTTCCCTTCTGATCTGGGTCCAAGGTCGTCCCCTTTCGGACTAGAGCCACTTATGCATTTAGGTTAATTAACCCTGAGTTGAGACAGCTATAGCTCGCTAATGATTGTTTCACGAGCACTTTTTATCTATGATATAATTTTCATGGATCTCTATATGGGTCAATTTAATTTTTTGATCCTAGACATATTCTTTGGTACCAGAAATTACATATCTTCCTCAAACTAATTTAACCATAATTTTCTTGTGGTCTTGTACATTGATTTTAATGGTGAGGTATTATCACATACAGCATGGGCATGATCATGCTATCAGGTCCGTGTTTGCGATCTCTTTGAGAGATATTAAACATCGTATTCTGCAGAAAGGTTATAGGAGTCCCTTTAGAAAATATGATTGAGCTTTACCCCTGAGGATGATTCGTGCTATATGTGGACGGAACGTGCTGTCGGCACTATATTTTCTTCAGGGAGACTTATGGTGGTATAGCTCAGTACTTCCCTTATTCAGGATCAGTGTTTCCATCTGTGGAACGCATGGTGCGTTCCACGGCAGGCTGAATCCCAGCAGTGGTCGGGAATGAAGTCCGCTGACATCATTTCCTGTGACGTTGGAGAATACCAGCGTCACTTCCGGGGATTCCTCATATTGCTAGCGCTCCGTACCTGGACTCTCTGAATCTACGTCATTCCCTATGACGAGTATAGGATTACCTCACTTACGGCTTTCCGGAGCTGTGGGCGGCGTCTGGCGCCATTTTTAAATACAGGCGCTGTCATTGCAGCACGAGACGCCGGTTACCAAGCCCTACACGTGGCAGATTGCAGCCAGTGTTGTCTACCCTAATAGGGAGCCCCTGATGAACCCCGATGTGACTTGCGATCGGGGGGAAACGCGTTGGGCAATGCTTTGGTGGTGTCAATTTGGACCCTGATGTATTTACATCCGTCATAGGACTTCTATAAATAAGCTAAGTACTATGCCTACATCTGACAATTTCTATTATGGTTATGTGGACCTGATTAACTGCTTCATAATCCACTGCATGTATCATCTTCTGTGAAGTTTATTTTGCCTTCTGTGAAAGTGTAAAAAAATATTTGCTGTTGCCTTCTGTGAAGTGTGCACCCTTTGTTTAATAACCCATACGGACTTTTGGTTCCCAAAAATCCTGTGAGGGAGTTCTGACATGCGGCCATTGGGTCATTAGGAGATTTCATTTAGGACAATATAGGCCTATGTCCTTTTTGTCATGCAAAATCGCGATTATCTCCTTATTGTCTGGAATTAGAGGGTGCTCATTGAGTAGTTTCACGGAGCTTAGGAAGTTTATCTAAGGGTTCTATATATTTTGTGCACTTTTTGGCTTAATACTTTCCCTTGGGCATGTGCAGAGATACATGAGTGGTATGAATAGGCACTTCAGTGACTATATGTGTGCCCTTTTTGAAGAAAAGTAAATACTGTTGGTATGGTCCACTTTTAACACTATAAACTACTGAATATATACTGCTCTATTGTTATGATTGTATGAGATCCCCCTTGAGTGTTTTCTATAAAGTGCAACCGCCCCTCACTTCCTCCTTCCCAGATTAGCTGCACAATAGACCAGCGAAGGGAAAGCAGGGTGAGTCTTCGTTGAGTGGGGGCGCCACAGCGCTTAGGTTTAGGGTGCCAACCTCCGCGGCAAGGCAGGGCCTTTACAGGGTTTGTTTGGCCATACCCTGGTTGCACTTTCTAATACTGGACTGGATATCCATACACATTGTTTGATGGACTTTTTCAATGGGCAGTATTAACTGTTGTGTATAAGGGACGTACAATTTTCCTCCCTCCTGTGCTCGCCAGTGTGACCTCTTTTGTCCTAGAGGGGTCTCCTATTTTCCTGGCGGACCTGGGATTTGGTGTCCCATTTATGTGTGTTTTGTTTATTTGTTTGGGGTATGTTTTAAAATGCATTAATAAAAATAAATTTTTTTAAGGGGTTTTGTTCTTTCGGTCTACATTGGGTCACTGTAGCCATGTGAATTAAGGTTGTCTGACTATGAGTGCTACCGCCATACTGACTGACCCTGTAATTATGTCTTTATAATATAATTTGACTTGGTTTGTTGTGTGGGTCATACACCTACCAGTCAGACGCCCTTTGTTACTGTAGCAACGCTTGCCATGCCTGAGGGCGCGGGGCAAGCGGATTGATTTGAAGACTAACATGACGTTGTTATCTAATGTTACCATAACAACACATGCTTCATCCAATGACGTGGAGGTGAGGGGCGGACCTTACCGGAAACAGATGTCACGTCCTGTGACATGGGCATACTTGTTTGATTCGGCCCCTTACCAGCATCCGCTATGATAGGACGGCACTATATTAACACTCAGTTCAGCGTCCGCTATGTTAGGACGGCACTACATTAACACATAGCTCATCCAATGACGTGTAGGTGGTGGGTGGTCTTTACCATAAACAAACGTCACGTCCTATGACGCGGCTGACTCTGACCCTTTTGCTAGCGTCATCGGATATGGCGTTTTTCGTTGCTGAGAAACATATCTCATTGGCGGAAGCACACTTTGACGCGGCTGACTCGGCCCCCTTGTTAGCGTCATCGGACATGGTGTCCTTTGTTGCTAAGAGACACATCTCATTAGCGAAAGCACATTACGCGATCACCGGCGGCCAGGCTAAACTTTAGTCATGTGTGTTACTTACAGCTGTTTGTATGCCAGAGCTCAACTACGTCATTGATTAACTTCTGATTCTTCCTATAGCAAGTCTTGATTCTGGTTGTGCAGACTTGCAGGAAGTCCGTCCTCCCCCAATTAAGACTCATTTATTATACTATATATTATACTATATATATCTGTCCTGCACACAGTCCACCATACGTCCCCTGAAGAAGAGGTGAAACGCGCGTAGGGACTGGTGGTTGCCTGGACTTGCTGTGAAGTGGTCAGTAGTGCTTATTATTATAACTGTGGATAGAATTGTAGGTTGTGGTTATGCCGTTTATAACTAATTCGGTGCCCTTAGCTATGTGAGCAAGGCTGTGGTTATACCACAATGACTATATGGATATGACACATAGATAAGTGATCGCAATTGGTAATGTTGGAATCAAACAGTATTAATAGGAAATCTCAGTGTGTGTTCACGTATAATCCACTGTAGTACATCCTTGATAGTTATGATCAAAACACTGTGATCCTTTGTATGTAATCCATGTTGTAAACTGTCCACAATTACTGTTATTGACCTATTCCAGCTGTTCAGTTAACCCCTTGAGGACTCACTTGCTGTTTTTATTTTAATGCAATTATAATAAAGATTATTTTTATTTAAAAGGATTCATACCACAATTTCTTTGTGTATAAAATTGTATAGTGGTGTTCTGGCACTTTCAATGAGGTTGAGGAGTGACCTAAATTTAAAAATTTAAAGACTTGACTAACAAGTATAATGGAAGTCAATGGGAAAAGCACAATTTTCCTTAAGACTCTTACAAGAGGGACGGGGAGACAGGTAATGGCTGAAATTGATAGAAACAGTGCTCACATGAAATGGGATCAGTATGTAGCAGATGCCTGGGAGAATCTCTGACTCCCAAATCACTGCTGGGAACTAAATAAATATTGTAAATAATTTAAAAAAATAACGTGAAGTCCCCCCCAATTTTTTGATAACCAGTCAAGATAAGCAGACTGTTGGGGCCTGAGAAGGTCTGTGGAAAGTCCATGGTTATTTGGCACTTCCCAGCCTAAAAATAGCAGCCCACAGCCTCCCCAGAATTGGCACATTAGATTCTGGCACCTTGACCAACTCTAACCGATTGCCCTGGTGTGGTGGCAATTAGGGTAATATTTTTGGAGGTTAATATCAACTGTGTAATGTCATCTGGCATCAAGCCCAGAGGTAAGTAATGGAGAGGTGTCTATCAGATACCCCCATTACTAATCCAGTAATAAAAAAAAGCAAAAACCACTCACAGGAAAAAATCTATTTGAATAAATATTGACTCACACTATCCCTCATTCACAAATTCAATAATCAATAATGTTCTCATGAAGTTCCATTATAGTCCACATTCCCTGAATGCAGCTCCTGCGACTGTGAATAGCATATATGGAGATTAAATTACCACAATTTAATTAATCTGATATGCAGATTAGATGGGTGGTTCAGCCACAAATGAAGTGATCCATTAATTGTGTGTGTGTATACATACATATATACACTGCTCAAAAAAATAAAGGGAACACTTAAACAACAGAATGGTATATATATACATGTGCATTCACTTTATAGATGTGTTTGAAAAAGGCTCACTATTAACCGAAACCTGCAATTTATTGTATGCTTAAATGGAATAAATTCTTATAAATTCCAGAAGTTCTGGAGTGCTGGTCCTTTGTTCAAGTCATAGGGCTGATTAGTTATGATCTAGACTCGAGTACTGAGCATAATGGAAGTCCATGGAAAACTCGAGCATTTTTCCAGAAAATCTTCTGGAAAAATGCTAAAGTTTCCCATTGACTTACATTATATTCAGTACTTGAGGCTAGCCAATCCGAGCATCCTGTCTGCTCGTTTTGAGTATCAAACACCAGAGCATGGTAGTGCTTGCTCATCCCTACCCACCTCCAATACCAGCACTATTCCAGTGGTGTCGGTAGGTACTCGTGTTCCCGGGGCTCATGTGTGGTTGTGACATCACGCAAGCCCAGTGCCCAATGACTGCCAGCTTCTCTCTCCATATATTCAGACATATGATATGAGTAATTAACTGGAAGTGAGAACTGCAGCTGGCTATTCACATCCAGTTAAGTACTCATATGTGTGTGAGGCCCCCTTCAGACATCAGTGATTCTGGTACGTATGTTGCAGTTCTTACACAGACCTATTAAAATCAATGGGTCTGCATGTCGCGGGCGGGGAGGACGCCATCGCTACTGCGCTCTCGCTAACGATCAGGTCCGGGGCTGCTGCGATGGCTGCTCGGTAGCTCGAGCGGTGGGCCGGATCCGAGGACTCGAGCGGCGCTCCTCACCCGTGAGTGAAAGGGGTGGTTGGTTTGGGGGATTTAGTCCGTGACGCCACCCACGGGTCATGGAGAAGATAGGCAACACCGCTGCTGGTGATGGAGATCCCGGGAGCGATGGTAGGGAGCAGCTGGGATGTTGTTTTCCCCCTCCGTGGGTAGGGGTCGGTGGTCCCGGGGCCCGGTGATGTGACGGGGAGGCAGGGTTGGTGAGGTGCAGGGTTGCGGGGACAACGCGGCGCGGTGCCGGATGGCACGGATGTACTCACTCAGCAAGAAAGGTACAAAGTCCTCGGTAAACCAAACGGCTGCATGGACGGTTCCCGCAGCCGGCTGCAGTGCTTCTCCCCGGACAGGTGATGGCGGCTGTCTTTCCCTGCACCTTGATGTTCTTCTTCTGACTACTATGGTGTGACGTAGCGACCACCAACGTGGTAAATGGTCGCTATATGTCACAGTGGAGAAGGTATCTGCGATATCTAGACGAAAAAGGTTGCTATGGGACTTGTAGTCCACAAAGCCTTCTTGCTACACATAAGGGTCAGGTTCCCTTTAATAATCCTAAGGTGCTCTGCAGGGCTGAGATTCACAGACCTCCACCTGTGGGTGTGGCTCGAGGGGTTAAAGCAATCCAGTCTCAGAACCTGGGTGGAGTGTGTCTAGGGCAGTCTAGATAGAGACTAGCTCTAGACTTCCAGCGTGTGTGCTGGGAGAGAGTGAGAGCAGAGCCGAGAGTTCTGGATGGAGCAACCTGTGTGGAGGCTGAGCACAGGACTCCGATATTAAGACTGAGGTGAGTGCAGCCAGACGAGGGCTGTAAGGCCGAGCCTCTCCTGGAGGAGACCCAGACCCAGTGGTCTGCAGAGGGCCCTGGGGCCGCGAGGGAACCTCAGCTAGAGGTGTCTGCTGGCAGGGGCCAGAGAGTAAGGAAAGTGGTTAACTTCCACTATGAACTTGTAATAGAGTCTGCTCTGTAAGCTGCAGAGCCGGAAGCCTGGAAAAGCTCCAGGTCGGCGTGGAGCGCTTATAAGTTTGTGGACCCTCCTGGAACAGCCGAACGGGGCATCGTAAGACCGTCTCCTACGGCAAGGGGTGCCTGTGTGACGGTGACCCGTATGGACGGTGCATAACCCGGCTGTGTTCCGGATGAATTTACATGTACAGCAAGGACAATAAAGCTGTTTGGATCGGACTATTTGAGTCACGGCGTCTTTGTAGTCTTGGGGGACCCCCACCCCGCTACATATGGATTCCCAACGGTAGTCCGCTCCCCGGTGTATGGGTACCGGAGGAGCCCGTTTGCCCGCAGGCGCTGGCCCTTGGGTCTCTAGCCTTAGGCGGTAGCTGTATACCCTCACGGTGTGGGCGGTTGCCTTCAATCGGGACTTTTGCTGTTGTGAAACCCCTGGGGTTCCAGTCACATTCGGATCTGACTATTGTTGGCAGCTCCAAGCCTGGTCAGGGTCCGATGGCCCTGCCTGTGTGTGCTGGCTTCACTTCGCTCCCCGATCGGTACCGGCGGGCCGGCGCCCGTCCCCGGTCCTACGGTTCCGCGTTGCTCCACCACTCCTGCAGATGGCCACCACCGTCTGCCAACCTTGCTGTCAGTGCCTGGGCCACAAACCCAAACACCCAAGTACTCACTCCTCTCCCTTCAACCTCCTCAACTCAACTCCTCAACTCCACTGACACTTTTCCCGTCTCCAGGACTGTGAACTCCTCGGTGGGTGGAGCCAACCGCTTAGCTCCGCCCCACCTGGTGTGGACATCATACCCTGGAGGGAGGCAACAAGGGTTTTGTGTTTGGCTGGTGTCCCTGTCTGGTGGGGGTGGGGGTGTTTGTATGTTATCTGTGACGACCTGGCTAGGCCAGGGCGCCACATGCACACACATCAGTGATTTCTCACTTACCGTGTCTCTGTGAGGCGTACACATGTGTCCATGTGTTCCGCATGGAGACAAATCCATTTTTTTGTGTCATCACTGATGTCCCACGGACCACACCATGGTGTGATCCATGTGACACGTACCAGTGAAAAATTATGTACATTTAAAATAAAAAGCTTTTTAAACTCACCTGTCTCAAGCGATGCTGTCTTCAGCTGCTGCTGTCTCTGCTTCCAGGCTTGCTAATTATGCTCATACATATGCACTGAACATCCGACCCGGAAGTAGCAGCAGAGTGGAGACAGCAGCGGCTGGACACAGCATCACGAGAGACTTCAGCACCACGGACAGCAGGAGCGGGGACAAGTGAGTATAAGTGCCTGAACACAGTGTATTATCACGGGCAGAACATGGAGATCACACGTGTGCCAAAATTACGGCACACGGAGGGACATACACACCTTTAACACATCGGTAAAAAACGTGTGTGTTTTTCACTGCCGTGAGAAAGAGGCCTGAAGGTGTGGACAGAGAATTGGTGATTGGGCATCATGTCAACTCTTGCAGGTACTCTCAGTTTTAATGTGTGAATTTTTCCTAAAGCATTGCATTAGGTCCAGAAAATCTGCAAGTAAAAAATATACCAAAAGAGACAAAAACTGCAGCTTTTCAAACAAGGTAAAACACATGTAAAAAATCCCATATAAAAACGCAATTAAAAAGATGCAAGTCCCGTAAATAACGTACCTCGTGCAGAAATGCTGCAGGCAATCTGCAAAATCAAAACTCACTAAAAGCTCATTATGGAAATGTAACCTAAAAGTATGTGCAAATGATTTGGTGCAGATATTTCTGCACCATTTCTGCATCTCTTAGCAGAAAAAAACCTTGTTTTTGCCACCTTTTCTGTAGTTTTATGATGTGCGTTTTTAATGCAGATTTTTCTCATCCATTAGAATGGGTGAAATCTGCAGCACAAATGCTGCAAAAATTGACATGCTACATATTTCTGTACCAAATCTTGCAAGGGGAAAATACTCAACATATGCGTCACACTTCAGAATTCTCATTGACTTTGCTGGTATCAGGATTCCCTTCAGGTTTTGTAATAAATCTGCACTTAAAAACACAAAAAGTTCCCATCCCCTGCTTGTATCTTTGTCCCCCCTTGTATATAGTTCTCCAAATACAATAATGGCACCCACATAGCTTTCCAAATAGTATAAAGGGTCCCACATAACCCTTCATATATTAGAATACACTTCCATAGTCCTCCATCTATTATAATGCATTTCCCATAGTTCTCCATGCATTATAATTCACCCCATAGTACTCAATATATAATACTGCACCACATAGTCCTCCATATATTATAATGCAGCCCTATAGTCCTCCATGTATAAAGCAGCCCACCAATTATTATAATGAATGTCTCATAGTTCTCCATATATTATAATTCAACCCATAGTTCTCCATATATTATACTGCACCACATAATCCCCAATGTTTTATAATGCACCCCCATAGTCCATGTATAAGGTAGCCTCCATAGTCCTCCATATATTATAATGTAGCCCCCATAGTCCTATATGTATTATAACGCAACCCCATAAAACTTCATATTGCATTATGCAGCCCCATACTCCTCCATGCATAATGCACCCCTATATTCCATGTATAAGGTGTCCTTCATTTTGTATTATACAGCCCCCCCAGACCTCCATATATAATAATGCAGCCAGCCTCTCCAGGCCTCCATGTATAACAATGCACCCAGCCTCCTCAGGCCTCCATGTATAATATAGCAGCCAGCCTCTCCAGGCCTCCACGTATAACAATGCACCCAGCCTCCTCAGGCCTCCATGTATAATGCAGTATCTCCAGGCCTCCATGTATAATGCAGTATCTCCAGGCCTCCATGTATAATGCAGTATCTCCAGGCCTCCATGTATAATGCAGCCTCTCCAGGCCTCCCTGTATAATGCAGCCTCCCCAGGCCTCCATGTATAATAATGCAGCCTCCCCAGACCTCCACGTATTATAATGCAGCCTCCCCAGACCTCCATGTATAAAGCAGCCTCTCCAGGCTTCCATGTATAATAATGCAGCCTCCCCAGACCTCCATATATAATGCAGCCTCCCCAGACCTCCATATATAAAGCAGCCTCTCCAGACCTCCATGTATAAAGAAGCCTCTCCAGGCCTCCATGTATAAAGAAGCCTCTCCATGCCTCCATGTATAAAACAGCCTCCCCAGGCCTCCATGTATAATAATGCAGCTTCCCCAGATCTCCATATATAATGCAGCCTCCCCAGACCTCCATGTATAAAGCAGTATCTCCAGGCCTCCATGTATAAAGAAGCCTCTCCAGGCCTCCATGTATAAAGCAGCCTCTCCAGGCCTCCATGTATAATAATGCAGCCTCTCCAGACCTCCATGTATAAAGCAGCCTCTCCCGGCCTCCATATATAATGCAGCCTCCTCAGAACTCCATGTATAAAGCAGCCTCTCCAGGCTTCCATGTATAATAATGCAGCTTCCCCAGAACTGCCTTCCCAAGCCTCTGGCCACCGTTTACTCACTTATATTAAAAAAAAGAAAAAAAAAAACAAGTACTCACCTTCTCTCTTCCTTCCACCGCTGCTGTCTTCCCTGCTGCTCGTTCTCCCGGTGCTGCGGTCGACGTCCTACCGTCCTGCACTCTGTGCACTCAGCACAGCAGTCGCTCGGGAGTGACGTCACCGCACAGGGGGAGAATGGTGATGCATAGCGCGGCACCGGCCGCTCTATGCTTCATCATTACTGTGCGCGGTGACGGGGGAGACGCCGCAGCCGCTGACACCAGGCAGGGGGCCCCGATGCCGCCGCTGACACCAGGCAGGGGTCCCCGGTGTCGGCGGCGGCAGCGGGTCAAATAGCTGATCTGCATGGCGGCCGCCGGGCCCCTGACCTCCCGGGCCCGGTCACGATCGCGACCGCTGCGACTGCGGTAGTTACGCCACTGTCTATCCTTATCCCAGCAAAGTCTATGAGTAGTCACAAATGTTGTATGCACGTTGCTTCTTTTTTCTTTGCAGTTTTTGATGCAGAATAAAATCAAACGGCAATCATGTCAATTATTGGTCTGGTTTTTCCTGCATTTTTTAGCCATAGAATACACCAAAAAGCGCACGCATTTCTTTGGGTGCGTTTCTTGGCCACAAGGTGTGTTTTTTGATGCAGAAAATTTCTGACTGCGTGACGAATTCTGATACCCCAAGAACCTCAAATATTAGGAACATCTTTCAGGAACTCACAGGCTGTTATAAAGATAATCTAAAATCCTGGTGGGAGATACAATCATTGGAGAACTATATTAAAAATAAAATTGTTCCTAGGGGCTTAAGAATAAATCTTATTCCATCAGAACATTCCTGGACCCCAGAACTTTTGACAGCCTGGGAGAAGGAACTAACTGAGAGTTCTATACGGCTGATGGGTGTACTTTTGAAGGAGGAGAGAATTATATTTGATTATACATCAAGGAGGCTGTCCACATTGACCGAGGAGGCTCTAAAATTTAAAACTGATATAGACTTTCAAAGAAAAGAAGCTGCTCTGCAGTTTGCGATAGAAAAGTTTCAAAATTCTATTAAAGATCGCAAGCAAAAACAATTTAGCAGGGATTTGCTGGAGTTTAAGGAGGGTAGGATTTACCCCATGCTGCAGGGGGACCCTGCTGAGCAGCCACGAGATAGCTCTACATCAGATACGGATACATCTGATACTGAGAGGTCGGATACAGCCTCTGCCGATATTGAAAGGGGAGCCAGACTTAAATCTAGTTATCGGACTAGTAATCCCCCCAGAAAGGGGAAATGGGGAAGATTCACAAAGAAAAATACAAATCAAAGAGTGGACTCCTCCGCTTCTCCTCATACTTCCTCCTCCTTTCCTTCAGCCTCAGGTGCGTCCTCTTTTTTAGAGCAAAGAACTCATCAGAACTTTTACAATCTGAGGAACAACCCTGCGAGAATGAACCACAAATGAGACACAGAGATGACAATTGCATCATCAACTTAACCTCCCGTATACTTACCCCCTTTGAATGCCAAATTCTTTCTAAGTGTCTTTCGTTTGTTCCCACAAACTCATATGATGAGTTTGGCTGGATAAAAGATGTCAACCTCTTTTCACGCAAGCTTAAGTGGAGACGTTTCTTTAATTGTCATGATAAACAGGAATGCTTAAGGTTGGGGATATCTGAGGAAGACCTCCCGGATTTTAGAACTCTGAGTGAACTGTGCAGTGACAGTCTTGCAGTTCCGGGACTTGGTCCCTTTACAGATTTAAGACCTAAGAGTCACAAAATGCCACCGAGTTCCGAGGTTAATAGTATTGACATCTTCACCAAGTTAGTGACAGACGAACTTGTCCAACTGAAGAGGAGAGGGTGGACTCCTAAAGGCAATCTGAAGGGGGAGGAGAGGGAGGCTTTGGAAACTCTAATGAAAGATGATGCAATTGTCATAAAGCCATCTGACAAAGGCGGCAATTTGGTGGTGATGACCCATAATCAATATAGGAGGATGTGCTGCGACATTCTGGACAATAAAGACACATATGGAGTCATTAGGAGGGATCCGACAGTGGAATTTAATCAGAAACTCCTCTTACTGCTTGAGGGGGCCCAGTCCCGGGGTCTGATCTCGAAAAACGAGTTGGACTTTATGCACTCCAAATTTCCAGTACTACCAGTCTTCTACTCCCTTCCAAAGGTGCATAAGGGGGTGGACCCCCTACGCGGACGCCCGATAGTGTCGTGGGTCGACTCCTTTACACAAAATAGTAGCATCTATGTGGATAGGGTTTTGAGGCGTTTCATCACAGCACTACCATCCTACCTGCGCAATACCTCGGATCTGCTCTTAAAATTGGAGGATGTGGTTATAGAGGAGAATATTTGCTTTGCCTCAATTGATGTAGAGACCCTCTATAGCTGCATCCCACATGACCTGGGTATCAATGCGGTGGAGCACTTCCTCAGTACAAGGGGCACACAGTTCTCTGCACATAACCAGTTTATCATTGCTATCCTTGACCTCATACTCAAACATAATGTTTTCAGATTCGATGGGAGATTTTTCCACCAGCTCAGGGGTACAGTGATGGGGAGCCCATGTGCTCCCACATACGCTAACCTTTACCTGGGCTGGTGGGAGGATATCATCGTTTTTGGTGAGGAGACATCTTGGTGGAGCCCCCATATAACATTCTGGGGGCGTTACATCAATGATGTGCTGGTGTTGTGGTCGGGTGGCGAAGGAGAGTTTAGGAGGTTTGTGGGTGACCTTAACAAGAACAATCTGGGCCTGAGGTTTACCTCAGATTTTCAGAAAGACAGGATTGATTTTTTGGATATATCAATCTGTAGGGATCCCCAGGGTAAGATCCAAACCAGGACCTTCCGTAAACCTACCTCAACTAATAATTTTCTCCATTGGCAAAGCCATCACCCCCTGAGTCTGAGGAGAGGGATACCTAGGGGACAGTACCTGCGGATGAGAAGAAATTGTTCTTCCAATACAGATTTTTATCAACAAGCAGGTGACCTAAGAAGGAGGTTCCTCTCTAGGGGCTACCCTGAACAGGTTTTGAGTGCAGCTTATAAAAACGCAGTAACTACACCAAGAAGTGTTACACTACAAACGAGGATTAGAGATACAACCCAGGTGATGAGGATCATTGGGGATTTTGATGACCGGTGAGAGGATGTGCGTAGAATTCTTGGAAAATACTGGAATATTCTGAAGGCGGACCCGGAAATCGCGGGTTCCATACCCCCTTCCTCTTCCATCACATTCAGACGAGGTAGAACAATTCGGGACAGGTTGGTCCATAGCAATTATTGCTCTCCATCTGGATCAACCTGGCTCGACACTAGAAAAGTGGGCACATTTAGGTGCGGGAGATGCACTTTTTGTAAGTTCATCAGACGAGGGGATCGGTTCCTCAGTGAAGTGACAGGGAGAACGTACTTCAACAGACAATTCGCTAATTGCACCACGGTTGGTGTGATCTACCTCTTTAGATGTGATTGTGGGAAGGAGTATGTAGGGAAGACAAAACGTGAATTCAAGAGACGGATAGGAGACCACATTGGGGACATTAGAAACGCCAGGGACACCCCCATATCTAGGCATGTTCGTTTGGAGCATGGGGGTAGATTAGATGGTTTTGCCTTTAATGCCATCGAGGTGGTGTCAAAGCCGGATAGGGGTGGTAACTGGGATAGACTCATCTTGCAAAGAGAGGCCCAGTGGATTCACAGGTTACGTACTGTGAGTCCATCTGGACTCAATGAACAATTACACTTCGGATGTTTTCTATGATTTTTCTAAAGTGGTTCCCCTTCCTAGGTGTCTCCTTGCTATCTTTGCCCTGAATTGTGCCCGATTCCTTCTGGCCTATTTTTTCTGTCATGCCTATTAGTCCGCAAGGAAGATGGCTTGATTTATTTACCTTATTGGAGGTCTGCATCTTTTTATTGATATTTAATGATTTATCAGAGTTACTTTAAAGGGATCTTATATGGACCCCTATTTATGGATGCTCTCACCATGAACCTATATTATCTTTCTCAATGGCTGGCTATTATTCCAGTCGATTTACAGTCTTTAATCCTAGCACTATCACCCTGCATACTTAGGTCTAAATAACTGGCTCCCCCTCTCTCTGTATACTTTGAGAGAGAAGGGGGCATTATCGGATGCCTCAGGACAGCCCCACCTATGAGTGAACATCTCATCAGTGCGTCTCGGGATGGAACGCATATACTGCGCAGGTGCGAGTAGCGTCATCGGGAAACTCCGCTCACGTGACCAGGACAGCCCGGGACACGTGATGTGGGCCGAGTCTGCCTCCCTGCGAGTGCCTCCCTATTTGTGTCTCAGCCTGGTACGCACATAGTGCGCAGGTGCGGGCTGCGTCATCGATGGGGTTTCCTCCTCACCTGATCATAACAGGTGGGACGTTCATCTCTTTGTCCTGGCGTTCTGGAGTGGACGACTGAGTACGCGCGTGCGCGGGTCTGCGTCATCGGGAAACCCCCGATCACATGACCGTGACACATGGAGAGACGGAAGTGCTTGTATGGACGCGTACACCTTGTGTGTACACGTGTTCCTTCAACAACGGACTGGAAAGGGTTAATCTCGCTGCATCACAGGTGAGATCACTTGGGATTTGTTCCATAAATAGGCTAATATTCCTGTGGGTGGCTCCTTGCCCCCTAATCTGCATTCAAGCACTCTAGCCACCTCTGGACTGGAGGATGGTGAACGGAGGAGCGTACAATATGCTGTAGTGGGGCTTTGGACTCACTCCACATCCAGGGAAGCCTATGAAGAATGTCCGTTTATCGTTGTGCACTGCGGTCTAAGATAAGTAGCCAATGCTTGCTATTCTGAACAAATGTTGTTTATCCCCTTGAGTCCACCCCTTATTTGCATAGACACCTTGATTAAATTTGGTTACCCTGGTGGGTGCTAGTAATTTTGGTCCTTTATTCTGGGGCCATTTAGGTGTTGATCATAACACGGTGTTCTGTTGGGACTTGATACTTCTGGGGGAAAGTGGGGGTTTGCCTACTTGCAGTGTCACATGGGACCACCAGCATTTTTCATGTTTGAATGTTCCTTGAACTAACTACTAATTTATCCACCCCTGAAGAACCTCAAATAGATGAGGGGAAACGCGTTGGGTGTTTCTGGTTGGAACCATCAGGTTGTTGACGGGTGATTTTTGCTTGGGTAATTATACCCTACTATGCTTCCAATTTAATTGTATTGGTCAAAGTGTATCTGGATTACATTCTTTAAATTGTTTGTTGGTTCGATATTTGGAATTATCCTCCATAATACTATCACCTCCTAATTGTCAGGGTCAGTTTAGGGCCCGGAGGGAGAGTCTTCGTTGAGCGGGGGCGCCAAACTGCGCAGGCTTTAGGGTGCCGACCTCCGCAGCAAGGAAGGGGGAAATCCAGGGCGATTTAAGGGCCAGGCCCCCTCTTTGTGTTTTTGGTTATTGTAATTTATCTTCAATTTGAAAATGTTGGGATTTGTTCCCTTTTAAGACTTATTAATAAAGTATTGTATTTTAGAAGTTTTTTGCCTTAGGTTCATATATAATGCAGCATCCTCAGACCTCCATGTATAAAGCAGCCTCTCCAGGCTTCCATGTATAATAATGCAGCTTCCCCAGAACTACCTTCCGAAGCCTCTGGCCACCGTTTACTCACTTATATTAAAAAAAATAAAAAAAAACAAGTACTCACCTTCTCTCTTCCTTCCACCGCTGCTGTCTTCCCCGCTGCTCGTTCTCCCGGTGCTGCGGTCGGCGTCCTACCGTCCTGCACTCTGTGCACTCAGCACAGCAGTCGCTCGGGAGTGACGTCACCGCACAGGGGGAGAATGGTGATGCATAGCGCGACACCGGCCGCTCTACGCTTCATCATTACTGTGCGCGGTGACGGGGGAGACGCCGCAACCGCTGACACCAGGCAGGGGGCCCCGGTGCCGCCACTGACACCAGGCAGGGGGCCCCGGTGTCGGCGGCGGCAGCGGGTCAAATAGCGGCCGCGTGGTCTGTGACAGATCAGCGCAGCTCCTCTCACACTGACAGGAGCTGGCTGCTGATCTGCATGGCGGCCGCCACGCAGTCACGTGGCGACCGCTGCGACCGCGGTAGTTACGCCACTGTCTATCCTTATCCCAGCAAAGTCTATGAGTAGTCACAAATACTGTATGCACGTTGCTTCTTTTTTCTTTGCAGTTTTTGATGCAGAAAAAAATCAAATGGCAATCATGTCAATTATTGGTCTGTTTTTTCCTGCATTTTTTAGCCATAGAATACACCAAAAAGCGCACGCATTTCTTTGGGTGCATTTCTTGGCCACAAGGTGTGTTTTTTGATGCAGAAAATTTCTGCAGTTTGTGCACATATGTAGCGCCCCTGAAGCCATCAGGGAGCTACAAGGTACTGCATCCTGTCAAAGATGCAGGGCCTACACCCAAGAACCTGGAAGACCAGTGCCGGTAAGAGCAAAACACATCACAATCCAAGTTTTTCCCCATCCCCAAGGACTGGTGACAGACTAGAGTTGGACCCAATTGGATGGCCACTCAGGGGTTGAGCCAATCCAGTCCACTAAACGACAACCAGATGGGAGGGGACAGACAGTCAGACAGTAAGTGGAAGTAAGATGAGACGGATGTACCTGTACTGACAGGAGAGTGTGATGGTGACCTGAGGGCCCAGGCGTGTGGTTGCCAGTGGAGTACTCCCGGAACCATAGCACTGATGGGGTACAGAATCCTAGGTCAGGAAAATGCTCCAGGCAGACCTGACAAAATCTGCACAGTGACGGGACCATCCAGGACCTCACTAACTGTAAAGTCCAGGGACATCAGCAGTGACAGGAGAACCAGGGACCGGAACGGAACACCGACCCTACAGGGTTCAAACTGCCGCCGTACGGACTAAAGACTTGAGATACTAACATGAGGGGACCCCCAGATGCTCCAAGCTATGGTGACCCACCAACTTGAAAAAGGTGCAGGGGAAAGAAGCCACCAGGTCACCAAACTGGCACTGGGACTAAGGAGGCCAGTGGTGAGGACCAGCCTTCCTCCGGGTACCAGGCATTCAACTGCTGTAAGTAAAGAGAACCAGTTACACTGCAATCCATTGTGTGGCCTACCTTCTTTCCGCACCTAACTCCATCACCTATCCCCTAGGGCCCCGGCCCTACTTGCGGAGGGCCCAACATCCAGGCTGCCATCAACATCAATCCCATTGGAGAGACTGTGCAGTGGTGGTTCTATCACCATAACCTTAACCCGCAAGTGGCATCACGAAACAAACTTTATAAATATTCCCCTGTACATAACCCCCTTCAAGCGTCCCACAGGGTCACGGAACTGGGCAACGGCCACCCAGTAAACTGTTCCCTATAAATATACGGCCTGGGACCGATCAAGTTACCCCTCTACCGGGAGCCACGGAGGAGGAGGCCGCCCCCGCTGACGATCACCAGGTACTGTCCCGAGCTGCCCGATTGCAGATGCAGAAACCTCTGAGCCGGGCAATGAGGGGGCAGCGATCGCCACCTGGGAGTGGGTTGATGTTGAGGTGGACACCCGTGGGGCATACCAGGTCATATTTACCCAGCTGGCCCGAGAGCGGGAGCAGCGAGAGGCCCAGAGGGCGTAGGCAGAGGCCAAAGACCTCTAGGATACAGCGCCTGCAGCGTGCCAGCTACAGGGCACAGGGACTGTTATACCGAGGAGTGGTGGAGCAGTTTAGTTTGAAAAGGGGATGGGGTTTCATTGTGGAGCCGGGCTTGAAAAAGGGGATCTTCATCTCCTGCCAGGATGTGAGACCCCAATCTCCCTAAAGGACACCCCGGCCGTGATCTCCACTCAGGTGATGTAGTCACCTACACTCATCACTAGAGGGAGCGGGGCTGGTACACCCTGGATGTAGAAATATGTCCGTCAGGAGCCACTGCAGAAACACCAGCCACCACTCCTACAACAGCACCAGTTCCCCAGCTGCAACCAGGAGGCAGTAGAGGTGCACGAGATCAGTGTACCCAGACCGTGAGTGCTGATCCCAGTAGGCCAGTCAACCCAGATGGCCCCTTCCTAATTCCTTGGTAGCTGTGACCTGTTGTACTACCAAAAAAGTTTTCTTGTTCCAGTTAATAACGTCTGTAAATGTTAATTTTGCCTTTAACTTGGTTTTGAATAATGTTTTGATAAAAATGGACCAACACTGCAGGACTGGCAGCAGTAAAAACTTTAGTCTGTAAATAGTTGCACCAGTTGTGCCTACTACCAGAGTACAACCTTACAAAAGGACTCTCATTGATACCACCAGCAAGGAGAGGAAAAGGTTGCAGGAAGGGTCTGCAGCAGAAGCGGCCGAGACCCGGTCACAATGGAAACCGGTGACATACCTCCTAGGGGTTTTGGGACCAGGACCTTTGGGTGGTAGTTGATGGGAAGGGTACTCCAGGTTTAGAAATGTTTAAGAAAGTGCCTCCCCTGTGTGGGAATGTTAAATCTGTGTCACCTTTGCAACCCGAGGACGTGCTGGAATTAACCAAGGGGGAATATAGCACCACTGAAGCCATCATGGAGCTACAAGGTACTACATCCTGTTAAAGATGCAGGGCCTACACCCAGGAACCTGGAAGAACAGTGCCAGTAACAGCAAAACACATCATAATCCCAGTTTTTCCCCATCCCCAATGACTGGTGAAAGACTAGAGTTGGACCCAATGAATGGCCACCCAGGGGTGGAGCTGATCCGGTCCACTAGACGACAACCAGGTGGGAGGGGACAGACAGTAAGACAGTTAGTAAGTGGAAGTGACAGGAGACGGACATAACTGCACTGACAGGAGAGTGTGACGGTGATCTGAGGGCCCAGGCGTGTGGTTGCCAGTGGAGTACGGTGGACTACTCCCAGAACCATAGCACCAACAGGGTACAGAGCCCTAGGTCAGGCAAACATTCCAGGCAGACCTGATAAAATCTGCACAGTGTGGAGACCATCCAGGACCTTACTGACCGTAAAGTCCAGGGGCATCAGCAGTGACAGGAGAACCAGGGACTGGAACCGAACACCGACCCTACAGGGTTCAAACTGCTGCCGTACGGACTAAAGACTTGAGAGACTAACAGGAGGGGACCCTCAGACGCTCCAAGCCACGGGGACCCACCAACTTGAGAAAGGTACAGGGGAAAGAAGCCACCAGGTCACCAAACCGACATTGGGACTAAGGAGACCAGTGGTGAGGACCAACCTTCCTCCAGGTACCAGCCATCCAACTGCTGTGAGTAAAGAGAACCAGTTACACTGCAATCCCTTATGTGGCCTACCTTCTTTCCGCACCTAACTCCATCACCTACCCCCTGGGTCCCCAGCCCTACTTGTGGAGGGCCCAACATCCAGACTGCCATCAACATCAGCCCCAGTGGAGAGACTGTGCAGCAGCGGTTCTATCACCATAACCGCAACCCGCAAGAGTGGTGTCACGATACAAACTTTATAAATATTCCTCTGTACATAACCCCCTTCAAGCGACCCCCAGGGTCACTGAACCAGGCAACGGCCACCCAGTGAACTGTTCCCCGTAAATATATGGCCCGGGACCGAGTACCCCATAGCCCTGGGGTGAGTCACATACCCTAAGGCCGGTGTCACACTTGTGAGAGACTCGTGCAAGTCTTGCAACACATCACCCGACATGGCCTGCAGCTGTCCAGACAAGAGCATCTCAGCTGCAAAGAAATACATGCAGCTGACCCTCTCCTGTCAGGAGAGTGTGTGGCCACGCCGGGTGATGCGATGTGAGACTCGCGCGAGTCTCTTGCAAGTGTGACTCCAGCCTAAGGGTGTACTCACATTAGTGTTTATAAAATCGCCCAGATTCTCAGCCAGAAAAGTTGGTGTCAGGCGAATTTCATGCATTTATTTTCTTGCCTAGAATCCGTACGTCATGCGAGTACAATGTGAGTGTGTGTTTTTTTCCTCACCTAGCGTTCCTATGTCATGCGAGTGCTATGCAAGTGTCGCGGGCGGGGAGGACTCCGTCGCTGCTGCGCTCTCGCTAACGCTCGGGTCTGGTGCTGCTGCGATGGCTGCTCGGTGGCTCGAGCGGTGGGCCGGATCCGGGGACTTGAGCGGCGCTCCTCGCCAGTGAGTGAAAGGGGTGGTTGGTTTGGGGGATTTAGTCCGTGATGCCACCCACGGGTCGTGGTGAAGATGGGCACCACCGCTGCTGGTGACGGGGATCCTGGGTGCGATGGTAGGGAGCAGCTGGGATGTTGCTTTCCCCCTCCGTGGGTAGGGGTCGGTGGTCCCGGGGCCCGATGATGTTGTGACGGGGAGGCAGGGTCGGTGAGGTGCAGGGTCGCAGGGACAGCGCGGCGTGGTGCCGGATGGCACGAGTGTACTCAGCAAGAAAGGTACAAAGTCCTCGGTAAACCAAACGGCTGGATGGACGGGTCCCGCAGCCGGCTGCAGTGCTTCTCCCCGGACAGATGATGGCGGCTGTCTTTCCCTGCACCTTGATGTTCTCCTTCTGACTACTATGGATTCCCAATGGTAGTTTGCTCCCCGGTGTATGGGTACCGGAGGAGCTTGTTTGCCCGCAGGCGCTGGCCCTTGGGTCTCTAGCCTTAGGCGGTAGCTGTATACCCTCACGGTGTGGGCGGTTGCCTTCAATCGGGACTTTTGCTGTTGTGAAACCCCTGGGGTTCCAGTCACATTCGGATCTGACTATTGTTGGCGGCTCCAAGCCTGGTCGGGGTCCGATGACCCTGCCTGTGTGGGCTGGCTTCACTTCGCTTCCCGTTCGGTACCGGCGGGCCGTCGCCAATCCCCGGTCCTACGGTTCCGCGTTGCTCCACCACTCCTGCAGACGGCCACCACCGTCTGCCAACCTTGCTGTCAGTGCCTGGGCCACAAACCCAGACACCCAAGTGCTCACTTCAACCTCCCAAACTAAACTCCAACTTCTAACTGACACTTTTCCCGCCTCCAGGCCTGTGAACTCCTCGGTGGGTGGAGCCAACCGCTTAGCTCCGCCTCACCTGGTGTGGACATCAGACACTGGAGGGAGGCAACAAGGGTTTTGTGTTTGGCTGTTGTCCCTGTCTGATGGGGGTGGGGGTGTTTGAGTGTTATCTGTGACGACCTGGCTAGGCCAGGGCGCCACAGAAGTGTGCAGGGTTTTTTTCTCAAAGCATCCTTATGTCATACGAATGCTATGAGAGTGTGCTTCTTTTTTTCTGCGAGAAAAAACTGCACACTCTCATAGCACATGCATGACAAAAAAAAAGGCATGGCACTTGCCTGATACTCAATAACTTTTCTGGCTAAGAATCTGGATGAATATATGATTAATCAAAATTCTATTGCATTTTTATCTAACAAGGTATAACATAGAGGAAGAAAGAGCAAAGTAGGACCATGCAGGGTCCAATGGTCAGGTATAAACGGTTACATTCAGATCAGAAATTCGTTCATGAACCTTACATATAGGCCAAAAAAAGAACATCAGCTCTCATTAGTAAGAGAGTTTATATGTTCTGTGTGATTTTATATATGCAGATGTGAGCGCACCCTCGGATTACATCTCCTGTGTAATTTCTAGGCCCACCACATACCTCCACCATATGTGACAGTTCTCTGGAAAATTAGATCAAAGGATTGCTGTCTCCTAAGTGAAACAGATATATGGCACTTCAACAAAGGATTCTCATGCAAACAAATCCACGTGTGGACACATCAATGGTGCAACCTGTGCAGCCACATAGGGACCCAAAAGGTAAGGGGGCCCACTTCCTCCTCTAATATAGTCTGAATTGTGAATTATGATGAGCTATTGGACTACAAAGGGCCCATACACTGCTCTTGCACAGGGCACTATTTCTGTCTGTGTCCGCAGTGAACAAATCAGTATACCTCTGACAGCAATAATGCACAGAACAGGCAAGGCTGCCTGTCCAGTAAATATACATGACAGTTTCCTAGCTAAGTGCAAGGACTACCAGATGCCACCTTAAAACGCACATTTATTAATAGCAGAACTCTTGACTTTCACTTTCAAGGTAAACCCCTTTGGTGCAGATGTAAACAGCATTTTTAATGTTTTTTAATAGTACCGAAAAGCTTTGATTCTGCACTTAGAAATGCAGAGGTGGTTTTTTTTCATGCATTTTTTTCAGGCTCCACAGAGAAGTTTCTAGAGACAAAAAGTACCCAAACCGCACAGTTTAGCAGCATCCTTACTAGCAGAGTGGGCGAAATCCACTTTGCTTGGACATTTAGTCAGTGATTAAATGTAGCGTAAATGATAGATTTTATTGGTTTCTTCTTTTGCGTAGAAATTCCGCTGCATTCAATTATCTAAGCAAATCAGATTAGCATTCATGAAAACTTCCCCCACTGTGCATCTAATGACACAGCTGAACTGTGTGGTGTTGGTATTTTTTTAATCTCTATAGGCGTCTATGTGGAATCTGAAAAAATGCATATACAAATCTGAAGTTACTTTTTTAGGCCTCGGTTCTACTTGTGTTTTGCATGGATGAGTGCAATCTGATAAAACATTGGCTTGCACTTGCACCAGTGCAAAACTATGGGGCAATGTCCGTCTGCAATTCATTTCTCATGCCATGTCGACATGAGAAATGAATCGTAGCACGCTGTGATTGGCAGAGAGTCTCAGCTCACGCACTAATACAAGTCTATGGATGTGTGTGAAACAGCACACTGCACTCGCATGTCATCCAACCGCAGTGCGATGTACGCAGAGTCAGGCCGGGGAGGAGATGGGGAGAAAGTGCTCCCTCCCTCTTCCCCGCATTTGTGATCCGATTGTTAGATCAGATCACAGTTGTATGACCCTCGGCTCATGCTCGCAGCAAAGGGTCATTAGCATATCGCTTCCAATGCTCTCACATCGGAAGCTATGTGTAAGTGGAACCGAGGCCTGAAGTGCAGAATCAAAGCTTTTCTGTGTACTATAAAAAACCACACTAAAAAGTGAGGCTTGAAATCTGCACCAAAAGAGCATAACATAAGAGGAAAATGCATGAAATGCAGCAATTGTGCAATTGTGCCGCCCCCGTGTCGAGCCCCCGTGCTCGGATCCGGATCCGCGGTGGCTCGAGGGGCGTCCGGATCCGGGGTTCGTGCGGCCACTCAAATGAAGGGGGGTTATTTACAAGGGGAGTTGTAGAGTTTGTGACGCCACCCGTGGTATGTGGTAATCAGGTGTACCACCGCTGCAGATTGGAGTACCCGGGGGTGATGGAATGGGGCAGCCAAGTGTTAGAACCCTCCACGGGTAGGGGGATGCCCCGGGACTCGGTGATGGGAGCTGGGGGGTGCCGTGGGGACCGAAGAGGGACACTTTCATACTCACACAGTCTATAAAGCTGACACCAACAACTGGGTAAACCAAAGTTTTGGACACTGCTGCCTCTGAGGGGAGCTAGTTTGGGTCCCGTCCCCGATGGTATTTCCTGGTGATCTGTGACCTTCCTCCTGGCACTTAGTTCACTTCTTCATTGGCCCCGGTAGCATAAAACTAGTCGGGTCCAGCTCTCCAGCGTGGCTAACTGTGGGAGCTTGCTCTCAGGGTTCACGCTTGGGATTTTCTGGACCATTTTAGTGGAAAGTCCCCCTCGTTGCGCTAGTACCACAATTTTGGAGCGGGTGGAGAACAGATCTTGAAGGCTCAGCTCTCGTCGGGTAAATTGTCAGGTTGCCTGAAGCTACTCCCTGACCTAGGGTCCATGTACCCTGTCGTGCCCTGTTCCCAGCCCAGTGATGGTACAAGGCCGCCGGATGTCCTCCTCAACAGTTCCGTGCCCCTTGTCATGATCCCCTGCGACCAGGGGTCCAGCTCCTACTAGGCCCAGACCACCGTCTGCCACCTAGTTACTTCCAAGGATCCCGGCTCCTGACCTCCTCTCTCCTTCACTTCCCAACTCCAACTCTCACTTCCACTTCAACCTACTGACACTCCTGACCTCCCCAACCAACCCCCCAAGTGCGCGACCCTATTCCACTAAGGCCGTCCACTGGTGTGTTTGGTGGGTGTGGTGCAGAGTGTACCTAGGACTTTAATTGGCTGATTTAGGCAACACCATGTAGTTGAGGACCGATAACCAAGTAGGAGGTGGATATTGCACAGAAGGGCAGATTACACAATACCCTGTGACGACCTGATAGTCCAGGGCGTCACACAATAGCCAGAGAAGATTGTTATGCATAGTTAGGTGCTGACACCTGCAAAAACGTACCCCCCGCCACCCACAACATTTATGCAATATGTATGAACATGGCCTTACACAAAAAAGCAAGATATCATAAAGTGGGCAGACGGTGGTCTGTGATTAGTATTTTGCTTTGCAGCGCTGGGGTCCTGGTTTCAAATCTCACCAAGAACAACACTCCAAACATTCTGATAAGGGATTTAGATTTTGAGCCCCAATGGGGACAGTCATGATGATTTCTGTAAAGCACTATTGATTATGTTGGCTTTATATAAGCAATGAATGATAAATATAGAAAAGTTTGCATAAAGATGAAAATATTATGGCTGCTACAACTATGAGTGAATGAACAAAAAATAAATCCATAGGTCCTTAATAGAGATGACCACTTCTGTACACTTCTGAAAACGACAATACTAAACAGAGGCCATTCAGAGTCCAGAGTAAAGCAGGCTTTACACGCTACGATTTTTCTAGCAATTGCTAGCGATGTCGAGCGCGAAAGCACCCACCCCTGTAGTGCATGCAAGCATGCAATATCGTGTGATCGGTGCCGTAGTGAACATTATCGCTATGGCAGCGTCACACGCACTTACCTGCCTAGCGACGTCGCTGTGACCAGCAAACCGCCTCCTTTCTAAGGGGGCGGTTCGTTCAATGTCACAGCAGCGTCACGGAACCGCCGCCCAATAGAAAAGGAGGAAAGGAGATGAGTGGCCGGAACATGCCGCCCACCACCTTCCTTCCTCCTTTTCCGATGGATGGAGGTAAGGAGATGTTCCTCGCTCCTGCGGTGTCACACACAGCGATGTGTGCTGCCGCAGGAACGAGGAACAACATCGCTAATGAGAGGTGAACGATTTTCAGTTTTAGGACGACCTCTCAGCGGCAAACAATTTTTGCCACTTTTGCGATCATTTTTGGTCGCACATAAGTGCCACACGCTGCGATAACGTTAATAACGCCGGATGTGCATCACTAACGACATGACCCCGACGATAAAACATTAACGATATCGTAGCGTGTAAAGCCCCCTTAACTCTGCTGACTCATTATAGTAAATAGATCCTCAGGGGTGTCATCTGAATCACATCATTAAGATATTTAGATCAAAACCCCAATGTTAGTGCAGCATAGAGCACAGGATAAATGTGATCCAAATTTTATGTAAAATGGGCCCAATAAAGGCTTCAACTCAATACACAAAAGCAACAAACAACCAAGACCCACATGCATCACCTGTAAATGGAGATATAAGGGGTTTCCACATTATTAATATCACAAAGGCTCTGGAATAAAGCTATTGCTCCCCCAAAAAAGAAATCTGTGCTCCCAAATCCAAATTCACCACCTTCTTTCCTGGTTCCACAATGTGCTTAAACAACATCTAGCATCCACATGTTTGGCATTTGTGTAGTGAGGAAGTCTGCTTTATTTATAGGTTGCCTGTCTCCAGAAAAAAGAGTAGAGCACAGCACAATGTATGAACAGTACAATGTATGGGCACTACAATGTATTAAGCCAGCTTTACACCTTACAATTAGGTGTGCGATCTCGTATGCGATGTGACACGCCCAGGTCGCATAAGAAAGCCATGGAACCCATAGGGTGTATGGGCGGCATGACAGCCCGGAGGGTAGGAAGTTGATGGGGTTAAACAGTGTTGGTTCGTTTAGGAATGAGGAAAAGAAGGTGATTGGTTAGGGGGTGGAGTGTGGTGGTAGGAAAGGAGGGAGCTTCATGGTGTATATAATAGAAGGTGGAAGTCAATTACCTCCTCTTGCACTTCCTGGATGACAGTTTAGACGGGCTGGGGAACCTCCATCATGACATCCAGCCTGATGGATCCGGACATCTCAGATCTGCAGCTTGGACGGGCTGGGGAACCTCCATCATGATGTCCTGAGGAATCCTCGGATCTGGTCAGCATGGTGGTGCAGGGCGCCCAGGCAGTGCAGTCCCACACCCAGGCTGCCTGTGTGTCTCCTCGACACCTTCCCCTCCCCCCCCTCCCTCTCTTTGCTGCAGTGCTGGCAGTTTCAGGACTCGCCGGGGTCTTTTGGGGAAGGTGGAGGTGAGGAGGACAACGTGAGAGCCCCCACTCCCGTGGGGACCCTCCGCAGCTGGGCGGGCGGCGGTAGCTTGCTGCGCCCGCTCTGGCTGTCGGGAGGAATCTCCTGCAGGGCCGCGACGGCCAAAAAGGGGGCGTGTCCAGCCCGGGGCCTACTTCTGGTGTGAGGCCTCAGGCTGGATTTTTTGAGCGATGCGGCCGCTCCCGGCCGGGAGCGCGCCCAGCGGCGGTGGATGGACAACATCCCCCCCCCCTCCCTCTGCGGGGGGGCCGGAGGACGGCTGCCTGCAGGGTCACCTCACCTGTGTGGCTGGATTATCGGGACCGGATGACTGGGCGCAGTAGGCGGCGGCGAGGAGGAGACAGGAGGCGCCTGCAGGGTCACCTCACCTGTGTGGCTGGATTATCGGGACCGGAGGACTGGGCGCAGCAGGTGGCGACGAGGAGGAGACAGGAGGCCTGCTGTCTATCCTGGAGCAGGCATTGGGACAAGGGTGCAGCTCTCATCAGTAGCGGCTTCACCCAGGAGGGGAACGCCCAGCATTGTGGAGGCGACAATCGGCCCAAACAGGGCATGTGGACACGGTGCTCCTGACGTCAGGGGGCGAACCCGGTGGGCATTCGGTGCCTGCAGCTTGAGGGACTGTCCCGGGATCAGCGACGGACGACTGGCGAAAAGGACGGTGACGGCTGATCTGAGGGCGTCCTCTGAAGGCAGCCTGGTGCGGTAATCAATTTAAGTTTCAGCCTTTTTGTAGTGGTGGGGGGACAGTCGCTGTAGTGGAGTAGTGTCTGGATATATAGGTAGCAGCTGGGGGGGTTTGGAGCATGTGGTTAGTTCATAGGTCGGTTGGTGCCGTGGTCCCCGGGGGGGTGTGGGTTCATGTTCTGGAGGCCAGGGGCAGAGTTACGGACAGGGTGGTCTCATGGCAGCGGGGGCCGTGAGGGTGCAGGTGGCGTCAGGTCCGGTGGTTACAGTTGCAGGTTGGGGATGGTGAGGCTCGGCGTTTACCGCAGTTTAGGCTTGTGAGACTTGGTTAAGGGGGCTGATGATTGCGGCTCATGTGAGCGGGTGAGACGGCACAGTTATTGAAGGTTTGCTGGGGTGTTTCATTATTAATCTTCTGATGCATGGTGGTTCTTATTGGATGAATTATGGTGGGTAAGGTAAAGGGGCGAGGGGTCCCGCGGTACGGTGTGTGCGAGGAGTTTTCGGGGGGTTTTTGTGAGTGATGTGTAGGTGCGGGGCCCCGGTATGGCACGAGGGTTGCTGTGGATAAGTGAATAAAGGAGAGCGGAAATGTAGGAGAAGGTGAAGTGTTGGTTGCTGTAATGGGTTTGTAGGTTTGCAACCGCATCAATGGTAACATGGGGTTAATTTGTGGCTAGTCAGCATTAGTGATGAGCGAGCATGCTTGTAACTACTCGGTACTCGCACGAGTATCGCTGTACTCGGGCTGCTCGGCGGGGACCGAGTAATCTCGCGATACTCGTGCTGTACTCGTGGTCTTCATTTCTGCATGTTGGCGCTCTTTTGAGAGCCAGCCCTCATGCAGGGATTGGCTGGCAGACCACTGCAATGCCACAGCCCTGTTAGTTGTGGAATTGCAGTGATTGGCCGGCCTGCACAGCGTGACCGAGCCTTTATATCGGCCGGCGCGCTGTGCTCTGCTCACAGCTATCCAGACAGTGAGTGCAGGGAGAGTGTCGCTGATTCAGGGAAAGCTTTGCGGCCCTTTATAGCTTTTTCAGTTGCAGGGCTGCAAACAGTGTGACCAAAAGTCCTTCTCAGGACTATTCTAGTTGTATACAGGCAGGCAGGGTATAGCCAGGTCGGAGTACAGTAGCAGAGTCCTTCTCAGGACTATTGTTGCTATATACAGGCAGGGTATAGCCAGGTCTGAATACAGGCTAGTGACCAAAAGAGTCCTTGTCAGGACTATTGTACCAGTATACAGGCAGGCAGGCAGGCAGGGTAGTGGTGACCGTATACCAGCCTTCATCATATCTGGGGCTGGTGTACACAGTGTAAAACAGTCCAGATAGTGTCTGACTTGTCTGTAATTGTCGCTCCCCAAAAAAACCTGTTAGGTTCTTATTGCGTCCGTGCTTGGTTTTTAAAACCGCACGTGTGTGCCTGTTGGTGGCAGCGTACAGGTGCACTTGTGTGCAATTTCCAGAAACTTTGATATAACGCACAAGTAGTGAATATACACGTCAGCAGTGCACAGCATTGCAAAATGCGCAAGGGCATTGGCAAGGAACAAGGAAGTGGACGTGATGGTGGTGCAGGCAGAGGCCGAGGTCGTGGGCAAGCTCTAATTTCGCCACAACAAAGGGCCACATCTAGTCGCTCGCACGTCCTGTCCCAAATTCTTGGGGACCGCAGCAGTACACCGCTCTTGAACCAAGACCAGTGTCAACAGGTTGTTAGTTGGATAGCAGATAATGCTTCCAGTCAGATTGGCACCACCACAAACACTCTGTCTTCCACACGGTCAAGTGTCAGTAGCCGTGATACTGCACCGCACATTTCTGAACCTGATCCTCCTTCCTACCACCAGGCTGAGTACACGTCCTCCTCGGACATTAATGATCCCACACTTGGACACTCGGAAGAGCTGTTCACGTTTCCATTCACACATTCTGGCCTCTCGCCAGCTCATATTGAAGTGGGTCATGAGGAGATCGTCTGTACAGATGGCCAAATATTTGAGCAGCCACGTTCTCACGAAGTTGGCAACGTGTCTCAACAAGTGGTGGACGATGATGAGACACAATTGTCAGGAAGTCAGGAGGAGGAGCAGGGTGCGGAAGAGGAAGACGACGTGGTGGATGATCCAGTAACTGACCCAACCTGGCAGGAGGATATGCAGAGCGAGGACAGCAGTGCACAGGGGGAGGGAGGCGTAGCATCACAACAGGCAGTAAGAAGCAGGGTGGTGGCCCCAGGCAGAAGTCAGGCAACCGTTCCCCGGAACAACACGACGACACAAGGTGCCTGTACAAATGTTAGGTCTTCCCGAGTCTGGCAGTTTTTTAAGTTGGATCCAGATGATTCAAGAAAGGCCATTTGCAACACCTGCCGTGCCAGCATCAGCAGGAGTACCAAAACTAGCAGCCTGACCACCACCAGCATGATCAGGCACATGTCAGCCAAGCACCCGACTTTGTGGGAAGTACAACAGAGTCGAGGAGCAGTGCTTGCTGATGTCACTGCTACGTCTTCGCTGGTTGTGCATGCGAGCCAATCCCCTGTCCATGCTGCCTGCGAACAAGCCTCCTCCACTCCTGCACCTGCAGTTGCCTACGCAGAAAGAACACCATCATCAAGCACGTCCTTGTCCCAGCGCAGCGTTCAGTTATCCATTCAGCAAACCTTTGAACGCAGGCGCAAATACACTGCCAACACCCCACATGCCACAGTTCTAAATGCTAACATTTCGCGACTGCTTGCGCTGGAAATGTTGCCTTTTAGGCTGGTGGAGACAGAAGCATTCCGTGACCTGATGGCGGCAGCTGTCCCACGTTACTCGGTCCCCAACCGCCACTATTTCTCCCGGTGTGCCGTCCCCGCGTTGCATAACCACGTGTCACAAAACATCACACGTGCCCTGAACAACGCTGTTTCACCCAAGGTCCACCTAACCACAGACACGTGGACAAGTGCTTGTGGGCAAGGCCGCTACATCTCGTTGATGGCACACTGGGTTAATATTGTGGAAGCTGGGACCCAGTCTGAGCGAGGGACGGAACACGTCCTTCCCACACCAAGGTTTGCAGGCCCTACCTCAGTCAGTGTTTCACCCACACTCTACAGCTCCGGAATGTCATGCTCTTCAGCCTCCTCCTCCTCCTGCGCATCCTCATCCACTGTACCCTCCACACCAGTCACAAGCTGGAAGCACTGCAGCACTGCCTCGGCGAAGCGGCAACAGGCTGTGCTGAAGCTAATCTGCATAGGTGACAAACCCCACAATGCAGAAGAGCTGTGGACAGCTCTGAAACAGCAGGCAGATCACTGGCTCACACCTCTGAACCTAAAGCCAGGAAAGGTCGTGTGTGACAATGGCCGGAACCTGGTGGCGGCTTTGAGGCGAGGCCAGCTGACACATGTTCCATGCGTGGCCCATGTGCTCAACCTCGTGGTTCAGCGGTTTCTAAAGTCATACCCAGAGCTGTCTGATCTGCTGGTAAAAGTTCGCCGCCTGTCTGCACATTTTCGAAAGTCACCTACTGCTTCAGCCGGCCTTGCCGGCTTTCAGCGCCGTTTGCATCTTCCGGCTCACAGACTGGTGTGTGATGTCCCCACGCGTTGGAATTCAACTCTGCACATGTTGGTCAGGATATGTGAGCAAAAGAGGGCAGTTGTTGAGTACCTGCATCACCTAAGCCGTCGGGAAATGGGTCAAACTCCACACATAACACCTGAGGAGTGGAGATGGATGTCAGACCTATGTACCATCCTCCAAAACTTTGAGGACTCCACCAAGATGGTGAGTGGTGATGACGCCATTATTAGCGTCACCATACCGCTACTCTGCCTTCTAAAACGGTCTCTGCTGAAAAACAAACATGATGCATTGCAGGCGGAGCGCGATGAGTTGCAGCAAGAAACAGTAGTGGGTGTGGGTGATAACACACAGCCCAGCCTCGTCTCATCACAACATGCAGTGGAGGACTATGACGAGGAGGAGGATGAAGACATGGAGCAACTCTCCGGCCAAATTGAGGATATGACATGCACACCAGTCATATCCTCGGTTCAGCGTGGCTGGCCAGAGGACAGGGTAGATGAGGAGGAGGAGGAGGAGGAGGAGGAGGAGGACAGCATGTTCAGTCATCTTGTTGGTCAGGCTACTGAAGTCCTGGCTGTTAAGAGTCTGGCGCACATGGCTGACTTTATGGTAAGCTGCCTGTCTCGTGACCCTCGCGTTAAGAACATCTTGGCCGACAATCATTACTGGTTGGTAACACTGTTAGACCCACGTTACAAGGAGAACTTTTTGTCTCTTATTGCCGTGGAGGAGAGGTCAACCAAAATGCAGCAGTTCCGGAAGGCCATAGTCACGGAAGTAGGCAAAGCATTCCCCTCACAAAACGCTAGCGGCATAGGTCAGGAATCAGTGGACAACTGAGGCGTACAGCCGAGAGAGGCACAAGTCCAATCCGCCAGAGGTAGGGGAACAGTCTTTAAGATGTGGGACAGTTTTCTCAGCCCCTCACGTACCACAGCCCCTGAGGTGCGGGGTAGTGCCACAAGAAATCCTAAGTTTGCCCAGATGCTGAAGGAGTACCTTGCAGATCGAACAACTGTACTCCGACATTCCTCTGTGCCTTACAATTATTGGGTATCCAAGCTGGACACGTGGCATGAATTGGCTCTCTACGCCTTGGAAGTCCTGGCCTGCCCTGCTGCTAGCGTTTTGTCAGAGCGTGTTTTTAGTGCCGCAGGTGGAATCATTACAGATAAACGCACCCGCCTGTCAACTGAAAATGCTGACAGGCTGACTCTGATCAAGATGAACAAGGGTTGGATTGGGCCAGACTTCACCACACCACCAGCAAATGAGAGCGGAATTTAAAGTTTGCCATGTACAGTTAGGTCCAGAAATATTTGGACAGTGAAACAATTTTCGCGAGTTGGGCTCTGCATGTCACCACATTGGATTTGAAATGAAATCTCTACAACAGAATTCAAGTGCAGATTGTAACGTTTAATTTGAAGGTTTGAACAAAAATATCTGATAGAAATTGTAGCAATTGTACACATTTCTTTACAAACACTCCACATTTTAGGAGGTCAAAAGTAATTGGACAAATAAACCAAACCCAAACAAAATATTTTTATTTTCAATATTTTGTTGCGAATCCTTTGGAGGCAATCACTGCCTTAAGTCTGGAACCCATGGACATCACCAAACGCTGGGTTTCCTCCTTCTTAATGCTTTGCCAGGCCTTTACAGCCGCAGCCTTCAGGTCTTGCTTGTTTGTGGGTCTTTCCGTCTTAAGTCTGGATTTGAGCAAGTGAAATGCATGCTCAATTGGGTTAAGATCTGGTGATTGACTTGGCCATTGCAGAATGTTCCACTTTTTTGCACTCATGAACTCCTGGGTAGCTTTGGCTGTATGCTTGGGGTCATTGTCCATCTGTACTATGAAGCGCCGTCCAATCAACTTTGCGGCATTTGGCTGAATCTGGGCTGAAAGTATATCCTGGTACACTTCAGAATTCATCCGGCTACTCTTGTCTGCTGTTATGTCATCAATAAACACAAGTGACCCAGTGCCATTGAAAGCCATGCATGCCCATGCCATCACGTTGCCTCCACCATGTTTTACAGAGGATGTGGTGTGCCTTGGATCATGTGCCGTTCCCTTTCTTCTCCAAACTTTTTTCTTCCCATCATTCTGGTACAGGTTGATCTTGGTCTCATCTGTCCATAGAATACTTTTCCAGAACTGAGCTGGCTTCATGAGGTGTTTTTCAGCAAATTTAACTCTGGCCTGTCTATTTTTGGAATTGATGAATGGTTTGCATCTAGATGTGAACCCTTTGTATTTACTTTCATGGAGTCTTCTCTTTACTGTTGACTTAGAGACAGATACACCTACTTCACTGAGAGTGTTCTGGACTTCAGTTGATGTTGTGAACGGGTTCTTCTTCACCAAAGAAAGTATGCGGCGATCATCCACCACTGTTGTCATCCGTGGACGCCCAGGCCTTTTTGAGGTTCCCAAGCTCACCAGTCAATTCCTTTTTTCTCAGAATGTACCCGACTGTTGATTTTGCTACTCCAAGCATGTCTGCTATATCTATGATGGATTTTTTCTTTTTTTTCAGCCTCAGGATGTTCTGCTTCACCTCAATTGAGAGTTCCTTAGACCGCATGTTGTCTGGTCACAGCAACAGCTTCCAAATGCAAAACCACACACCTGTAATCAACCCCAGACCTTTTAACTACTTCATTGATTACAGGTTAACGAGGGAGACGCCTTCAGAGTTAATTGCAGCCCTTAGAGTCCCTTGTCCAATTACTTTTGGTCCCTTGAAAAAGAGGAGGCTATGCATTACAGAGCTATGATTCCTAAACCCTTTCTCCGATTTGGATGTGAAAACTCTCATATTGCAGCTGGGAGTGTGCACTTTCAGCCCATATTATATATATAATTGTATTTCTGAACATGTTTTTGTAAACAGCTAAAATAACAAAACTTGTGTCACTGTCCAAATATTTCTGGACCTAACTGTACCTCCACTCACCCATGGGTACACACTTCTGGACTTTGGATAATCGCTGGACTGCTCCTCCTTCTCCTCATGCGCCACCATGATGATGACCGTTACAAATTGCAATACTTAGGCCTTTGTTTCAGGTATACCCCCAGTGGTAAATTTTTTCGCCCATTCTTTGCAGAATGGACATTACAACGACAGGAGACCCGCTCCTTTGCAATGGGAACAATGTTTTGAGGCCCTCATGCACGTCTCTACCCAGGGACAACGTGGAGCCTCCCAATTTTTGGCTGCCCTGCCTAAGGGCTATACTATAATACACCCACTTCCTGACAATGGACACTTAATGTTTTGAGGCCCTCATGCACGTCTCTACCCAGGGACAATGTGGAGCCTCCCAATTTTTGGCTGCCCTGCCTAAGGGCTATACTACAATAGACCCACTTCCTTACAATGGGCACTTCAGGTTTACAGGCCATCATGCATGTCTCTATCCAGGGACAACGTGGAGCCTCCCAATTTTTGGCTGCCCTGCCTAAGGGCTATACTACAATAGACCCACTTCCTTACAATGGGCACTTCAGGTTTACAGGCCATCATGCACGTCTCTATCCAGGGACAACGTGGAGCCTCCCAATTTTTGGCTGCCCTGGCAAAGGGCTATACTAAAATAGACCCACTTCCTTACAATGGGCACTTCAGGTTTACAGGCCATCATGCACGTCTCTATCCAGGGACAACGTGGAGCCTCCCAATTTTTGGCTGCCCTGCCTAAGGGCTATACTACAATAGACCCACTTCCTTACAATGGGCACTTCAGGTTTACAGGCCATCATGCACGTCTCTATCCAGGGACAACGTGGAGCCTCCCAATTTTTGGCTGCCCTGCCTAAGGGCTATACTACAATAGACCCACTTCCTTACAATGGGCACTTCAGGTTTACAGGCCATCATGCACGTCTCTATCCAGGGACAACGTGGAGCCTCCCAATTTTTGGCTGCCCTGGCAAAGGGCTATACTACAATAGACCCACTTCCTTACAATGGGCACTTCAGGTTTACAGGCCATCATGCACGTCTCTATCCAGGGACAACGTGGAGCCTCCCAATTTTTGGCTGCCCTGCCTAAGGGCTATACTACAATAGACCCACTTCCTTACAATGGGCACTTCAGGTTTACAGGCCATCATGCACGTCTCTATCCAGGGACAACGTGGAGCCTCCCAATTTTTGGCTGCCCTGCCTAAGGGCTATACTACAATAGACCCACTTCCTTACAATTGGCACTTCAGGTTTACAGGCCATCATGCACGTCTCTATCCAGGGACAACGTGGAGCCTCCCAATTTTTGGCTGCCCTGCCTAAGGGCTATACTACAATAGACCCACTTCCTTACAATGGGCACTTCAGGTTTACAGGCCATCATGCACGTCTCTATCCAGGGACAACGTGGAGCCTCCCAATTTTTGGCTGCCCTGCCTAAGGGCTATACTACAATAGACCCACTTCCTTACAATGGGCACTTCAGGTTTACAGGCCATCATGCACGTCTCTATCCAGGGACAACGTGGAGCCTCCCAATTTTTGGCTGCCCTGGCAAAGGGCTATACTAAAATAGACCCACTTCCTTACAATGGGCACTTCAGGTTTACAGGCCATCATGCACGTCTCTATCCAGGGACAACGTGGAGCCTCCCAATTTTTGGCTGCCCTGCCTAAGGGCTATACTATATAATACACCCACTTCCTGACAATGGACACTTAATGTTTTGAGGCCCTCATGCACGTCTCTATCCAGGGACAACGTGGAGCCTCCCAATTTTTGGCTGCCCTGCCTAAGGGCTATACTACAATAGACCCACTTCCTTACAATGGGCACTTCAGGTTTACAGGCCCTCATGCACGTCTGTATGCAGGGGCATTGGTGAACCTCACAATTTTGGACTGCCCTGGCAAAGGAAAATACTACAAAGACTCCCTTCCTCAAAATGGGCACATTAGACTCAAGAGGCCTTCATGTACGTCTCTTCTCAGGGACATCGGAGTGCCACACAATGTTTTCACGTAAAATCTTTCATGTATTAATCTCAAAAAGTAACATACACCAGCTCTATCTCACTATTGGGTATGTGCCCTTAACATTTCTGCCATGAAAAATCATTTTGGGGTCATTTTGGAAGGTTTTCTGGTGAGTCCGTAAAAATGGCGTGAAACGCGGACAAAATTGTTCACAGCTGTGACTTTTGAGTGATAAATGCTTCAAGGGGTCTTCCCCATGCTGTTGCCATGTCATTTGAGCACTCTTCTGAGACTTTTGTGACATTTTTAGGGTTTCTACATGCTGCCGGGGGGTCATTTCACAAAAATACTCGGGTCTCCCATAGGATAACATTGGGCTCGTTGCTCGGCCCGAGTACACGAGTATCTTGGGAGGCTCGGCCCGAGCTTCGAGCACCCGAGCTTTTTAGTACTCGCTCATCACTAGTCAGCATGTTATCCCATTGTGGAGGTTGGTGCTGGGAGGAATGTTGAGTCCAGCGTGACTGAATTGGTGTTAATGTAGGTGCTGAGCAGCTTTGGGCTGCTGTGGGTGAACTCGGTTAATCAGCAATGGTGGGCTGCGGACGGAATAATGGAGTTCTTCGGACAGCCGTGATTACGAGTGGGGACTATGCGAGTTATGGTTTGGACTAGAGGATTGGGTACTTGTGGTGCATAGAGTGTAAGTCAGATAGCTTAGGGCCATCTGGTATTATTGGGTGTTTTGCATGGGTGGACTTCTGGCATCTGTGGGCTGGTGGAGTCTATTTTATATTCATATACAATTTAAAAAAAAAAAAAAAAAGGAATGCTTGGCCCGGTGGTAGGTATGGGCACCTGGGTAAGGGTTTGCTTAGGGAGTCGTGGTGCTCCGGTCTCACGGCACGAAGGTATTTGGTTTGAAGGTGCAGTTGTGCGTTACGGGAAAATAGTGGTACGCCCCTCGGTGGTCGGCTTTGAGCGGATACTATGGTGTGGCCAAGGTTTTAATTTATCTTGGGGTGTAATATGAGAGCTCAAAGGGGGTTGCGTGTCACAAGGTTTTTCCTTGAGATAGAAAGGCCCGGACATGGTGTTTGGTAAAGTTGTGTCTCCTGATGCCCATAGTTGCATATGGAGTCAATCGGGCCAGTGGTGTGGCTGCAATTTTCCGGTGGGCATTGTAGTACAGGGAGCTTGTCGTGGTCCGGTTTGCGGAGGCAAGCGGACTATGCATTATGGTTGGAGGTGTTGTTGGGGACCTTGGGATCGAAGGTAATGCTTCAATATCTTCGCCTCAGTAAGGGGTACAGGGCGATGGTTGCGGGTGTTTTGTTTTTGAGGCCGTGTTAATTTTGGGGTGGAGCATGGTTCCGTTAGGCCGTGTGGGCCTCGTTGAAATTAAGTGGGCCTGATTTCGGATGAAGAAGGTCCATTAGTGTGGTAGTTGAGTATGTGGGAAGATTTTGGGATTTTCTGGGGAAGACAGCTCAAGCCTCTGTTGTTGCCAGAGGGTGTGATGGTGGAATAAATCGGTCAGGGGAGACCGGTAGTGATATTTGGCTCTGGGGAAGCTGCAAGGTCAGCTGTAGGGGACATTTCAAGGCTATGGATTGCAGTCGTTTTACAGCGGGGTTTCACTTTAGCGGTTTCTTGGGAGAACTAGGTTTGGGGTGCGAAGTGACCCAGTAGCATAAGCAGTGTGAGTGTCATCCTGTTGTTGTATTTCAACCCCAGTGGTGGTTTAATTCAGCTGGAGACAGGAGGAGGACTGAATGTACAGGGTGACTGTATAGTGGTTCTTTGGTCGGTACTGGGGAGGACGATGGTACAGTCGGTACTGCATTTAATTGGTTATAATAAGGCCAGCGGGGCATGGTGTGGATTCCGGTATAGTTTGGGAGCTTGTGGCATGGTGGGCCTGAGTGGCCGTCAGAGGGACCCGGTGGTTCCTGCCACCAAGGATCAGGGGAGTGCGGTGCAGTAAGGTGGACTGGGTACGCTGGCTGGTGCATATATTGGATGCTCAGAGTTTAAGTGATGGATGGAAAGGTTTTAATGGTTGATTTGGCTTGCAAGTTGGGGGAGCAAGCGTTGGGTGTGTGGGGGTCCAGGCCACGCAAGGTGTCACGTGGCCTGTTCTGTGGCGGGGGTAGGTCTGATCCAGAGGCGGTTTAATGGATAATGTTATTTGATTGGAGAGTCACTTGTAGGATATAGTGGCTCCGGTTACAAGGATCTTGCAGGCATGGGTCCTGCAAGGTGGGGGGTATTGATCCGTAGGTGATTCATACCTCATCTCCGGCCCGGTGTGTGTTGCAGCCAGGGATCATGTTTTGGTGGTGGAAGGTGGTTTCTGGACCGGGCCTACCCAGGGTTACGCATTGTATTACGTACTGTATTATTATTATTATTATGGTATTACCTATTGTTAAATGTTGGGGACGCCCGTTGGACGGCGCCCCCTTGTGTTAGTGTGTAAACAATAGGCAATAAAGGGCTGCTGTGGCCATTTTTTACCAAGTCGCAAGCAGTGTCCATGTATTATTGATACCGGGTAAGGGTAATTGGGAATAATATAGGAATCAACGACCGGAAAATCCCTCCTGGAAATGTCATGCGATTTAATGAGATCGCACGTAGGTCGTTCATTTGCTGTCACATGTGCGTTAGTAGTCTATGTTATATTGATCAATTTTGTGTGCGATCCTTTAGATCATGTGTTCTGTGACGTATGCATTGGGCACCCTTTTTTTTCATTTATTGACTTGCCAAGCGTGTGTAATGTGTAGGGATGCGTTTTTACTATGTCATCTGCCATTCAGCTCTGCTACATGGCCGCTAACAGCAGACACAGACAGCCATGTAGCAGAGCTGAATGGCAGATGACAGCAGACACAGAAAGAGCCGCACGATCAGAATGAACTCGGGTTAACTTCACCCGACTTCATTGTCATGCTGCGGCTCTGTCTGTGTCGCGTCCTTTTTAGCGGTCACCCGTGAAGGACTCACAGGTGACCGCTAAACTCCTGAGTAACTGAATTGAGCAGCCCTCTCTCATATGCTTACCGATCCCCGATCCCCGGCACGGCGCTGCACGGCATTCACACTGCTCCGGCGGCTTTTACTATTTTGAAAAAGCCGGCCGCTCATTAAACAATCTCGTATTCCCTGCTTTCCCCGTCCACCGGTGCCTATGATTGGTTGCAGTGAGACACGCCCCCACGCTGAGTGACAGGTGTCTCACTGCACCCAATCACAGCAGCCGGTGGGCGTGTCTATACTGTGCAGCCCTCCATGTCCGGCATAATCCAGGATGGTCCAGCGTCGCTTCCAGCTCTGCTGCATGAAGGTGACCGGAGCTGCAGAAGACACCGCCGCTCATGTCAGCTCCACGCAGCAACTGAAGACAGCTGCGCGATTAGCTGAGCTGTTCCTGAGGTTACCCGCGGCCACCGCTGTATCCAGTGACAGCGGGTAACCTCAGTGACAGCTCAGCTATTCCCTTCATTAGCTGCGTGGAGCTGACAGGAGCAGCGGTGTCTTCAGCAGCTCCTGTCACCTTCATGCAGCAGAGCTGGATGCGACGCTGGAGGTCCGTGGATTACGCCAGACATGGAGGGCTTTTTCGGGCTTATTAAAGTGGTGAACCAGCGTATATGTTTGTGTTTTTTATTTCTAATAAAGGATTTTTTCGTGTGTGTGTGTTTATTTACTGTCACTTACAGATTAATCATGGAAGGTATCTCGGGGAGACGCCTGACATATTTAATCTAGGAGTTATTGGCATCTATTGGCTGCCATTAACTCCTTATTACCCCGATTGCCAACGCACCAGGGCAAATCGGGAAGAGCCGGGTACAGTCCCAGAACTGTCGCATCTAATGTATGCGGCAATTCTGGGCGGCTGCTGGCTGATATTGTTAGGCTGGGGGGCTCCCCATAACGTGGAGCTCCCCATCCTGAGAATACCAGCCTTCAGCCGTATGGCTTTATTTGGCTGGTATTAAAATTGGGGGGGACCGCGCGCTGTTTTTTTTAATTATTTATTTCACTGCACAGTATAGACACGCCCACCGGCTGCTGTGATTGGGTGCAGTGAGACACCTGTCACTCAGCGTGTGGGCGTGTCTCACTGCAACCAATCATAGGCACCGGTGGGTGGGGAAAGCAGGGAATACAAGATTGTTTAATGGGTGGCCGGCTTTTTCAAAATAGTAAAAGCCGCCGGAGCAGTGTGAATGCCGTGCAGCGCCGCGCTGGAGATAGGGGATCGGTGAGTATGAGAGAGGGGGTAAGAGGGATAGACTGACATGGACAGAGAGAGAGGGACAGAGATAGTGACCAACTGACAGAGATTAGTGAATGACAGACATTGTGAGGTGCTTCAGAACGCAGCTTTTCAGCTGCGCTCTGAAGCAGACCTTTGTTAAGCTGCGGTGCAGAGCGCACACCTGCGCACATAGCCTCAGACATCAAAATCGTATGAGGGATGTCACACGTTTCAATTGACTAGGTTCGTGCAACAAAATGTCCAATGTATGAGGAATAAACGACGTGTATGCGATCACCGTATTTGCGTTCAATCTTGATCGCACGTAGGTGTCACACGCAAATACGTCATGAACGATGCCGGATGTGCGTCACTTACAACTTGACCCCGATGACGAATTGAAAGATTTATTGAAGCGTGTAAAGCAGGCATTAGAGACTAAAATTGCAAACACCCAGTAAGTCAAAATCGTCAATACACATTTACATAAATTCCTAGAGGGTGTAATTTCCAAAATGGGGTCACTTTAGTGGTTATTCTGCTCTCCAGGTACTTAGGGGCTGTGTATATGGAGTTTTTAAACTATTGTACACAAATTTGTACTTCAGTAGTCAAATAGAACTCCTTTCCTTCTGAGTCCTGCCTTGTGGCTAAGCAGTACGTACAGCCACATATGGGATATTGCCACAATCAGCATACATTGTGTGACAAATTTTGGTGCCATTATTACTAGGAATGATCGAATACCTCAAATATTCGGCTACGCCCATCCATATTCGTCGAATAGGTCGCAGCTATTCGACTATTTGTGAATATTCGATGTGCAACTATTCGGGCTTCCCATAGACTTACATTGCACATCGAATATTTGCATAGCGGCAACCTATTCATTGAATATTCTCAAAGCCGAATATTGACAAATATTTGTGATATTCGATCATCCCTAATTATTACTCATTTCCCTGTGTAAAAATGTAAGATCGGAGGATAATATTGTTGGGGGGGGTGTAAAAATGTAATTATTTTTTCTTCACCACCCACTGGTATAAATTTCTGTGACACACCTTTAGTGTCAGTACGATCGCTGCACCCCTAGATAAATTCATTGAGAGAAGTAATTTGTAAGATGAGGGTCACGTATGGAAGGGTTCTGCTATTCTGGTACCTCAAAAGCTCTCCAAAGTGACATGGCACCCTCAACTCATTCCAGCAAAATTTGCAGTATAATATGGTGTTCCCTCCCCTCTGAGCTTTGCACTGTGCCTCAGGCCTCCGAACCACACATGTGTAATAAGGGCCGTTTTTCAGGTCCGTGATCTGTTTTTTTGTCTGTTTTTATGGTCCATGTGGGCTTTGTATGACCGGCGTATGCTAGCCGTGTGTGCGTGTGTAATGCCCATGTGTGCGTGTGATGTTTAACTGACGTGTGAATGTTTTTTCCGTGTGAAATGTTCCGTGTTTAATGTAAAAACTCATGTTTGATTACCCGCTGACAGGAAACAGAGTTGCGCGATGAGAATGAACTCGGGTGAACTGTACCCGACTTCATTGTCATACTGCGGCTCTGTCTGTGTCACGTCCTGATTAGCAGTCACCCATGAAGGACTCACCGGTGACCGCTAATCCCCTGAGTGACAGAAGTGAGCAGCGTGATTAGTGCTGCCGTCACTCAGGCTACCCGTGGAAAGCTGGAGTCCACCCCCGTGACCGCAACTCACTTGTGACTTCATCGCTGTCACTCCGGCGACTTGCTGTCACAGGTGGAGGATCCAGCAGTGGCCGCGAGTAACCTCAGTGACAGCACAGCTGATCGCAATACTCACCTCAGTTGTTGCGTGGATCTGGCAGGAGCGGCGCTGTTCTTCTGCAGCTCCTGTCACCTTCATGTAGCAGAGCTGGAAGTGACGCGGGACCTCCGTAGATTACGCCGGACATGGATGGGTATTTGGGGCATAATAAATTGGTGAACGAGTTTTTTTTTTTAGTGTTTATTATTTCAAATAAAGGATTTTTCATTGTGTGTGTTTATTTACTGTCACATACAGATTAATCATGGAAGGTATCTCGGTGAGACGCCTGCCATGATTAATCTAGGACTTATTGGCAGCTATGGGCTGCCATTAACTCCTTATTACCCCGATTGCCAATGCACCAGGGCAAATCGGGAAGAGCCGGGTAGAGTTCCAGAACTGTCCCATCGAATGGATGCGGCATTTCTGGGTGGGTGCTGGCTGATATTGTTAGGCTGGGGGCTCCCCATAACGTGGAGCTCCCCATCCTGAGAATACCAGCCTTCAGCCGTGTAGCTTTACCCTGGCTGGTATCAAAATAGGGGGGACCGCATGTCGTTTTTTTTTTTTTTATTATTTATTTATTTTTTTTGCTGCACAGTATAGACCCGCCCACAGGCGGCTGTGATTGGTTGCAGTGAGACAGCTGTCACTCAGCGTGTGGGCGTGTCTAACTGCAACCAATCATAGGCGCCGGTGAGCGTGGAAAGCAGGGAATACGAGATTAATTAATGAGCGGCCGGCTTTTTCAAAATAGTAAAAGCCGCCTGAGCAGTCTGAACGCCGTGCAGCGCCGCGCCGGTGATCTGGGATCGGTAAGTATGAGAGAGGGGTGAGACTGACCGACAGACAGAGAGAGGGACAGACAAGACAGAGAGACAGACAGACAGAGAGAGACCGACTGACGGACTGAGGGAGATTGACCGTCATAGACAGAAAAAGAAAGAATAGCCGACATCGCTACAAAAAAGCACAAAACGTACACGGAGCAAACAGAGATGCATCCGTGTCACGTACTTGTGGGCACCAAACCATTGACTTTCATAGTGTCTGTGTGTGCGTGTTCCGTGCAGGAAACGGACATGCTGCCGTGCAAAACGGAAACACATACGGATCACAGACACGGACACACGGACATGATGAAAAATGCAAGTTTGACCACAAACATAGATTAACATTGGTGCACGTTTGTCCGTGTCTCCGGTATATACGGAAACAGACAAAACACGCACGTTTTTAACGGATGTGTGTCGGAGGCCTCAAAAGTAGTTTTTCAGCACATATGGGGTATTGGCATACTCAGGAGAAATTGCACAACAAATTGTATTGTTGATTTTCTCCCATTATCCCTTTTGAAAATTAAAAACTTGGGGCCAAAGGAATGTTTTAATTAAAAAATGATAACTTTCATGTACTCAGCCTAATGTTATACAATTCTGTGAATCACCTGAGAAGTAAAATGCTCACTATCCCCCTAGAGGAATTCCACAAGAAGTATAGTTTCCAAAATGGGGTCACTTGTGGGTGCTCCTTCCGTTCTGAGCTCTGCCATGCGCCCAAACATTAGATTTCTACCAAATACAGGTTATCGGCATACTCATGAGAAATTGCAGAATAAATTGTACCATGCATTTTCTCTTGTTACCCTTGTGAAAATGCAACATTTGGGGATAAAGTAAAATTTTCAATTTTTCTTTACACATTGCTTTTTCCTGTGAAGCACTGAAAGGGTTAATAACTTCTTGAATATGTTTTTGAGCAATTTGAGGGGTGCAAATTTTAGAATGGTGTCACTTTTAAGTGTTTTCTGTCACATAGGCCTCTCAAAGTCACTTCATCTGATGTGGTCCCTACAAGAAATGGTTTTGTAAAAGTTGTTGGAAAAATAAGAAATTGCTGATTAACTTTTAACCCTTCTAACTTTCTAACCAAAAAAAAATATTTTTCAGGAATGATGCTGATGGAAAACAATCATATGGTAAATGTGATTTATTAACTATTTTGTGACATAACTCTTTGGTTTAAAAGGCATAAAAAATGAAATTTGAAAATTGCAAAATTTTCAATATTTTCTGTAAATTTCTGATATATTCACAAATAGAGCAAAAAATCATCCTAAAGTTATCATTAACATGAAGTACAATATGTAACGAGAAAACTTTCTCAGAATCACGGGGATCTGTCGAAGTGTTCCAGAAAAGTGACAGTGGTCAGAATTGAAAAAAATTGTCGAAAGGTGAAAACAGGTGTCACGCCTGTGACTCGCATGGCTGGTATGCACCTTCATACTCACTGCTGGCACCATCTTGTGCCTGACCAGCTTGTTTAGCTTTCTCATGAAACTCTCCCAGCCCTGCTGCATACACTTGTTGGTGGTGAGTCTCCTCCTGGCTATAGGGAAGCACAGCCAGACTCAGCAGGAATTTGTATTCCCTGTGTCCTGCAGAGTGTTTATTATTATTCACTCGCCTATTCCCTTCTAGCACTCAGTATATCAGGCAGTTTCCCCACCACACTGGTGCCTGATCTTAAAGTAGGTCCTTCTCTTTTGTCATCAGGGCGCTGTCTGTTTGGCCTCTCCATTTTGTCTCTCCTGTCCCTGGCTTGCTTCCTGTTTATGCTGACATTTCCCTGCTTGCCTTTCATTTTTCCTGACTTCTCTCTTATCCTCGCCTATGTTTTCTTTACCTGTGCCGTTTCTCGTCCTTGGATGGCCTGGCCATGTCTCTGAGTTTTTCTTGACCATCTGGTGAGCTGCTGCAGGGCTGGGGAATGCCGTGGAGTAGCACCTGGTGACTACCTGTAGCTCAAGCTTATACTCACCATCAGCGGCCCTAGTGAAAACCAGGTAGCCATTAAGTTTTGCCCTTCCAAGGTAAGCCCAGCCTGTAGTACAGTGGGAAGGGGAAAGCCTGCCTATCCAACTAGTCACACTAGCAGCTCGACCACCAGCACCTTTTAATGTATATTTTTCAATGAAACTTTGCCACATTTCAAAGTCAAAAACGGATGATTTCATGCAGCTAGAGTCTGATACATGCTGCATGTTGATCGGACAGCATGAATAAGCTATCAGCAACATGTGCTTTCAAAGTAGAAGAAAACATGGAACATCCAACCCTTCATAAATACTCAGGAAAATATATTTTTTAAACAAGTAGGAAAAATATTAATAATATGACAAAAGTAACAACAGAGACAACACAGGACCCTGGACACTTTTACACTACACTCCTCAACATTGAAATTTAACCTCCAAGTAGGAAAAGTCATGAAACTATAAAACTCACAGAATCAGTAGACATGTTGGTAAAGATATGTACATTATGAATAGAATCAAAACAAAATTTTCAAAACTTCTCGATTTATTTAGTATCCAGTATGAGCATCAGGCACATAAATACCCACACTTTCAACCTTGGCTGTTATCAATGAGGTTATTATGGGTGTCTGACGAATGTTCTGCCACGCTGAATGCACTTGGGCACACAAATCATCGAGATCCACTATTGACAGCTGTCTTTGTAACCGCTAATAAGTGATGGGCCAGATGCGCTCAATCATGGCCATCCATAGCAAATGTGCAACCTGTGGGTACCAGCCGCCAGACTCCAATTAGGGGTGCAAAGCAATTTTTTTATTTATATCCCCTCTTCTGCCAGACTTTTTATGAAATACAGCAAGGTAACGTCTGATAGACTACAAGATAGACAGGGAGGGACAAAGGATGAGCACAGTGATGATCGGTTGAGTGTAGCTTCTGCTTCCTGCTCTATCAGTCAGAAAGCAAAGTCCACACTGCTAAAGTGAAGACTGAAGGAAGCGCTTAAGAAGGAAAAGCCACTGCTGCCTCCGATCAGCCCCTGCATGTTGCAGAATGATATAGCTGACAATGTTTAAGCTCAGCAGCTCTGCTGACACTGTTTATTGCTCTGCTGTGTGGAGGATCAATCCAACACTTGTCTCTGGAAGTGTGGGGGAAGAGGAGGTCATAATAACACAAAGATATAGACACTAAATGATGTGGTGAGAGAACTGCAGCCCTGCTCTGGATGCTGCATATCTCCTGCTCACTGTCTCACATCCACTGACCCCTTACATTGCAGACAGCATACCTCCCAGCAAGGGGTGTAACAATTGATGTTGGGCTTGAGATCGGGCCCGGGGATGGAATTGGACCTTTGGTGCTAGCTCACATTTCAGCTGGATGTGTGTCCTCTGCACTTAAGTAACCGTTTTTTTTTACATGCATTTTTTCAGGCCTCCTATAGAAGTCTGTAGAGATAAAAAAAAAAAGCATAGACTTACCTTGAGAAAGTGATCTTCACTCGCTCCACACAGAACTCAATAAGGTGGACATGTGATGCCGGAGCGGACAGGAACAGTGCTGGAAATGGCAGAAGATGGAGGTTGGTAAAGTATTGCATTACACTCTACACATACACATTACTGTTTGCTAATAAGGGAAAATAAAAGATAACACCTGAGTGCTCCTTTAAGAAACACTACTTTGTGGAACAAATAACTAAAAAAAGGAAGCCTAAATCAATATTCTTAGGATGTAAAAGCTAGTTCAATAATGTAACCTGGGGAAAACGTGCCCAAGAATGTATCCTGGTGAAAAATGTTGTGGGGGCACAAAAAGGCAATTTTTCATAGAGCCTCACTCAGCCTAAAGGCTGCTTTACACGCAGCGACATAGCTAGCGATATCGCTGGTGAAAGGACCCGCTCCCATCGTTTGTGCGTCATGGGCAAATCGCTGCCCGTGGTGCACAATATCGCTAGGTCCCGTCACATGGACTTACCTGCCTAGCGACATCACTGTGGCCTACGAACTGCCTCCTTTCTAAGGGGGCAGTTTGTGCGGCGTCACGGCGACGTCACACGACAGGTGGCCAATAGAAGCGGAGGGGCGGAGAGGAGCAGCTGTAACATCCCGCCCACCTCCTTCCTTGCTCATTACCGGCAGCTGCAGGTACGATGTTCCTCGTTCCTGCGGTGTCACACATAGCAATGTTTGCTGCCGCAGGAATGACGAACAACCTGCATCCTGCAACAGGAACGATATTTGGGATCAGAACGACGTGTCAACGATCAACGATTAGGTGAGTAATTTTGACCGTTAATGGTCGTTCCTGTGTTTCACACGCAACAACGTCGCTAACGAGGCCGGATGTGCGTCACGAATTCCGTGACCCCAACGACATCTCATTAGCGATGTTGCAGCGTGTGAAGCCTGCTTAAGTCTAGAGATTGCAGGCCAAAGTAGCACATTTAGGAAACACAGGCTACTCAGAGTAGCATGAGCAACGTATGGCATAGCTACCTCCTCCCACTCTCGTCACAAAGAAGAAGACTCTAGTATAAAATGATAGAGTCTGTCTATTGCTACTAATGTCCAGGTGCCCAACAGAAAGTAGGAGTCCTAAATTAGTTTGGATATTACACGATTATCAAAAATAAATACATTTAGCATAAAATCTAGATCAATAAACAACAGATGATTTTTTTGATAACACATTCCCTTTAATTGCAAATGTATATGTTGCATGTTATCATAATGATCCACAGCCTGTGATATTCCAGCACACCATGAAATGGGCAAACTATGCTGACAACCTGTAATTGTAATTCAACAAAAATCAAAGGCTGTAGGACTCTGGTTTTACAAGTTTAGGTTATTTTTCCTGATATTCACACTAAACAATTGTAGTATTTGTGAGGAAGGAAATAAACACAACTCAGTTGCTTATACATTTTGGACTGGATCCCATCAGATATTACTTTAGAAGGGTTATCCACTACTCGGATGACTCCTTCTCAGTCTATTTGTTTCCCTTTTTTTTAAAATAATTAAACACACTGATCTCCAGTGTCGGAGCCATGTCAGCGATGTCAGAACTATGACTGTGAGGGTCGCCTACCAGTGTAACGTCATGGGATCTCGGTAGGCAAATCAACAGCCTCTTCCTTCTTCCTACCTTCGAACATACTGCTTACATCTGAAGGAAGTGAGTGCTTATGCTCTCTTACTCTGCATTTATGGGATATGTCCGAAGGCGGGGAAAAGGAAACGCCCGCAGATTGGCCACTGGGATCACGTGATGTTACACTGGTACTTGATCCCAGTAGAGACAGTGCCAGCACTGCTGGAACGGTACCGATGCCAGAGGTAAGTATAAGTTTTATTTAGGTGAAAAATACGGATTGACAAGGGGTTGAATGAGTTGTAGACAACCCCTTTAAATCCACAACTATCAATTATTTATACTGATAATTAATAAGTTATTAGTCCAATACAATACTATAATAAATGCCTAAAATAATATCTTTAGTTGTGTTTCATTAATAAATATATGCAGATTAATTTTGTACTTTAAAGGGGTTTTCCTGTCCTTTGATAAAAGTCTACAGTGATGCTGGCAGAATTCTCCAGTGTTAACGGCAAGAGTGGATCGTGCGATTTGCATACATGTGGTCACATGATCACCCGATCTCGATATGAACACCGGAGAGACAGCGGGAAGAGTGAACTCTGTAAGTCTCCAGTCAAACAGACTGACTATAGCCTTTAATCAAAAGACCAGACAACCCTTTAATATAGGAAGGTGATGTAAACTCAATATACCAGCACCTGTCCTATAACTTCTGGCTTAGATTTGACATAGAAAATATTTTCTTGTCTTGGCACGCCACCAGTATTCATAATGGATTATGTCCACATGAGGCATTGATGGCATTTTTAGAAAATCTGTTATCATTGCTTGATAGTTGGGGGTCAGACAGTTCTAAACAAATTAAGATACCAATAACCCTTTATATGTAATTTGCCTATCAAAAAAATATTCAATATCAAATAAAATATAAAAAAAAATTAGAATTAAGTTAATGCAGCATTATATTTTGATATTATTTAAATATCAATTCAGTAGAATTCAAATTTTGCTAAAATAAATACTAAAAAAAGACTCAAAAGATGATACTTCTTTGGCAAAATAGTAAAATATTAGAAATTAAATGCTTACATTGGCCTTTGTTATAATTAAAGGCATGATTAGACTATACATTCATTTCAACAAGAACCGATAGTTGTGACGCCTCTATATTCATTATCATTAGTTTGAATTGCTTAGTTAAGTAACAATCAATTATGATTTAATTATTTTATACTGAGATCCAGCAAGTGCATCTGGTTCCAAACGTTAGAGAAAATTTGATTTATGATAATACTTAATCTAGAAGTAAGAATAATAAAAAGGCACAGCATACAAGCTACATCTGTCAGTAATATTGCTTTACTTACAAGTGCATGGAGAAATTCCAGTTGAACAAGAATCGGAGTTTTCATGAAGATCTTGCAGGAATAAGAGCAGCATCCTATTTAATGGAAGGCAGATATCTCTCCTCCCCATACTATGCATGAAACTCCCCTTAGAATTGACACAGTTCTTGAGAATTGTTTGTATAGTCACATTTACTGCATACACTATTGTCCATCAAATGTGTATGAGTTGGCCAGTTTGTAACATGAATTTTTTTTATTTTTTATACATGATTTTTTTTAAAAGTTATCACTTGCTACTGGTCATTCACATATTAATGTTAAAGGGAATCTATCAGCAGGATTTCACCCTCAAACTATTTATATGTGCCTGTAGATCTTTCAAAGCAATACCTTTACATGTCCAGTTCACTCTTCAGTTAATGATTCAGCATAAATTTAGCATTTGAATTGATATGTATATGACAGTGAAGAGCTACCTGTAGATCTGAAGCCTCTGGCACACCAGCTCTATTACCCATCCTATGACGCCTCCGCCTGCTTAACTGACAACTCCTTTCCCTAAAATCACACAGCAGTAAGACTATCAAGTCTTTATTTAGAGCAAGAGTTTTTTTCAAGGGTAGGAGAATTTGAAACCAAAAATTGATTAAGTTTGTGAACAAAGTTTAGAAACAAGTTAAAAATTATACTTTTATCCAAAATGTAAAAATGTATACTAAACCCAAAAATGACTGTCTTGACTGACATGGAAGGATTTTTATAAAAAAACCCTAACGTTATGGATAAGAGTGTGATTGTTGGCACCAGTTGTGCTGGCAGCAGCTTTTCTAGCAGCAGTACTACCAAACACAAGTAACATTAAACCTCCTTTGCCTCTGGGCCTCTGGCAAGCAGGGAGCATGCAGAAGGTTAAATGAAGTATATGTCCCATCTCTCATCTCAATCACAGCAAGATGATGTAGCCTCTGACAGCGACAGCATTAGTTGAGCCAGAGTTCTACTGAGTCAGCCTCCTCTGCTATCATAAAAGTGAACGTTCTGCATTTACAATCTATCAATGACACGGTTCTTTTCCACCCCAAAATCATCTAACTGATAGCACCCTTGGGACTAAGTAACATTCTACACCAGGAAAACCTCTTCAAGTTGATATTTTGGAAAACATGAAAGTCATCCATTGTTTTCTGAAGACCTAGTGCCTGAGGAGGTGAACAAAATGATTCTAATACCAATATGTGTTGCAGGCTCTGCGAGCTAATATGGTAATATGGTAGGGCCTAGAGATGAGCTGACTGAGCTGGGACTGGCGGGTCCCTGTTTTTTTTTTTCTCTTTTAATTCCGGTTCCGGTCCAGAATCCAATCCTAATACAAGTCTATGGGGACCAGAATCCGGAGATTAACCTCTTAACGACCGTGGGCAGTAAAATTACGTCCAAAACCACCTAGAGGCAATCCCCGCCGGCTGCTGCGAGCAGCCGGTGGAGATCACCGCACATGTCAGCTGATTTGAACAGCTGACATGTGTGCCTCGCAGACTGGGATAGATCCGTGATCCACCTGGGAATGTTAACCCTTTAGAGTGCACTGTCAAAATGTGACAAAGTGATTTATAATGCTGGCGCAGTAAAAATACACTCACCCGTCGCCACTGGAAGTCACATGACGTAACCACATAGAGCCGATGGTTGCCATGGTAGCACAGGGTGATGATACCTGTAGCTCACATGACACTTCCTGGAAAGTCAGGGACTGTAAAAGAAAAAGCGCATAGGGTCTTACCCAGCCAATATAAACCCAACAGCTGGGGGCTGGTATTCTCAGACTTGGGATATACATGTGTGACGCCCCTGGACTAGTCAGGGTGTCACAGGGTACTGCACTCCCTTTATCTTTTGGTGCAGGACTCAACCCTCATGGTTCTGGAATCCTAACTTTTGGTATTGCTCCATCAGAATGCAAATCCTAGTCATACCTCACACCACACCCTGTCAGGCACACCAGTGGGTGGTCTAGCTGGAAAAGGGCCACTTGCCTAGGGGTCAGGCAGACTGGTGGGAGGGAGGAAGACATAGAGAGGAAGGGGAGAGCAAAGCTTAGTCAGAACAGTAGTAGCTCCCAAAGAGTGAGGAGCTGGGAGTTGGAGCTCCCTGAGGACTTTTGGCTAGGTCGCAGACGGTGGTCTGGGACCGAAGGAGTCGGAGACCCAGTCGCAGGGTACTGGAGAAAGGTATCCCTACAAGCACTTCAAAAGACCATATTATAATACAAAATATTCCATCTTTATTAACATGATTAAAAAACATGTACACAAAAGACACAAAGACATGATAAAAAACTTTTTTGAACAAAGGTGTAGAAAGAGGAGTCTATCGAAAAGGCATGATTTTAACAATTTCATTCATAGTACCATTTAATATGTTGAAACCATCATTTATCCTCCCCTGTATACTGGGGTGAGTTTGTGCAAAAGGGTCTACGTACAATTCTCCTTGCATAAAATCTATAGGTAATAGTAATGAAATTTTATACTGAAATTAGCAAGTGAAGTAAACCTCATATGATGCATAAAAAATCTGCATGTAAATACAATTCAAAATACTCTGGTTTATAAGCAAAATGCATTTGTCCCATTACATATAGGTCTATCATTCATGTTTTGCAAAAGAGCACTGTAAAGTGGACACAGTAATAAAGTATGTTGCAAAGATTTCAGATCTCACAGGAGGGGAGATCTGATAGCATTTCACAAACCAGCATTTCAAGGTCCATATGGACAAAACATGCAGAGAGATGGTATAGTTACCTAATAGATAGAGCCTCCCTCACACCACTCCAACGATCGTTTCACGTATCTTCGTCAGGGAGGAATTGATAACTTCCTTGTGAGTAAAAAATACTGGAGAAAGGTGCCAGGCTTAGTTTAGGGGGGACGGCGGGCACTGGAGTACCTAGTAACCGAACCGGACCGAGCACGGCGTACTGGACCCTAGATCAGGGAGTAGCTTCACGTAACCTGATAATTAACCTGTGGAGGATAGTTTCTTTATGGACTTTCCCAAAAGGAGCTAGTTCCAGCACCGGCCCGACCAGACCCGGCTGCATTACCGGGCCCATACCTTGGTACGGAGCACCCGGACTCTGCAATCCTGATTGCAGAACAGCCGGTTTCTCTATCCACCACAGCGGAGGTGGAGCCTGTGGAGATGCCAGCTCCACCACTGCGCGGTCGCCCGGCAGCTGCTGGGGCCGTGGGAGTCTACTTGCAGCTGGTACCAGTAAGGGAGGTGAATCCCGACATCAGCACCCATGATTGGGAAAGGCATTGGCGATGGCTGATGCAGGTGCGTGCAAAAGTGCTTGCTCGAGAGCGGCGCAGGAGGAGAATAGCCGCTCACCTCAACAGAAAAGAGGAGTATGCAGCAGAGAGTACCGTTTGGGTCTGGGGCCCGCAGGACCATGGCCCGATATAGCGTTGCACCCTGGAGGGGGCGCTGGTACCGGCTGTCCCCAATTGTCTATTGCAGTGATGGTAGCAACACCCGGCTACCCCATGTATAAAGTTAAAGTTTAAGTTTCTATGCTGCTAATGTTGATGTTCAATGTTGAAAATGTTGATTGATTCAAAAATGCCAATTACCTGAGTACCTCCCCTGATTTACAGGTTGCACCTATTGCATGGACCCTGTTCTATTTTGTTGGTAATTAACATGGACCATGGCTGCGGGACTGGCAGCAGCCAGCACAAACTTGTGCTATTGTATATAGTTGCGCCTCGTGCGCCCACCAGAGTCGTCTTTTACACCTCCAGGACTTCAATGCCGTCACAAGGAACCGGGGGGATACAGGTTGTTTGGGTGGTGGGTTGAAGGGAGAGGGACAATGGGAATGGGTTGTTGCAGGAAGGGCTGCAGCAGAGCAGGCTGAGCCACCGGCTACCGCTACAACCGGTAGCGTTCCCATGGTTCTTATAAATGTGAACTCTGAGAGTTTTTGTTATGCAACGTTTAAGTAATGTGCCTCCCCTGTGTGGGATGAGAAATTGTTGAATTAAAAATGTTACTTTTTTCTTTTTAAGTTAAAGCAAAAATAAACCTCTGGGTGTCCTGTAGCTCGGGGACAAGATACGTTTAACCAAGGGGGAATGTGACGCCCCTAGTCAGGGTGTCACAGGGTACTGCACCCCCTTTATCTTTTGGTGCAGGGCTCAACCCTCATGGTTCTGGGATCCTAACTTTTGGTATTGCTCTATCAGCATGCAAATCCTAGTCACACCTCACACCACACCCTGTCAGGCAAACCAGTGGGTGGTCTAGCTGGAAAAGGGCCACTCGCCCAGGGGTCAGGCAGACTGGTGGAAGGAAGGAAGTTAGAGAGAGGAAGTGGAGAGCAAAGCTTAGTCAGATCAGTAGTAGCTCCCAAAGAGTGAGGAGCTGGGAGTTGGAGCTCTCTGGGGACTTTTGGCTAGGTCGCAGACGGTGGTCTGAAACTGAAGGAGTCGGAGACCCGGTCGCAGGGTATTGGAGAAAGGTGCCAGGCTTAGTTTAAGGGGAACGGCGGGCACCGGAGTACCTAGTAACCGAACCAGACCGAGCATGGTGGGGTACTGGACCCCAGATCAGGGAGTAGCTTCCTGCAACCTGATAATTAACCTGTGGAGGATAGTTTCTTTATGGACTTTGCCCAAGAGCTCAGAGATCGAAGGCATCAACACAACGAGGGGGATAGGACTTTCCAGCTTATGCGGCCCACTGAAATCCCAAGGGTCAGTCATGGAGAGCACAGCTTCACTACTTAACAGTGGAGAGCGGGACCCTGACAGCTTCAAGCATAGGGGTCACAACGGACACTAAAATACAGTGCATGGAGGCAAGGTACAGACCATCAGCAATACCAAAGGGAGCGGACTCCCAGACGAGCTCCCCTGAAGTAGCAGCGGCACCCAGAGACTAGGTTTACCTTTGTGTCACAGTCTGCTTTGCGGTCGCATCACTACCAACACTGCCTGAGTGAGTACGCTGTCCTCCCCTGCTTTTAATCTGCACCACGCTCCCCTACACCTCCATCATCCAGAGTCCCGGGGCCTCACCTACCCGTGGAGGGAACGTCATCTGGCTGCCCCACTCCATCTCCCCCGGGTACTCCCATCGGCAGCGGCGGTACTCCCCTTACCGCGAACCATGGGTGGCATCATGAACTCTTATCCCCTGTAAATACCCCCTTTTCATTTGAAGTGGCCGAGAGCCGCCGGGTCCGGAGACCCTCGAGCCACAGCAGCAACCCCTGGATCCGAGCGGTTCAACTGCTGCAGGGGCGACATACATGCTTATTGGACTGCACCTCAACCTAAAAATAGTAACCTTCAGCTGCCCGGGATTGACTCTTCCCGATTGCCCTGGTGCAGTGGCATTCGGGGTAATGAGGGGGTTAATGGCAGCCCACAGCAGCCACTAAGTTCTTAATTAGAACTGGTAGGCGTCTAGGAGACACCCCATCACTAATCAGTAAGTGAAAGTAAATAAGCACAAACACCGAAAAAATCCTATATTTAGAATAAAATACAAAAAAGCACCCTCTTTCACCACTTTATTAACCCTAGAAATACCCCTGCAGGTCCGACATAATCCACACGAGGTTCCTCGATGATACAGCTCTGCTACATCTGAATCACAGTGAGCCGCCATAGAGTATGACTGCCTGCTGTGACTGCAGGCAGAGACTGAGCCGCGATCAGGGATGACGTCACTCAGGTGATTCGCGGTCACAGGTGGGAACCTTCCGCTGTCGGATAGATGGATAGATAGTTAGATAGAGGGATAGATGGATAAATAATGGATAGAGAGATAGATAGATAATAGATAGATAGGTAGGTAGATAATGGATAGATAGACAGATAGATAATGGATTGATAGATAGATGGATAGATGGATAGATAGAGGGATAGATTGATAGATAATTGATAGATAGATAATGGCTAGATAGATAGACAGATAATGGATAGATGGATAGATAGATAGAGGGATAGATAGATGTTTAGATAGATAATGGATAGATAGATAGATGAATGGATAGATAGATAGATAATGGATAATGGGCCCCCAGTCTCTTTTTTATAATTATTTATAAATAAGTAATTAAAAAAAGTGGGGTCCCCCCAAATTGGTTCACCAGCCAAGGTAAAGTGGACAGCTGTGGTCTAGTATTCTCAGGGTGGGAAGGTCCATAGTTATTGGCCCTTACCAGCCTAAAAATAGCAGGCCGCAGCCGCCCCAGAAGTGGCGCATCCATTAGATGCACCAAACCTGGCGCTTCCCCCCAGCTCATCCCGTTGCCCTGGTGCGGTGGCAAATGGGGTAATAAATGGAGTTGATACCAGATATGTAATGTCACCTGACATCAAGCCCAGCAGTTTGTAATGTCATGGCGTCTGTGAAGGAGGAGGGATCGTGGGGAATCAACACTGCAAAAAGGTAAAGACACTGGGGGAACACTGGGAAACACCGGAAGGGTATGGGGGGTAACTTAGCTGGACCCGGGGAGGAGTTTTCTGTCGCATGTGTCATGGCATATGCGACAAAAATCAGAGGAAGAGGGTGAATGCGGGCGGCGCGTTGGTGTGTGCTCTGATATCTTGGATGAATCGGGAGGGGACAGAAATGCAGTCAGGCACCTTCTACAGGCTGTGCCCATACTGATTCTGCCTTTTCCCATCCATTTCGGCATCTTCCTGAGTCACCACATCTCACCGACAGGTCCAACATGAAATTATTCTGGTTTCCCATAGCCTTACATTGGGGGTTGAATATTCGCGAATACTCGAAAAGCGGTGAGGTATTCGCCGAATATTCGGGGAAGCGAATAATAGGATATTCGATCATCCCTAATAGTCATCTATCAGATGCCCCCATTACTAACCCGGCAAGTGTAGATCTGTTAGGGTCTTCCAGAAAAATGGAAAAAGTTTATAACACCAAAATTTATTGTATTATGTTCTTCAATTTTTTTTGTACACAAAAAACTCATTTTACTTCTAATTTTGGGTGAAAATAAATATCATTGTGACTGAAAATTGTTTGAATTTTCCTGGTGGCACTTTTATCAGTATTATGAACAAAATTGTTGAAAATTATTCAACCAAAATTCTTTGAACTTCTTAATTTTTTTAAAAAATGTATTCATCAATTTTTTTCCAAAATTGTTTTGAAGTTTTTGAGCCTGAGCAAGTTGTTTATTAGCAGGAACATTTGAGTTCCCTAAGTGGTAAACCTTTTGCACAATGGGCGGTTGCCAACCACATGTGCGACCAGGTGACCACTGTTATGATCCGGTAGTCGTGGAAGATTACAAAAAATTCCCATTAGTGAAACACCATCAAGTACAACAAGAGTAGTTGGAACCTGGGCTGACCACAATCACCTAACTATCAGACCATACTAGAAGAAGCCGTGGAGCGTTCCTAAACACCTAGACGCCTCATCACAGCCTGAGAAACTAGCTACGCCTCACAGATAGAAAAGAGGAAATCTACCTTGCCTCAGAGAAGTCTCCAAAAGAGTAGATAGCCCCCGACATATAAAGAACACGGTGATATAGGAAAACATGATACACAGATAGGAAAAATATATTAAGCAAAGGCGAGGCCTGACTAACTAGATACAAAGAAAAGGAAAGGACACTGATTATGGTCAGTACAAAAATCCCTGCAGAAAAATACCAATCTCCTGATAGTAAAAATGACCCTTGAGGTTGAACGATCTCACTCCCACTATATCAGGTACTCTTTAAATAATGGAACAAAATACCAAAAAGAACACAAAAATACAAAAGTGCAAATAATCAAGTTCGACAGGGAGAAACTCCCTTTTCTTGCAGATCTAGCAAATGAGGAAACCCCATGCTCACCACACAAGAGAAACAAAACTTTAGTTGCAAGAAAACAGAAACAAAACAAAACCAAGAAAAAAAAACACCCTAAGGTGTAAACCAGGAAGCAAGGAAAAAAAAACAAACAAATTTATCTGCAGAAGTCTTGCACAGGGAAACAGGGAAGAACCGAACTCCAAGCCAGGTTCAGACACTGAGTGCTCTCCTATACACACCAGGCTTGTCTGCAATAGGACTTCCTTAATTCCCAATTAACGCCGACACCTGTCTGAGTCACAGGCTCAGACTCAGCTCCACTACCATTCTTGGCCACCAGAGGGAGCTCCAAAACAGCACCCACACAGACGACATTCACAACAGACCACTATGCACTTTTTTATGTTGGGATTATGTTGTGATTGGTTGCAGTCAGAGACGCCCCCACCCTGAGTGTCAGCTGACTGATTGCAATCACAGACCCTGTGTGCATCTATCATGGTATAAAATAAATAAATAAAACATTTGGCATAGGGTCTCCCCATATTATGATACCCAGCACAGATAAAGCATACGGCTGCAGGCTGCAGCCCCCAGCCGTTCGTTATCTTGGCTATGTATCAACATAAGAGGAACCACATGTGGCATTTTTTTAAAAAAATAAAAAAATTATTTAAATAAATAATTTAAAAAAACAGCATGCAATCCCTCCCCAATTTTATACCCAGTCAAGATAAAGCCCGACAGCTGGGGGCTGATGTTGTCAGGCTGGGTAAACCCATGCCTAAAAATAGCAGCCTGCAGCCACCTGGGATTGTTGTATCCATTAGATGTGACAATCCCAGAACTTTACTCGACTCTTCCCAATTGCCCTGATGCAGTGGAAATTGGGGTAATAAGGGGTTAATCCCAGCTCACAGCTGCCACTAAGCCGTAGATTAGTACTGAGAGGTGTCTATGAGACCCCTGCCGTTATTAATCTGTAAGTGAAAAGAAATAAACACAAACACTGAAAAAATCCTTTACTTGAAATAAAATAAAAAATAGCACCCTCTTTCACCACTTTATTAATCCCCCATACACCCCATGCAGGTCGGACGTAATCCAAATTAAGTCCCACGACGATTCCAACTCTGCTACAGATGAAGTCACAGAGTGTGATCATTAGTAAAATAGAAAAATTTCCAGCAACCGATCTTCTAAAAGTCCAGATCCTTTATTTTCAAAATTTCCAAATCACAAAGGTGGTAGTACATCAATACCAGACAGCCATGGTGTCAAAAAACAGACGCGTTTCGGAAGTTTTAATCCTTAGTCATTTTTCCAGACATTACTGTCCACTGTAGACTTCAGGCAGACACTGAGCTATGATGAGCAGTGTGACGTGACGCAGGTTAGTTGAGGCCACAGCTGCATGTCCCCATGGTCCTCCACCTGTGACCGCAGGTAACTTGACCTCAGGTGACTTCCTTAAACTTTATTCTATTTTTTTTTTATCTGCATCAATTCATGGAATTCCCTGAGAATTCTGGGCTCAGCCCTCGAGTACTTTTGAAGCCGCATGGGTCCGGTCTTTTACAGTCCTAGTCTGCCCAAACTAATAGCAAGCTTTCAAGACTACTCAGGTCTCCTTATCAGGCATGGTATAACACAAATAATACTCCAAAATCTCACTTTCAAATGAACAGTGTTACTATTAATAACTAGGGAGAGCCCCAAGAAATACTGTAACACTGGATGCAATAAATGCCATATAACTTTATTAAAGTAAAATTAAAATCATCATTTCAAATAAAGTGAAATTCCGGTGTAGGTACAGCCTGTATATCATTCCACAATACAAAGAGTGGTATTGAATCTCAATCTGCATATGTTTACAATGCTAACAAATAACTCATGTACTAAATGCATTTGCATTTTTTTTATATCTACTGGCTAGCATGGTACAAAGATAAGTTGCACTTAAACAATAGAATTGTTACTAAAGTATGAGCAATTTCTTGATCAAGCGCAAAGGGCGCAAAAGAAGGGAATATTCATGAGGACTTACAAGCTGCTAGATTGCCACCTAATATATTTTTTATATTTCTTCTTCATCTTGTTATGGCACAATATTCATCATTTGCAATGGTACAGCCAGGCCATTTAGCGCTGGCTAGGTAAATTGGGATCCCTGTCCTATGGAGTGCATTCATACACTGCTGTCTAGACAAAAAGACTGACAGCACTCCCTAATATGCAGTATGAACATGTGCATAACTGAACCTGATATGTAATGATAAAAAAGACAATGCACTCTGTAATGCTAAAGCATGCAAACCATGAGTGTAAGAAAATAGACATGTATTACTGCTATAGGAAATCTAAGAAAAAATTTAGATAATTAGCATACAAAAATGGCCATTTCTATATCTGCCCAGTAGCCACGTCAAGGCAATCTCCTTCTACTCGGTACCTACACTGAACTGAAACCTCTCTCTGGGTTAAAAAAACTCTTGTGTATGGGCAAGTAGAAACCTGCAATAGAGAATAAAATCACCTGTGGCTACTGGGGAGGGGTGCACGGTTACAAGGCATGACACCATAATCTAGACAAAAAGACTGACGGCACTCCCTAACATGTAGTGTGAACAGGTGCATAACTGAACATGACATCTAGGGGCAAAAAAAGACAGTGGCACTCTGAAATGCTAAAACATTTAAAGAATGAATGTAATAATATAAAAAAAATGCATTACTGCTAAAGGAAATCTAAGAAAAAAATTGAGATATTTAGCATACAAAATTTAGCATTTCTATGGATTTGCCTCCTGACAACCCACATCTGCATCTACACAGTTTGTATTCCAATAACATTTGTATTTTAACTTAAGCACAATCTTTGATCAGATCATGGCCAACACATTCCAAGATCAAAGTTATATTTAGGGTCAAGAACTCCATTTATACTTTAAATTGAAATAACAGCACATATTATAATTTGAAGAGACTAAAGCCAGCTTTACACCTTACAATTAGGGATGCGATCTCGTATGCGATGTGACACGCCCAGGTCGCATATGCGATCTAATGAGATTGCACGTAGGTCGTTCATTTGCTGTCACACGTGCGTTAGTAGCCTATGTTAAATTGATCAATATTGTGTGCGATCCTTTAGATCATGTGTTCTGTGACGTATGCATCGGGCACCCTTTTTTTTTTTTTATTTATTGACTTGCCAAGCGTGTGTAATGTGTAGAGATGCGTTTTTACTATGTCATCTGCCATTCAGCTCTGCTACATGGCCGCTGACAGCAGACACAGACAGCCATGTAGCAGCGGTGAATGGCAGATGACAGCAGACACAGACAGAGCCGCACTGTCAGAATGAACTCGGGTGAACTTCACCCGACTTCACGGTCATGCTGCGGCTTTGTCTGTGTCGCGTCCTGATTAGCGGTCACCAGTGAAGGACTCACCGGTGACCGCTAATCTCCTGAGTAACTGAAGTGACCAGCCCTCCCTCATACTCACCGATCCCCGTTCCCCGGCGCTGCACGGCATTCACACTGCTCCGGCGGCTTTTACTGTTTTGAAAAAGCCGGCCGCCCATTAAACAATCTGGTATTCCCTGCTTACCCCGCCCACCGGCGCCTATGATTGGTTACAGTGAGACACGCCCCCACGCTGAGTGACAGGTGTCACCCTGCACCCAATCACAGCAGCCGGTGGGCGTGTCTATACTGTGCAGTGAAATAAATAATTAAATAATTAAAAAAAACGGCGTGCGGTCCCCCCCAATTTTAAAACCAGCCAGATAAAGCCATACGGCTGAAGGCTGGTATTCTCAGGATGGGGAGCTCCACGTTATGGGGAGCCCCCCAGCCTAACAATATCAGCCAACAGCCGCCCAGAATTGCCGCATACATTATATGCGACAGTTCTGGGACTGTACCCGGCTCTTCCCGATTTACCCTGGTGCGTTGGCAAATCGGGGTAATAAGGAGTTATTGGCAGCCCATAGCTGCCAATAAGTCCTAGATTAATCATGTCAGGCGTCTATGAGACACCTTCCATGATTAATCTGTAAATTACAGTAAATAAACACACACACCCGAAAAAATCCTTTATTGGAAATAAAAAACACAAACACATTCCCTGGTTCACCACTTTAATCAGCCCCAAAAAGCCCTCCTTGTCCGGCGTAATCCAGGATGATGCAGCGTCGCATCCAGCGCTGCTGCATGGAGGTGACCGGAGCTGCAGCACACACAGCCGCTCCGGTCACCTCCACACAGCTAATGAACACAGCCGCGAGATCAGCTGCTGTCACTGAGGTTACCCGCTGTCACTGGATCCAGCGGTGGATGCAGCGGTGGCCGCGGGTAACATCAGTGACAGCTCAGCTGATCGCGCTACTCACCGCTGCTCCGGTCAGCTCCAGTCAGCAACTGAGGTGAGTAGCGCGATCAGCTGATCTGTCACTGAGGTTACCCGCGGCCACCGCTGGATCCAGTGACAGCGGGTAACCTCAGTGACAGCAGCTGATCGCGCGGCTGTCTTCATTACCTGCGTGGAGGTGACCGGAGCGGCTGTGTGTGCTGCAGCTCCGGTCACCTCCATGCAGCAGCGCTGGAAGCGACGCTGGAGCATCCTGGAGTACGCCGGACAAGGAGGGCTTTTTGGGGCTGATTAAAGTGGTGAACCAGGGTATATGTGTGTGTTTTTTATTTCCAATAAAGGATTTTTTCGGGCGTGTGTGTTTATTTACTGTAATTTACAGATTAATCATGGAGGGTGTCTCATAGACGCCTGACATGATTAATCTAGGACTTATTGGCAGCTATGGGCTGCCAATAACTCCTTATTACCCCGATTTGCCAACGCACCAGGGTAAATCGGGAAGAGCCGGGTACAGTCCCAGAACTGTCGCATATAATGTATGCGGCAATTCTGGGCGGCTGTTGGCTGATATTGTTAGGCTGGGGGGCTCCCCATAACGTGGAGCTCCCCATCCTGAGAATACCAGCCTTCAGCCGTATGGCTTTAGCTGGCTGGTATTAAAATTGGGGGGGACCGCACGCCGTTTTTTTAAATTATTTAATTATTTATTTCACTACACAGTATAGACACGCCCACCGGCTGCTGTGATTGGGTGCAGTGTGACACCTGTCACTCAGCGTGGGGGCGTGTCTCACTGTAACCAATCATAGGCGCCGGTGGGCGGGGAAAGCAGGGAATACCAGATTGTTTAATGGGCGGCCGGCTTTTTCAAAACAGTAAAAGCCGCCTCAGCAGTGTGAATGCCGTGCAGCGCCGGGGATCGGGGATCGGTGAGTATATGAGAGAGGGGGATAGACTGACATGGACAGAGAGAGAGGGACAGAGATAGTGACGGACTGACAGAGATTAGTGCATGACAGACATTGTGAGGCGCTTCAGAACGCAGCTTTTCAGCTGCGCTCTGAAGCAGACCTTTTTTAAGCTGCGGTGCAGAGCGCACACCTGCGCACATAGCATCAGACACCAAAATCGTATGAGGGATGTCACACGTTTCAATTGACTAGTTTCGTACTACTAAACGTCCAATGTATGAGGAATAAACGACGTGTATGCGATCACCGTATTTTCGTTCAATATCGATCGCATGTAGGTTTCACACGCAAATACCTCACGAACGATGCCGGATGTGCGTCACTTACAACTTGACCCCGACGACGGATTGAAAGATTTATTGAAGTGTGTAAAGCAGGCTTTAGAGGTACTTTACACGCTGCGATATTGTTACCAATATCGCTAGCGTGCGTACCCGTCCCCATCGTTTGTCCGTCACGGGCATATCGCTGCCCGTGGCACACATCGCGCAGACCCGTCACACATACTTACCTGCCTAGCGACGTCGCTGTGGTCGACAAACCGCCTCCTTTCTAAGGGGGCGGTTCGTGCGTCATCACAGCGACGTCACTAAGCGGCCGCCCAATCAAAGCGGAGGGGCGGGGATGAGCGGGACAAACATCCCGCCCACCTCCTTCCTTCCTCATTGCTGGCGGGACACAGGTAAGGAGAGGTTCATCGTTCCTGCGGTGTCACACGTAGCGATGTGTGCTGCCGCAGGAATGATGAACAACATCGTTACTGCAGCAGCAACGATAATTGAGATTGGGGGGGATGTCACCGATTAGCGATTTTGAACGTTTTTGCAATGATTCAAAATCGCTAAAAGGTTTCACACGCAACGACATCGCTAAAGCGGCCGGATGTGTGTCACAAATTCCGTGACCCCAACGAGATCACTTTAGCGATGTGGTAACGTGTAAAGCGGCCTTTACTCCTGTTCCACTGCAAAAAGAAAGTTCCTACAGAATCTTGTTAACTTAACTCTAATGTATTAGATTTGTCCAGGGGCGTAACGACCGCGGTCGCAGAGGTCGCCACTGCGACCGGGCCCGCAGGGTTATAGGGGCCCGGCAGCCTCTCTACATAGCCGGCCCCTCTCTGTAAGAGAAGAGATGCACTCTTCAGTGGCAGACCACGCGACCGCCAGGGGCCGGCCTGTGAGTCAGGGGGGCCCGTTGTCAGCAGGGGACAGAGGGGCCCTTGACCTGGAGGGCCCCACCAGGCGTTTCTAAGCTGCGGCAGAGCAGAAGTGCTCCTGCACAGAAGATGGAATCCATCCTGCCAGGACCTGCGATGATGTCATGTGCCCATGTGACTGTGTGGGAGGAGACACAGGCATAAAGCAGAAGATAGTGATTCCTAAAGGAGATTGGGACACATGACTGGTAATGAGAAAAGAGGGGACATGAGGGGGGGTGCAGGGTGAGTGGCATATGAGGGCTGCAGACTGCGACAGAAGAATGTGAAGGGGTGCAGAGTGTTTGAGAGGGGTAAGTTGGAGTACAGCAGGGTGAGATATGGGGGCGTAGTGTGTGTGAAATGGGGGGTGCAGGTTGTATGGGGAGCAGGGTGTGGGAGATATGGAGGTGTAGTGTGTGTTATGGGGGGTGCAGGCTGTATGGGGAGCAGGGTGTGTTACATGGGGGTGTAGTGTGTGATATGGGGGGATGCAGGCTGTATCGGGAGCAGGGTGTGTGACATGGGGGTGTAGTGTGTGTTATGGGGGGTGCAGGCTGTATGGGGAGAAGGGTGTGTGACATATGGGGGTGTAGTGTGTGTTATGGGGGGTACAGGCTGTATGGGGAGCAGGGTGTGTGACATATTGGGGTGTAGTGTGTGATATGGGGGGGTGCAGGCTGTATGGGGAGCAGGGTGTGTGGGATATGGGGGTGTAGTGTGTGTGATATAGGGGTGCAGGCTGTATGGGGATCAGGGTGTGTGGGATATGAGGGTGTAGGCTGTATGGGGAGCAGGGTGTGTGGGATATGGGGGTGTTATGTGTGTAATATGGGGGGTGCAGGCTGTATGGGGAGCAGGATGTGTGACATATGGGGGTGTAGTGTGTGTGATGGACCCGTGGAAGCACCCCTAGTGCTGCGAAACGGTGCCGTTACCCAGCCTGCTCCCTCCCCCCTTTTGCCTGCCTTTTGTATGCACGAATGAAGCATGAATAAAAGCAACGTTTTATCGGTGAGTGCTGCCAGCCTATTTCATTGATGATAAAAATATAGCATCTGCCCAAAAATGGTATCATTAAAAACATCAGCTCAAGACGCAAAAATTAAGTCATCACTGAGCCATAGATCCCGAAAAATGAGAACGCTATGGTTTTTGGAAAATGGCGCAAAAAATGTGCAACTTTTTTTGGACAAACGTCTGATTTTTTTAACCCCTTTGATAACAATAAACCTATTACATGTTTGGTGTCAACAAACTTGCACCGAACTGAGGCATCACAGCGACACACCAGTTTTACCATATAGTGAACAGGGTGAATAAAATATCCTAAAAACAATCTTGCAATCACACTTTCTTTTAAAATTCTTCCGGAATTTTTTTTGCCATTTTCCAGCGCAGTATATGATAAAATTTATGGTTTAATTTAAAAGTACAACACGTCCTGCAAAAAAATAAGCCCTTATATGGCAAGATTGACGGAAAAATAAAAAAGTTACGGCTCTTCAAAGAAGGGCGTAAAAAACAAAAATGGAAAATCGCCCGGGGTTGAAAGGGTTAATGAGATGGGATGGTTTTACGAATATTTTTCATAAGGAAAGACAGTGTGGCGGCCAGAATTCATGCTAGAGGAATGGTGCAGTGGTCATAGTATATGAGTGGGACAGTGTGGGGGGCATGTGTCATAAGGGGGACAATGCGGGGTCACTTTTTTGTCAGGGGCATAGTGGGGGAATTATTTTTTCAGGTGCACAGTATACGGGTTATTTAGTGCACAGCATGTGTGGATATTTTTTATTTAGGTGTAATAATGACTAGTGATGAGCGAGTACTAAAAAGCTCGGGTGCTCGAAGCTCGGGCCGAGCCTCCCAAGATACTCGTGTACTCGGCCCGAGCAACGAGCCCAATGTTATCCTATGGGAGACCCGAGTATTTTTGTGAAATGACCTCCCGGCAGCATGGAGAAACCCTAAAAATGTCACAAAAGTCTCAGAAGAGTGCTCAAATGACATGGCAACAGCATGGGGAAGACCCCTTGAAGCATTTATCACTCAAAAGTCACAGCTGTGAACAATTTTGTCCGCGTTTTACGCCATTTTTACGGACTCACCAGAAAACCTTCCAAAATGACCCCAAAATGATTTTTCATGGCGGAAATGTTAAGGGCACATACCCAATAGTGAGATAGAGCTGGTGTATGTTACTTTTTGAGATCAATACATGAAAGATTTTACGTGAAAACATTGTGTGGCACTCCGATGTCCCTGAGAAGAGACGTACATGAAGGCCTCTTGAGTCTAATGTGCCCATTTTGAGGAAGTGAGTCTTTGTAGTATTTTCCTTTGCCAGGGCAGTCCTAAATTGTGAGGTTCACCAATGCCCCTGCATACAGACGTGCATGAGGGCCTCAAAACATTAAGTGTCCATTGTCAGGAAGTGGGTGTATTATAGTATAGCCCTTAGGCAGGGCAGCCAAAAATTGGGAGGCTCCACATTGTCCCTGGGTAGAGACGTGCATGAGGGCCTCAAAACATTAAGTGTCCATTTTAAGGAAGTGGGTGTATTTCAGTATAGCCCTTAGGCAGGGCAGCCAAAAATTGGGAGGCTCCACATTGTCCCTGGGTAGAGACGTGCATGATGGCCTTTAAACCTGAAGTGCCCATTGTAAGGAAGTGGGTCTATTTCAGTATAGCCCTTTGCCAGGGCAGCCAAAAATTGGGAGGCTCCACATTGTCCCTGGGTAGAGACGTGCATGAGGGCCTCAAAACATTAAGTGTCCATTGTCAGGAAGTGGGTGTATTATAGTATAGCCCTTAGGCAGGGCAGCCAAAAATTGGGAGGCTCCACATTGTCCCTGGGTAGAGACGTGCATGATGGCCTTTAAACCTGAAGTGCCCATTGTAAGGAAGTGGGTCTATTTCAGTATAGCCCTTTGCCAGGGCAGCCAAAAATTGGGAGGCTCCACATTGTCCCTGGGTAGAGACGTGCATGATGGCCTTTAAACCTGAAGTGCCCATTGTAAGGAAGTGGGTCTATTTCAGTATAGCCCTTTGCCAGGGCAGCCAAAAATTGGGAGGCTCCACATTGTCCCTGGGTAGAGACGTGCATGAGGGCCTCAAAACATTAAGTGTCCATTGTCAGGAAGTGGGTGTATTATAGTATAGCCCTTAGGCAGGGCAGCCAAAAATTGGGAGGCTCCACATTGTCCCTGGGTAGAGACGTGCATGATGGCCTTTAAACCTGAAGTGCCCATTGTAAGGAAGTGGGTCTATTTCAGTATAGCCCTTTGCCAGGGCAGCCAAAAATTGGGAGGCTCCACATTGTCCCTGGGTAGAGACGTGCATGAGGGCCTCAAAACATTAAGTGTCCATTGTCAGGAAGTGGGTGTATTATAGTATAGCCCTTAGGCAGGGCAGCCAAAAATTGGGAGGCTCCACATTGTCCCTGGGTAGAGACGTGCATGATGGCCTTTAAACCTGAAGTGCCCATTGTAAGGAAGTGGGTCTATTTCAGTATAGCCCTTTGCCAGGGCAGCCAAAAATTGGGAGGCTCCACATTGTCCCTGGGTAGAGACGTGCATGAGGGCCTCAAAACATTAAGTGTCCATTTTAAGGAAGTGGGTGTATTTCAGTATAGCCCTTAGGCAGGGCAGCCAAAAATTGGGAGGCTCCACATTGTCCCTGGATAGAGACGTGCATGATGGCCTTTAAACCTGAAGTGCCCATTGTAAGGAAGTGGGTCTATTTCAGTATAGCCCTTTGCCAGGGCAGCCAAAAATTGGGAGGCTCCACATTGTCCCTGGGTAGAGACGTGCATGAGGGCCTCAAAACATTAAGTGTCCATTTTAAGGAAGTGGGTGTATTTCAGTATAGCCCTTAGGCAGGGCAGCCAAAAATTGGGAGGCTCCACATTGTCCCTGGATAGAGACGTGCATGATGGCCTTTAAACCTGAAGTGCCCATTGTAAGGAAGTGGGTCTATTTCAGTATAGCCCTTTGCCAGGGCAGCCAAAAATTGGGAGGCTCCACATTGTCCCTGGGTAGAGACGTGCATGAGGGCCTCAAAACATTAAGTGTCCATTTTAAGGAAGTGGGTGTATTTCAGTATAGCCCTTAGGCAGGGCAGCCAAAAATTGGGAGGCTACACGTTGTCCCTGGGTAGAGACGTGCATGAGGGCCTCAAAACATTGTTCCCATTGCAAAGGAGCGGGTCTCCTGTCGTTGTAATGTCCATTCTGCAAAGAATGGGCGAAAAAATTTACCACTGGGGGTATACCTGAAACAAAGACCTAACTATTGTAACGGTCATCATGATGGCGCATGAGGAGAAGGAGGAGCAGTCCAGCGATTATCCAAAGTCGAGAAGTGTACCCATGGGTGAGTGGAGGTACATGGCAAACTTTAAATTCCGCTCTCATTTGCTGGTGGTGTGGTGAAGTCTGGCCCAATCCAACCCTTGTTCATCTTTATCAGAGTCTGCCTGTCAGCATTTTCAGTTGACAGGCGGGTGCGTTTATCTGTAATGATTCCACCTGCGGCACTAAAAACACGCTCTGACAAAACGCTAGCAGCAGGGCAGGCCAGGACTTCCAAGGCGTAGAGAGCCAATTCATGCCACGTGTCCAGCTTGGATACCCAATAATTGTAAGGCACAGAGGAATGTCGGAGTACAGTTGTTCGATCTGCAAGGTACTCCTTCAGCATCTGGGCAAACTTAGGATTTCTTGTGGCACTACCCCGCACCTCAGGGGCTGTGGTACGTGAGGGGCTGAGAAAACTGTCCCACATCTTAAAGACTGTTCCCCTACCTCTGGCGGATTGGACTTGTGCCTCTCTCGGCTGTACGCCTCGGTTGTCCACTGATTCCTGACCTATGCCGCTAGCGTTTTGTGAGGGGAATGCTTTGCCTACTTCCGTGAGTATGGCCTTCCGAAACTGCTGCATTTTGGTTGACCTCTCATCCACGGGAATAAGAGACAAAAAGTTCTCCTTGTAGCGTGGGTCTAACAGTGTTACCAACCAGTAATGATTGTCGGCCAAGATGTTCTTAACGCGAGGGTCACGAGACAGGCAGCTTACCATAAAGTCAGCCATGTGCGCCAGACTCTTAACAGCCAGGACTTCAGTAGCCTGACCAACAAGATGACTGAACATGCTGTCCTCCTCCTCCTCCTCCTCCTCCTCCTCCTCATCTACCCTGTCCTCTGGCCAGCCACGCTGAATCGAGGATATGACTGGTGTGCATGTCATATCCTCAATTTGGCCGGAGAGTTGCTCCATGTCTTCATCCTCCTCCTCGTCATAGTCCTCCACTGCACGTTGTGATGAGACGAGGCTGGGCTGTGTGTTATCACCCACACCCACTACTGTTTCTTGCTGCAACTCATCGCGCTCCGCCTGCAATGCATCATGTTTGTTTTTCAAAAGGGACCGTTTTAGAAGGCAGAGTAGCGGTATGGTGACGCTAATAATGGCGTCATCACCACTCACCATCTTGGTGGAGTCCTCAAAGTTTTGGAGGATGGTACATAGGTCTGACATCCATCTCCACTCCTCAGGTGTTATGTGTGGAGTTTGACCCATTTCCCGACGGCTTAGGTGATGCAGGTACTCAACAACTGCCCTCTTCTGCTCACATATCCTGACCAACATGTGCAGAGTTGAATTCCAACGCGTGGGGACATCACACACCAGTCTGTGAGCCGGAAGATGCAAACGGCGCTGAAAGCCGGCAAGGCCGGCTGAAGCAGTAGGTGACTTTCGAAAATGTGCAGACAGGCGGCGAACTTTTACCAGCAGATCAGACAGCTCTGGGTATGACTTTATAAACCGCTGAACCACGAGGTTGAGCACATGGGCCACGCATGGAACATGTGTCAGCTGGCCTCGCCTCAAAGCCGCCACCAGGTTCCGGCCATTGTCACAAACGACCTTTCCTGGCTTTAGGTTCAGAGGTGTGAGCCAGTGATCTGCCTGCTGTTTCAGAGCTGTCCACAGCTCTTCTGCATTGTGGGGTTTGTCACCTATGCAGATTAGCTTCAGCACAGCCTGTTGCCGCTTCGCCGAGGCAGTGCTGCAGTGCTTCCAGCTTGTGACTGGTGTGGAGGGCACAGTGGATGAGGATGCGCAGGAGGAGGAGGAGGCTGAAGAGCATGACATTCCGGAGCTGTAGAGTGTGGGTGAAACACTGACTGAGGTAGGGCCTGCAAACCTTGGTGTGGGAAGGACGTGTTCCGTCCCTCGCTCAGACTGGGTCCCAGCTTCCACAATATTAACCCAGTGTGCCGTCAACGAGATGTAGCGGCCTTGCCCACAAGCACTTGTCCACGTGTCTGTGGTTAGGTGGACTTTGGGTGAAACAGCGTTGTTCAGGGCACGTGTGATGTTTTGTGACACGTGGTTATGCAACGCGGGGACGGCACACCGGGAGAAATAGTGGCGGCTGGGGACCGAGTAACGTGGGACAGCTGCCGCCATCAGGTCACGGAATGCTTCTGTCTCCACCAGCCTAAAAGGCAACATTTCCAGCGCAAGCAGTCGCGAAATGTTAGCATTTAGAACTGTGGCATGTGGGGTGTTGGCAGTGTATTTGCGCCTGCGTTCAAAGGTTTGCTGAATGGATAACTGAACGCTGCGCTGGGACAAGGACGTGCTTGATGATGGTGTTCTTTCTGCGTAGGCAACTGCAGGTGCAGGAGTGGAGGAGGCTTGTTCGCAGGCAGCATGGACAGAGGATTGGCTCGCATGCACAACCAGCGAAGACGTAGCAGTGACATCAGCAAGCACTGCTCCTCGACTCTGTTGTACTTCCCACAAAGTCGGGTGCTTGGCTGACATGTGCCTGATCATGCTGGTGGTGGTCAGGCTGCTAGTTTTGGTACCCCTGCTGATGCTGGCACGGCAGGTGTTGCAAATGGCCTTTTTTGAATCATCTGGATCCAACTTAAAAAACTGCCAGACTCGTGAAGACCTAACATTTGTACAGGCACCTTGTGTCGTCGTGTTGTTACGGGGAACGGTTGCCTGACTTCTGCCTGGGACCACCACCCTGCTTCTTACTGCCTGTTGTGATGCTACGCCTCCCTCCCCCTGTGCACTGCTGTCCTCGCTCTGCATATCCTCCTGCCAGGTTGGGTCAGTTACTGGATCATCCACCACGTCGTCTTCCTCTTCCGCACCCTGCTCCTCCTCCTGACTTGCTGACAATTGTGTCTCATCATCGTCCACCACTTGTTGAGACACGTTGCCAACTTCGTGAGAACGTGGCTGCTCAAATATTTGGCTATCTGTACAGACGATCTCCTCATGACCCACTTCAATATGAGCTGGCGAGAGGCCAGAATGTGTGAATGGAAACGTGAACAGCTCTTCCGAGTGTCCAAGTGTGGGATCATTAATGTCCGAGGAGGACGTGTACTCAGCCTGGTGGTAGGAAGGAGGATCAGGTTCAGAAATGTGCGGTGCAGTATCACGGCTACTGACACTTGACCGTGTGGAAGACAGAGTGTTTGTGGTGGTGCCAATCTGACTGGAAGCATTATCCGCTATCCAACTAACAACCTGTTGACACTGGTCTTGGTTCAAGAGCGGTGTACTGCTGCGGTCCCCAAGAATTTGGGACAGGACGTGCGAGCGACTAGATGTGGCCCTTTGTTGTGGCGAAATTAGAGCTTGCCCACGACCTCGGCCTCTGCCTGCACCACCATCACGTCCACTTCCTTGTTCCTTGCCAATGCCCTTGCGCATTTTGCAATGCTGTGCACTGCTGACGTGTATATTCACTACTTGTGCGTTATATCAAAGTTTCTGGAAATTGCACACCAGTGCACCTGTACGCTGCCACCAACAGGCACACACGTGCGGTTTTAAAAACCAAGCACGGACGCAATAATAACCTAACACAGGTTTTAGGAGCAAAAATTAAGAACTCTGACACTATCAGCCACTGCTGACTGACGTGTATTATACACTACACTTGTGCGTTATATAATAGTTTGGTAAACGCACACCAGTGCACCTGTACGCTGCCACCAACAGGCACACACGTGCGGTTTTAAAAACCAAGCACGGACGCAATAATAACCTAACACAGGTTTTAGGAGCAAAAATTAAGAACTCTGACACTATCAGCCACTGCTGACTGACGTGTATTATACACTACACTTGTGCGTTATATAATAGTTTGGTAAACGCACACCAGTGCACCTGTACGCTGCCACCAACAGGCACACACGTGCGGTTTTAAAAACCAAGCACGGACGCAATAATAACCTAACACAGGTTTTAGGAGCAAAAATTAAGAACTCTGACACTATCAGCCACTGCTGACTGACGTGTATATTCACTACTTGTGCGTTATATCAAAGTTTCTGGAAATTGCACACCAGTGCACCTGTACGCTGCCACCAACAGGCACACACGTGCGGTTTTAAAAACCAAGCACGGACGCAATAATAACCTAACACAGGTTTTAGGAGCAAAAATTAAGAACTCTGACACTATCAGCCACTGCTGACTGACGTGTATATTCACTACTTGTGCGTTATATCAAAGTTTCTGGAAATTGCACACCAGTGCACCTGTACGCTGCCACCAACAGGCACACACGTGCGGTTTTAAAAACCAAGCACGGACGCAATAATAACCTAACACAGGTTTTAGGAGCAAAAATTAAGAACTCTGACACTATCAGCCACTGCTGACTGACGTGTATTATACACTACACTTGTGCGTTATATAATAGTTTGGTAAACGCACACCAGTGCACCTGTACGCTGCCACCAACAGGCACACACGTGCGGTTTTAAAAACCAAGCACGGACGCAATAATAACCTAACACAGGTTTTAGGAGCAAAAATTAAGAACTCTGACACTATCAGCCACTGCTGACTGACGTGTATATTCACTACTTGTGCGTTATATCAAAGTTTCTGGAAATTGCACACCAGTGCACCTGTACGCTGCCACCAACAGGCACACACGTGCGGTTTTAAAAACCAAGCACGGACGCAATAATAACCTAACACAGGTTTTAGGAGCAAAAATTAAGAACTCTGACACTATCAGCCACTGCTGACTGACGTGTATTATACACTACACTTGTGCGTTATATAATAGTTTGGTAAACGCACACCAGTGCACCTGTACGCTGCCACCAACAGGCACACACGTGCGGTTTTAAAAACCAAGCACGGACGCAATAATAACCTACTAACAGGTTTTTTTGGGGAGCGACAATTACAGTACAGACAAGTCAGACACTATCTGGACTGTTTTACACTGTGTACACCAGCCCCAGATATGAAGGCTGGTATACGGTCACCACTACCCTGCCTGCCTGCCTGCCTGTATACTGCTACAATAGTCCTGACAAGGACTCTTTTGGTCACTAGCCTGTATTCAGACCTGGCTATACCCTGCCTGTATATAGCAACAATAGTCCTGAGAAGGACTCTGCTACTGTACTCCGACCTGGCTATACCCTGCCTGCCTGTATACAACTAGAATAGTCCTGAGAAGGACTTTTGGTCACACTGTTTGCAGCCCTGCAACTGAAAAAGCTATAAAGGGCCGCAAAGCTTTCCCTGAATCAGCGACACTCTCCCTACACTCACTGTCAGAATAGCTGTGAGCAGAGCACAGCGCGCCGGCCGATATAAAGGCTCGGTGACGCTGTGCAGGCCGGCCAATCACTGCAATTCCACAACTAACAGGGCTGTGGCATTGCAGTGGTCTGCCAGCCAATCCCTGCATGAGGGCTGGCTCTCAAAAGAGCGCCAACATGCAGAAATGAAGACCACGAGTAAAGCACGAGTATCGCGAGATTACTCGGTCCCCGCCGAGCAGCCCGAGTACAGTGATACTCGTGCGAGTACCGAGTAGTGACAAGCATGCTCGCTCATCACTAATAATGACACTAATTTTTTAGGGCATCGTGTTAGGATATGTTGTGGAAAACCAGAGAAGAAGGAAGTCTGGGGAGACGAGTTGTGGATGTCCAAGGTCATCACGGCGTCTGGACCAGATGAAGAATGGGATAAGTCCATTACAATCTGAGAAGAAGTCACCCATAAGGTACCTGGAGGATCTAAGAGAGCATTTATACTGGACAATCGCCTCCTTTAAAGGGAATCTGTCACCAGTATTTGCTCCCCCATGTGAGAGCAGCATAATGTAGAGACAGAGACCCTGCTTCCTGTGATGTGTCACTTGCTGAGCTGTTTGCTGTCATTTTGATAAAATCAATGTTTTCTCTGCTGCAGATAAAAGCTCTTGAATATGCTGGACTACCTGGCAACAGGCCAAGTAGTCCTGTAATGATAATCTGCTGCTGATTAATCAGTGATTTTATCAAAACTACACTAAGCAGTCAAGTAAGTGACACATCGCTGGAATCAGGATCTCTGCCCCTATGTTATTCTGCTCTCATATTAGAGGTCATAAACCTGCTGACAGATTCCCTTTAAATGATCGTTGACCGTTTGATAATATGAAGCTGATTGGCAGTTTAACGGCCTGTGACTGCAAACATGTGAATCCTCATTGCATGTGCACAGCGAGCTGTCAGGGTTTTCCAGTGCCGGCAGTGAGAGGGGGCTGTCATGTGACCACAAGTGTGCAATTTGCATACTTCTAGCCACATCGGCATGAGGCTTTAGTCTGACTTACTGATAGGGGCAGCATGAACTCCAACTACGGCCCTGCCTCTACACTTAACTGTATGTATGTGTGCACACGCACGCTGCAATTTTTTTTCCCAGACCACTTGGTCCAAGAACAAAATTGAACATAACCACTGCCTCATTAGATAACATTGGTCCGAGTGCAATCCAATGTTTTGTCAGATCACACTCGGGCCAATAATACGGGTGTCTACACAAGCTCTGAGCTGAAACTCTAGCTGCACCTCTGGTGAGGACATGTTTTTATTTTTTTTAATCAGTGAGTAAACGGTGGCCAGAGGTCTATGGGGGTGCATTATACTATATGGAGGATTATGGTGTGTGCATTTATATGGAGGATTATGGAGTGTGCATTATACTATATTGAGGATTATGGGGTGTGCATTTATATGGAGGATTATGGAGTGTGCAATATCTTAAATCGAGGACTGTGGGATGTGTATTATCTGGAGGACTATGCTCTACATTATATTATATGGAGGAATATGTAAAGTGTATTATAATACATGGAGGACTATGGGAGGTGCATTATAATAAATGAAGGGTTATGTGGGACCCTTTATACTATATGGAAGGCTATGTGGGGGTTATTATAGTATTTGGATAACTATATATGAAGGGGACAAAGATAAAGCATGGCATGGGAAAGTTTTGTGCTGAGGAAAAGACTCTCTTTCCCTCAGCACCCAGCTTTCTTATGCTCTGATATCATGGGAAAGCTGGGTGCTGAGGGAAAGATGTATAGCAGAGCATGGGGAAGGTACATGATGAGGATAAGATGTAAAGCAGAACATAGGAAAGCTGCTGATAGAAAGATTTTAGATCATAGGAAACCTGGGTGCTGAAGGAAAGAGCCAAGTGTCAGCGACACTATCCCATACCCCGAGTGTCATGTACGGTTGGGGGGGCCCAGGTCTAAACTTTGCACCGGGGCCCATCAAACTCTAGTTACGCCACTGGATTTGTCCCATTTCTTCCTCCAAACACAGTGTTCAGTTCCCAGACTGAATCTTGACCTGGTCTTTGACCAGGCAATGGGGAATTCAGTCTTTAGAACAGTGTTGAACTTAATTGGTGCTAATAAGATGCCCAGTCATAATACTGCAGTCCAATCGATCCCTTGGACAACAGACTGTCAGACTCAATGACCTTTATATATTCCTCAGGTGTAAAGACCCTAATACACATAAGAGAAACGTGGACCAATGATCATCATTCTGACAAACAGACATTTGACGAAGATAAAAAATATTATCCCAGACTTCAGGTGACGTGTTAGATTTCTCAGCTCATGATGTAGCCAACTTTTATTATCAACCAAAAGAATTCAATATGCCTGTTTGGTATTTTGAATAACAATCCTTCTTTGCCTGGATATTGGCTGAAATAAGTAATTACTTTGCTAAAACAGCTGCTGATCAATCTTTGAGGTCGAAATTAGCCAGTTTGGGTGACTTTCATTTATGGACTTCCTTGCTCTCGAACCAAAATTTGTCAATGTGTTCACATGAAACTAGATAAAGCTTCAGTTACTCTTTCTCTTTCTGGCCTAGTCCACCAGCAGCATGCTACTCGGTGGATGATAAAGCGCAGACACACTGCAGTTCAAAACTAGTGATGTCACTTTCCGTTTAGGGTATATGAGAATATGATAATATGAATTTTCCTACTGCCTCTGCCTTTAATATTGGGAATTGACGAAATTGCATTGCAGACAGCGCAAGCCAGGTCCATTTAAGCATTAGGATAGTTGATACTTGTAGTGCCAACCAGCCAGTGAGTCTGTGCATTAATGCAGAATACTGAACATCAGTGTAATTGGCTGTGAACTGTGAGTCTTGGGTAAGGCCACACCCTATATAACCCCCAGAAGTACTGCCGGATGCCAGTTACATGTCTATCCTGACCCAGTTCTGCTTAGTGCATCCCTGCTGTTTGATTCTTCAGCTGTTTCTTGTTACTAGCTATTGGTTGCTTTGACTTCACATCTTTACGATTCTGTCTCTGACCATCTCCTCCTGGTATTGATCTCAGCTTCCTCCTGACTACATCACTAATTTCAGATTCTGACTAATGGATTAAGGGCGGCTTTGCACGTTGCAACATCGCACATGCGATGCCGGTGGGGTCAAATTGAAAGTGACGCACATCCGGCGTCACTTTCGTCATCATTGTGTGTAAATTCTAGATGATACGATGAACGAGTGCAAAAGCGTCGTTATCGTATCATCGCTGCAGGCTCCGACTTTTCCATAATTTCGCTGCCGCGACAGGTACCATGCTGTTCCTCGTTCCTGCGGCAGCACACATCGCTGTGTGTAAAGCCGCAGAAGCGAGGAACATCTCCTTACCTGCCGCCGGCGGCTCTACGGAAGGAAGAAGGTGGGCGGGATGTTTAGATCCTGCTCATCTCCGCCCCTCTGCTTTGATTGGCCGCCTGCCGTGTGACGTCGCTCTGACGTTGTACGACCCGCCCCCTTAGGAAGGAGGCGGATCGCCGGCCAGAGCGACGGTCGCAGGGCAGGCGAGTGCATGTGAAGCTGGCGTAGCGATAATTTTCGCTATGCCAGTTATCACAAGATATCGTACCTGCGACGGGGGCGGGGTCTATCGCGTGCGACATCGCAGCATCGGCTTGCGATGTCGCAACGTGCAAAGCCCGCCTAACTCTTATTAAACTAAATTGAGTTGCAGCAAGACACACTGCTTTCTTTCATTCGGGGGCCAAATTCGGCAAGACATTTATAGCACGCAGGAGAAGATCAGACACACCAGACTAATTAGCTGCTTGTGTATAACAGCAATTCTCTAATTTATTCAAGAAAAACAACAGATAATATACTCTACCTACTTCACCGGGAAAGTTCTGTACAGCAATTACTAATAGAAACAGCAAAGTATAAACAGGATATCACAAAAGTGAGTACACCCCTCACATTTTTGTAAATATATTATTAGAACTTTTCATGGCACAGCACTGAAGATAAGACACTTTGATACAATGTAAAGTACTCAGTGTACAGCTTGTATAACAGTGTAAATTTGCTGTGCCCTCTAAGTAACTCAACACACAGCCATTAATGTCTAAATCACTGGCAATAAAAGTAAGTACAACCCTAAGGGGTACTTTGCACACTACGACATCGCAGGTGTGATATCGGTGGGGTCAAATCGAAAGTGACGCACATCCGGCGTCGCTGTCGACATCGCAGTATGTGAATCCTTTTACATACGATTAATGAGCGCAAAAGCGTCGTTATCGTATGATCGCTGTAGGGTCCGACATTTCCATAATTTCACAGCAGCGACGGTACGATGGTGTTCCTCGTTCCAGCAGGCAGCACACATCGCTGTGTGTGAAGCCGTAGGAGCGAGGAACATCTCCTTACCTGCGTCCAGCGGCTATGCAGAAGGAAGGAGGTGGGCGGGATGTTGACGTCCCGCTCATCTCCGCACCTCCGCTCCTATTGGCCGCCTGCCGTGTGACGTCGCTGTGACGCCGCACGACCCGCCCCCTTAGGAAGGAGGCGGTTCGCCGGCCACAGCGATGTCACAGGGCAGGTAAGTGCGTGTGAAGCTGCCGTAGCGAAAATGTTCGCTACGGCAGCAATCACAAGATATCGCTGCGGCGATGGGGGCGGGGACTATGGCGCATGACATCGCAGCATCGGCTTGCGATGTTGTAGTGTGCAAAGTACCCCTAAGTGAAAATGGCCAAATTGTGCCCAAAGTGTTAATACTTTGTGTGGCCACCATTATGTTGAAGCACTGCCTTAAAGGGGTTGTGCGACATAAACTCAAAAATGTTTGGTAAGCTAATCTGTGCTGTATTGTCATATAAAACACCCCTACATTGTTATTTTTTGTTTTCTAACTTTTGTTCCTCTTGAATTCACCCTTTATTCTCTGCAGCTCTCTGTTTACATTCAGCTCTAGCAAACATGACCACTTCCTGTGCAAAACCTCAGTCAGAGCTGGCACCGCCCGGCCTCACTGTCCAGCCCCTCCCCAGTGTCCAGCCTCGCCCCCTGCACACCCATTCCCTGTCAGTATTCTTTCCCAGCACCTGACCTGATATCACTACAGCATTGCAAATAACAGCCCCACATCGGGCTCTGCACCCCACACCACATCGGGCTCTGCACCCCACACCACATCGGGCTTTGCACCCCACACCACATCGGACTCTGCACCGCACACGCACATATGGCTCTGCACTGCACACGCAGATATGGCTCTGCACCGTACACGCACATATGGCTCTGCACCGCAGACGCACATCGGACTCTTCAGCGCACATTGGACTCTGCACCGCACACGCACATCGGACTCTGCACCGCAGATGCACATCAGACTCTGCACCGCACACGCACATCGGACTCTGCACCGCACACGCACATCGGGCTCTGCACCCCACAAGCACATCGGACTCTGCACCGCACACGCACATCGGACTCTGCACCGTACACGCACATCGGACTCTGCACCGCACACGCACATCGGACTCTGCACCGTACACGCACATCAGACTCTGCACCGCACACGCACATCGTACTCTGCACTGCACACGCACACATATGGCTCTGCACCGCACACGCAAACATATGGCTCTGCACCGCACATGCACGCATATGGCTCTGCACCGCACACGCGCAGATATGGCTCTGCACCGCACATGCGCACATATGGCTCTGCACCGCACATGCGCACATATGGCTCTGCACCGCACACACGCACATCGGGCTCTGCACCACACACACACGCACATACACACAGCGCTCTGTACCGACCCCCTACCCCCATAGGGAACACATGTAGGGAATACATACTCATCCGTCCTCGGTCTCCGCCGCTCCTGCACGTTCGTCCGCTGTCTGGTCTGGACATATCAGCACAGTAGTGACGTCACCGCTGTCCTGATCTGTGAGACACAGACAGCGGGACCAGTGATGAGCAGCAGCGCTGAGCTCCCTCTCATCAGCGCTTTCAAATGTACCGGTATATTTGAATGTGCGATCCTGAGCAGGGGGCCCGGTGCTGGCGCTGACACCATGGCAGCCGCCGCCAGGCCCTTCCCCCAGGTCACGGACCCCACAGCAGTGCAGGGGGAGGTAGCGAGGAGAGTAAGGGGTGCGGGGGAATGTGTGGGAGGGTGCAGGGAAGGGGGCGGGGCTCATCGCACTGTACCCGCCCAGCAGGGAGGTGACATGCTGTTCCAGATTTGCATGTCAACATGGTCCTGCCCATGTTGAGATGAAATGACCGGAAGCAGCAAAATCGCAGCAGGAGCGGTCACATGACCACTCTAAGCTGGGGGAGAGGGGCTGACAGCAGGGCAGGTAAGTGGTCACTATCTACTTACCTGCCCCAATGTAGCCCAATAGGGTAATAAAAAAAAAAGTCAAAAGAAGCTGGATAACCCCTTTAACTCTTTTGGGCATTGAGTTCACTAGCGCTTCTCAGGAGCTACTGGAATCCTCTTCAATCCTCCATGACATCATGAAGCTGGTGGATGTTAGAGACTTTGCACTCCTCCACCTTCAGTCCAGGATACCCCACAGATGCTTAATAGGGTTTAGGTCTGGAGACATGCTTGGCCAGTCCAGCACCTTTATCCTCAGTATCTTTAGCAAGGCTGTGGTCATCTTTGTTTGGGGTCGCTATGTTGGAATACTGTCCTGTGGCCCAGTTTCCGGAGGCTCTGCTTCAATATGTCACAGTAATTATTGGCATTCATGGTTCCCTCAATGAGCTGTAGCTCCCCACAGCTAGCAGCACTGATGCAGCCCCAAACCATGACACTCCCACCACCATGCTTGACTGTTGCCAAGACACACTTGTTTTTGAACACCTCTGCTGGTTGCTGCCATTCATGCTTGTGAACCAAATAAGGCTGCTTTCACACATCTGACTTGAGCTCTGCGGCTCAATCCGGCTGTGCAAGCTATGCAACGGATGCGGTGAAAACACCGCATCCTTTGCATAAGTTTTTCCTTTGCGGCCAGTCCGGTTTTTGCCGCTTGCGGCATGCTACAGAGCATGCGCAGTGGCAAAAACCGCATGCGGCGGCCGGATGCGGTTATTGCCGCATCGCGCCGCATCCTGCCGCCATAAGCATGCATTGAAAAATGCGCCGCATCGGCCGAATGCGGCGCGATGCGGTTTTTTTTGCCGCACGAAAAAACGTGCCAGGCAACGTTCCATCCGGCCTCCGCATCGGCTAAATCTGCCGCATGCGGCAAAAACCAGATGGAACGCAAGGCCATGCGGCACAATGCGGCACTAATTAAAGTCTATGCAGGAAAATCGCAACCGGCAGCAAAAAAAAACGGTTGCGATTTTCCTGCAAAGTGCCGGAGTGTGCCGCATTGCAGAAACCGGAGGTGTGAAAGCAGCCTAAGTTTATCTTTTTCTCATCAGACCACAGTACATGGTTCCAGTAATCCATGTCCTTAACCTGCTTGTCTTAAGCAAACTGGTTTTGGGCTTTCTTGTGCATCATCTTTAGAAGAGACTTCCTTCTGAGATGACAGCCATGCACACCAATCTGATGGAGTGTGCAGCATATGGTCTGACCACTGACAAGCTGACCCCCCCCCCCCCCCCCTTTAACCTCTGCAGCAATGCTGGCAGCACTTATATGTCTATTTTGAAAGGACAGCCTCTTGATATTATGCTGACTATGCCCAATCATCTTCTTTGGTCGATCATGGCTAGGCCTGTTTTGAATGGAACCTGTCTTGCTAAAGTGCTGTATCGTCTTGGCCACCGTGCTGCAGCTCAGTTTCATGGTGTCTGCACCAGCTTTCAGCACCAAATTTCCACCTGCTGGCAGAATTTTTTTTTGGGGGGCCAAGGGATGCAAATTTGATGCTGAGATTTTTACACCATATTCCTTCATCCAATCTACATCTCCTGTCAAAAAAACGCGGTGTTTTGACGCAATTTTTTTTGCACCGGTTTTTGCCGCGGTTATTTTTCCGCGATTTTTGACGCGTTTTTTTGCCAGGAGGTGCACATTTGATGCTGAAATCGTCTGCACCAGCTGTCAGATGGGTCTGACATCACCCGGCACAGCCTGCTGCTATCTGAACATGTGCATGTACCTAGAAACACATGGACGCTCCTGTCACAAGTTTGCAGCTGTTCTGCGATGTCAGACTCGCGGGAGTTCCTCACAAGTGTGACTGTGGTGTAGAAAAAAAATGCTTTCTTTTTTTTTAAATAAATAATTAAAAAAAAAACGACGTGTGGTTCCCCCCCAGTTTTCATCCCCAGCCATGATAACGCCGGCTGGGGGCTAGTATATCCTCAGCCCGCAGCCGCCCGATATTGGCGCATCTATTAGATGTGACAATACCGGTGTGCGATACCGGCTCTTCCCGGAGGCGTGATGCGTTGCCAGTTGGGGTAATGGCAGGGGTTAATAGCGGCGCACGGCTGCTGCTAAACTCTAGTGTGAAGCCCCGCTAGTATGTGTCGGTGCAGTACCTTCAGGGACTCCACGTGGATGGAACAGTCTGGTCACAGGTAGGGAACCTTCTTTTAGGATTGTCGTGACGCCACTCTCAGTATTGCGGTCAGCGGGGACCGCCACTGCAGATTAAGGGATGCCTGGGGCTGATGGTGGGTGCAGTCAGTATATTAGCCCCCTGAGAGTGAGGCAAGCCCCAGGCCCCGGTGTATGTGTGTGGGACCACAGGTCGCAGAATGACTCAAACACAGTCCAAGAAGTCTTTCAACGTGTTTACTCACTGTTTGGAGGTCACGGTGAGATGCCCGGGCGACACTGTGATAACCAGGTTGAACCAGGAATTCCAGGAGGCCGTTCTGAGGGTAGCTGTCCACTCGCCTTCCTTGCACTCTTTCTGTTTTAGGAGGATCCTTTGCTTGAAGCGTGGTAGGACCCCTCCAGGGAAGCTGTTACCACCCTGCTCCCCTCTCTCTCTGGCTCGTCTGCCAGCAGCGTGGCCTTGGTGGGATGGCTTCTGGCCCTGTCCCCTTATGGGCCTGGTGATTGCTGCTTGGCTCAAGCTCTGTGTAGTCGTGGTGAGGGCATGAAGTACCCCCCCCACCTGTAGGTTAAGCAGCTCTGGATGATCTGCTGCCTGTACTGGGGACCTAGTTCCCCTTGTGTGCTCGGATACCGGGATCTCCGTACTCAGCCACCCTTCTCTCTCTGGATGGTTTTCAGGCCGACCCACGGTACTCCTTTCTCCCCCGCTTTCAGCTACTGCACTCCTCAGGACCTGTCTGACACGAGAGCTCCTCTGCTCCCTTCCACACACTTCAACTTCTTCCTCCAGACTCTCCTCTTCCTCTCTCTCTCTGCCCTGCTTCCTAGCAACCAGCCCCTGAACACACCCCCAGCTGGGAATTGAAAGTTAACCCCTTCTGGCTACCCAAGGGTCCCCTCTGGTGATGTGGGAGGCCTGGTCACTATATGTTTGTGTGTGCACCTCATCCTGGCCTTTGGAGATTACCTGGAAGCATTGCTCCCGCATGGGTGCAATACTCTGTGGTGCCTGACCAAGTCAGGGGCGCCACATTCCCCCTTAGTTATCATCAGCACATCCTCGGGCTGCAAAGACAAGAGAAAGAAAAAGGTAAATACAAACTTTTCCCACACAGGGGCAATTATTTACATTTAAACATACCAGGTACCATTCCACCACCAACCACCCACATGTCCGAAACCCACCCAAAAACCTCCAGGAGGTAGGTCGCCGGTCCTTTTGGTGACCAGGGCTGGGCCATCACATTCCCCAGACCTTTCCTCCAATCTTCCTCTCCTGAGGAGAGTGGTGTAAGGTAGGCCCCATAAACAGGCATACCCGCTTCCGAGTGTTGGAGGGCAGGCCCCATAAACAGGCGTGCCCCCTTGTTGGTGCAGAGCCATGCCCCTCAACAGGCAGACTCTGTGGTTGATACCAAGGAGGTAACTTTTTACAATGCAAAAGTTTGTGGTTAAAGCCAGTTCATAACCGGTGGTCCATTTTTTTAAAATGCACGTGAACTAGTGTAAAGAAAACATTTTAAAGAGGTCTCACAATAGTCCTTGTGGGCACATTTCACTTAAATGTTACTTAACTGTAAACAGGTTAAACATTACATTTCATACCGTCACTTTGAACTAAACTGTACTTTCTCTATAGCGTAATGGGAGCTGACCAAAGTTGCTGCGGGTTGATCTACGCAGTACTATACTGTCATCTGTCTGAGGTTGTGTCCTCCCACCCGATGTATGTGTCTCAATGTGAATAATGGGTGTACTAGGTATTGATACCAGTGCATGGTCTTCTGCTTCAGCTACATTTGGCTCTTCCAGGTTCTGAACAGGTTCTTCTGGTTCTCTTACTTCTCTAGATTGAGGGAATGTAATGACTGGAATAACTACTGCTCCATTGTATTGAGGCCAACTTGCTGGAAAATCTCCAAGTACAGTATGGATCATCTTTTCTTTTGGTTCTTGAACTGGCAAAGGGTTGGGAATTTCTTCAGGGGTTCTTAGTTGTTCAGGACATTTCTTTAGGCGATCTCTAGAAACGACAGCTGTTGTTTTTCCTCCATCTTTGCTGATAAGGCATGTCTTTTCACTGCTAAGCGTCGATGGTAACACAGTATAGGGTTCTTCTTCCCAGTGATTGTCAAGTTTATGATGTCTTCTCTTTCTCTTGAGAACTATATCTCCTGGCATCAAAGGAACAGCAGGTGCTTTCCGATTGTAGGCCTTTTCTTGTTTTTCACGCTGCTGAGTCAGGCTTCGCTCCACACACTCTTGTACTTTCTTGTATTGGGCTTGGCGGTTGGAATCCCAATCAGCACCTTGTAGATGGTCTTCAGGGGTCTCAACTCCCATTTCCAGATCTACTGGCAATCTCCCTGGTCTGGCCCTCATCAGGTATGCCGGTGTGCAGTTCGTGGAACTCACAGGGATGTTGTTATACATGTCCACTAGATCGGGCAGTTTTTCCGGCCACTGACTTCGTTCTTCTAGTGGGAGCGTCTTCAGAAGGTCGAGAATGATGTGGTTCATCTTCTCACACATGCCATTGGTCTGAGGATGGTAAGGCGTAGTACGGATCTTCTGGCAGCCGTATAGGTTACAAAACTCCTTAAACACTTCAGCTTCAAAGGCTGGTCCTTGGTCAGTGAGCACTTGATCTGGATAGCCATGTGGTCGACAGAAGTGTGTCTGGAAAGCTTTGGCTGCAGTTTGACCTGTCAAGTCCTTGACTGGTACTACCACCAGGAATCTGGAGTAGTGGTCAACCATAGTGAGAGCGTAGTTGTAGCCTTGTCTGCTGGGTGCCAACTTTACATGGTCCAGGGCCACGATCTCCAAGGGCCGTTTAGTTTGGATTGGCTGGAGTGGTGCTCTCTGGCTGTGCTGGTCTTTTCTTCTAAGATTGCAGGGCCCGCAGTTTCGACACCACTTCTCTAGGGCAGATCTCATGCCCACCCAGTAGAATCTTACTTTAAGTAGGGCCTCCAGTTTCTTCCAACCAAAGTGGCCTGCACCATTGTGATAGGCTTCTAGCACCATCCTCGTATCCTTCTGTGGTACAATCACTTGCCACACCTTCTCATGCGTCCTCGGGTCAATGATGCTCCTGTAAAGTTTGTCTTGATAGATGAATAATCGACCCCTCTCCTTCCATAGGTACTGTGCCTCAGGTGGGGCTCCTTTGTCAAGGCTGGTGCCAGGCTGGCTGATCAGTTTCTTTACCAAGCCTACCGCTGGATCATTTTCCTGGGTCTCCTTCCAGTTGTAGTGAGGTAGTGGGTTCAGGGTCACCTCTTGGCGGTTGGCACGCGACTGCCGACACTGTTTTGCTCCATGGCGATGGAACGCTGGCAGCTCAATCTCTTCAAGATCATCTTCATCTTCACCCCCGTCTGCTAGGTGAGGCATCCTGGACAGAGCATCTGCGTTGCCGTTCTTGCGGCCAGCTCGATACTTGACAGTAAAGTCATAATTCGCCAGTCGGGCTACCCAACGCTGCTCCATGGCACCCAATTTAGCAGTATCCAAGTGGGTCAGGGGGTTGTTGTCCGTGAAGACGGTGAATTTGGTGGCTGCCAGGTAGTGCTTGAACCGCTCTGTGATAGCCCATACCATGGCCAGGAACTCTAGCTTGAATGAGCTATAATTCTCTGGGTTTCTTTCAGTAGGCCTGAGCTTCCTGCTGGCGTAAGCAATCACACGCTCTTTGCCTCCCTGCACCTGTGAAAGCACTGCTCCCAGTCCCACATTACTGGCATCTGTGTACAGTACGAATGGCAGACCGTAGTCAGGGTAGGCTAGGATCTCTTCACCCGTCAAGGCCCCTTTCATTTGTCTGAAGGAGCGTTCTTCTGCTTCTCCCCAGTGAAATGGCGGGCCGGAGATCTTTCCTCTCTTCTTTGGGTGGCCTACCAGGAGCTCTTGCAAAGGCGCTGCCATTTTCGTGTAGCCCTTGATGAACCTTCTGTAGTAGCCTACCAAGCCAAGGAACTGACGTACCTCCCGGACGGTAGTAGGTGTGGGCCATTCCTGGATGACTGTGACCTTCTCTGGGTCCGGTGCTACTCCTTCTGCACTGACCACGTGACCTAGGTACTGGACCTTTGGCTTCAGTAAATGGCACTTGGATGGTTTCAGCTTCATTCCATATCGGGATAGTGCTTCAAAGACTTCAGCCAGGTGTTTCAGGTGGTCCTCGTAGGTCTTGGAGTACACGATGACATCATCCAGGTAGAGCAGGACGGTTTCAAAGTTGAGGTGCCCTAGGCAGCATTCCATAAGCCTCTGGAAGGTCCCGGGGGCATTGCAGAGTCCAAATGGCATGCTGTTGAACTCACAGAGGCCCATTGGGGTGGTGAAGGCCGTCTTCTCCCGATCTTCTTCTGCTACAGATACTTGCCAGTAGCCACTAGTAAGATCTAGGGTAGAAAAGTAGTTAGAGGTTTTTAAGGCAGCGAGGGATTCCTCTATCCTTGGCAAAGGGTAGGCATCCTTGTGTGTTATCTGATTTATCCGTCTGTAATCCACACACATCCTCATCGTGCCATCCTTCTTCCTCACCAGGACCAGGGGAGCCGCCCAGGGGCTACAACTGTCCCTTATGACGCCTGCCTCCTTCATGTCCTTCAGCATGTCCTTTGTGCGCTGGTAATGGGCTGGTGGAATAGGCCTATGTCTTTCCTTAATGGGAGGATGACTGCCTGTGGGTATGTGATGTTGCACCCCTTTGATCCTACCAAAGTCTAGTGGGTTCTTACTAAAGACCTGCTCGTATTCCTGCACGACCCTGTAAACCCCATGTTTCTGGTAGACGGGTGTAGAGTCAGTCCCCACGTGGAGTTTCTGGCACCAATCCTCTAACTGCTTTTGGGAGGTCTCGTCCTCTTTTGAGTCAGCTTGTGTCAGGGGACCTACAGGTGTTATGGCGTCATTTGAGCATGTAAACAGTTTGGCTATGGTAGCGTACCTTGGTAGTCTGGCTTCCTCCTCCCCACAGTTCAACACTCGTACAGGCACTCGTCCCTTGTGTACATCAACTACCCCCCTGGCTGTCAGAATCGTGGGCCAGTGGTCTGAATGAGTGGGCTCTAGTACAGCCTGGTAATCCTGTCCTCTGAGACCTACCGCTGCTCTACACCACATCATCATTTCACTCCGTGGGGGTATCACAATGGGGTTAGCATCCATCACCCGTACACTACCAATCTCACCGCCAGTCTGTTTTACCTGTTGCTTCCTCAGAATGATTCGGATCTCTTTTTGCAAGGCTCTTTGCGACCTGCCCTCAGCACCTTCAACAATCTGGTGAAGCAACAACAACACTTCCCCTAGGCAATTTTCTATGACATTAGTGCCTAAAATCATTTGCGGGTTCCTTTCTCTAATATCAGTGTCCACAACAATCAGTCCTTGTCCCTTCATTTCCTGCCTTCCCACCTTTATGGTTACCTCTTTGACCCCGATCTGGTCTATAGGTTGTCCGTTGGCAGCATAGATGGTGAGGGAGGGGTCCGGTGGTCGGAGATCGTCGTCCGACCAAAACCTACGATACAGGACATACGGGATCGTGGTTACCTGAGAGCCGGTGTCCAATAATGCCGGGGTAGGGATCCCATCCAGGGCGATGGACAGGACAGGACGTCCACCCACGTACTGACCACGGCAGCGACTTGGGCCTGATCTTCTTAATCCTGAGGACTGGCCCCCGGCCCCAGGTTTGGCTCGTTTAAAGGACAGGCCCTTGCATAGTGTCCTGCCTCCTGGCAACGACGACAGATGGGTTGTCCAGATGAGTCATAGCGATCACTGCTCCTGCCTCGGGTTGGGGGACCTCTTCTCCTCCGCATCCAAGGGACGTCCTCTGGGTTGTCAGCTAGCAGGATCCGATGAGGGACTTTGGTCTCTGAGGGCAACTGCATTGCTTTCAGGATTTGTGCGACATCCTTAGTGAGCTGTTGCACCTGGGAGGATAGTGTATTTATAGTCTCTGCTGACGCGTTGAGTCCTTTTGCAGTTACCAGGGACTGCGAGGAGGATTCCGCTCCTGCAGCCGTGGAACTGGCAGGCCATGCTGGTGCGACGGGGTCTGTGTCCACAGGAGGTTGGAGTGCTTTCACTGCCCTGTCTTTCAGAATGGCAAAGTCCACGTCAGGGTGTTCCAGGGACCACAGCTTCATCTGCTTCCCATCCTCAGGAGAGCGCAGGCCCCGCAAGAATTGTTCCTTCATCATCCGGTTTCCTTCCTGATCACTGACAGGGTCCACCAGCTTGAGAGCCCGTAGTGCAGCCTGCAGCCTGAGGGCATAGTCTCTTATACTATCTTGGGGCTTCTGACGGCAGTTATAGAAGTCCGTCCTCAGCTCTCCCTCGGTGCGGTGTTCAAAAGCAGCTGCTAGTTTGGCAAAGATGGTCTCAACAGAGCTCCGGTCATCATTGGTCCAGGACTCAGCTTCCAATTCTGCTGCTTCAGTCAATTGTCCCAGCACCACAGCGGCCCTCTGCTTACCAGTCATCGCGTGCATGTCTAGCAGGGTGTTGATCTTCTTCTTAAACCCGGTCAGCGTGTCTATTTTACCGGCATATTGGGGCAGCCATTGCGCTCCTGGGACATACAGCAAGGAAATTGGCATTATGGGGGAGATTTCAGCCGGCGCGGCTGCGACCGCGGCACCGGCACCAGGCGCTGCTGCGTCCAGCGCGACGGGGGCTGGCATCGCTTGGGCTGCGTCGCCCTGACCAGGGGCATTACCTCCTGCAGCGTCCATTTTTCTTCAAAAATCTGCGCGCTCCCTTTCCACTTCCGGGGTCAGTACGCTCTCTGAATTGTGGGGATTCTGGGGCGGCCACACCTCTTCGTGGGCGGTGCTCTTCTCCCTCGCGCGGGCTGCAGCGCGCGCTTTTGAAGATGACAATATGGCGGCGGTTCAATTTTTGCGGTCGGACCTCTGAGGCACACGGTCACCTGTCTGAACAGGTCTAGTCCTAATCCTGTTCGTGACGCCAGAAGTTGTGAAGCCCCGCTAGTATGTGTCGGTGCAGTACCTTCAGGGACTCCACGTGGATGGAACAGTCTGGTCACAGGTAGGGAACCTTCTTTTAGGATTGTCGTGACGCCACTCTCAGTATTGCGGTCAGCGGGGACCGCCACTGCAGATTAAGGGATGCCTGGGGCTGATGGTGGGTGCAGTCAGTATATTAGCCCCCTGAGAGTGAGGCAAGCCCCAGGCCCCGGTGTATGTGTGTGGGACCACAGGTCGCAGAATGACTCAAACACAGTCCAAGAAGTCTTTCAACGTGTTTACTCACTGTTTGGAGGTCACAGTGAGATGCCCGGGCGACACTGTGATAACCAGGTTGAACCAGGAATTCCAGGAGGCCGTTCTGAGGGTAGCTGTCCACTCGCCTTCCTTGCACTCTTTCTGTTTTAGGAGGATCCTTTGCTTGAAGCGTGGTAGGACCCCTCCAGGGAAGCTGTTACCACCCTGCTCCCCTCTCTCTCTGGCTCGTCTGCCAGCAGCGTGGCCTTGGTGGGATGGCTTCTGGCCCTGTCCCCTTATGGGCCTGGTGATTGCTGCTTGGCTCAAGCTCTGTGTAGTCGTGGTGAGGGCATGAAGTACCCCCCCCACCTGTAGGTTAAGCAGCTCTGGATGATCTGCTGCCTGTACTGGGGACCTAGTTCCCCTTGTGTGCTCGGATACCGGGATCTCCGTACTCAGCCACCCTTCTCTCTCTGGATGGTTTTCAGGCCGACCCACGGTACTCCTTTCTCCCCCGCTTTCAGCTACTGCACTCCTCAGGACCTGTCTGACACGAGAGCTCCTCTGCTCCCTTCCACACACTTCAACTTCTTCCTCCAGACTCTCCTCTTCCTCTCTCTCTCTGCCCTGCTTCCTAGCAACCAGCCCCTGAACACACCCCCAGCTGGGAATTGAAAGTTAACCCCTTCTGGCTACCCAAGGGTCCCCTCTGGTGATGTGGGAGGCCTGGTCACTATATGTTTGTGTGTGCACCTCATCCTGGCCTTTGGAGATTACCTGGAAGCATTGCTCCCGCATGGGTGCAATACTCTGTGGTGCCTGACCAAGTCAGGGGCGCCACATTAGCTTTGTGTGATGGTACAGGTGTCTATCAGATACCTGCATCACACAAACCTGTAAATAACAGTAAATAAACACAGACAGAGAACAATCCTTTATTTGAAATAACGTACAAAACACACCCTGCTTCACCTCTTTATTAAGCCCAAACACTCTGCAGCTCCGACGCAGTCCACAGGAGACATCCCATGGCGACACATCCAGCTCTGCTACATGTCAGAGTGAGCAGCTATAGAGAAGACTGCCCGCTCTGAGTGCAGCTATTACTGAGCCGCAATAAGCGATGACCGCAGCAGAGCTGTCACAGGCTGGGGGGCGCGTCAGCCTGCAACCAATCACAGCTGAGAGGACGGCCGGTGGGTGGGGAAAACACGGAAAGCTGTGTGATTGTGTGCACAGCACAGGAAGTGAAAGTGCGACCCGGAAGCAATATGCCACCATGACACCGAGTCTCGGTAAGTATGAAACGCACATTTATTTATTGTTGTTTTCCTTTTTATTAATTGCCGATTCCGGATCGTGCACCCGGAATCCCGCGTCCGGGTCCGGCCCGGAGATAGTGCTGAAACCGCGCGGATCCGGACGTTTACAGTCCGGGCCCGCTCAGCACTACTCAAAAACCATCTGAAACCAGTTTTTTATCTTTGCTGAGTAAAATATTGGCTAAGGGTGGCTTTACATGCTGCGATATCCAGCCCGATATCGCTAGCATGCGACCCACCCCCATCATTTGTGCGAAACGGGCATATCGCTGCCCGTCGCGCACAAAATCTAGCACCCCCGTCACACATACCTGCATAGTGACATCGCTGTGACCGGCGTACCGCCTCCTTTCTAAGGGGGCAGTCCGTTCGGCGTCACAGCGACGTCACACAGCGGCCGCCCATTGAAAGCGGTGGGGCGGAGATGAGTGGGACGTAACATCCCGCCCACTTCCTTCCTTCCGCATTGTGGCCGGAGGCAGGTAAGGAGATGTTCCTCGTTCCTGCGGCGTCACATGTAGCGATGTGCACTGCCGCAGGAACGAGGAACAACTTCGCCCCTGCGACAGCAGCAATAACTGACAGCGGACCCCCATGTTAACGAGGAGCGATTTTGGACGTTTTTGCAATGATCCAAAATCGCTCCTAGGAGTCACATGCTACGACATCGCTACAGCGGCCGGATGTGCGTCACAAAATCCGTGACCCCAACGAGATCGCTGTAGCGAAATCGTAGCGTGTAAAGCCCGCTTAAGAATCTTCTTCTTCTTCTTCAACTTTTCTTCATTTCAACTCTTTATTCTCTAGAAATAGGCAACAAAACTCACATTATTCATTAAAGGGTTATTCTCAGCTCCAAGACCCTATTCTAAAATGTAGTAGGTAGTATAATAATAATAATATTTGCAAATACCTCAAATTAGAAATGTATTATAGTTCCCCAAATACAGCCATGTCTCTCTCTTACCTCATGTGCAGAGCAGTATAGCTTAAGTATCCATTGTTATTACCATAAGCAACTAACTAACTAACTAGCTGTCACTATATGAGTGGATGTAACCATTGATACCCAAGCTAAAATGTCCTGCACATAAGGTAAGAGACATGGCTATATCAGGAGAACTATACTACATTTCTAACTGGAGATATTTTCTAATATTATTATTAGAATTATACCACTACATATTGGGATAGGATCTTGTAGATTGGAATACCCCTTTAAGGCTCATTCCAACATGATCAATTCTAATGAGCTATTTGGCAACAAATTTAATTGCTGCATTGGGACTTTGTTAAGGAAACATATTAGAATGATTTAGAATGTAGAATTGTGTGATTAGAAGAAATTATTTTATCAACAGCCAATGCAAGTCTAACTTTGATTCCTCAGTAATAATAGTGCCAATTCACCCATGAACTGAGATTGAAAAAACATGTATAAGTAGGTCCCTGAAATGTGTCTTGTTTTTAATGGTACACATAGAGTAAAAGTTTATCTACTGTGAGGGCTATCATTCTGTCTATGGGGTCCATCATAATATGTTTGGGGAACTATGGGGGCCACAGTACTGTGGGAGTTTGGGGGCCCATCATCATTCTGTATGGGATGCTGAGAGGACCACCCTACTCTTGTGTGTGTGTGTGTGTGTGGAAGGGTGGTGGTGGCTGTGAGGGCCATCATACTGAGTGTGTGTGTGTGTGTGTGTGTGTGTGTGTGTGAAGGGGTGGTGGTGTCTATGGGGGCCATCATACTGAGTGTTTGTGTGGACGGGTGGTGGTGGCTGTGAGGGCTATCATACAGAGTGGGTGTGTGGAGGGGTGGTGGTGGCTGTAAGGGGCCATCATAGTGTGTGTGTGTGTGTGTGTGTGTGTGTGTGTGGATGGGTGGTGATGGCTGTAAGGGCCATCGTACTGAGTCTGTATGTGTGGAGGGGTGGTGGTGGCTATGAGGGCCATCATACTGAGTGTTTGTGTGGAGGGTTGGTGGTGGCTGTGAGGGCCATCATACAGTGTATGTGGAGGGGTGGTGGCTGTGAGGGCCATCACACTGAGTGTGTGTATGGAGGGGTGGTGGTGGCTGTGAGGGCCATCATGGTGATGGTGATGGCTATGAGGGCCATCATACTGAGTGTTTGTGTGGAGGGGTGGTGGTGGCTATGAGGACCATCATACTGAGTCTGTGTGTGGAGGGGTGGTGCTGTCTATGAGGGCCATCATACTGAGTGTGTGTGTGGAGGTGTGTTGGTGGCTGTGAGGGTCATCATACTGAGTGTGTGTGTGTGTGTGTAGGGGTGGTGGTGGCTGTAAGGGGCCATCATACTTAGTATGTGTGTGTGTGTGTGTGTGTGTAAAGGGGTGGTGGTGGCTGTGAGGGCCATCATACTGAGTGTGTGTGTGTGGAAGGGTGGTGGTGGCTATGAGGGCCATGATACTGTGTGTGTGTGTGTGTGTGTATGTGTGGAGGTGTGTTGGTGGCTGTTAGGGCCATCATATTGAGTGTGTGTGTGGAGGGGTGGTGGTGGCTGTAAGGGGGCCATCATACTGAGTGTGTGTGTGTTGTGGGTGGTGGTGGCTGTGAGGGCCATCATACAGAGCATGTGGAGGGGTGGTGGTGGCTGTAAGGGGCCATCATAGTGTGTGTGTGTGGAGGGGTGAAGGTGGCTGTGAGGGCCATCATACTGATTTTCTGTGTGGAGGGGTGGTGATGGCTATGAGGGCCATCATACTGAGTCTGTGTGTGGAGGGGTGGTGGTGTCTATGGGGGCCATCATACTGAGTGTTTGTGTGGAGGGGTGGTGATGGCTGTGAGGGCCATCATACAGAGTGTGTGTGTGTGGAGGGGTGGTGGTGGCTGTGAGGGCCATCATACAGTGTATGTGGAGGGGTGGTAGTGGCTGTGAGGGCCATCATACTGAGTGTGTGTGTGGAGGGGTGGTGGTGGCTGTGAGGGCCATCATACTGATTTTCTGTGTGGAGGGGTTGTGATGGCTATGAGGGCCATGATACTGAGTGTTTGTGTGGAGGGGTGGTGGTGGCTGTGAGGGCCATCATACTGAGTGTGTGTGTGGAAGGGTGGTGGTGGCTGTAAGGGGCCATCATACTTAGTGTGTGTGTGTGTGTGTGTGTGTGTGTAAAGGGGTGGTGGTGACTATGAGGGCCATCATACTGAGTGTGTGTGTGTGTGTGTGTGTGTGTGTGTGGAGGTGTGTTGGTGGCTGTGAGGGCCATCATACTGAGTGTTTGTGTGGAGGGTTGGTGGTGGCTGTGAGGGCCATCATACAGTGTATGTGGAGGGGTGGTGGCTGTGAGGGCCATCACACTGAGTGTGTGTATGGAGGGGTGGTGGTGGCTGTGAGGGCCATCATGGTGATGGTGATGGCTATGAGGGCCATCATACTGAGTGTTTGTGTGGAGGGGTGGTGGTGGCTATGAGGACCATCATACTGAGTCTGTGTGTATTGGGGTGGTGGTGTCTATGAGGGCCATCATACTGAGTGTGTGTGTGGAGGTGTGTTGGTGGCTGTGAGGGTCATCATACTGAGTGTGTGTGTGTGTGTAGGGGTGGTGGTGGCTGTAAGGGGCCATCATACTTAGTATGTGTGTGTGTGTGTGTGTAAAGGGGTGGTGGTGGCTGTGAGGGCCATCATACTGAGTGTGTGTGTGTGGAAGGGTGGTGGTGGCTATGAGGGCCATGATACTGTGTGTGTGTGTGTGTATGTGTGGAGGTGTTTTGGTGGCTGTGAGGGCCATCATATTGAGTGTGTGTGTGGAGGGGTGGTGGTGGCTGTAATGGGCCATCATAGTGTGTGTGTGTGGAGGGGTGGTGGTGGCTGTGAGGGCCATCATACTGAGTGTGTGTGTGGAGGGGTGGTGGTGGCTGTAAGGGGCCATCATACTGAGTGTGTGTGTGAGTGGAGGGGTGGTGGTGGCTGTGAGGGGCATCATACTGAGTCTGTGTGTGTGGAGGGGTGGTGGAGGCCATGAGGGCAATCACACTGAGTGTTTATGTGGAGGGGTGGTGGTGGCTGTGAGGGCCATCATACAGTGTATGTGGAGGAGTGGTGGTGGCTGTGAGGGCCATCACAGTGAGTGTGTGTGTGGAGGTGTGTTGGTGGCTGTGAGGGCCATCATACTGATTTTCTGTGTGGAGGGGTGGTGATGGTTATGAGGGCCATCATACTGAGTCTGTGGGTGGAGGGGTGGTGGTGGCTGTAAGGGAGCCATCATACTGAGTGTGTGTGTGTCTGTGTGTGGAGGGGTGGTGGTGGCTGTGAGGGCCATCATACAGTGCATGTGGAGGGGTGTTGGTGGCTGTAAGGGGCTATCATAGTGTGTGTGTGTGGAAAGGTGGTGGTGGCTGTGAGGGCCATCATACTGAGTGTGTGTGTGTGTGTGTGTGTGTGTGTGTGTGTGTGTGTGTGTAAAGGGGTGGTGGTGGCTGTGAGGGCCATCATACTGAGTGTGTGTGTGGAAGGGTGGTGGTGGCTATGAGGGCCATCATACTGAGTGTGTGTGTGTGTTTGTGTGTGTGAGTGTGAGTGTGTGTGTGTGTGTGTGTGTGTGTGTGGAGGTGTGTTGGTGGCAGTGAGGGCCATCATACTGATTGTGTGTGTGGAGGGGTGGTGGTAGCTGTAAGTGGGCCAATATACTGAGTGTGTGTGTATCTGTGTGCGTGTGTGTGGAGGGGTGATGGTGGCTGTGAGGGCCATCATACAGTACATGTGGAGGGGTGGTGGTGGCTGTAAGGGGCCATCATAGTATGTGTGTGTGGAGGGGTGGTGGTGGCTGTGAGGGCCATCATACTGATTTTCTGTGTGGAGGGGTGGTGATGGCTATGAGGGCCATCATACTGAGTCTGTGTGTGGAGGGGTGGTTGGGTCTATGGGGGCCATCATACTGAGTGTTTGTGTGGAGGGGTGGTGGTGGCTGTGAGGGCCATCATACAGAGTGTGTGTGTGGAGGGGTGGTGGTGGCTGTGAGGGCCATCATACTCAGTGTGTGTGTGGAAGGGTGGTGGTGGCTGTGAGGGCCATCATCCTGAGAGAGTGTGTGTGTGTGTATGTGTGTGTATGTGTGTGTGTGTAGGGGTGGTGGTGGCTGTAAGGGGCCATCATACTTAGTGTGTGTGTGTGTCTGTGTGTGTAAAGGGGTGGTGGTGGCTGTGAGGGCCATCATACTGAGTGTGTGTGTGGAAGGGTGGTGGTGGCTATGAGGGCCATCATACTGTGTGTGTGTGTGTGTGTGTGTGTGTGTGTGTGTGTGGAGGTGTGTTGGTGGCTGTGAGGGCCATCATACTGAGTGTGTGTGTGGAGGGGTGGTGGTGGCTATAAGGGGGCCATCATACTGAGTGTGTGTGTGTCTGTGTGTGTGTGTGTGTGTGTGGAGGGGTGGTGGTGGCTGTAAGGGGCCATCATAGTGTGTGTGTGTGGAGGGGTGGTGGTGGCTGTGAGGGCCATCATACTGATTTCCTGTGTGGAGGGGTGGTGATGGCTATGAGGGCCATCATACTGAGTCTGTGTGTGGAGGGGTGGTGGTGTCTATGGGGGCCATCATACTGAGTGTTTGTGTGGAGGGGTGGTGGTGGCTGTGATGGCCATCATACAGTGTACGTGGAGGGGTGGTGGTGGCTGTGAGGGCCATCATACTGAGTGTGTGTGTGGAAGGGTGGTGGTGGCTGTGAGGGCCATCATACTGAGTGTGTGCGTGGAGGGGTGGTGGTGGCTGTGAGGGCCATCATACTGAGTCTGTGTGTGGAAAGGTGGTGGTGGCTGTAAGGTGCCATCATACTGAGTGTGTGTGTGTGTGTGTGTGTGTGAGTGTGGAGAAGTGGTTGTGGTTGTGAGGGCCATCATACTGAGTCTGTGTGTGGAGGGGTGGTGGTGGCTATGAGGGCCATCATACTGAGTGTTTGTGTGGAGGGGTGGTGGTGGCTGTGAGGGCCATCCTACAGTGTATGTGGAGGGGTGGTGGTGGCTGTGAGGGCCATCATACTGAGTGTTTGTGTGGAGGGGTGGTGGTGGCTATGAGGGCCATCATACAGAGTGTATGTGTGGAGGGTTGGTGGTAGTGGCTGTGAGGGCCATCATACTAAGTGTGTGTGGAGGGTGGTGGTGTCTATGAGGGCCATCATACTGAGTGTTTGTGTGGAGGGGTGGTGGTGGCTATGAGGGCCATCACACAGAGTGTATGTGTGGAGGGTTGGTGGTGGTGGCTGTGAGGGCCATCATACTAAGTGTGTGTGGAGGGGTGGTGGTGTCTATGAGGGCCATCATACTGAGTGCGTGTGTGGAGCTGTGGTGGTGGCTGTGAGGGCTATCATACAGAGTGTGTGTGTGGAGGGGTGGTGGTGGCCGCAAGGGGCCATCATAGTGTGTGTGGAGGTGAGTGTGTAGAGGTGTGTTGGTGGCTGTGAGGGCCATCATACTGAGTGTGTGTGTGTGTGTGTGTGTGTGTGTGTGTGTGGAGGGGTGGTGGTGGCTGTAAGGGTCCATCATAGTTAGTGAATTTGTGTGGAGGGGTGGTGGTGTCTATGAGGGCCATCATACTGACTGTGTATGTGGAGGTGTGTTGGTGGCTGTGAGGGTCATCATACTGAGTGTGTGTGTGAGTAGGGGTGGTGGTGGCTGTAAGGGGCCATCATACTGAGTGTGTGTGTGTGTGTGTGTGTGTGTGTGGAGGTGTGTTGGTGGCTGTGAGGGCCATCATACTGAGTGTGTGTGTGGAGGGGTGGTGGTGGCTGTAAGGGGCCATCATACTGAGTGTGTGTGTGTGTGGAGGGGTGGTGGTGGCTGTGAGGGGCATCATACTGAGTCTGTGTGTGTGGAGGGGTGGTGGAGGCCATGAGGGCAATCATACTGAGTGTTTATGTGGAGGGGTGGTGGTGGCTGTGAGGGCCATCCTACAGTGTATGTGGAGGGGTGGTGGTGGCTGTGAGGGCCATCATACTGAGTGTTTGTGTGGAGGGGTGGTGGTGGCTATGAGGGCCATCATACAGAGTGTATGTGTGGAGGGTTGGTGGTAGTGGCTGTGAGGGCCATCATACTAAGTGTGTGTGGAGGGTGGTGGTGTCTATGAGGGCCATCATACTGAGTGTTTGTGTGGAGGGGTGGTGGTGGCTATGAGGGCCATCACACAGAGTGTATGTGTGGAGGGTTGGTGGTGGTGGCTGTGAGGGCCATCATACTAAGTGTGTGTGGAGGGGTGGTGGTGTCTATGAGGGCCATCATACTGAGTGCGTGTGTGGAGCTGTGGTGGTGGCTGTGAGGGCTATCATACAGAGTGTGTGTGTGGAGGGGTGGTGGTGGCCGCAAGGGGCCATCATAGTGTGTGTGGAGGTGAGTGTGTAGAGGTGTGTTGGTGGCTGTGAGGGCCATCATACTGAGTGTGTGTGTGTGTGTGTGTGTGTGTGTGGAGGGGTGGTGGTGGCTGTAAGGGTCCATCATACTTAGTGAATTTGTGTGGAGGGGTGGTGGTGTCTATGAGGGCCATCATACTGACTGTGTATGTGGAGGTGTGTTGGTGGCTGTGAGGGTCATCATACTGAGTGTGTGTGTGTGTGTGTAGGGGTGGTGGTGGCTGTAAGGGGCCATCATACTGAGTGTGTGTGTGTGTGTGTGTGTGTGTGTGTGGAGGTGTGTTGGTGGCTGTGAGGGCCATCATACTGAGTGTGTGTGTGGAGGGGTGGTGGTGGCTGTAAGGGGCCATCATACTGAGTGTGTGTGTGTGTGGAGGGGTGGTGGTGGCTGTGAGGGGCATCATACTGAGTCTGTGTGTGTGGAGGGGTGGTGGAGGCCATGAGGGCAATCATACTGAGTGTTTATGTGGAGGGGTGGTGGTGGCTGTGAGGGCCATCATACAGTGTATGTGGAGGAGTGGTGGTGGCTGTGAGGGCCATCATACTGAGTGTGTGTGTGGAGGTGTGTTGGTGGCTGTGAGGGCCATCATACTGATTTTCTGTGTGGAGCGGTGGTGATGGCTATGAGGGCCATCATACTGAGTCTGTGGATGGAGGGGTGGTGGTGGCTGTAAGGGAGCCATCATACTGAGTGTGTGTGTGTCTGTGTGTGGAGGGGTGGTGGTGGCTGTGAGGGCCATCATACAGTGCATGTGGAGGGGTGTTGGTGGCTGTAAGGGGCTATCATAGTGTGTGTGTGTGGAAAGGTGGTGGTGGCTGTGAGGGCCATCATACTGAGTGTGTGTGTGTGTGTGTGTGTGTAAAGGGGTGGTGGTGGCTGTGAGGGCCATCATACTGAGTGTGTGTGTGGAAGGGTGGTGGTGGCTATGAGGGCCATCATACTGAGTGTGTGTGTGTGTTTGTGAGTGTGTGTGTGTGTGTGTGTGTGTGTGGAGGTGTGTTGGTGGCAGTGAGGGCCATCATACTGATTGTGTGTGTGGAGGGGTGGTGGTAGCTGTAAGTGGGCCAATATACTGAGTGTGTGTGTATCTGTGTGCGTGTGTGTGGAGGGGTGATGGTGGCTGTGAGGGCCATCATACAGTACATGTGGAGGGGTGGTGGTGGCTGTAAGGGGCCATCATAGTATGTGTGTGTGGAGGGGTGGTGGTGGCTGTGAGGGCCATCATACTGATTTTCTGTGTGGAGGGGTGGTGATGGCTATGAGGGCCATCATACTGAGTCTGTGTGTGGAGGGGTGGTTGGGTCTATGGGGGCCATCATACTGAGTGTTTGTGTGGAGGGGTGGTGGTGGCTGTGAGGGCCATCATACAGAGTGTGTGTGTGGAGGGGTGGTGGTGGCTGTGAGGGCCATCATACTCAGTGTGTGTGTGGAAGGGTGGTGGTGGCTGTGAGGGCCATCATCCTGAGAGTGTGTGTGTGTGTGTGTGTGTGTGTGTATGTGTGTGTGTGTAGGGGTGGTGGTGGCTGTAAGAGGCCATCATACTTAGTGTGTGTGTGTGTGTCTGTGTGTGTAAAGGGGTGGTGGTGGCTGTGAGGGCCATCATACTGAGTGTGTGTGTGGAAGGGTGGTGGTGGCTATGAGGGCCATCATACTGTGTGTGTGTGTGTGTGTGTGTGTGTGTGGAGGTGTGTTGGTGGCTGTGAGGGCCATCATACTGAGTGTGTGTGTGGAGGGGTGGTGGTGGCTATAAGGGGGCCATCATGCTGAGTGTGTGTGTGTCTGTGTGTGTGTGTGTGGAGGGGTGGTGGTGGCTGTAAGGGGCCATCATAGTGTGTGTCTGTGGAGGGGTGGTGGTGGCTGTGAGGGCCATCATACTGATTTCCTGTGTGGAGGGGTGGTGATGGCTATGAGGGCCATCATACTGAGTCTGTGTTTGGAGGGGTGGTGGTGTCTATGGGAGCCATCATACTGAGTGTTTGTGTGGAGGGGTGGTGGTGGCTGTGATGGCCATCATACAGTGTACGTGGAGGGGTGGTGGTGGCTGTGAGGGCCATCATACTGAGTGTGTGCGTGGAGGGGTGGTGGTGGCTGTGAGGGCCATCATACTGAGTCTGTGTGTGGAAAGGTGGTGGTGGCTTTAAGGTGCCATCATACTGAGTGTGTGTGTGTGTGTGTGTGTGTGTGTGTGTGTGTGTGTGAGTGTGGAGAAGTGGTTGTGGTTGTGAGGGCCATCATACTGAGTCTGTGTGTGGAGGGGTGGTGGTGGCTATGAGGGCCGTCATACTGAGTGTTTGTGTGGAGGGGTGGTGGTGGCTGTGAGGCCATCCTACAGTGTATGTGGAGGGGTGGTGGTGGCTGTGAGGGCCATCATACTGAGTGTTTGTGTGGAGGGGTGGTGGTGGCTCTGAGGGCCATCATACAGAGTGTATGTGTGGAGGGTTGGTGGTAGTGGCTGTGAGGGCCATCATACTAAGTGTGTGTGGAGGGGTGGTGGCGTCTATGAGGGCCATCATACTGAGTGTTTGTGTGGAGGGGTGGTGGTGGCTATGAGGGCCATCATACAGAGTGTATGTGTGGAGGGTTGGTGGTGGTGGCTGTGAGGGCCATCATACTAAGTGTGTGTGGAGGGGTGGTGGTGTCTATGAGGGCCATCATACTGAGTGTGTGTGTGGAGCTGTGGTGGTGGTTGTGAGGGCTATCATACAGAGTGTGTGTGTGGAGGGGTGGTGGTGGCCGCAAGGGGCCATCATAGTGTGTGTGGAGGTGAGTGTGTAGAGGTGTGTTGGTGGCTGTGAGGGCCATCATACTGAGTGTGTGTGTGTGTGTGTGTGTGTGTGGAGGGGTGGTGGTGGCTGTAAGGGTCCATCATACTTAGTGAATTTGTGTGGAGGGGTGGTGGTGTCTATGAGGGCCATCATACTGACTGTGTATGTGGAGGTGTGTTGGTGGCTGTGAGGGTCATCATACTGAGTGTGTGTGTGTGTGTAGGGGTGGTGGTGGCTGTAAGGGGCCATCATACTGAGTGTGAGAGTGAAAGAGTGGTGGTGGCTATGAGGGCCATCATACTGTGTGTGTGTGTGTTTGGAGGTGTGTTGGTGGCTGTTAGGGCCATCATACTGAGTGTGTGTGTGGAGGGGTGGTGGTGGCTGTAAGGGGGCCATCATACTGGGTGTGTGTGTCTGTTTGTGTGTGGAGGGGTGTTGGTGGCTGTGAGGGCCATCAAACAGTTCATGTGGAGGGGTGGTGGTGGCTGTAAAGGGCCATCATAGTGTGTGTGTGTGTGTGTGTGTGTGTGTGTGTGTGTGGAGGTGTGGTGGTGGTTGTGAGGGCCATCATACTGATTTTCTGAGTGGAGGGGT